>NC_143509.1:87557135-88272968 GCF_031878675.1 Megascapheus bottae
TGAGGGAAACCATTGAGCCTATGTTCCTTTGAGTCTAGCTTACTTCACTTCATATGATTTTTTCTAAGTCTTTCCATTTCCCTACAAATGGGGAGATGTCGTTCTTTCTGACAGCAGCATAGGATTCCATTGTCTATAAATACCACATCTTGTTGATCCACTCATCAACTGAGGGGCATTTGGGTTGGTTCCATATCTTTGCTATGGTAAATAGTGCTGCAATGTACATTGTTGTGCAGGTGGATTTAGTGTGTCCTTGTTTCTGGATGATTGGGTAAATGCCAAGTAGTGGAATTGCTGGGTCATAGGGGAGTTCTATGTTTAGTCTTTTGAGGAACTGCCATACTGCTTTCCATAGTGGTCGAATGAGTTTGCACTCCCACCAACAGTGTAGTAGTGATCCCTCCTGGCCACATCCCTGCCAGCATCTGCTGTTATTAGATCTCTTGATCCTGGCCATTCTAACTGGTGTGAGGTGGAATCTTAGAGTTGTTTTGATTTGCATTTATTTTATGGCCAAAGATATTGAGCATTTCTTATTTCTTCTTCAGAGAAGACTCTCTTTAAGTCTTTGGCCCATTTTTTAATGGGATGGTTGTTTCTTTGGAGATTAGTTTGTGAGTGATTCAATTTTTTTAGCTTTTGATATATTTTAGGTATGAGGCCTTTGTCCATTGTATGGTTAGTGAAGATATTTTCCCACTATAGGCTTTCTAGTTAATTTGCTAGCTCTGTCCTTTGCCATACAGAATCTGCAATTTAATGTAGTCCCACTTAAACAGACTTTCTCTGATTTGTTGTGTTTCGACCTGTGCCAAGGAGACCTAGTGTATCTCCTATTCCTTCTTTAAAGTTTTCAGTGTATCTGCTTTTACCTCGAGGTCTTTCATCCATTTGAAGTTAATCCTGGTGCAGGGTGACAAAGAAGGATCCAAGTTTAGCTTTCTGCAGATGTTTAATCAGTTCTACCAGCACCACTTGTTGAAGAGGCTGTCTTTCTTCCATTCTATTTTATCAAAAATTAGGCAACCATTAGTCTGTTCCATTGGTTTTCAGGCCTGTTCTTGTTCCAGTACCAACCTGTTTTGGTCACTATAGCTCTGAAATTCCTCCTGTGCTTTTCTTGCTGCTAAGAAGTGATTTTGCTATACGGGTTCTTTTATTATTCCATATGAAGTTTTAGATTGCCTCTTCTATTTCTTTAAAGAATGTCATTGGGATATTGATGGGTATTGCATTGAATTTGTAGATAGCCCTTGGCAAGTTTGCCATTTTCACGATGTTGATTCTTCCAATCCAGGAGCATGGGAGGTTTTTCCATTTCATCAATTCCATCAATTCTGCTTTAATTTCCTTTTTCAGGGTTTTAATGTGTCATCGAAAAGGTCCTTTACATTCTTAGTTAAGTTAATTCCTAGGTACTTTATTTTCTTTTAGGCTATTGCAAAAGGAGTTCTTTAAATACAGAATCATGTCATCTGCAAAGAGGGAACGTTTTACTTCCTCTTTCCCTATTTGGATCCCTTTTATGCTTGCTTCTTTCCTTATTGCTCTGGCTAGGAATTCTAATACTATGTTAAAGAGGAGTGGAGAGAGTGGGCATCCTTGTCTAGTTCCTGATTTTAGAGGGAATGGCTTTAGCTTTTTGCCATTAAGTATAATACTAGCTGTGGGTTTGTCATACACAGCCTTTATTATACTGAGGAATGTTCCATGGATTCCTACTTTCACCAGAGCTTTTAGCATAAAGGGGTGTTGGATCTTGTCAAATGCCTTTTCTGCATCTATTAAGACAATCATGTGATTCTTGTCCTTACTCCTATTGATGTGTTGAATTATATTAATTGATTTGCATATGTTGGACCAGCTTTGCATCCCTGTAATAAATCTTGTTTGATCATAGTGTATAATTTTTTTGATGAGTTGCTGAAGACAGTTGGCCAGTATTTTTTTGAGAAGTTTTGCATTAATATTCATCAAAGAAATGGGTCTGTAGTTCTCTTTCTTTGATGAATCTCTGTCTGGTTTTGGGATGAGGGTTATAGTAGAATGAGTTTGGCAAACAACCTTCATTTTCAATTTCATTGAAGAGTATTGGTGTGAGCTCTACTTTGAAGACCTTATAGAGTGCAGCTGTCAATCCTTCTGGCCCTGGGCTTTTCTTGGATGGACAGTCTCTTATTGCCATTTGTATTTCAGTGCTTGAAATAGGCCTGTTTAGTTGGGTTAGTTCTTGGTTCAGTGTGGGTATGTTAATATTGGCTAGAAATTCATCCATTTCTTCTGCATTCTCAAATTTGTTGGCATAAAGTTTTGAAAAGTATTCCCTCATGATGCTCTAGCTCTTGGTAATTTCTGTCATGATAGTACCATTCTCATCTGTAATTTTCTTTAGTTGGGTGTGCTCCTTTCTTTTTTTTGGTAAGATTTGCTAAGGGTCTGTCAATTTTATTATTTTTTTGTGAAGAATCAACTCCTTGTTTTGTTTATTCTTTCTATAGTTTTTTTTGGACTCCAATTCATTTCATTCTTCCAGCCTACTTTTAATCATTACAAAAAAGTCTAGATATTGTTTTCTCACTGACAAGATAGCAAAAATGTGAAGTGTTACTTTAGTTTATTTTGTATCACATAAATATACTAAAAGCATGCTTTCATACCACATCAGAATGACCAAAACTATAATATTGGCTTTATCTTTTGCTCCTGTCTTTAGACACATCATTGCACATATATTCAAACACAAGTCTGTGCATCACAGGTCATTGAAGGGATTTGTACTGTATTTAAATATTCATATAACTGACTATATAAATCCCAGTGTCACATCAGTCTTCTCTAGATTGGGAGATGGTAAATCAGCACCTCTGAAAAGTTGGACAATGATAATCTGTGTTACTCTCATGTCTAGTCATGTCTTTAGGGGAAAAGAGGGTAGTAATACTTACTAAACAAGAATTACAATAAAATTCAAAATGCCTGATTATATTCATTTAACTAAAAGCCAATTTTATTGAAATCATGTCTTTTTAACAAGAACCAGCTCAATCACATTCTGAATTCTAGCTCATCAAAATATGGTGCCATTTTTTAAAATTCATTAGAAATATTTGTTCTATGAGATAAAAAAGCAATAGCTATAACTTACTAGCTCTTTAAAAGATTAACTCCTAAATTTGTGCTCTCTGTGTCTCCCTGTTTTCTATCTGTCTGTATGTTTCTCTCCACCTATTTCTTTCTCTTTCCTAAACTGCAAATTAAGGTGGTACAGATCATTCCAAGAAAAGCCACTACTCCTTTTATATGGATACAAAAAAAATAAAATCAACAGGACAAGTGACATGGAGCTGACATAAAGATTGTGGACCTTCTCATTGAGCTCCCTCAGTGGAGCAGTAGTGACTGCACCTGCTTTCTCCCAGAAATGATATGTGACAATGTGCAGGGACAATTGCCAAGTAAGGAAACTTAACCTGACTCTGGTTGACAGGCATTTTATGGGGCATTTTATGCGGCTCAGTCATTTGGGAATGACTGGTTTCCCACAAGGTTATCTTAGTCTCCAGCCTTTGCATCAGCCACGATGATATTGTGTTGCCCATTGATCTTTATCATAAGTGATAAAGATGATATAGGAGATGATGTGGTTTGGTACACAAAGTTCCTAGGTCAACACATACTCATCAGAGGTAGGACAGTCTAAGGACTTAAAAATTACTTTACAGAACAAAGGACAAACCTCATTTGGGAAAAAGTTAATTGTTTATCCATTTACTATCTGAGATCAATTCTGTTACAGGGATATACTGCTTTAGTTTCTCCAATTTGTCTATTACTATCCCTAATAGGAGCCAAGATCTTGGCTGTATGAGGGAATCCGGGGTCTTGTGGATCATTCTTTCAAGTCATTTGGCCAGCCTCCCTGTTTGTGTTAGCCTCCTTGTTTTTACTTGTGGCTCTAGGCATAGTTCTGAACACAAACTCTGCCCCCCCCACCTTAGCGTTTTTGAACAATGTACTTAGACTCTCTTTTCTGGTAGGACTACATTTTAAACTTACATGTTGTAGGCAGGCAGTCTACCATCTAGGCCACCTCCCTACCCTTTTTACTGCTTCCTAATTTTTTTTTTCCGATCGGATTTCATACTTCAGGTTTGTTTCAGGAGCATGCCACCACAGTGGCCAGGTCACCCATTCGTTATTATTTTCAATTATTGAATGTTCCAAGACTTTTTCTTGAAAGCTAGCAACCCTATTCTTTCAGGGATTTGTTTTCAATTACTGCATTGCCTTAGCTTGGGTTTCTCAAAAGTAGAACCTGAGGTAGGAGGTTGTATGAAGTTGTTCATTTGGAAGAAGATTCCAGGACACAGGAGTGAGTGCACAGGAAGTGTGAGTGGATGGGAAGGAATATTCAAGAGGATGACATATGTTCAGCTTTGTTGCTATGGAGACTGATGCATTATTCCACTGGCACCTGCTGAGAAGACTAAAAAAACTGCCTCCTGCAATTTGAGATCAGATAAAAGTCATTAATCCACTGGTGCGTTTTCCACATTAGTTAAACATGCCCTACTCAACTTTCTTTGCATAGTCAGTCTTTGGCATTAGAATAAATATAGGATATAAAGCAAAGATATTACTATTCAACAGCTTGTGGGCACTCCGGAATGCATGACTTTGGATGTGGTTAGCATTAGAGGAGGGACTTCTGCCATGTCAACTGTAACTACACTCTATAACATAGCTCAAAAATATTCAAGAAAAATTACCAGAATAATCTGGATGAATTGGTCATGAAAAAATGCAAAGGTACAAATTTGTAGAGAAGAAAAAGGATTCATGTCTAGTCTTACTAAGCAAAATGAAGATTCTCATGGACTGTTGTACAATATGCACTCTATCCAGACCTGTTAGGGGAAAGGACACCTAGCCAGGGAATAATATGACATTTTGTTGCTATTATTCTGAATTCGCTGGCAGGTCTTGAGTACTATGCGGCTTCCCCACGCTTTCCTCACCACTGCTCTCAAGCTTCCTAGTGATTTTGATCCATCTGTGCAATTCTTGCTCAGATATTTTCTTGACACTCTCTTAGCTCTTGCCTACTCTCTTCCTCAAGCGAAAGCATCATAATATTTAATGAACATTTGCAATAAACCAGCCAAAATGGTATATATTTTGCAATCAGAAATTCACTTGACTGTCACTAGCAAAACTTGTGTAATAGGTGATGTTTTTCCTACCTTCTGAAAGATAAAAATTAAAGTACAGAAAGATATAGGCTGGATTAGAAAATCAGTTAATTGAACTGCAAAGGTTTCTCAATCTGTCACGTCTTGTCTTTGAACAGAAATCATAAACAGAACCTGTATCAGCTACACTTTTAAAATGCTTTTGCTATTTTCATTCTGTCAAGAAAGATAAAGAACTGGGCGAACATTTAACTTACGCTCTTAAGGCCAATTACTCTATGCGGAATAGTACCTAATCACACTTTGGCTGAATGTTGAAGGTATTTATTGAGTACCTACCCAGGAGCAGGAATGTCAGAGGCTCTGCGCACAGTTTTATTTCTTTACTGTTTATAGGAATAGAACCTCAGCAATCTCTTATTGGTCTCACATAAGAACATGGGTGCCGGGCACAGTGGCTCACACCTGTAATCCTAGCTACTCAGGAGGTTGAGATCTGAGGATCTTGAGCTGAAGAGCTCAGGAACAATGCCAAGGCCAAGAGTTCAAGTCCCACAACTGACAAAAAAAAAAAAAGAATATTGGTAACCCCCTCTAATAATGGTCACTGCAAGTTGATATGACATCCAATTCTATTAAGGCAGCATGCCAACTTTTTTATGTGTCTTTCATTTCTTTGAAAGCAAAAAGTAAGATGACACTTTTTTGGAGTTTGAATATTACAACTGAATTTGACTCATGTTTTTATTACCAAGTCTTGAGGGAATTTTTATTTATAAGCTTAAATATCTTTTAAATGGTTAAGGGATTTAAACTGGAACTGACTGTTTAATAGCAGTTTAGACATATATTGCAATGTTTACACTCGTTCTGTGTATTCTATTGGTCCCTTCTCAGTTTTCATTAGCTTTCATTAGCATAGAAGCAGTCTTTGAGCAATAATGCAGAATGTCTACACTGAGAGCTTTCTGTCATCTCACTAACAGTAATTCTATTCACTGGAGCACTCGAATGTCCATTCTAACTTGTTAATCTTTATCAGAGCTCCTCCAGACACTCTTCAAAGCAAATGTATTTAGTATATTACTCTGTGTTCTTTGAGCAGACAGCAACATAGTTTTTGACAGCTTATTTTCAACAGCTAAGCATAAAGACTTTGTAAAAACTGTCTAAAGGCATTTAGGCTGGTGTTAATGATCTGTTTTGACTCTCTCTGGTCTTCAGTGTCTGATGTTTCTGCTTCAGCTCCTGATACGACAGATAAGATGACATTTGATAGTTGGGTTCATCCCATGAAAAGTTTAATTTAATTACAAATGGATCTGATTTTCTAGATTAAAAGGTCAAATATTATATAATTCATTTCTGGTGCAGACACTTCAGAAGGCTGAATGGTACAAAGTTCATGTGCTCAGATAGAGCCAAGATACTTTGTAAATGAGGGAAAATAAGATGTCTGTGACTATCCTCATTAGAGGAGCAATGACACATTCCAAGAAATACAAAGGGTGGGCTCATTTAATGTCAGTATTCATTACTGTGTTTAAGATGGGTTGTTCATTTCTTTTTTAGTATTTTGCATCAAGGTAATTTGAAAAAATACACCAAAACCAAAAGAGAGACTATATGGAGCCATAATAAAATCATCTTTGGTTGAAAACATCACAAGGCGTCCAAAATATTAAAATAAAAATGCTCGTAGACCGCAGAAGCAAAAGCTTCATAATTCCTCTCTCTTGTCATAATTCACTTAAACCACCACACACAGAATCTGCTGAATTTTTATTGAGATGAAATGAATTCAGACTTAAAAAAAAATGCCAGTAGACTCCAGACAGCTCTGTTTGCTCTCAGCCCACAAGAGAAAATGAGAGACAATAGAAGCCAACACTTCAGAGCAACTTTACTTAAGAACATGAAGTGCTTGAGTAATGAAGCCTGTGCCTGTGGCACCAGGGTCAACTTGACCAGATGACTTTAAAACAATCTAAACTAGCCAAGGGATGACTTTATACCAAAGAATAAAATATGGCAGGGGTGCAGCGTGCAGTGGGCTAGAAATGAGTTCAGGGTTGTTAAGAGTTAATAACCAAAAGTCTATGTAGGAGACAGGGAAATGGAGCATAACTGAGAGAACCTGATGGACTCAAAACCTGGCTTCATTCCATAGATCAAATGTTGATCAAAGGATAAAAGAGGATCATAAATGACTCAAAGATTCCTGGCTAGGGCTGCTGAAATAGGGGCCGCTGCATTAGACAATATGATGCGAGGAATGTGAGGAGCAGCTGGCATTTTAGTTCTATTAAAAAATCCTTTAAACTTGTGCCTGCGTCAACACTTCTACACAAGTTTTCACTGGCTGGTTGGACAGCACAGAATCCTCCTGCCAGTGAAAGCTAACCTCTCTGTACTCATCCCATCCCATTTTAAAAATCTCAAATAATTCCAAACTCTCCGGATGGAAGGAACAGGTAGATGTCCCACTCCAAGCTGACTGTGGCACATTTGATCCACAGGCTTGCCCAAGATGACTTGAAAATTGAGTATGAATTGATGTGGACAGAAGCGCTGTCACATGGATGGAAAACTGGCACAAAGAAGGTAAATAAAGAGTAATGATAAATGGCAAGGATCAGCACTAGTTGTTGAGTTTTCCTTAAGAGGACAGCCTCCCAATTCCCCCCACCTCTTAGTCAAGACTTCCATCGATTTTCATCAGTTCATTCATTATCTACAACTGAGGGATGGTGAGCCGAGGCAAGACAGCAAACAATAATGAAAGCCACCGCACACCAAAAGAATTCCTGAACCGAGGAGTCCATGATTTTACCTTCTACAGGTTCAGTAACTGCAGTCAGTGGCCATCTGAAATTATTTAAGGGAAGATTCCAGAAACAAGTAATCCATAAGTTTTAAACTTAGGATATTCTAAGTCATGTAAAGAATCTTGTACTTTCCTAGGCGATTTGGCCCCACATGTGACTCATCCATCTGTCCAATGTGTCTGGCCCAGTATATCCGACCTAGTCTTCATTAGCCTTCTTTGTTATCAGATTGCCTGCATACTGATGTTGGCAATTTTAATTCTTGATTTTTATTATCAATGCTGTTAATCTTCTATTGTGTGTGACTTATAAATGAAATTTCATAGAAGTGCATATATAGAAGGACAGTTTAGGTACAGTACATACAAGTTTACCACTGTTTTAAGCGTTGCTAGAAGTTTGTGGACCACATTCCTCCACAGGAAAAGAGTGCTGGGAAGGCAAATAAACAGTTACAGACATAAATATAAGAAAATTCCAAGTAGGCATTCTTCCCGAACTCAAAGATTTAGAGCAGGCCTTCAGATAAACATTTAAAACTGTTTACTTGGCACTTTAATGATCCTTAGTTTACTATTGGTATTGTAATATTTGAATAAAATTATGATACAATTTAATGCAATGAGTACCCTCAAATTTGAAGGCTTTATGAAATATTAATTTACCACAATTTTTTCTTTTACTTTTAGAATTGAGATCTTTGAGTATGGATGAGTTTGCATACATGTTTGCTCACACACAATCACAGAGTAAAAATCTGGAAGCTTTGTATCCAGGAAACCAAAGTGAAGCATAAGGAGAGAAAAAAAAACAGATAATGCAAATAGCTTTTATTATTTGTACACAGAATTTATCATAACTGATTATCTTTTTAATATGACTAACAATTTCCTGTCATGATGAAAATCATTTAATTACATATTGATTGCATTTCTATTATGCATGGAGCCATCACTAAAGACTATTATTTTGTTGGTTTGTGAAGGTGGTGGCTCCAAAGTAATGCTAGAGAAATGAAAATGAGGAAAGTGCCTTTCTTTATCTCCGGAAGTTCTGCTCACAGGATATGCCAAAGGTTTGGAGCTTAGAAGGACCTAAGACTACAATTCATTTGTGTTAGAGCCCCGACTCCCCAGGGGAAGCAAGCCTGCCGTCCAATGTGCTGCTGGCTGCATTTGGCACTCTAGCCTTGTGTGTGCAGAGACCCCATGGAATCTTTCACTTCCCGCATGCCTGAGATCTGGCCTCATCATTGTCCTTCCAGCCAAGGTGGATCATGCTCCAGCGAGGCCCAGTGGACTTTTCACAGGCCCCCCATTCTGGAAGCCTGGCTGAACCTGCTGACTGGGCTGGGTGCAGCCTGTGACATCTGCCAACCACTCTCAGCGCCAGGGGGAACAGCGCTCTAAGCCAGAGTCTTTCAGAACTTTGGGTCCACTTAATCCCATAGAGCTTTCATTCCTACAATCGTTGGCCTCCAGCCCAAATGCACACTGTCACAGATGTCTGTCCTCTCACGTCCTCAGCCCAACTCTGCTGATTTCCTCTCCTGTGATTCATCTTCCCGTTCTCATCAGGTTTTCCTGTCAGCCTCCCAGTTGCTCTCTTTGCCTATCCTGCCCTTGCCTATAAATTCCACCTGGTAGAACTATTTCTCTTAAGACTCAAGACACTCATCCTCTTCTTACAGGAGAGCCACCACCCACATCCGCCTCTGTGAGCGGCTCACCTCACTAAATGTTCCCTCCTTCCATTTTCATTACATTATAGGATTTAAAACTGGGGGATGCTGTCAATTCACCACCAGACAGGACTGCTACGATAGTCATTTAAAGGGATATAGAGACTTGTTTTCTCCTTATTTTAGACTCATGACTAAACTGCTTATATTTCCTTATGCCTATTAATGTATATGAATCATACAAAAGGGTTTTGTTGTGTTATTCCCATATATGCATATAATCTATTTTAATCAAAATCACCCATTCTATTACTTATTTTCCCATCTCTCTATTTTTTTAAACAATATGTAACAGCTTTTTTTAAACTTTACGTTCAGAAATACATCGAGAGTGCCTTGATTATACGACCCACTTCTTTTACCCTTTTCCTTCCTCTGGTTTCCACTCCAAACCAATGTACATATCATTCTTTTTTTGTAAGTTTTAGATTCTGACCTCCCATGTGACAGCACATGTGATATTTGTTCTTTCTCACACTGAATTATTTCACTGAACATGATAAAGAATTGCTTTGTTTAAACGGTTACCACCACAAAAAATGAAACCTCACTTCAAGCCTGGACTAGTTTGCATCCACTGCTGAATTTTCAGTGGCTCTTACTAAACATGTGTTAACTATGACAATATCTGTGGAGCATTCGTGAGGCAGAACAATGGTTTTTGTCTCCACTGCTCCATAGTTTTTGTTGTTGTTGCTGTTGTTGTTTTCCTACAATGTCTGCTGGAACCCTTATTTCACTGTAAATAAATAGCATTCAAGCACTTTGCCTAGCTCTCCATCCATTTATCCTTTTCATTTCAGCCCAGTTCTCCCTAATCTAAAACCTTCATTTTGACATTTTGAAATGAGACTGCTCACTCTTGAAGCTTCTCTTACGTGGTACCAAGGTCAGCCTCATTCTAGATGCCCATCTGTCTGACCTCTCTTTTTCACAGACAGGACAATTGAAAGAGTAGTTGACATGACTTTCCCCATCAATCACCAGTTTTTATCCCCACTCCAATGGCTCTTCTTGGGGTCCAATGTAGTGTATAATTAATTGTTCAGCCTATTTCTGGTTCACCGCAGTTCCCTCCTCTCCTGTTTCTCAGTGTTTTTGTACAGTATTTTGCTTGAAGTGTTTTTCTCTCTTTTCTACACTACCTCTTGTAGTTCTTTGGAAATTTCTGTGTGCTGTGTTGTTCTTTTATTTAGCATTTTGGTAGAAGCCTATTTGTTCTATTTCAAAGATCACCTTTCTTCAGTGCTGACCTAAAGACTGGATCGTAAAGAAAAAGACTAAACAGTTTCAGTATCTTTAATAAAAAAAAAGAGAATACTTACCTGGCAGGGGAGATACCATGATCACGAAGGCGGTTTTCCCAGGGCGAGGCTTATCCATTGCACTCCGGATGTGCTGACCCCTGCGATTTCCCCAAATGTGGGAAACTCTACTGCATAATTTGTGGTAGTGGGGGACTGCGTTTCAAAATAGGAAAAAAAATAAAAAATTGAAATAAAATAAAAAAAGAGAGAAAAGTTTATGTTTTTAAAACATAAGGTTTTAAAATTTTATTTTAGTTAAAATGTTTGGGGGATTGCCTTGCATTTAGCCATTTCACATTAAAAATATCAAAAGAACTGTTACTTTAATTGTATAATTGATAGAAATCTATCAGTAGTCTCTCTTGGGGCTATGACATCAACCTGAATATTTCAGGAGAGTACAATCTATCTTACAAATATTTATGCCTAGAAATTTTGTAATTCCTGATTTTTCCCTAGTATTTCTTCCTAATACTTGTATTTCTAATTTTTCCCATATCTTTCAGTGTCTATTAAAAATTGTTTCCTTTCTGCATAGAACACATGGAAACCAAGTCAGTGGATAAGTAACCCAACTACTATCTTAAGGAGAAGGGATCAATGAAGGGAACAAGGCAAAGCCAACTGAACACATCCATTAAAGATAAACTCAAGGAAAAGTCATACACCATAGGATCTTCTTCCCTTAGAAGATAACTGCAGACTAATACAGAGCCGTGAGAATAGCCAGCCAGAGAAGCTAATGTAAGCAATAGAGATGGCATGCAAATGACTCCAGTTACAGTGTGTGTGTGCGTGTGTGTGTGTGTGTGTGTGTGTGATTAGGGTTTGAATTCAGAACCTCAGACTTGGTGGGTAGGCACTCTACCACTTATATCATGTTCCTAGTCCTTATTACAATAGTTAATTATCAGAAAGAGTCCCAAGTTGGCTTGTTTGTTTTTCACCTGGGCAGCTTCTGACCACCCATACGCCATGTTTACCTCAATCCCAGTCATCTTGATCACTGTCTTTGAAGTAGCCAAAATAACTATATGACCATGACACTTGATTTAGTATTTTTTGCCAAAGAAGCCATACATATTCAAAAGAAAATGAAATTAAGTTGTTTTATTTTTTTATCTTTTCCTGCACTTCAATTTCTGTTGTGCTATGAGCAGGACATAGTTTCCAGTCATGAGGGTAAACACCAACCAAACAACAATACATTGTTTTGGTAAGCTATCTGTTCTATAGCTTAAGTTCTATGTGTGTTGAAGACAGTTTTGACTTTAAATACTTCTCATTTACAAGGAATTGATCTGAACACAACCCATGGTCAGTCATGGGTTATGTTCAAATAAAGTGAAATGTTGGTAGTTTTGTCTTTTCTTGGTAAATTCTTAGAGACTGCCTGGAACCTGAAATTCTGAAATTCCCCAAGTTCTACATCTATCTGAAATAGCAGATGTGAACATGTACGCTAACTTCAGTGTCATGAGATTTAAAGACTGCCTTCTTTGTCTAGAATAGTACCAGATTTCTTCTCATTAAGATCTGGTAGTGCATGTTAGGTTTGTCTGTCATTCAGAATTTCACAGTTATTCAATTCTGCTATAGTAACATGAATGCAGCTACAACCCTTTCGAATGGATGATTATATATCTGTTTCAATAAAACTTTATTGACAAGAAGTGAAAAAATACCTTACTCAAGATTGGGTTGTAATAGAGAGAATTCCTTGGAAAGATTACATATCAATCTACATTCTGGAAATATTTTATTATGCATAATTTTTATTATAAAGATACTTTAGGAAAGGAATTAGCCTAGAGTGTCTCAGTAACATTTTTACCAAAATTAAATCTAAACAATTTGATATTTACTTCAACTGTATTCACATTTAAAATTAGAGGCCTGTATCTCTTCTATTTCAAATCTATGACTTACACTCATATGTAAGATGAGCAACAATACATAGTATGTGCTGAAAGCATTTTCCTTGAGACAAAGGTCAATGGAATATATATTTTTCAAAAAAGTATTATGAGAAGGTGCCTTTTGCTGGTGGTCTGTTTCATCTTGCACTGTGGCCAAAGTAAGAAGCATTTTCTCTTTTCAGTGTGTAGTTTCCAGTATGAAATCATTCTCAAATCCCACTATTCCACTCACGATGCTAAGTGAACCTGTAAAAACAAACTGTCCATGAAGAAGTTCAAGAAGCCAAGTGATCAATTATTTCCCAAAGAAATAGAGTATTGCTTACTTGTCTACAGTCCTATAAAGAGAACAAGGAAAAATGAACAAGGGAAAAATGGAGATGACATTGAAAAGGTCTCAAAGTGTATCAAGCATCTAGAAAACAATTTAATTTTCTCAGTCAAGATGTGGGAGTGGTAAGGAATAAATCATGTTCCTGTTTGTTAACATTTTTCATAGAGAACTTATTTTGAAGGAAAACAAGGACTCTCCTGCCAGTGTTTTTCCATAGTCTATGGCTGCAACTTCTGTGGAATTTCTATTTAATTACCATCAGTACTTGGTTTCCCCTTTTTTCATTTCAAAAGCAAAACAAAAAGCAAATCAAAGAAAATCAGTTTACAGTTCCGTTCAATGTGTACTCACTACAGGCAACTATGTGGCTGGTGATTGTTGAGGTAATAAAAAGCAAGGAATACCTGCTAATTTTAATTTTAGTTTATTTTTTTCCCCAAGAAACCACCCAACTCCTCTCCCAGTAATTCTATCACTATACCATCAACAGTGCACAACTGCTCCAATTGTGCTAACTTTTATTAGGATGTGATTTAAGTATGTCCACTATGTGATGGATTTTTATCGCCCCCCAACCTTTCAAATGGTGACAAAACTTGGGAACAACAGTGAGGCCTGCTGGGAAGTCCTTAGGTCATTTGTGATACTTTTTTTTTCAAAAAGGAGTCTGGTCTCCTGGGGTGAGTTCTTAGGAGAGGAAATTGTTGTGAATGCTTGACATTTATCCCTGAGCTGTCCTCTGTCTTCTAGGGTAAGACATGATCCTTTCTAAGACTCACACTGCACCATATGCTATGGAATACATGCTAGAACTAGTGCTGTGCTCTTTAGACCCTTACCCTTCAAAGCTGTAGGTGAAATAAACCTATTTCCCTTTATAACTGACCTGCTTCATACATTTAGTGATAATGATGAAACTGAGCTAGTTCACATTATTCTCCATGTTTATTAATTTGGCCATTCGAATCAATATTTAGCTTTGATCACCAAATTTTCTCCTTTTTTAAAGTTTTTATTGTAATGTTACTGTTACATTCACCAGATAGTAGGTACATTACTTCTCACACATTGATATCCCTTCTCATGTTTTTCCCCACTTCCCTCTCCCCACTGGCTCCCAATAATCTTGTTTCTTTCCCCTTCCCTTTCCTATTTCAAATAATCAAACATATAAAGAATATACCAAGTAACACAGTCAGATATAGTAACAATATGAGATTAACCAAAAGGCAACAAAAGACAAGAGAAATAACACAGTATATTAAGAACAACAATCACAGAAGATAAAGCTCTAGTTTCCATATCCTAGAGATCCTTTCATTCAGTCTCATCCTATATGACCTTATGAATCTAGGTTTTGAGCTATTGAAATCCTCTGCTAGAAGAGTCCTAGATGTGTACTAATTATTACAAATGAGGGAAACCATTGAGCCTATGTCCCTTTGGGTCTGACTTACTTCATTTAATATGATTTTTTCCAAGTCTTTCCATTTTCTTACCAATGGAGAGATGTCGTTCGTTCAGATGGCACCATAGAATTCTATAGTGTATGAGTACCACATCTTTGATCACAAAATTTTCTAAGGAAATCTGATTTGAGTTAGCATGCATAATGCTATAAATAATAAATGAAGAATATATATGAATGTGTGTGTATGTATATATATTTGTGTCTGTCTATCTATCTATTTAGCTATATTTCCAGGCACATCAGTGTTTCAGAAGGTATGCTTGATGACTAACATGAAAAGATCACTTAGAAAAATATACAGACAAATCAGATAGGGGCAAAGACAAATAGATATGGTCAAGTGACCCAAATAATTCATGCAATGAATTTGATTTTATGGTCCTCTTACAATTAAAAAAAAACCTATGGAAGTGTATCTCCTAACTATGCTGAGTCTTATAAGTTCTGACTTTGGCTTCTATACTGAGTTTGAGTCTTCTTTGTTTCTTTCCTCTTTTAGCTTTATTCTGCCAATGTTATCCCATTCTCTTCTTCTTAATTCATGACTTGAATAATTCTGGGAACTATGTGCCAAGAACATTATAGTCAAAACAAACAAACTATTCTTGCCACAGTGAAGCTGACAGGCTAATAGGAGACAAAAAAAATACAAAAATAGAAAAGTACAATAGAGTGTGACAAGTATTATATAAATGAGATATTAATTGTTGTAGAAGTACAAAGAATACACAAACCATTTTTATGGAATCAAGTAAAGCTTCTAAAAAGAAGTTATATCTGAGACTTAGATGGTATACATAAATTATTTTAGAAAAATACATGGTGGAGTGTGTATGTATGTGAATGTGTTTTTATAATGGAAAAAAATTTAAGGAAAGAAACATCACAAAGCTGTTACAGTTGGAAAGAAGGGTAAAAAATAATGTGACTGAGCAATGGAATTCTATGCTGCTGTCAGAAAGAATGACATTGCCCCATTTGTAAGGAAATGGAAAGACTTATAAAAAATCATATTAGGTGATGTAAGCCAGATTCAAAGGAACATAGGCTCAATGGTTTCCCTCATTTGCCATAATCAGTAGAAACCTTGGACTCTCGTAGCAGAGATTTGCAATAGAGCAAAACCTAGATACATGAGGCCATGCAGTACGATGCTAAATGAAAGGACTTCCAGGACATAGAAACAAAAACCATATAATGAGTGATTGCTGTCCTTAATGTACTATGTTATCTCTCATCTCTTTTGCTTGGTTATCTCATATTGTTACAGTATTTCATGTGTTATCTGATATGTTGGATATATGCGTATTTGGTTATTTGAAATTGGATAGGAAAGTGGGGAAAACAAGATGAGAGTGGGGGTGGGGGGGAGGGAAATGGGGACCAAGACATGAGAAAGGGTATCAATGTATGTGAAGTAATGCACCTTCTATCTGGTGAATGTAATGTAACCCTTCTATTAATTACAATAAAAAATATATGAAAAAAATAATGTGACTGAGGACTGGGAGTGTGTCCTAGTATTACTGTGCCTGCCTAGCGTACATGAAGCCCTGAGTTTGATTCCTCAGTACCACATACACAGAAAAAGCCAGAAGTAGTGCTGTGGCTCAGTGGTAGAGAACTAGCCTTGAGAAAGATCAAACTCCAGGCCCTGAGTTCAAGCCCCAGGACTGTCAGAAAGAAAGAAAGAAAGAAAGAAAGAAAGAAAGAAAGAAAGAAAGAAAGAAAGAAAGAAAGAAAGAAAGAAAGAAAGAAAGAGGAAGGAAGGAAGGAAGGAAGGAAAAAAAGGAAGAAAGAAAGGAAGAAAGAAATAGAAAGGAGAGAGAAAGAAAGAAGAGAGAGAGAAAGTAAGAAGAGAGAGAGAAAGTAAGAAGAGAGAGAAAAAGAGAGAGAGAAGGAAGGAAGGAAGGAAGGAGGAAAGGAAGGAAGGAAGGAAGGAAGGAAGGAAGAAATACAGAGGAGTCCAAAAGATAAAGGAAGGTGTAAAAGTTTGAATTTCACCCTTAGTGTAAAGAATTATTGAGTAAATAGGAACGTAATGAAAGAAATCATGTTTGCAAGTTAGGAAAACAATCTCTATCTGCCTGGCAGAGAATAAGTGAAAAAGAACTTCAGCTAGAGAAAAGACTTCTAGACGTTTAAAACACAATGATGGGGATAATGAAGTGATGAGCAAGAAGAGAAGAAGGATGAAGGTATGCCTTGGTCCATTTCTAGAAACCCGAGTGCCATAAAAGCAGAGCTGTCAAAGACGAAGCTCAGAGTGCCGCTGGGAGTTAGTGAACCCTATGTGAAATGATAGGATGGTCAGGGAGTTGGGTGTACAACTTTTAACTTGATAGGGCTATTAACCACCAGGGACAAATCTCATAAGATGACAGGCACTGCCATATTAAAAAACTATGGAGAGAGATTGTCCCTGGTGAATTGAATTTGAGGGTTTGCCAGTATAATAGATATAAGGTTATTAAAACAACCATAGGAAATAAAATGATAGATAGTCTAGAAAATGTGTCAATTGAAATAAAATAATGGAAGACAGAACCCTGAGCAGGATTAAGTTTTATAAAGCTCTGTGGCTTCCATGTGGTTAAGAAGGAAACAGCAGAGTGTGGCATTAAGGAACAAAAGAAAGTCAATAGTGGAAAGAGAGGTGGAAAGCTCAGTTGATTAACTTAGCAGCAAGAAAGTTTCTGCTGGCTTTGGCAAGCACAATTGCCATGGAAAGAACAGAGGCTAAATTTTCAAGGACTGAATGGTCTGTGAGGGTGAGTACTAAAGGCATGGAACATAGACAACTCTCTCAAAATATTTAGTCAGAAAGGACTTAGTTGGAAAATAGAGAAGCTACCAGAAGGCAAAGTTTGATATCTGACACCAATGAATATGCTTGTAGACTGATGAAAAGAAAAAGACTGAAAAGAAAACTTGAAGGCAGAAGAAAGGATTTGCTGGAAGATGGGAGCTCATGTCTGAGTATAGACACAGGAATCGATTTTCAGACAGGGAATTAACTTTACTGACACTTCTAGATGTTGATTGATGGCAAGATGTTGCCATTGTTTCTATTTTGACTCTGAACAAATAGACACATGGGTAAGTCAGTAGTAAGAAGAGCAGAATGAAAGATTTGGAGGAAAAGCAGATAACACATACTAGAAAATATGACATGAATGTCTCCTCCAAAATTCACAATAAAATTTAATTAGCCTGTGATATTCCTGGGAGGCAGGAACTATAAGAGGTAAATACTATCCCAGCAAATGTGTTTAGATCATTATTAACTTAATGAGTTGGTTCTGGCCCAGAATGGGTTTATTTTATGCTTTGAAATTAAAGCAAATACAGTCTCCTTAACGTCTTCTTCAGCACCACTCTGGCTTTCTCAGGTAGTCTTATGAACTTAGAACTTCTTAAAACTTCTTCAGGTTATTACCCAACAAGAAAAACCATAACCTTATACAGTACTTCTAAATTTTTCTTAAGCTATATTTACTTTGTAAAATGCCAGAGAAAAAGATATCAAGCATATGGAAAGATGAGGTTGAGAGGATCACAATTGGAGTAGTTTAGGTAAAATTTTATCAAGATTTAATAACAGCCAAGAACCCAGATGCAGTCTCAGATATTTCTAATTCTAGAAATGTCAGAGACATAGGAAGGTGCATAGCAGTCCATGCTGGCCTAGACAGTATACATGTGTATACACACACACACACACACACACACACACACACACCACTATCTGAAGAATAATTGAAGTCGAAATTGTTAAGGGCATGGCTCAAATTGTAGGCATTTTTCTGGTTAGCATAAGACCCTGATTTCAATCCTCTATACCAAAAAAAAATAAAATTAGAATTAAAATTAAAATAATAAAATAATAAATGAAAAACCTCTATACCAACAAAAATATTTCAAAATTAAAGTCTGAAATGCCAGAGAAAACATAAAACAAATTAAAATACTTAGAATCCTATATATCTTGGAGGATTCAAAGGAAGGTCTGAGAGTATTATAGAAATTCCTTTTCTCCCCCAAAGAAATAATTGTGTTAGGCAACTTTCTTCTTACTGTGATATGATGAAATATCTAAAATGATAAACTTAATAGATGCAAGATTTACTTTGGATTAGAGTGTCAAAGTCTACAATCCCTTTCCTCATTTCTTTGGTCCTGTTCTGAAGCTGTCAATTATGACTGGGAACTTTGTGGAAGACAGCATTTACAATATGGTGGCAGGAAAGGAGAGAGAAAGACAGGAGGAAAAATAGAGTCCCTCCAACTTCTTCAACAAAATACATGTCCAGTAACCACACTTCCTTGTGTCATTGTGCCCTACATCTTAACAGCACCACTTCCCAGTGCCAGAAGCTAGGAATCTAGGATATGCGTCATAATCTTTTGGGAGTCATTTATTTAAACCATAGTAGTAGTGTTGGTCCTTATCTACCCATTTTGGCTCTTATTTACCCATTTATGTAGCCACATTTTTAGTTTCTTTTCTACAGATATCTAAGCAAGAATTCACTGTTTATGAAAACCCTAGTTGAATAAAACACATTCCAAAAGTAAGACTCCATTCAATTTTTACTATTCAATTCAACAGATCGAAAATTTACTCTAGCTATCCATCAGTGGCTCATACCTGTAATCCTAGCTACTCAGGAGGCTAAGATCTGAGGACCAAAATTCAAAGCCAGCTGGAGCAGGAAAAACCATGAGACTCTTACCTACCAATAAACTACCCAGAAAACAAAAACAAAAACAAAAACAAACAGAAGTGGCTCTGTGGCTCAAGTACTAGAGTGCTAGCCTTTAGCAAAAACAGCTTAGTGACAGTTCCCAGGCTCACAGTTCAAGCCCTAGGACCAGCAAAACAAAAAAACAATACTCTAGCATTGCTGCTAAAAATTTGCTAAATATTTATCTTAATGTCAGTATTCACTTCACTGGAACCTAAGGCAGGCAAAGGCTACAAATTGTACTTAGTACTGGTTTAGTGATCTTCATCCAAGGTAATCTAGAAATTCACAACTAATTTCTTTAGAGGCCTTTGTTTTCCAGAAGGAACATTAAACAAGATATGAACAAAAAATGCATTTAGAAAATGCATTGTATGCATCTTGCCTTTCTATTACATTATCTTCTTATTCCAAATAGTTTTTCCTGATCTCCAACAGAAGAAAGGACAAGTAATGACAGAATGAAGAAGAAAGGAGCCTCAAGAGATAGGCTATATCATTGATTTTTAGTCAGATGTAATATTTACAGCCCATTTTCTATCTATTCATTCTAAGCAAGCACAATTCTTACTAGTAATCAGTGTCCTGGTGCCACAAATTGTTGGTATGATTTCCTCAGGAGCTGGCATATTCTTCTTTTCCTATTTCAAATTAGGGACCATTGTTTCTCTAAAGAATGATAAGACTATTGCAGAGTCTGAGGTTAAACCAATAGTGTGGACAATCAATATGAGATGCTGTTAGTAAGCTATTGTAAAATTAAAGATTAATTTAAAAAAATTTTAACAAATTAAAACAGGCTAAATTGGCTTATGGTGGAGACCCATGATGTCCTTTAATATTTTAAAACTTTAGTGGGAGTTTTTACCTGGGGATATTGAGATGGTTGTTGATTCACTTTGTCCCTAATTAGTGCAGTGTCATACCATTTACTTGCGCTCTGTCCTGTCGTGCAAGCCTCTTCTCTTGGCAGTAGTTCTTCTGTATGTACAGCTGTGATGGTTTGGAATTCTTCCCTTTGCTCTCACCCTCTGAGTTACTTGTTATGTTTCTAATTAAAGACCTCTTTCATTGGCTTATGATGAACTGTGTAGAGTACTCTAGGGCGCTTTGTATTAAAAGGCCCATTAATGGTAATCTTATTAGTGTAAGCAAGATTCTCTTTCCCAGTATCAATCTATCTCCCTCTGCCTCTGTGACTCATAATCCAGCCAGCTCTCCACTCTTCATTCTATTTCTTGAAAAATATGTCTTGAGAACTCGGCTTTTACAGGCATATTTACCTTTCAATATGGGAAGTAAGGTATGGAAAATAAGGAAACCATTAAGTAATTTGAACGCCTTGAGCTAATCTTTTTAAAGCTCAAGTTATCATGTAGTTTTTTGTTTGTTTGTTTGTTTGTTTGTTTTTTGCCAGTCCTGGGCTTGAGCTCAGGGCTTGAGCACTGTCCTTGGACTTCTCAAGGCTAGAGCTCTACCACTTGTGCCTCAGCACCACTTCCTGCTTTTTTCTATGTATGTGGAACCAAGGAATCAAACCTGGGTCTTCGTGCATGCTAGGCAAGCACTTTAACCACTAGGCCAAACTCCCAGCCCTATCATGTAGTTTTTATTTCATAGCAATAAAGAAAAATATTCAAGTTAAAAACCAAAGTGAATTTTTTTGGCCAGTTGTGTGGGGTTTGAACTCAGGTCCTGAGCACTGTCCTTGGCTTTTCTTAAGGCTAGAGTTCCACCACTTGAGCTACAGTACCACTTCTAGCCCGCTCTTTCTTTCTTTCTCTCTTTCTTTCTTTCTTTCTTTCTTTCTTTCTCTTTCTTTCTTTCTCTCTTCCTTCCTTCCTTCCTTCCTTCCTTTCTTTCTTTCTCTCTCTATTTCTTTCTTCCTTCCTTCCTTTCTTTCTTCCTTCCTTCCTTTCTTTCTTTCTTTCTTTCTTCCTTTCTTTCTCTTTCTTCCTTTCTTTATCCCTTTCTTCCTTTCTTTCTCCCTTCCTTCCTTTCTCCCTTCCTTTCTTTCTCCCTTCCTTCCTTTCTTTCTTTCTTTCTTTCTTTCTTTCTTTCTTTCTTTCTTTCTTTCTTTCTTTCTTTCTTTCTTCTTTGTCAGTTGTGGAGCTTTATACTCTGGGCATGGGCCAGAGTGCAAACCTCAAGGTTACAGATCTACCCCTGGAGCCACAGCACCACTTCCAGTTTTCTAGTTAACTGGAGATAAGAGTCACAGACTTCAGTGCTTTGGCTGGCTTTGAACCTCAATCCTCAGATCTCAGCCTCTGGTGTAGTAGCTAGGATTACAGGCGTGAGCCATTATGCATGGCCCAGCTTTTTCTATGTATGTGGTACTGAGGAATCGAACCCCAATCTTCGTGCATGCTAGGCAAACACTCTACCACTAGGCCAAACTCCAGGCCCCAAAATGAATTTTTAAAATATGTTATATATGATCAAGAAACACTCTAACCAAAGCTAGATGATAATTAATGTTTTGTTTGCTCCTTTAAAATTGCATACTGACTCACAAAATTGATATCTGAGTATCATAGTTTGATGCCAGCCAGGACAGGAATTTTTATCTCTAATTTTTTATCTAACTTTTATCTCTAGTTACCCACCAAAAAAAGCAAAAAATGGTACTGTGACTCTGGTGGTAAAGTTCTAGTCTTGAACAAGAAAGCTCAGGGACAGCACACAGGCCAACACTATAACTATAACTATAGAATAGATAGATAGATAGATAGATAGATAGATAGATAGATAGATAGATAGACAGACAGATTATTTAGTATTGGAAACAGTGTGAACAATACAGAGTAGAGGAACAATGAAGTTCAGCATAATATAGTTCAATAATAAAATTTAGACCTAATGTATTAAAAATACTTTGCAAACTGGCATTAATGTTATTTAGGTAACATGAACTGGAGAGTTTCTGCTTGAAACACAAGAGTTATGATATTCTGAAATATGTTAACTAGCTTCCTATTGGTGTAAAGAATATAATTCAACAATATTGCATATTAATATTTTCAGAAATTTATTATCTCTTTAATCCTCACAATGTGCTTCCAAGCAAACCATATTAGGAAAACATTAGAATTTGAACATGGAATAATCATAACTTTTCATCTACATTTTTTATGCTTTTAAAAGACTTAGTCCTTGAGGAAGAGTTTATTAACAAAGACTTCTGGGTAACTAAAATACAACCACAAATGAAGATGTAGTGGTTTTAATCAGGTATTCGGCTATTTTATTATGCCTATTAGATAATCACTACTCCATATTTCACCAACAGGAATACAAGAACATTATGCAAATGAGGATTTTACTTCTGTTCTGAGGCAGCCAAATTTTATATCAGGGATTGTATTCTTCTGGCCACCTAGGGAAATAAGCAGCCAGAAAAATCTGGCTTGGGCTGGAAGAAGACTAATGCACTAATATTTATTTATGAAAGCATCATATATTCTGCTCTTCCAGGAATTATTGCAGGCAGAGTTTCACTGCAGTGAACATCAGGTGAAAATAGAAGCCAGAATGCTTTAATACATTGAAAAGCTAAACCTCCTACTAAAGAAATATTAAGCAGTTTCTTATGATTTCTTTAAAACTTTAGACAATTTTATGACAGTATTGTGTACCTTTTTTGAAGTGAATGTAAAAGGTTTTTGCAGGGTAATATGTTGTTATGTAAGTGATTTTTAATAGGCTATAAACATACTTACTGGATATTTTAAAAGAGACTAATCAGGATTCTGGATAGACAGATAAACAGTCTTCAAATGCACTAGAAAAGGAAAGGCTAAGCTACTTTAATAGTTCTCATCTTCCAAAGACTACTTATGTGAATATACTTGGTGAACTCATTGTTATCTGCAAAGAAGGCCTGCATTTTCCTTTATAGTTATGTAATCAAGTGACCCATCAACTTAATTAATGGGATTTTAATCTAGTGCAGCTAGCATGCTAATTAATTTGTCAAGTATATACACAAAGTCTCAATACAAGTTATTTTTAAAAGTCTTTGCTGGTGTATATGTAGAATCACAAATACATAGACTATCTCTTAAGTGGAACACAAAAGCTTTGGAAAGAACAATGGCTCACTCTGTGGAGAGAGGGGAACTGGGCAGAGAATGAACATTAATTGCACAAACAGACACTTTTTATTGTGTACCTTTTATGTTTTGACTTCTATACCACAAGCATAGATATGAAAGAATTTTAATTAGGTCTTTGCCCAGGAAACAAAACTGGTAAGAAAGAAAAAATTAAGAGAGGGACAGAAAGAAAAATGGATTGGGGAAATCAGGATTTGAGAGACAAGACAGAACAAGGCAACGATTCTATTTTGTCTTTTTTTTTCTACCTGCATCTCCGGCCCAACTATCATTTCCTCCTACCTTGTTCTTGGCACTAGCAAAGCCCAGTCACTTACTGTTCCTTTTGTACTCTATGTTCTTATTCATCATACAATAACATATGTTCCTAACACCACATTAAACACTCTATGGCCCTCCCCTCCACTTACGATATTTTTCTGTAATTATCTATATAACACTTTTCCCCCCTGCACTGCAATGTGCTTCATTAACATTACTATGAGGGGCACTCAGTACATATTGATTAAATGAAAAAGAGAATGCTTTCCGTGTAACTCTCTGTGATCCTAAAAGAACATTTCACCTGCTCTTTCCCTATTTTTTAATGAAAAGAGCAGAAGGTACCTAAAGACTCCATCTCTTATTATGAGTACTAAGTTAATGTTTCTATTGCAACTATAACTTGAAGATGCCACTATCCATATATACATTGATTTCATATTATCAACTGACTTCTTCACATGTTATTATGGAAATTTCAAATGTATTCAAAATGTAGACATAATTAATGAATTCCATTTTTCAACATTTTTTGCTATTATTTCATATTCTCCTGGCTAATGACATATGTAACTACAACACTTCATCGATAAACACCATGTAACCTGTATCAAACATATAAGTATTTTTTACATAATGATCCTGATCGTGATATATTTCACTTTTGTCTATTATAATCTATTTTAACTTTGTAAAATTGATTTATGCTATAGAAAGGGTAGTAAATATACAAGGTTATTTAAATTCCTAAATCATTTTGTACATGTTTTAATAATCATGGCATCACTCTATTACATATATTTTTCTTCTTTTACCCATATTTATTAGCAAATATTAATTCATATAAACAATATTCTAATAATTTATTAGCATATATTTCATGATGATATATCTACATGTGCGTATACTGTACCTTGCTTAGACTCACCTGCAGGATTCTTCTTATGTGGATATTTTTCTTGACATTAGGAAGCAATTGTTAGGTGAAGAGTAACAGGCTGAATTCTTTTGTTTTTGTTTTTGTTTTTTTTTGCCAGTCCTGGGCTTGAGCTCAGGGCCTGAGCACTGTCCTTGGACTTTCTCAAGGCTAGAGCTCTACCACTTGAGCCTCAGCACCACTTCTGACTTTTTTCTATGTATGTGGTACCCAGGAATCGAACCCGGGTCTTCATGCATGCTAGGCAAGCACTTTAACCACTAGGCCAAACTCCCGGCCCCTAGTCTGAGTTCTTAAAGAAAATAAAGTACTCCATGTTGAGGTCAGGCTTGAAAGCTATAAACAGTACTTTCAAGAAAGTACTGTTATGTCACTTGAACCATAATGTGTAAACTCTTCTGCATATCCATTAACTTTCTACCTTACATTTTTTTCAGAAAATATTGATATTTTGATTTAATCATAGATAACTACAGAACATGAAGTATTTTCACACTTGCTGTAAGTACCACAGTGGTCTTTTTCTAATTGTGTCAATTGGTTTGGCATGGCTCAAAACTCTTGGGGTCATTGGTTCAATTCATGATTTTTTAATAAAAAGGGAAGTTGAAGTCAATACATCTTAACCACAGAGAACCTATTTCTTGTCAAGCACTATAGACACCATGAAATTCGCTCTTCAAGCTCCATGTTACTGTCTGGATAAATATTTGGGAGTATCATAGGAATTCTAGCTACAGATCTCAAATAGGTGAAAGCTCTATTGAGATAGATAACAAATTTCCTTACAGAGGAGCAAAATAATAGGTTACATCAAAGAAAATACTTCACCCCCCCAAACAACGTATAGTGAATGTGAATATTTATACATTGAATACCTGTGAAAAAAGATGATCTAACTAAATTCATGAATCATCATGCAGAGGTCAGATGTTTTCTATGTTCTTGTGCTGATAGTCTGAGTATTTATGTTCTCCTTGGACAATCTTTTAAAGTATGTTTCGGATGACAAATAACCTTTAGAAGTTAAAAATATGCATAAATGCAATAATATTATTGTGATATGTTAATTACCACTAAAAATTGCAAAAACTAATCTGTCTTGATTTTTTTTTGCCAGTCCTGGGGCTTGAACTCAGGGTCTGGACACTATCCTTGCATACTTTTTGCTCAAGACTAGCACTCTGCCACTTGAGCCACAGCACCATTTCTGGCTTTTTCTGGATGTATGGTACCGAGGAACTGAATCCAGGCTTCATGAAAGCTAGGCCACCAGCCTAGCTTTGTTTTGCTTTTTTTGATTCCTTTCTACTGCAAAGTGAATATATAGAGATCATTAGCCACAAATGGGTGCTACACATTTTCAATTTCCCAGTGCTATTTTATGTGCAAATGCAAATATATATACAAGTTGACTTGATAAGAGGAGAGGTAATAATTAAATAACTTGAACAGGCTCCATTTAAATATAAGTAAAGTATTAATGAGCTATGCCCATGGCAGTAATTTTCACTGCTTGTACATCCTTTTCAAATTTGCCTTTTGAAAAACTAGCTTTGAAAGATTTAATCTGCTGAGAGCTAAGCTGTCAGGCTTTGCAAGCTTATATATAATAAGAGAGACAAAGTGTGAAGGAATGATCTCTGGGTTAGAAGAAATTTCTCAGTACTGCAAAGCTTTTCCTTTTAGTGAGATTTTATAGTTTGCCAGTGATATATTAACTTACTCCATTTGACTTCAAGATAGTCTAGGCGATAGGCAAAGCCCATTATCACCTGTTATTGTCAGAAGTTCAAACGAATGGTAAAATAAGTGAGTTCTCTAAAAGTTTTATATAACTCTCTCAAGGTTGTGGTTTCATTTGTCCAAATCCATTGGGCTATGCACCTACAATTCATGCAAGTTGCATCGCAGTATGAAAGTGAGAATTTCATGAGAGTTGAATTAGAGAGACAATCATGTACTGTGTAATAATACATCAATCCTATTGAGAACATAGTTAATAGAAGCATCTTCCTGAAATAATATGGCTAATTTGTTAGACAGAGAAACAAATGAAATTTCCCAAAATGGTAGGATAATTTCCTGCCTACATTTACTAAACAAAATGCAGACTAATATATTACTCTTATAGTCAATATCCACATGTCTTTTAGTAATAGATAAAGCAGATTTTATTGATTGCTTAATGCTATACTCAATTACATAAAAAGCTGCTTAATCAGTAAATTGTATAAAAATATTCATCCCTTTTTCTAGGATTGAGACATTCCAACTTTTGCCCCAGTAGGCCATAAGGATGGTTATGAATCAGTGATGGCTTAATCACTTTTCTACTTAAATTTTGTGAATTTACCCCATGATTAACCCCAAATTAATCCTGGAAAATTTGAAGAGTGTGGCTTACAGTATACGATAGCCATAGATTTTTGGTGGTGGGATTATAAAGGGAAGAACTGATCGCCTTTCCATGTTGACTTTTCTGTTGCCTTGTGAGGCAGAGGATAGAGAAAATTCACTCCATTTTTCAAAGGGGGAAGAAAAGTATATGTGCATGCAAAACATATGCATATTTTTTCTAGAGAATGCATGCATATACACATATAGAGAGATGTATCTATGCATATATATACATGTATACATAGTGCTAAAGTTAAAGTATTTGATACAACTCTACTTTGAAATCATTACATGAGTAACTTGACCATGTAGGATGATCTCAAATATTACAAAGGTATTGGCGATGGCTGACATTAGTCACAATGTCAAAGTGTACTGCAGACACATCTAGAAGAATTACACAAACACATGCCTCATTATAAATGAGTGTTTTCTGACACTAAATTAGTCTTTGCAGACTATCCCAAGATAATGAATCAGGGAGGAGCCACCAGGGGTTTCTACATGTATCCGTGACCAAAATGACTTCTACCCTCTGTAGGTAGAGTTAAAACTCTCTCAAGGCAAGGAACATCTTGAGTTGCCTATTGACTCTTCACTGATATTTTATTGGGAATTTCTTATAGGCCAAATTTAGTGCCTCAAAATTATTGGGAAACTTGAATTAAAAAAAAAATAATTCCAGGTATGGCGCCGGGAGTTTGGCCTAGTTATAGAGTGCTACCCTAGCATGCACAAAGACCCGGGTTCGAATCCTCAAAACCACATACATAGAAAAAAAAAGCCAGAAATGGTGCTGTTGCTCTAGCAATAGAGCTCTAGCCTTGAGAAAGTCCAAGGACAGTGCCCAAGCGCTAAGTTCAAGGACTAGGACTGGCAAAAATAATAATAATAATAATAATAATAATAATTCCAGGTATTAACAGAAATGAAGTTAAAATTATTTTCAATAGTTTATGCATATTATCAGTGATCTAAATATAATTTTAATAAAACAAATCAACTCTGATTTGCAATACTTGTTTCTTACAGTAACAAAAATTAAGTTTTTAAATTAAAAAAAAATTTTATTTAATTTTTTTGCCAGTCCTGGGCTTGAGCTCAGGGCCTGAGCACTGTCCTTGGACTTTCTCAAGGCTAGAGCTCTACCACTTGAGCCTCAGCATCACTTCCGGCTTTCTTTCTATATGTGGTACCAAGGAATCAAACCTGGTTCTTCATGCATGCTAGGCTAGAACTCTACCACTAGGCCAAACTCCTGGCCTATTTTTGTTATTTCTTTATGGAATGAAGGACATACTAGAGTATATATACATTTATCAGGGTGCATATGTATGTATACCTATTTATATATAAATATATATGGTTTGTGCTAGACAAGAAAAGCAAGGCAGAATGATAGTCACAGAACTACAAGGCATGGTTAAGCTCCTTACTACTTTGATCTAGAGTAGTTGCTTGATTTATAGGACAATTTTCTTTTTTTCTTGTTATTAAGGTAACTAATTTGCCATGCATATATGTATTCATATACATGTATGTGCATGGGTGAGCATGTGTGTGAACAGGTATATATGTATATGTGCACAGTAGGGTTGTTTCTCAAGATAATCAAATATCCCATTTTTAGTTTTTCTGATTTTTTTGTAGAAACAACCATATAACTCAAGGATATCAAAGCTATAAAAGAATTATATAGGGGCCTGGAGTTTGGCCTAGTGGTTAAAGTGCTTGCCTAGCATACACGAAGACCCGGGTTCAATTCCATGGTACCACATACATAGAAAAAAGCCGAAAGTGGTGCTGAGGCTCAAGTGGTAGAGCTCTAGCCTTGAGAAAGTCCAAGGACAGTGCTCAAGCCCTGAGCTCAAGCCCAGGACTGGCAAAAAAAAAAAAAAAAGAATTATATAGTAATCCTGAGTTGAATTAAATATGTTATAGAATTAACTCTCTTGAATATTTGTTTCTCATTGAATATTGTGATTATAGCCTCTTTGTTTACCTGCATTTATACATACTTACCTGAGGTTTGCCAAGATTAAAAAACACTTTCTCACAATCATCAGATTAATAAAAATTAGAATATACAGTGGAAAATATTTTTCTCCAAAATGTTCTCACACAAGCTCAAAAGCTGAATTTCTTTGGCTTTTGCCTTAAAGTAGAACTGACAGCCATGAGTTAAGGAAATAATTACAGGAAGGGATGCAGGGGGAAGTAAACCAGGAGAGAAGAGACATGCAATACTATTGAATTACAACATTCTATGCTCAGCATTTTATTTGTAGAGCTAGCCTGACTATGTATTATCTATACATAAATAAATATGGTCACAGTACATGTGAAATATTTATAAATTTCTTGTCAGGTGCAAGTACTTATTTATTTTTGATGTTTATTGCTCCTATCACTATGCAATCGAGGTACTTTAGGGAAATTAAAAATACAAGTTAGTTCAAGCAATACTGATAATAAAATTCAACTTCAGAAATATAATCGTACATCTTAAATGTAATTTTGTTATCTTGATTTCTTTTATTTAGTAATGAACAAAGGGTGCTAGTGAAATACTGTTTTTAAGCCTCCAGATTAAATGTATGTGATTTCAACATTTAATATCCCTTCCATAAAATTAAATAAAATGGAGAAAGGGAAAAAATTCAATGTACAAATAAACTGTGTCTTCCCTTATAATTTCAGTAACTTTCACAGATCCTGAGCAAAAAGTTTCCATAAATATTTATTAATTAGTTAAAGGAATCAAGGCCTATACTCTGTCACTAAGCACTGATAAAAAATGGAATTAATAAAGGGTGTCTTTACTTGATTAAATCTTACATCCAATTAATAGTAAATATTCCTAATCAGATTGCATAATTTGAAAGAAACTTGTTGAGGTGATGGGACAATTCAATATTTATGAAGAAATTTCACTATGACTAAGGAGATATCTGCTGGTGACAGTCTACAAATTACAATCAGTAATTATCAGAATTATCTATATCACAATTTTGTCAGTAAAGCTCATTGTCATATGTAATTCAAAATTAGCTGAGATTGAAGAAATATTGTACTCAAAATTCAAAAGAATAGAAGCCCACTGCCCTAAAACATATTCCCCAAAATATAATGCCATAAAGATAAATGCTTTTGTTTTTGCAAGAAGAAGACTGTTTAAATTGCCTAAGCTACTATCAATTTTTTCCAATTCTATTTCAGTTCTTTCTCCACCCTCAGCTGCCACCTCATTGTTTTACAAGTAATGATAAATGTGATAATGAGTCATGACATCTATTCGTGGAAAATGTGAAAGGCCTGCAGTTACAATACTTTTCATTAGGAAAATGTGTTTCTAGCAAAGTCAGACACCTTGACTTAATCAGACAAGCTCCCATTCTGTAAAAGATGTGAACTATCCTTAAGTTTTAGAGTTCCCTCTTCTTCCCTATTCAAGCCTATTAGTTACACAGCTTTTTCGTGGTAGTTTGGATGTGAAGAATTGTTTCAACCCTTATTTTGGCCATCAAATGCAAATGATATAGGAATTTCTATTTGTTAAATCTTTTAGGACTTTCTGGATATGCAAGGTTGAGTACTTGTTTTCAGAGCAAATTCTTACCCTTTATCTTCTCCTGCTACTATCAGTACACAATATATGATTAGTGTTAAGCTTGGAAAGCAAGATATGGAGATTAAAAAGGACCTTGAATTATTGATTTCTATTTAGGGCTAACCGTCTGATGTACATGAAAATTTTCATTGTAAAGGTTATGTACAGAAGGGTTATTGTTACATAACTCTAGTAATGTATATATTTCTTTTTCAATAGTGTCAACCCCCTACTTTCTCCCAGTTTTCCCCTCACAGTCCCCAAATCCTCACCTTGTATAGTTTATTTCCAATGTAGCATCTAGTGAGTATCATGGTTGAATTGCTTTACCCTTTGAACTACTGTTTTTGTGCTTCCCCTTCCTCACCTCGGATCAGATAAACCTGTATACATGATAAAGGGTACAGAACTCAAAACACTGGCAAAAGGGAATAAACTAAAGGAAATAAAAATAACTGAAACAGTGCAATAAAAACCCTCTTGTTTCACTTCTTGGAGTTCATGGTGATAAACAACATTTTATATGATCATATGTGCATAACGATTGAGGCCTTGTGATCTTTTCCGAAAATATCTTCCTTTTGTTTTTGTTTTTGTTTTGGCTGTTTCTTGGAGGATCCTAAGGCTTGAACTTGGCCTGGGCACTGTCCCTGAGCTCTTCAACTCAAGGCTACTACCCTACCTTTGAGCCAAGCCCCATTCCTGTTTTCTAGAGGTTAATTGGAGATAAGAGTCTCAGGTCCTTCAGTGCCAGGGCTGGCTTTGAACCTTGATCCTCAGATCTCAGCCTCCTGAGTGGTGAGGACTACAGATGTGAGTCATCCTGCCCAGATTTTTTTTTTTTTGTCATGGGGCTTGAACTTGGCCTGGGCACTGTCCCTGAGCTCTTCAGCTCAAGGCTACCACCCTACCCCTGGACCTGGGCACTGAAATAGCCTTCTTTGTTCTCACTATGTGAATGTTTAAACTCTGTTTAATTAACCATGTCCCTGTTTAAGTATTTGTCTTTTACTATTCATTGGCATCAGATAAGGGCTTCATATATAAAATATACTTAGAGCTGAAAAAATTAACCCCCTCACGATAGCAAATCCTCAAAGACTTAAAGAGAGACTTTTCCAAAGAAGAAATAAGAATGGCCAATAGACACATGAAAAAATGTTCCACATTTCTGGCCATAAAAGTAATGCAAATCAAAACAGCATTCAGACTCCACCTCACTACAGTTAGAATGGCCATTATCAAGAAAACTAGCAATAATAGTTGCTGGTGGGGATTTGGACAAGTGGAAATACTACACCGTGGGAAGGTAAAGTTGTTCATCCATTCTTGAAAGCAATATAAAGGTTCCTCAAAAGCCTAAATATAGACCTTTCTTATAACCCAGCAATCCCATTCCTGAGTATTTATTCATTTGACCACAAATAAGGCCACACTAAAGCTACCAGCACAATTATGTTCACAACAACATTGTTTATGAGAGCTAAGATATGAAATCAACCTACATGTCCTCAGTGGATGAGTGGATCAAGAAAAATGTGGTATAAATACACAATGGAATTCTTGGCTTCCATCAGAAAGAATAGCATTGCCCCATTTGTAAGGAAATGGAAGGACTTGGAAAAAATTGTATTAAATGAATAAGCCAGACCCAATGAAATATAGGTTGCATAGTTTCCCTCATTTGTAATAATCAGAATAGGCACTTGTTATTGCTGTGGCATTTTTATGCTAGAGTTCGAAAGCTATCTATCCTCAAATAACTATTAGGAGATAATCTGAACCTAATAAATCATAAGCATTCCTTTTTCCCCATATATGACTCGGGTTATAAAAAAGCACTTTAATTTCAAACTCATATGACTATCTTGCAACCATTTTAATTTCAAGAACGTTAAAATTTGTTTCAGCAAATGTTTTCCTACATAATATTGTAGCCATTTGAAGAATCCGTTGGTTATTATTCTTCACAATTTCTCCCTAAAACACATTCTTCAAATAAGATTTCTCTTTTCTTTCTTTCCTTTTGCCACCTCTGGGGCTTGAACTCAGGACCTGGGCACTGTCCTTGGGCTTTCTTAAGGCTAGTTCTCTACCACTTGAGCCATAGCACCACTTGTGGCTTCTTCTGTATATGCCGTATTGGTGTATTGGGGAATCCAACCCAGAGCTTCACGCATGCTAGGTGAGCGCTCCCTGCCCTCAAATAAGATTTCCAGTCTGGTTCCTCTATTGGATGTACTATTCTTCTACTTCAAGCTTTTTTGTAGATAGAGGAGACGATATGATGGCCTCCTTCCATTTCTACAAATAAAAGTATTTATTGGATATTACTAAAGACAGTGGAATATTATCTGTTGACTATCTGTCCCCCAAAGAGGAAGTATTGTACAGAAATGTTTCAAAATATTGTAGTCTATAAAGATTTTTATTCAAATAAAATAATTGATTAAATAATAATTCTTATACTTCTAACTCTAACATTTCTAATTCTTAATACTTCTAACACATCTAGAGTTTGAAAGGAATAGTTTTTATAATATGCTAATTATTTTCAACCAGTTAAGGGCTTTAAACAAAAAGTAAATGGAGCATATTTGTAAAAGCAGTAAGTGCCTTTGAATATAAATTTGGTATGAAATAAAATAATGATATTTACTATAATTTAACCAAACAACAAGTATTCAAATTATAATTTAATACATTTATTTCTTTATATAATTAATCAATTTATAGTTTTGTTAAAATCACAAGTTAATTCTATGCCTGTGACATTTTGTTACAAAAAGTGGGTTTCATAGAACAAATAAGCAGAAGAATAAGCTCTTCTTTTCTATTTTTGTGGTATGAAGAAATCAGACCTAGGGCTTCATGCGTGCTAGGCAAGCACTCTCACTCTAGGCCAAACTCGTTGCCTAAGTTATTTAAATATAATACACAAACAAAAATTTGTAGAATATACTGGAACATTGAAAAGATAATATCAACAAATAAAAAGATACAGATATGAAGAGGGCACCATAGCTTCCTAAAAGGTAGTTATTATGTCTGTGTAGATATGGATATGTTGATAAAATATTATCTAAAGAGATTTATAGAGTATTCATAATACAGTGGACACTGAAAGCTAACTACAAATTTCCAATTTTGGATGTGAAGAAGTTTTAAAACTCTTCAGAACCTAGTGCTATTGAAGTCAGAGGAATTTGATATTTAACCAAAGCCTTGTGGGCCCAAAGTATAATTCCTGAAATGTCCCAAGGGCAAAAAGACAAACATAGCAAAACAAATATTAGAGACATCTCTAGAGATAATAAAGCTATAGGGCCAATGATTGTAATGTCTGCTTAGCTCATCTTGGCTCAAAGTTGACAATGACAGGGGAATCCAACAGTGTATTGACTGAGGTAGATAGGCTATGAAACAGCTGTCAGATGAAATGAAAAGGTAGAAAGAGAGGCATCAATATGCTTCAGGGAAGATGTGATGAGCAAAATTTACAGATAATTCCAGGCAAATTGATATTGAAGGGAAACTAAATGCAACCCTCAGAAGAATACTGTAATATCGATTTGCTATAATATATTTTATAATATATAGAAATTAACCTAAAAGTTATTTACATTCAAAAAAGCAAAAGGACAAATAAGAAAGTATAAATCTGTATTTAAACTCAGTATAATAAAATATATGCTAGATTATTTCCTGTAATTTACTTAGGTAATTTTTCATTTACTCTAGGAAATTGTGATAAGTCAACAATGCATTAGAGTTGGTTTTACTGCAAAGATGCAAGGATAATTCAACACTACTCATGCCTATAACTTGAAGAGCTATTGCTATATACTAGTTTCAAAATTTGAGGGGTTGATTTATTTGATGCATTCTAGATTAATTGTTCTATAGGGTGAGAGATAAGAGTCAATCTCAACTTCATTAATAGTGAAGATGTAAGATAAAAAGAGAGACAAAACTTAAATTGTTCTAAAAAATGCCAATGTCTAACACTAAAAAGGGAACGTGTCACTTAGTTTCATCACGTGTCATCAGACGCAGTAATATAAAATATTGAGATACTTTGACAACATCTATACACACATTGTGAGCCACATTTGTCTTAAGTTATCTTGGGTCCCTCTTCTGCAAACCTATTCATATGTGGATGGAGTTAAGAGAGGAGTGTTCATTGTAATATTCTCAACAGATACATTGGAAACTTTTCTGTCCTCAGGAAAGATAATCTATCTATGCTAAATGAAAAAGCAGACATTCAAAAGCTGAAAATGAAATCCACACTTTGTCCTCCTAGCTCACACTTGTATAATCCTCTTGCTTGGAAGGCTCAGATTAAGAGGATCATAGTTTAAGGCTGACTCTGGAAGAAAAGGGCATGAGACCTCTGTTTAAGCCAAAGTTGACTCCAGTGATATTTGCCTATCAGCTTAAGCTATGTGAAAGCCTGAGATTGGAAGGAAAATAGTTCCAGGCCAGCATGAGCAAAAACGTTCATGAGACTCCACCTCTAAAAAGCTGGTATGCACCTGTTATTCCACATGACAAGCCTATAAATGGGTGCAAATAGGTCAGAAGCAAGACTTAATCTGAAAAATAATTAGTGAAAGCCAGGTCAGGAGGCATGGCTCTGATATTTTACTAGAGCATCAAAGGCAAGGCTTGAGTTTAAACCTTAATATGCCAAAAACAAAAACAAAATAAAATAAAATGCCATATAGTACAATCTTGTGTAATCAATGCCTGGATTCTGAATTTATGTCCTCTTTCTATCATTTAAGTTGTCTCTAAAAAAAAAAAGAACATCACTAACTTTTGCATGATTGGGCATGTGGCATATAGCTGTAATCCTAATTACTCAGGAGAGGAGACAGAGATAAGAGGATCACAATTGGAGACTGGTTAGAGCAAATGTGGAAAACTTTATCTGAAATTGAAAGCAAAAAGACAGAGGGGTCATGTGGTGGACCACATTAAGTTACTATGTTTACCGCCTAGACCGTATACACATAAAAATATCCTCTTGACCTACAGAAATAATCTCATGTCCAGTAAGGATTACTTACACACCAAGTTTGTGAAAAGAGTAAAATTACTCAGATTCAGCTCAAACTGGAAAAAAAATAATGGACATTTTAGAAATTCTCCAATGAATCACCCAAACAATCTATGTGCTTATGCATGTACTCTTGAATTAAAACAGTTGGTATTATTTTCTTTCTTTGCATTTTTGTGGCATAATTAGTCACTTACTCCTTTTAATTTAGAGTGAGGTGTGATCTAACTAACTGAACTCATGTAAGTTTGAAAAGACACAAAAGATTAGCAAGAACTGCACAAGAGACCATTAAGAATACCTTCCTTGTAGTGGGCGCCCTTGGCTCAAGCCTGTAATCCTAGTTATCAGGAAGCTGAGATCTGAGGATTTCGGTTCAAAGCCAGCCAGGGCATGAAAGTACGTGAGACTCTTATCTCCAATTAACCACCAGAAAACTGAAAGTGGTGCTATGGCTCAAGTGGTAGAGTTCTAGCCTTGAGGTGAAGAGCTCAAGGACAATACCCAGACCCAGAGTTCAACCCCCATGACCAACAACAACAAAAAATAATACTATCTTCCTTCTGAGCTTAATCATTCAGTATCATGATAGATTCCATTATTTACTGTACTTTGACTTTTTGTTTGTTTTTAGAGTTTTTCCCTATGGTAAAGGAGAGATTATATGTATTCTAGCTATGCATAACACCTGCCCTACTTTCTCTTCAATTATTAAAATAACATTTATTTTTTCAAAGCTACTGTGGGTTTCTACTATCAACTTTAAATTTAGAGATGTAGGAGGAATTGATCCATGGAGCCATCAGAGGTGTATTCTTGTGAAAAACCCTAGTTTGTACTCCTAAACACACCTTTAAATGAACCCAAAATTGATGCTACAGTTAGACTATTTGTATTATGTTACAGAGAATGCTGATTTACTGGCAATGTAAGATAGTCTTTTGGTTTTTCTGCTTCAGAGAATGAAGTTTATTGATTGTGACAGAGGATTAAGTCTGAGTATATATGACTAAAATTGCTCACATGGTATGCTTGGCTTTCAAATTTCAAAGAGTCTACAAAGCAAGGACTACTCTTTTATAGAGCCAAGTTGAAGGAAAAAAAAGAAAAAAACCAAAGTATCATATCTGCTGTTGATTTTGCTCCTTCTTTTGAAACAGCCTGAAAGAGTAGGTCACACTGTTCTATTAAAGCGTATTCCCTTTTACACTTAGGTAAAGATATGATTTAGGAGAGTGCTCATCGTGATAGCCAGGCCTTTTATGCTGTGAGCTATTGAAATATGAATACCCCACTAATTCTCTGCAACTACTAGACTGTAAATCAAACATGCCACTCAGTAAATGACCTTTATTCTTCATTTCTGTACCTTATTAAAGATTTCTGGCTATTTGAGCTGCAAGAAAACAGAAAATTTGGAGGAAATTGTTTTAATCTATCATTCCCCTGTGGCAATTTGCATCATTTGAAGCTCTTACAGTGGAAAGAAGCAAACAACTAGTAGAAAGGTGGAAATTTTTAGTCAAACAAACATTGTTTAATAAAGGTTATATTTTCATACTTTCCATAGGATGCTAAATAAATGGATTTTCTTTCCTCCTACCACTTGTTCTAATGGTAGGCAATTGTATACAAAGAAAATTCTTTAAGGAACAAAATGATCTCACAAAGTGATAAATTGTAATGAAATTCTTGTTGAGATAAAGTGAATTGAGCAGTGACATTAAAAAATTAATTCAGCCTGAGAACAATAATCACAACTCTCATTGACTGAATATTTGTTATGTGCTAGCCAGTCACTATGGCTTGCCAAAATTAGTTTCAGAAGTATAGGGAGAGAAGCCAGGTCTCAATGGATTGGAGAGTAATGACACTCATGTAGGGGCAAAACAAATTCCTCCAGAAACTGATAGGAAAAGTGAAACTTTTAAGGGGGAAAGCTTTTTTTTTTTTAAGATAGGAGAGAACTGAGGACATATAAATAAACCTGGAATGTCACTTTGAAGGTAGAGAAGAACTACAATAGTCTATGGAGCAAGGAAATAGAAGAAGAGGAAGGTATTTGATAAAACATATTATTTAGGTGCTCTGTAATCTGTCATCTTCCTCACACTGGATATGATCTATCAGATCTCACATCAAGCCCTCAAATTGAAAATTTGTGCTCTACCTCCAAACCTGCTCTCCATCTCTGCTTTCTCTCTCAACAAATTGATATTCCATCATGCTTGTTCCTTATATTTTTAATCTACCACTTAGGCAGGCCTATTTTGTTCTTTTAAGAATTGGTACAACCTTTCCGCCATCTTTCAGTGCCACCATCGTGGTACACAGGAAAGTCCTGGCCAATGCCCTCTAGAGAATCATCCATGCTAAGAAGAGAGGCAAACTCCAGGTCCTCATCAGGCCGTGCTCCAAAGTTTTTGTCCGGTTTCTCATTGTGATGACGAGGCATGGCTACATTGGTGAGCTTGAAATCACGGATGACCACAGAGCTGGGAAATTTCTGTGAACCTCATAGACAGGTTAAATAAGTGTGGAGTAATCAGCTCTCGATTTGAGGTGCAGCTCAAAGGCCTTGAAAAATGGCAGAATAACCTGCTCCCACTCCTTCAGTTTGGCTTCTTGGTATTAACTACCTCAGCTGGCATCATGGAACATGAAGAAGCAAGAAGGAAACACACAGGAAGGAAAATCCTGGGATTTTTTTTTCTAGGGATTAACACATGGATATAAATAAAATGCCTCCGTAGAATAATAATTAAAAAAAAGAATTGGTACATCACTTTCTTTTCCAGAATACGCAGGGTCTGCGATGTCCAGGTGCAATGGTTTGGATATGATCTGAGTGTGTCCCCAAAGTTTTATGTGCTAAAAGGCTGTATGTGAGTAGGCCTTTAAAAGGTAGAGAAGGTGCCAGGTGTGGTGGCTCATGCCTGTAATCCTAGCTACTCAGGAGGCTGAGATCTGAAGATCAAGGTTCAAAGCCAGACCAGGCACTGAAGGACCTGAGACTCTTATCTCCAATTAACCTCTAAAAAACAGGAAGTGGGCTTGGCTCAAGGGTAAAGTAGTAGCCTTGAGCTTAAAAGCTCAGCACCCAGGTCTAGTTCAAGCCCTATACACACAAATGGTGGAGAAGGTAATTGTCTTTGAGGATGCTGAGCTCAGAAGGGATTATTCCCAGAGAAGATGTTGTTGTGAAAACAGTTTGTCTTTTTGTATCTCCGTGAAAGTTTCCCCTCTCCCATGTTATTACCATGATACTACCATCCACAATGTGTACTGCAGACATACCAGGACCAAGCAAAAGTAAGAACTACACAGCTGAACCTCTAGAACTACAAAAAATTTAATTTCTTTGCAAATGGTTTTGCTTCAGGTATTTCATAACGACAACAGAAAAAATAACAGTATGAAATACCACATTAGGTGACTCACAATATCAGTATTTATAGAGAGTAAATTTCAGGCCCTGAAATAATTATGCAGAGGAAGAGCAAAGAAACTGATGCAACTGAGAGCATACAAAGAACAGAAGCCAGCTCTCATCTCTTCAGCTAAGGAACAACCCAAAGAGATGGCATGGAACGAACCACCAAATGACTGGCCAATGCTTAACATAAAACTCCCTGAGAGAACCCAGATTTGTCTGCAATGTTAGTGGAATACATAAGCCACCATGTATGATTTCAAGATAAACACCGCTAAATGAAGAATTAGGAAGAAATTCACAGATACTGAGCTTATAAGGGAACATCTGGAACCATGACAGAAAGATAGCTACTTCTCTAGATGCTGTGTAAATAGAACAAGGGTACTAACATATTACTTTCACCAATTATCCCCTTCTGCTCTCCACTTGGTTCCTCCCTTTAGCCATAAACAGCTCAAGACTTACTGGGTCTTGGAAGGTATCCTGGAAGTTCAGATCCCCTGAGCCACACAGCAGGTCTGGAAAAGACAAAAACTGAGTAAAAATTAGAAACAACACTAAAGTTTCCTTAGGTTCTTTTTCCTTCATTACAACTTAACTATGAGCTCCAAAGGGCGAGAAACCACTACATATCCCAGAGTTTGACAATCATAAAACATCAGTAAATATATGACAGAAACAATAGATTTTTAGTGACTATGTCAGCAAGTAACAATCAAACTCAGTGGGCTTTGCATATATATAATTTCTTATCAAGCCACTATATTTATTATTATGAGAGCAACAAATTATTAAAATCACATAAAAATATGCCACTATATGGTTTGATTTTTTAAATTTCCAATTTGTGCCTTATTCCTTTGATTCCATTTTGTATAGATTTTAGGAAAACAAAAGCCTTTTTGCTCTCATAGCTTTTATAATTTAAATAATGCTTGCAAATTGGCATTTTATGAATAATTACCAACTTGATTTATACAGATTTTCTACACCTGGGCATAAACTGTTCACTCGGCAAGTCTAAATGGTTTAGTTGAAAAAATTATTACTAGTTTTTGCCATGGGTAAACTGAATGCCTACCAGCCTTCTTTCAGGCCCAACTTGTACTTCTGGCCTAAACCACAAGAATATTCTACTTGTAAGACTACATGTAGCAGATTTTTTTTTAGACCTCAGCTCAATGGTGACTCTTCTTCATATGGCTGTTTTTGCTCAAGTATATTTTTAGATTTATTTATAAATCTTATCTCAGATAAATAGAGCTATTAATTAAAGTGATAAGGACAAGTCTTAATCAGAAATGCACTTTGTTTTAATCAGTAATACACTTTATTTAGGGAAAGATTCCAGCATGAACTAAACTCAACTTTGAAATGTAGAAAAGTACAGTATTTTTAATAAGTGGATGGAAGGATGGGTGAGCAAGAAACCAATGGCATTAGAAAAGTGAAAAACTTATTTAAAGCTTTAAAATCATTGAATTAATCATTAAAATTCTTAAAAGCATAAGGAAGTTAGTCTTTATCTGGGTTTGTTAACTGGTACTTAAGCATCTACCCTCTTACACAAGCCAAAAGGCAAAGATAGCATTTTTAGATCTTCGCTGCAATTAAGATTAGGTAGCCTTGAATCTGTGACCAAACACTTAAGGGATTTGTTCATCCCAAAAGGTGGTCTTAAGTTGTTAGAAACAAAATTAATATTTGCTCAATTACTTGGGGGCTATGATTGAGGCACTGCCAAAAGAAGAGTTCAAAGAAAACTAACTGCCCCAACTATCAGCAGATAGAGGCAGCAGGATAATAAACTCAAGGAGAACCTAGGTTATATAACAATATCCTATCTCAAAAGAAGAGAAAAGAAAATGGGAAAAGAAGAGGATAAACATTAAAATGAACTTGACTGGGATTGTAATTTTGTCAATGAAAGATATTTTGTTACTCCCAAGTCACAGAACATTCTCAGCTTACTCTCAGACAGTATTGTCCTTATCAGAAAGATATTAACTACCCATGCCCCCATGTATGCTATGTGATGTCCTCAATTCCAAATTATTTCAACATATTAGTTTTTAATAGTGTATTGTATTCACACTGTTGTCATGTATCTCTTAATAATTATTGTATTTTTGTAGGGAAGTGAATCTGGAAGGCTGGCAATTAATTATACAGGTGAATTTTTGCATGTGTGGGACTCTGCCTATGGAATAACTTAATGGTTTTGGAATATACGTAAGCTTATTTTGATTGTTGCATGTCAAGTTCACTCTTATTTAAAAAGCAGGTTTGAAATATGCAATGAAATACAGTGACTGTAAAGACTAGAACTGAATTCCTTCTGTTCTGCTATTCTATTCACTTGAAGTATATATTTTGCTTAATTTTTAAATGGGCTGGGCACTGGCAGTTTATACCTGTAATCCTAGCTATTCAAGAGACTGAAATCTTAAGATCATAGTTTGGAACTAGCCCTGGAAAGACTGTGTGATGTTTAATCATCAAGGGGGAGTCAAGAAGTAGAACACTAATCCTAAGCAAAAAAGCCTAGGGACAACACTCAGGCCCTGAGTTCAAGTCCCAGGACAGTCACCAAAAGACAAAAGGTGGAGGTTATTGTAAATGATAAGATGTGATATTTTGCTTTCTAGGTACAAATTTTAGCTCATTCATATTGAATAGCATTTTAAAATTTTAAATATATTCTTTTAAAATGAGTAATCATTTTAGAACAAAAAAACAAATCAAGGAAATAAAACATACTATCTGTATTATCATTTAGCTGTTGTCTAAATTGTATTTTGTTTACATGTTTGGTTTTATTCAAATTCACTTATTGTCAGGAAATCATTTATATAAGATATAATAAGACTATAACCAGTTTAATATCCAAACTATTAAACATCTCTAAGATATAAATAAAAGCAAATGAAGCAATAGCTTTGCTTTTACTTACTTTTGTGCTTTGTTATGTTATTTTTCAAATATTATTGGAGAATTTTCATAATTATATGTACAAACTCAATGAAATATTCTTTTTATTGTGTTTCTTTTCTAGTCATCATTATCATAAGCTGCTTGCTTCATCTGATGAGTGTTACCAAAAATAATTTTGTTATGGAGAGAAGCATTAACAAAATCAGATATTTCAACAGTAAATATACTAGGTCCTCAGTTGCTTTACTAGATATCTCTCTCACCGTTCTTAGTTCTCACTTACTTAATTTCTTTCCTACATTTATGAGTCTTACAGTGTTTTCCACAGATGAGTCAGATGGAAACTTTCAAAATATAGCTCTCAATATATTCTTCTCTTGAGAAAAATCTTTCCATGACCTTGAAATATTCTTAAGATAAAGACACATCTCCTTAGAATGGGCTCTTGACACCCCACAAGGTAGCTTCTTTCCTGTACTTCCAGTCTTCTGCTCTTGCTATTTTCTGCCTTGTGTGTTTGAATTATTTCTCTTGTTCCTCTCTCCATTAGACCTTTGCTGATAATTTCTTTAATGAAAAGGCTAGTCCATCTGCATTTTTAGCAGCTATTTCTTTAAATTTCATTGAATTATTATCTCCCCCAATATGCCTTCCCTGATATCCCTTGCTTAAATATAGCATAAATAATCATAGTCTAACACAGTCTTGTGTGCTGTTCCCACCCACCACATCCCAAAATTGCATTTTACAGGTATTTAATGCTTATAGAAAAATATTTGTTTTCTTCATTGCTTATTTTCTTCATTGCATATAACTAAGACACAGTGAAAGAAGGAAAGAAATTGAGACAGGGTAAAGAAAAGTGGAAAGGGGAAAAATAAGCCGAAAAGACTGGGAAAGAGGAAGGAAGGGTGGGTGATAAAGAGTTTTAAAAAAGAATCTAGACAGTTACATAAAATGTAAACAGGCGCCAGGTGTTAGAATATTATGATATTATTTGTCAACTAAATGTTTTAGCACTTTCATTGTAAATCTTCCATGAAGGTTAATTCATTTAATATTTATTTAGTATAATTTCTCATAGAAATCTCTTACCTGGTAATTACTTTGTGGGTTATTATTATTAAAATGGGTTATTTTGCAGGGAAGCACTAGGAGAAAGTAAAGCTCAATGACAAAACTGTACAAACGTTTTAAAATGATGTCCAAAATTATTTTGGGGACAAGCTAAAATAATATGCTTAAAATAAAGTCATAAGTGACAATATCTTTCTAAATACAAAAGTGGAAAAACTGCTAGCCTTATGGAAATAAAATATATGAACCAATAATGAATATAAAATCTCAATCTTAAGTAAGAAAACAAATTAAAACTACATGAAAATAACTAACAGAAATCTATGGGAATACTAAAGAATGTGGTTCCCCCTATTTTCTTGGTAAGAACATCTGAAATGATTCAGTCCAAATAGTGGGCAATTTAATAACAAGACATAAACATGTACCTTCTGATATCTTCACACTATAGAAGGGTCTATTAATCTAAACATTTTTTTCAAGAATACAATGGAGGAGAGTAAATAAGGAGAAAGAGTCTTAGGATCAGCTTTACTCCTCTCTGTTTTTGTGGTTGTTTGTAAATATCCATAATTGAAATATGTTCTTAGAAGACTTGCTGGTATTTTGACTGCAGTCACTTGCTGCCTAAACCTACATTTCCTCTTCAAAGCCTGAGATGAAAGCTGCCTCACTACTATATAACATGATGGAGGAGTTGTTAAGCAGGAAAGCGAGGGGCATTACAAAGAAGCAATGTTAAGCTAGCCACCAAAAGAAGCGTCTCAAAGGAAGAGGGACTTTCTGGGAAGCATAGTGAGATAAACCTTGACAACAACCATCCAATTTCTGATTTCCAAGGCAGGCAGTATGGGGCATCTTTGACCTAGGTGAGCCCACTCCCTGGTAGGTTATCTCTGGGAGAAGCTGAGCTGGTTCCTGATGAATCCCAGCATGTGTGGCTAGATAAATGAGAGGAGATAGGGAGAACTTGTCATGGCTCACAGAAGCTGGATGTTAGGCTAGAGCTGAATTGCAACCCAATATGTGAATTGGAGACTTGCCTTTGATTTGATATGGTGAAATAAATCATAGGAGTACATTTAGAGATTTTTCTATTAATCCACAAAACCCCAAATAGGCAAATTTTTTGATTACCAACCTCACCAGGACACTACATTTCCTCAGAAAAGAATAATACATATGAGAAGAAGAAAATGACAAATAGCAGGAGGTGAGATATGAGCCAATGTTTCTATGCATGGTTTTTGGTAATGAAAGCTTGAGTTTAAAGTTGGAATGTTACATAATAAACATAGTAATGAATGAGAGAAGCATCTCAAATGTATATATATGCATAAATAATGTAGCATGATACAATCTTCATGTGCATGCAAATACTGACTTTGAAAAGCTGGATAACACCAATGGAAGGAAAGTGAACTGGCATGCCATGCGCTCTGTAAGCAGTTACTAAGGCAATACAAGAACAGCCCAGGGCCCGTTCTGAAGTGCTGATTATTTCATGATGCCAGACACAAGTGAGAATCAAAGTGATTTACTCTAAGAACTTGGCCACATTACTGTGAAATCATTTACGCACCGTTAAGTGATTTGAATACCCACAAACTCGGCAAGTTCCCAGAGTATGTTTTTTTACATTTCCCTGCATTTCTTCTACGAAAGCCACATATTAAGTGGAGGAAGGAGCCTGGAATTCATAAGTAGATACAATTTCGTTAGGCTTCCACCTAGGCAGTTAAAATATGGCTATCTCCTCAAAATGGCCATCCTACAGGTGTTAGTTCATTTTGATCTTGCAACAAATTAATACAAATTATCAGCAATTATAGTGAATTGCCCCAGGTACCTTGGTGGTTTCACACAGAAGAAATTTATTTTCACTGTTCAGAAAGCCTGAACTCCAAAATGAAAGTTAACAACAGAGTGGTATTTCTTGAGACTGTTGGGGAGAGTGCGACCTGGCCTTGTCCAGGTTCTGCCAGCTACTGAGAGTCTTTGGCACCTCTTGACTATTGGCTGTATTGGACTGATCTCTTCCTCAGTCTTTCAGACATCCTCTGAATGTTTGTCAGATCTCCCTTTTGCCTGAAACATGTGTAGTCTGGATAAGTAGAAGCGATCCATGGAGAGGATAAGTAGGAGGATACATGGAGAGAGCTGAGGGGTGGATGGATACAGTCAAAATGTACACACATGAAAATGGTAAGAGGAGACCAGAGAAGATGAGTGGGGTTGGTATAAATTGGAAGGGGAATGACAAAAATGCTGATATTTATCAAGATGCAATATGTACATGATGTGACATAATGAATTGAACACTTTTGTGAAATTATTTAAGGAAAAAAGGAAAACTTTTCCATTCTGCTTCTTTCTTACAAAGATACTTGTGAATTGCAGGTAATCTAAGATTAATTGTTCATCTCAACATTCCTTTTAAAATTGTTTTTATTATCTTTATCACCCCAAGATTCTTAATCACATCTATAAAGATTTTTTTTTAATCAAGACAACATTTATGGACTGTTTGGAAAAGTACCTGCTATGTTTAAGGTCACAATTCAATTTACTTTACCATACTTTATTAATCTCAAGTTAATGTATTGAGATAGAAATGTGTAAAAGTGCACATGAGTGAAATGATTTGTAAAAGGAGTAAAAAGTAAAATTTTGATAAAACAGTAAAAAATGTAACATTTGCAAATATCCATGGCTATGGAAGATTTAGAGGTGGGAAGAAAAACTTTCCCAACTCAACAGCAGAAAACACAAAATATTGTATTTAGGCTAGAAATTATAATGGCTAAAGTTAATTATTTATTAATGAGCTTACAAAAGTAAAACTGGCTCACATCTTGGTGGGCATGAAGGGAGATGTTGAACCATTCAGGGTTTTGAGCAAGAAGGATGCAATATTAGGACATCTGAATTTCTTGATGGTTATTCTTTGTATTATGTCACGCTAGCTACAAGATATTTGCAAGAGAGTTGTTACTTTCTTCCAGAATTCTCTTTATTTCTATAGAAGCTTAAGTTTCAAAAACTAAAGTACATCAGAAGAGCTAAACCAAGAAGAATGCTGGATTCTCTACTGAGTAGCTGAAGAAATTACCTAAATTCTCTCAAATCTGATTCTATAGGTAGTGAATGTGAATGAAAAGTCATGCTTCACAATAGGAAGAATTAAATTGCAATATGCATATGCACATGCAATTATGTTATATATGTCACATATGTATATTATATAACATATGCATATGCATGCACACATATGCTATATATGCATATGAGCATATCTATGCTAAATAATAGATAACATATATGTTATATATCACATATATGTGATATATGTTATATATGTATATATACATATATGTAGTATATATGATATATATGCTATATGTAACATATATGTGTTGCATAAGTACTGTATATAACATATATGTTATATATATTTACTGTATAGCATATATATTGCTCTATAACATATATCACATATATGTGTTATATATAGTACATATATAGCATATATATGATTTATTTATATATAAGTATACACCTGTGTATACTATTTACTTACTATACTAGTATAATAAGTATATTTATATGTATATATATGTATACTATGTATACTATTTATTTATACCATATGTACTATTTATTTATATGTATATAATTTTATAATATATCTTTGTGTATATTTATTTTTATGTACATTAATTTTTAGTTTTAGAGCAAATATTTTCATCCCTGACTAGATATAGACTCATTATCCCCAATATTTTATTTTTATATATTTTTTATTGTAATTAATAGAAGGGTTACATTATATTCACCAGATAGAAGGTGCATTATTTTACATACATTGATACCCTTTCCCCATTTCTCTCTCCCCACCCCCACCCCTCATCTTGTTTTCCCCCCTTCCCTATCCCACTTCAAATAACCAAATATGCATAATATTTTATTTTTTATCCCCAATATTTTAAAGTGAAGAAATCTGAGAAAACTATAGAAATAGAAAAGTTTGTCTGGCCTTCATCTGTCTTTTTTTTTTTTGCCTGTCTGGGACTTGAACTCCGGGGCCAGGCACAATCCCTGAGCTTCTTTTGCTCAAATCCAGCACTGTATCACTTGAGCCATGGCATAACTTCCAACTTTTTCTGAGAGGTTAATTAGAGATAAGAGTGTCACAGACTTGGGCCAGGGGTTTGGCCTAGTGGTAGAGTCCTTGCCTAGCATGCATGAAGACCGGGGTTTGATTCCTCAGTACCACATATACAGAAAAAAGCCAGAAGTGGTGCTGAGGCTCAAGTGGTAGAGCTCTAGCCTTGAGAAAGTCCAAGGACAGTGCTCAGGCCCTGAGCTCAAGGCCAGGACTGGCAAAAAAAAAATCCTCCCCCCCAAAAAAAGAGTGTCATGGATTTTCCTGCCTGGACTGGTTATGACCAGGATCCTTAGATCTCAGCATCCTAAGTAGCTAGGATAATAGGTGTGAGCCACTGGCTCCTTGATCATCTGTCCTTTATGACCTGAGGTAGATTTTTAAAACTAGAAAAGGGTTTTTTTTTTTTATTTTTTCTTGAAGCATATAAAAAGATGTTTCTATAAAAAAAATTACCTCTCATATAATCTGAAAAAAAGAACATCCTTATTTCTGCACACACTAGCACCTAGTAAAGGACAAACAGGCCAAGCTAAGCTCTCTACTCCAGGTTATTGTTGTAAGAGTTTCTCTCCTTCATCTGATGATACTTCTCTATAATCATCCACTCCCTCACCAAGCCTACAAAAAAAGTTTAACTTTACAAGAAGGAAAAGGAGATATACTAGGTCTCCTTGGCACAGGCAAAACTTTCTTAAAAAGGACACAGAAACACAACAAATCAGAGAAAGTCTGGATAAGTGGGACAGTATTAAACTGCAGAGCTTCTGCATGACAAAGGACATCACTAGCAAAGTAACTAGAAAGCCTACAGAGTGGGAGAAGATCTTTACTAACCATACAACGGACAAAGGCCTCATATCTAAAATATATCAACAGCTCAAAAAATTGAATCATTCCAAAACTAATCTCCAAAGAAATAACCATCCCATTAAAAGATGTGCCAGAGAGTCTTCTCTGAAGAAGAAACAAGAAATGCTCAACATCTCTGGTCATAAAAGAAATGCAAATCAAAACAACTCTAAGATTCCACCTCACTCCAGTTAGAATGGCCAGGATCAAGAAAACAAATAACAACAGATACTGGAGGGGATGTGGCCAGGAAGGATCACTACTACACTGTTAGTGGGAGTGCAAACTCGTTCAACCACTATGGAAAGCAGTATGACTCAACATAGAGTTCGCCTATGACCCAGAAATTCTACTACTTGGCATTTACCCAATCATCCAGAAACAAGGACATACTAAATCCACTAGCACACCAATGTTCATTGCAGCACTATTTACCATAGCAAAGATATGGAACCAACGTAGATGTCCCTCGGTTGATGAATGGATCAACAAGATGTGGTATTTATACACAATGGAATTCTATGCTGCTGTCAGAAAGAATGACATCACCCCATTTGTAAGGAAATGGAAAGACTTAGAAAAAATCATATTAAGTGAAGTAAGCCAGACTCAAAGGATCATCGGCTCAATGGTTTCCCTCATTGGTCATAATCAGTACAAACCTTGGGCTCTACTAGCAGAGATTTACAATAGAACAAAACCTAGATACATAAGGCCATATAATATGACACTAAATAAAAGGACCTCCAGGATATAGAAACTAAAGCCATATAATGAATGATTGTTATCCTTAATATACTATGTTATCTCTCATCTCTTTTGCTGTCTCTTGGTTATCTCATATTGTTACAGTATTTCACCTGGTTATCTTATATTTTGTATATATGCCTATTTGGTTATTTGAAATTGGATAGGGAAGGGCAGAAAACAAGATGAGGTGTGGGGGCAGGGAGAGTGAAATGGAGATCAAGACATGAGAAAGGATATCAATGTTTTTGAAGTAATGCACCTTCTATCTGGTGAATATAATGTAACCCTTCTATTAATTACAATAAAAATATATGGAAAAAATGAAAGAAAAAAGTTCAAAAGTTTAAACACTACATATGTGCCCATTTCTTTGAATATTCATTTCCATATGAATGCTTCTATGCCATGTAAAACTTGTTAAAAATAAATTTGTTCTCTCTGGCTTGTTGGTCTCTCTTATCATAGGAGCTTCAAATATGACCCTAGTGAGGAGTAAAGAAAGTGTATTTTTATTCCTTTATATCCTGTGAGTATATGTATATATATGTATACATCATCATTTAACTAATAATAATAATTTCTACATGGAATTGCCTATTCCCATAGTTTTCAAACTTCTAAGGATCAAAATGTTCAAATATGAAGTTCTTCAAAACTAAAGCTCCAATAAAACTAAAGCTTTAATAATAGCTTTGTGAAACCTGGTCTACTGGATCTGTACTGTTCTCTTTTCAGTCTGTGGCCTTCTCCCTTTGAACTACCTTTAGAATAACTATAGTTGTTTATAGTGTATTTGTGTGGCATGGGTCAATTTCCTCCAGGTCTTTAGAATGCTCAGACTGTATGGATACATAGTCCTCTTCAGAGACACTGAAACATCTTTGAAAACTGGGATTGTTAATTTTCTATTTCGCTCAACTATTTGCTGTGCCATTCCAAATTTGTACTTTAACATACAATTTGGAGTCCTTTTTCCTTTTGAAAGAAGAGAGATCCCTCTAGTGGTTTAAGTAAGTCAAGTAAGTCTCTTGTTTTCAGCAGTAAAAAAAGAAGCATAAAGACCAGAGCCCTTTTTATTCCCGCAAGCATGCAGAAGTAAACATCTAGGGGGATAAAGGAGTGCGTATCAAGACACTGAGAAGCTGACTTCACATTCCTACAACTTTGCTTTGCTACACTGGTAGCAAAGGATTTTATAGACCATTAAACTCTTATTAGATACCATTGACTTACTAGAATCTTTCTGATTATCATTTATAATTTATTACCATTTTCTCATTCCTGTCTAAATTGCTTTTGGAGAATGCAAATTTCTCTCAGGCAAAATCCACATACAGCTTTGGATGCATAATTCTATATTGAAATATTTTGGGACAAAAACATTTAGTCATCATCATTATGTTTATATTAAAAGGAAGAGAATCAAGCACATGCACTTGAATTTCTGGTTTTGTGGCTTTTACCTCATTAGACTGAGAGAGGAGAGCCATGGAGTCATTTTTCTCTCCCTTTAATTCTAATGAAGCAGCTGGAAAGATCAGAAAATCACTGTGCATAGTCAAAACCAATTAAAAAGGGAATACTAGCAACCTGCAATTATCTACATTATAAAGATGATGCCCAAGATTTAATTAGATAAATAAAAGTCCACCTAGTTTTCAAAAACAGTTTAACCAGTAATTCCACTGTAGACATTTTGCCAAAGTAGGTAATGTGTTCACCTTTGAAGGGTTAGATGGAAATGTTTGAGCATGTACTTCTCTCTGACAATGCCAAGTGGAAGATCTTAAAAAGGAATGACAAATTGCTTTCATCTAGCTAGCTCCTAGGATGACTCTTAGAAGGAAAAAAGAGAATCCTGTGTTTAAGAGGCCTTTATGTATGCTCTGAGCTGTTTCAAGTGTTTCAGAGAAGAAAGGACTCAACATTGTTTATAACAAGTGTCAGGTAAAAGTTGCAACATATATAGCCCTTTAACTCAAGTGATCAGCAACAATGATTTTGTTCTAGTCCAGGGAAGTCTACAGAGCCACACATTTCAATATCACAGAATATTGTGTCTCTCCCAAATTCCCACCTCTCCTTGTATGAATAAAAATATACCATATTAAAGAGGAAATACAAAACAAAAAGGAATTGGCATATTTTTGTTTTACTCACAAAGTAGCTGATTTACCCAAACACACTAAATATTCCACGTTAGCACATGGATTTTTTTGAGATAAAGACCACTGAAAATCAGCAGAAATTTCTTTTTCTAAAGGATTCCTACAGCTCTATCCATCTTCCATACCAGGGAGAGAGTGACTCTAAGTAACTATTAGCTATTTAGATGACATGAACTTTAATTAAACAACTCTTGATTAGCCAGCCTTTTCTGGTCATGTTTCTTTAACTTGCCTCTGCACCCCAGAAGTACAAAGGTCTTTTTTATATATGACTAAAGTTTACCTCTATTGTGACTTACTCAGCTTTGAGTGCCCCCATGACTAAATGTGATGGTTCATGTTACTAAACCCCTATTTGCTTTTGTACAGTTACTGTGGCTTTGAGAGTTACAATTTACAAAGTCTCTGATGAAAAGCTTGGTATTATGTTAGTTTCAAGGTGAAGAAGGTCAAGCAAGAAAGCAAAACTACTTGACATTCTTCACCAAGCTTCTGAATTTTGGCTACATCACAAATCAATCTGCTAGCCAGTTCTGCTAACCAAAGCTTCTTCTTATAGCATTATGCTTCCTGTATCTAATTTGTCCCCATTGTTTATGTAATAACTTAGCAACCTAGTAACCAGATTTCTAATACCCCTAGGTTTCCACAAACCCTGTCTTAATATAGGAAGTTCCTTGTGAAATTATCAGACTGTTTTTTTTATATTTTTTTATTGTAATTAATAAAAGGGTTACATGATATTTGCCAGACAGAAGGTGCATTAATGCACATACATTGATACCCTTTCACATGTCTTGGTCCCCAGTGTCCTCCCCCCAACTCCCCCATCGTGTTTTCCCCCTTTCCCTATCCAATTTCAAATAACCAAATACAAATATATCCGATATATCAGGTAACAAAGTGAGATACTGTAACAATATGAGATAACCAAGGGTCAGCAAAAGAGCTGAGAGATAACATAGTACCTTAAGGACAACAATCATTCAATATATGGCTTTTGTTTCTATACCCTAGAGGTCCTTTCATTTAGCGTCATACTATATGGCCTTGTGTATCTAAGTTTTGCTCTATTGCAAATCTCTGCTAGGAGAGCCCAAGGTTTCTACTGATTATGACAAATGAGGGAAACCATTGAGGCTATGTTCCTTTGAGCCTGGCTTACTTCACTTAATATGATTTTCTCTAAGTCTTTCCATTTCCTAACAAATAGGGTGATGTCGTTCTTTCTGACAGCTGCATAGAATTCCATTGAGTATAAATACCACATCTTATTGATCCATTCATCAGCCGAGGGACATCTATGTTGGTTCCATATCTTTGCTATTGTAAATAGTGCTGCAATGAACATCTTGTGCTAGTGGATTTAGTGTGTCCTTGTTTCTGGATGATTGGGTAAATGAGAAGTAGTGGAATTGGTGGGTATTAGGGGAGCTCTATGTTTAGCCTTTTGAGGCACTGCCATACTGCTTTCCATAGTGGTTGAACGAGTTTGCACTCCCACCAACAGTGTAGTAGTGATCCCTCCTGGCCACATCCCCTCCAGCATCTGTTGTTATTAGTTTTCCTGATCCTGGCCATTCTAACTGGAGTGAGGTGGAATCTTAGAGTTGTTTTGATTTGCATTTCTTTTATGACCAGAGATGTTGAGCATTTCTTCATGTGTCTATAGGCCATTTTTGTTTCTTCTTCAGAGAAGACTCTAAGTCTTTGGCCCATTTTTTAATGGGATGGTTGTTACTTTGTTTTTTAAGTATAGAGATTTTCCCGCTAGGATTACGATGCTGTCTTGTCATTAACACCTTCCTCACTTCTCGCATTTATTTAACAAATTCTTTTGAGTGCTTATCATGGATTTATACCATGTCAGATGAGCTAGAGTAGAACTATGTATCCTACAATTAGCTTCCTGAACAGAGGGACACCTGTATGAGATCTGACAGGTAGAAGTAAAGTAGTTGTTCAAAACAGACAAGCAAAAAAGAAGTGCTAGGAGATCTTTTTAGTTTCACACATGTTGCAGCTTATGCATATTGCGGCCACCTCCTGGCTCACCTTGGTGACATAAGGTAAATGCCAGACTCAACCCTTCACTTTCCCATCAGCCACAAATCAATCTGGCTATCAGATTGACAGGAGCAAAGGGCACAGTTTTCGGTCACAGATCACCTAATGTATCCAAGTTAGAGATGAGGAAGGAGTGACCTGGATTCTTGTCTACCCTGATGAGTTTCACCTTATCCTCCTGCTTCCCAACTCTCTCTACTTTTCAACTCAATTTTCTCTTCCTAGGCTGCTGCCTTCCAATGCAGATTCCAAAACCAGATGCAAAGACAACAGACTTTGACAACAATTTAAGCAATTCAGAAAATCACAGAAGGTCAACTCTCTGCAATAAATTCCTTATTGTAAAGCAATAAGGAAAACCATTTTCTGTTCTTTCACATTTGACACAGAACACAATGTTATTGACTCAATGTGTGTGACTTTTCTACTCACCAAGGAATTCTCCAGCATACAACACTTGACTCAATTAAATTTGACATAATCTACATGGAGATATTGTCTAACACCACAGGCAAAAGGCTTGTTTCTAATACAAGTGGAAATCATAAGTTCTAGGCTATTACTGTCCCTCTTACCAACCAGCTGCAAAATATTCTTCCCCCAACTCCCCACTTGAATTTCAACCATTGGCTAATATAGCCAACAAGAATCAGAAAAGTAGTTTTTACATTGTCCCATCTATGATAAAGAATGTAGATGAACATCAAGATAAGAAGATAGGATGAGGTGTGACCAAGGTGGTAGTGATGAGTGTAGAATTTCTCTGGGAATGCTTGCTCAACCACCTGGAAGTTTAACAAATACGAGTGCTAAATGCTTTTTATAAAACTTATGTTCCATCAAAACTACCAACCTTAAGTCAGGGGGTGGAGCTGAGAGCTCCAATCCTTAAAATCTCTAATCTCTTGGTGTTTCTGGGGATGGGCTGATCTCATATGGAGCTAGTGCTCATACTGAGTAATCTTTTTAGCATAAACCATAGTCGGTGTAGTTTATTATCAGTAACAAAAGCCATTCCTGTCTCTTTGGACATCCACAAGAGTTTTAGGAGCTTAGGAATAGAAATGAAGGGGAACACTAATATAATTCCAATTATACCATACTTATTGCCTATAATTCTCTGGTCTTCTCTGACTATTTCCTTAATGCCACCATGCCTACTAGATACCTGGAACCACAACCTGGAGTTCCTGAAGCTGCCATAATAAAAGTTCATACATTTGATGGCTGTGGCAGCAGAAAACCTTTTCTCCCCCCTTTCTCTTTTTTTTTTTGTGGTTCTGGATCCTGGAAGTCCAAGATCAAAGTACTGTGAGGGTCATCCCTCCCAACCCTCCTCTTTTTGGCTTGCAGATGTCTCTGCTGTTGTTTTGCCCTTACATGACCTTTTTTGCTGTTCATGTAGCCCTGTAGCTTTTCTTGTACAGACACCAGTTCTAGTATACTTGAGTCCCACCTCTGTGACCTCATTTAGCATAGTTATCTCTCTACAAAGCATTAATGTCTAAAAGCAAATCACATTAGGGATTAAAGCTTTGATATATGGATGTTGTGAGGCACCTTGTAAAGGGATGGCATCGAGAAAGAAATACATTTAAGGTTTGACCTGAAGGATAGATATATCTCAGGTAATCAGGATATATCTGATATATCCCAGGAAAACAGGTAGAAAGAATTTAATACACAAAAAACCTTTAGTATGCTGGAGAAGCAATAGCACCTTGGGGCACTATAATAGTATGTGGGCAGTTGTGCCAAGTATAATGAAGATTCAGGATTTAGAGGAAAATAGAGTACTGTGAGAGTTTGCTTTGATAGCAGTTGTAGATCAACAGAAGTTCCAATAATAGAAATAGAATAATTGGACTACATTTTGAAAGACCTCAAAGCTATTAGAGCAAGACAGCAGATTCTCTCCATTATGGCTATTTCAACTTAGATACATCTCTTCCCCAGGAATAATATTCTTTCAAAGACCCCAAAAGTAATAGTCTTGGAAAACAGTAAAATCTTTTTTTGTGGTTCTGGATAAAAAAAAAATATGGCACATATGAAAATCTGCAAGTCAGACCTACCATATGTTTACAATTGATAGACATTCATATAAACTGTAAGTCACTTGGTTATCTCATATTATTACAGTATCTTACCTTGTTATCTGATTCTAGACAGATGAGCGACTCAGCTTCAAGTTCTAACCTCAGTCAATACTTTGGAGTAAAAAGAATCATAAACAAAAGATATGATAATTTGTGAATATTATTGATAAGTACAATGGCTCAAAACTTTTTAAATATATTTAAGACTATAAGCCTATATGGATAGTTTAGTTAAACAAAATTATTTGTCTGCCACAAAATATCAACTGTAAACAAAACTTGTGAGATTCATACCACAATTAGATATCAAAATACTGACTAAATATTTGATGACTGGATATTTTGAGTCTATAGTACATGAGATATTCCCTTTCCAGCTCTTTAAAGTAGGGATACAAAGCTAAGGCTTGGAATCATGATAGTTAGTGAATACATGACAAGTAGTGAAATGCGAATCTATACCTAAGGAACTTTCAATACAAGCTCTGTCAAAATTTGTTGAAACTCTACAGTGGGGTGTTCAGGTACATCCATAGCCTCTATCAAATGGATGCCAAGTAGCATTTCCATTCCCCCATCTTGATGTTATAACCCAAAATATCTCCAGACATTGCCCAATGTCCCTGGAAAATGAAGGTTTAAATTACCCCTAAACAAGAATCTATGATGTAGAGTAAAATGAGAAGTGGGATCATACACACTTAGGATTCAGTTACAGCTTCACTTACTGTGACCATCTCTGGAGGTTTTAGCTTTCTCATCTGCAAAATAAAAATTATACTGTCTAATTCAAAGGGTAATGGCAAACTACTTCTTCAAAATGTTAATATGTTCAAAGTGCCTGTCATTGTAAGCTGACCATTCTATGTTTCATTTTATTTGAATCTTAATGTTCTGCAAAAGCACAGGTATTAAAAGACTTTGTCCCCGTCATGATACCACAGGGAAGAGGTGAAAATTGTTAGTAGTGAAATCTGGTGGGAAGTTACCCAGCTTTTGAGGACATTAGCCTTTAAAGGAATACTGGGAGTCAGGAGCCTTCTTCTCTTTCACTTCTTCACTATGAGATTAGCTTTCCCCTAAGCTCTGTGAGCCAAAACAGAGTGTCTATTACTTTAAGTTGATTATCTCAGGAATTTAATTATAAGAATGGATAGTTCCAGGGGCCGGGAGTTTGGCCTAGTGGTTGAGTGCCTGCCTAGCATGCACAAAGACTGGGGTTCAATTCCTCGGCACCACATACATAGAAAAAAAAAAAAAAGAATGGATAGCTCCAGCCATACCACTCCTGGACATCTATCCTGAGCATCATAACCCAGGACATGATAAGGACACCTACACAGCTATGTTCATCTCTGTACTATTCACAATAGCCAAGCAATGGAAACAACCCAGATGCCCTACTGCAGATGAATGGATACAAAAAAAACCCATGATACATACATACAATGGAACAAGATAAAATAATGGCAGTCACTGGGAAGTGATGAAACTAGAGCAAATCATGGTGAGTGAGATAAGTCAAGACCAAAGGAACAAAAGGTGCATGGTCTCTTTGATATGTGGATATTAGATCCAAATAGTACAAGAGCAATGACTCAATATTCAGGCATCCAAAATTATGGACAGGTCTTGGAGATATAAACATAACTACATAGACATAAAAATCTGTGATGGGATATATACTTTATAGACATAATGTTATATAGATTAATATGTTTCTATGACATACAAACTCTCAGCTTAATTCTAGTTATGTTCTAAAATCTATGTGCCAGTGATTGCATGCAGAGATTCCCTTCTTGAATACTTGTTTGTTAAACATGACATTTGAAATATGATGTAAAAATCAATGTTAATATAAAAATCTTTCCAAAAAAAAACGCAGAATGGATAGTTCCCTAGAGCCAGGTGCAGTGACTCACACCAGTAATCCTAGCTACTCAGGAGGCTGAGATGTAAGGATCACAGTTCAAAGCCAGCCCTGGCCATTAAAGTCTGTGAGACACTTATCTTCAATTAACCACCAGAAAACCAGAAGTGGTGCTGTGGCTCAAGGGTTAGGGCAGTAGCCTTGAGCTGAAAAGCTCAGGAACAATGCCCAGGCCCAGAGTTCAGGTCCCACAACCAACAACAACAACAAAAAGAACGAATAGTTGCCTAATACTGACACCTAGGACAAGGCTCCAGAGAGAAGAATGAAGAGATATATAATACAGACATGAAACTATTTTCAACTTTTCTGTGTTTTTGTCAATTCCTCCTTTTTCTTACATGTTTTATTTAAATTCATTTATTCTTTTTTGAATGTAAAGCATGGGACCTAGGACTGTGTTACATGCTCATTCTGTACTCTGTTTTCTTTGTTGAAGGTTCTTACAGACTAACCTGGTTGCCTAAACACTGTTTGTAACCTGATTCTATGAAGAAATAATTATAGGCAGCAAAATAAATGATTAAACTGAAGACTATAGCAAAACATATCTTTCTAGTCTCAAATAGGACCTGGGGTCATACTGACAAAGAAATACATCATTCCTGCCTCACTCAGCTATCTCCAAGGCATTAATTTCTCAGAAGGCCCTTGCCAATCCTGGAATTTTGGGTAAGTAGGGAAAAAAATTATCCTTTCCTTTTTCCTTAAGCTTATGGTTACCCAACAAGCAAATTTTAACAAACTTAGAAACTGGCAGCTGTTTTTCAATGTTTTGATTTTCTTCCAACCTCTAATAGGCATAAAATCACAGACCTTGCATATATCTGTGACATTCACCAGGTATGTGTTCCACAGTGAGTGAATCTTGACTTCAGACTAGTTCCCAGACTAGCAATCAAGACTAAGTAGGGTGACCAAAGCCAGTAGTTAGAAGTATAGCAAAATTACAAATAAAATAATGGGCATAGGATTATAAAATTCATAGGTCAATGTATGATCATGAATACTGAGGCTATAAGTACTTAGATGCAATATGGTAAGCAGAAATCTAACTGGGTCACCAAAATCTCTACCCTCTGGTGTCTATGACTTTTATACCTTCCAAAAGCATAGGAAGCAGAGTTATTATGAGATCATGGTATAATCTCTCATGGTTAGGTTATATTTATGACAAATGTGAAGGAATTCTACAGATATTTATTAAGGTACCTAATCAGTTGTTATTCTAGCTGGCCTGACCTAATCAAGGGAGCTCTTATAGCCACTCTTGTGCTGGAGGAATGTCTCTAGTCAGATTTTTTTTTTTGAGACTGGAGAAATCTGCAAACAGGAGCTAAAAGGGATCTGCCAGCTGATGACTGTGAAGAAAATGATTGTTGTAAAACTGCAGGAAAGGAATACTGCCAACAGCTTGAAAGCTGGGAAATGGATTCCAGTGCTTGAACCTTTAGATAAGGATACAGTCAGCTGACACTTTGATGTTAGCCTTGAAGCCCAGGGCAGAAAATCCAATTAAGGCATACCCCATTTCTGACCGTAAACTCTGGCCAGGTAACAAATTAATATTACTGTAAGCCATTAATTTGTGGTAACTTGGACTTCTTGTAGAAGAGAAAACTGTTACATTCAGTCATGTATATGATTGGGGGAGGGGATGGTCTTGGTGTGTATGCATATATACCTTTGCTAGTATGCACATTTTCTGATCCATGAATGCTTAGTGGCTCTGAAGTAGAGTAAAACTCAAAACATATTCTTGTTCTACATGCTTTTTGTTGCTTGTCCTCTAGCAGTTAATATTTTATGCCCAAATAGTTCTTTTTCTGAGTAGTATCTATTCACATGTGCTATACCAGTCTTGATGCATATAGAAAATCCTTATAGTGAGGTAATCAAAAATCTCTATAAATTTTCTTGCTATCTTGTTCTATCCTGAAAGGTGGAGCACAGACCTTGCAAATGCTTCTCAGCTTTGAATCCCTAGATGCCTTTATAAACAGAGTAAGAGGTAGAAGAAATTAGAAACTGGCTACAATGAGATTTGAAGTTCCTAAGGGAGTTGTAAACCAAACAGAAAACCTACAGTTTGTGTGTTTAATCACATAGTCCATTTAGACGTGGGTGTTATTGTTTACTTAGCTTATGGTCATGGCTTTAGGCAACTTTAGTTTAGATTTCTGAGTATGGAGTGATGCATATTTGTGTCATCAGAATGAAGTAGGAATAAAATATAGCAAGAAAAAGTCAGCTCTCTCCTCTTTATAATCGTTTCCCACTCTTGGGCCCAACAAATGAGCAAAATGTGTCCTTCTGTTATTACTACAGAACCCAATATGAATGAGATTTTCTGAGATTTTTTACATATCATGTCTCTTTGTAGGGATCTTTTGTTCTTAATTTTGGCAAGGAAGAGAAGGGAAATCAGAGATCCTAGACTGCTGGAGGATTGTGTTCTAAAGTCTAAAGAAATCACTAAGTGCCTTTTGTTTTCATACACATGCATTACCCATGGTGAGTGTGAACATTTCTATTTAATATAGATGGCTTTGAATTATGAATTAGGCAACATAACTAACCACTCCACCTCAGATAAGACCAGTCTACCTGAGCTAAATCTTTAGCAACAAGGATATTTAAATTTGTGACTCCAAAAAGTCAAAGTGGATATAAAAATGTCTAAATAGCCAGGTGCTTGTGGCTCTTACCTATAATCCTAGCTACTCAAGAGGCTGAGATATGAGGATCATGATTCAAAGCTACCCTGGGCACAAAAGTCCAAGAGACTCTAACCTCCAATGAACAATCAGACAACCAGAGATTGCCCTGTCACTCAAAGTGGTAGAGAGCTAGCCTTGAGCTGAAGATTTCAGAGACAGTGCCCAGGTCCAGAGTTCAAACCCCATGACCAACAACAACAAAAATTCTAAATAATACTGGTAAAAATACATCCAAGTAGTGAAGTACTTTTATTGGAAAACAAAACCTAAAATGCATCTCCTATGGCATGGACCATCATTGTAGCAGAAAACACACAGTCTTTCAGCTGTCCCTGCTCATTCCCACTTCATCAATCCACACAATAGGATTCTCTCAGATAATCGCAACACATGATGAAATCAACACTCCAGATCTAAGAATGCAGGCAAGATATTTGCAAGGGATTAATATCTCATTTTCAAAACATGCCTATTCACGTATACGCATAACCCCCTTCAATCAGGACAGTAATTTCTGGTGACTGCCCTTCAGGGGGTCTTCAGTTATTTTTATTATGGCTATGAAATTTCAAAAGCAGTATTTTAAAATTCCTCTCATGTATCCAAAAAGACTAAAGTATATTCTGATTCAGAATCTTTAGAGCTGGAATTGCAAGAGGCTAAAATAAGAGGCTAATCTTCTAGTACTGCAAGAAATATTGACAGCTATAATGTTAATAGTAATAATAATAATCAGTAATAACAGAGTGAAATTGCTAGATTAGGGGAGGGACTCTCAAACTTGGTCTGCCATAAAATTGCTTGGAAGGAAGTTAAAATATACATTCCTGGGTCCTACAACAAACCTTTAGAATTAAAATCTTAGAAGTGGAGCTTGAGAATCAGTCCTCACAAAGTAATCCCAATTGTTGAGGTGAGTTGTCTGTACATTAGAACTGTGAACTAGAGTTTGCAAAGGATTTAACTGAAATATAATAGATTCTACAGAAAGTTCAAAAAATACAATTATTTTTTTAAAAAGTCAAAGCCCAATGAAATAAATACCAGGAAACGGTACTTACTGCAAGAAGGGAGAGTGTGACCAAAAGGAGAGGAATAGAAGAATTAAGAGGGATGGTGGGGTGGGGAGAAAAACCAATGCCAGCAATGATTCATTGTATATACCACAGAATTGAAAAAGAAATAGGAAAAGCAATGGGTCAAAGTGGGAGGTGGAGAGGTAATGTTGAAGAATGACACAGATCAAGATGTATTCTCTACATAAACTGCATTGTTAAACGTAAATAAATCAATATGCATCCTTAATAATTAAGAAATCTGAGGGAAGAGATGGTTGGGAGGGGTAGTGAGAGTGTTGAAAGGGGTAGCATTGATCAAGATGCACTTATTCATAAACTTCTTTACTGACATGGGAATTGCTTTGTACAACTACTTAAAGATAATAAAAATAAATACTTATAGGAAAGGAATTAGAAACTAGAAAAATAGGAAATACATGTTTCTCCCATTGATTTCATAGAATACAGTAAGCCTGTCTATTTTTAAGTAACAATATCATTTATTTACTGTACATTTACATGTTTGTGGTCTTTTTGCCACAGATATTATCCAGAGCCACCTTCATGTCCCGGTTTCTCAGATTGTAAATGACCAGATTGAGGGTGGGAGGTAATAGAGAATACAAGACAGAAATGAAGAGGTTCAATGATGATGAGGATTGAGAGGTTGAGCTTAAATATGAAATAAACCCAGAAGAAAGAAACAATGTTACCACAGTGAGTTGGGTAACGCAGGTAGAGAAGGTTTTGAGCCTACCTTGGGCAGAAGGATTTTTTAGAATGACAGCAAAAATGTGGCTATAGGAAATAACCATTAAAACAAAGCATATGAAAGGGAAATAACTAACAATGATAAATATAGACTCTAGAATTTGCTCCCTAGGACAAGAAAGTATAAGTAGTGAAAGAATATCACAGAAAAACTGATGCACTATGTTGAGACTACAGAAGTAGACAGAGAAAGCACCTGCAGTATGAAGGGATCCATACAGAAACTCACTGAAGTAAGCCTGTCTTATCTGTGGATTTCTTAAAAGGAATTTTGATCAAATATAGTCAAAGAAATAATAATAAATTTTAAACATTAAAAATATTTTCCAAAACCAAAACCTTTAATTCCTGTCGATACAATATACAGATTACTTGATTCATTGAAGGTCCTATATTATTATCCGATATGTTTACCACTTCAGGATGTGTTTAGTGTTTCCTTACACTTAATTCTATGAAATTATGCCTCCTCAGATATAAATGGTTCCCCCCAAATAAGGCAAACATTGGTGTGCTTCAATTAAATGATGAATTGACAATTTAATATGCTTGATTAATAGATATCTTTTAGCATAAGTTGGGCAGCATAATGGGAAAATGAATCAAGGATATGCAGTGCAATACTGTACTCGAACAATCTCAACATTTGAAGTTTCCTAAATGATGGTCTCCTTGGAACCATTTATACCAACAGTTATCACAAATCTACTCTTACTGATGGTAACCCACTCTCATTACAAAATGATACACTGTGTTCTGAAGAAACTTGTATTAGACTGGAGAATGTTAGGCTAAATGAAATAAGACAAGCAGAAGAAGACAAATACACCCTGGTCTTGCTTGTATATAGAAACCATGAGGCATTAGACAACCTCAAAGAAAGAGAGGGGACAATGGATGTCACCAGTGAGTGTTAATGGGGAAAAGGAGATCTTTTCCAATGAATTAAACTTTCCATGATAAGACTGATCAGTTCTGCAAATTTAATGTCCAACCTGGTGAACCAGAATCAGTAATGATGTGTCTGTCATACACTTGAAATCTGTAGAAAGTAGATTGCATGTATTCTCCCTCCGAAAAGAATTGGGACTATGTAAAGTGAAGGCTATTATTCATTATTATGCATTTCCAAAGGCATATGTACTTGAAATGATCATTCTAAAATGTTTCAGTATGTGCAATTTTTATTTGTCAGTTATACATCAATAAAGCAGAAAAGAGCTTCCCATGAGATAGATTAGGGTTCGCGAGAATAAGAACAAACCTAAGCATACGAACATACTCAAACATTTTCAATAAACTAATAACCATAAAAATTAGATTTTAAAAACTTGGTAGCATTCAAAATATTATTCTAATAGATATTATTCCAATAATATTCCAATATCTTATTATTCCAATAAGATATTTGGCCAGGAGTTTGGCCTAATGGTAGAGTGCTTGCCTAGCATGCACCAATACCCGGGTTCGATTCCTTGGTACCACATACATAGAAAAAAGCTGGAAGTGGTGCTGAGGCTCTCAGGCCCTGAGCCCAAGCCCAAACCTGGCCAAAAAAAAAATAAGATATTTGCATTTTATATGTTGTTTTTGAAATCTTATATTGGTTCAACTGACAAAAACCTGTGGATTTTGAGAACTCATTTCCTAGTACCCAGCAGCTGTGTATACACTGGATGATAGAATTCCAAAGCATTTTTAATGACAAAAATCTCCTACATACATTTTTCATTTCATAACAAAAACAAAATCATGATTTTGTTTATTTATTTATTTTTATTGTAATTAATAGGTTACATTATTTTCACCAGATAGAAGGTACATTTCTTAACAATCATTGCTACCCCTTCTCACAAAATCATGATTTTCTAAAGAATTTCTTAACATTAATTTTTATATCTTATTTCCAATGACACATTTAACACACAAGTATTCAAGAAGGGAATCTCTATATACAATCACTAGCACTTAGATTTTAGAACATAATTAAAATTAGGCTGAGAGTTTGTATGTCATAGATACATATTAATCTATGTAATAAAACATTATGTCTATAGAGTCATAGATTTTTATGTCTATGTAGCTGTGTTTATATTTCCAATACCATGTCCATAGCATTGGGTATGCAAATATTGAGTCCTTTCTCTTGTATTGTTTGGATCTAATCACCACATATTAAAGATATCATGTACCTTTTGTTCCTTTGGTCTTGACTTGTCTCACTCAACATGATTCACTATAGATTCATCCTTCTCTGTAAATGCCATTATTTTATCTTGTCTGTTGGCTATGTATAATTCCATTGTGTGTGTGTGAATATATGAATACGTATATGTATATATATACATATATATATAACATTTTCTGTATCCATTCATCCACAGTAGGGCATCTGGGTGGTTTCCATTGCCTGGCTTCTGTGAATACTGCAGAGAAGAACATTGCTGAGCAGGTGTCTTTCTCAAATCTTGGGTTATGATGTTCAGGGTAGATGCCCAGGAGTGGTATCACGGGATTGTAGGGAAGGTCAATTTTCAGTTCTTTAAATGACATTGCCCCATTTTTTAGGAAATGGAAAGACTTAGAAAAAATCATATTAAGTGAAGTAAGCCAGACTCAAAGGAACTTAGGCTCAATGGTTTCCCTGATTTGTCATAATAAGTAGAAACCTTGGGCTCTTCTAGCAGAGATTTGCAATAGAGCAAAACTTAGATACATAAGGCCATACAGTATGACACTAAATGAAAGGACCTCTAGGATATAGGAACAAAAGCCATATATTGAATGATTGTTGTCCTTAAGGTACTATGTTATCTCTCAGCTCTTTTGCTGTCCCTTGGTTATCTCATATTGTTACAGTATCTCACTTTGTTACCTGATATATTGGATATATTTGTATTTGGTTATTTGAAATTGGATAGGCAAGGGGGGAAAACAAGATGAGGGTGAAGGGAAATGGGGACCAAGACATGAGAAAGGGTATCAATGTATGTGAATTAATACACCTTCTATCTGGCGAATATAATGTAACCCTTCTATTAATTACAATAAAAAATATATGAAAAAAAGAAACCTCCACACTGCTTTCCAAAGAGGCTGAACTAGCTTACAATCCCACCAGCAGTGCAGTAGGGTTTCTTTTTCTCCACAACCCCACCAGCATCTGTCATTGTCTGAGTTCAAAATCTCCTACCTGAGTGACCCAATAAATTCCACTCCCAAACTCCTAGAATTAATAAACCACTTTAGCAAAGTGGAGGATACAAAATTAACCTGAAAAAGTCAGTAGCCTTCTTGTATGCCAACAATATGCAAACAGAAGGCCAAATCAAGAAAATGAGTCCATTTGCAATAGCCCCCAAAAGAATAAAACACATAGGAATAACCAAAGATGTAAAGGAATTATTTTAATGAAAACTATAAAAGCCTAATGAAGGAAATTAAAGAGGACACCAGGAAAAGGTAAGACATCCCATATTCATGGGTAGGGAGAACCAACATAGTGAAAATGGCTATACTGCCAAAATTGATATACATATTCAATGCAATCCCCATCAAAATCCCAAAGACATTCTTTAATGAGATAGAAGATATAATCCAAAGGTTCATATGGAACAAGAAAAGACCTACAATAGCCAAAACAATTCTAGGCAAAAAGAGCAAAGCAGATGGTATTACAATACCAGACTTCAAACTCTACTATAGACTCATAATAACAAAAACAGCATGGTATTGGCACAAAAATAGACCAAAAGATCAATGGAACAGAATAGAAGATCCAGAAATAGAACCACATACCTATAGTCAACTTGTATTTGACAAAGGAGCCAAAGATATACAGTGGAACAAACACAGCCTATTGGTGCTGGCAAAACTGGGCAGCCACATGCAGAAAACTAAAAATTGACCCTAGCCTTTCATCATGCACAAGCATTAACTCAAAATGGATCAAAGACCTCAATGTCAGACCGGAAACCTTGAAACTGCTACACAATAGAGTAGGAGAGACACTGGAACTCATAGGCACAGGCAAAAGATTTCTGAACAGAATCCCAGGGGCACAACAGATTGGAGAAAGACTCAATAAATGGAACTACCTAAAAATGAAAGGTTTCTGCACAGATAAAACCATAGCCATTAAGTAGAAAGACAGCCAACCAACTGGGAATAGATATTTACCAATAATACATCAGACAAATGCTTAATATCCAGTATCTACAGGGAACTCAAGAAACTAATACCCTCCTCCAAACCCAACAAACCAATCACTAAATGGGCAAGGGAACTAAAGAGAGACTTACCAAAAGTAGAAGTTACAATGGCAGAAAATCATATGAGAAAATGCTCATCATCCATGGTCATAAAGGATATGTGAATAAAAACAACCCTACGATACCACCTTCCCCCATCAAAAGTCATAATTTTTAAAAGGAAACATTTAAGAATTTAGAGATAGGATTTCAAAAACTCTATTAGAAAAAATAATACTGCTACTTTAAAATAATGTGTATTTTATGGTCAAGCATAGTAAAATGTAATGGTAAAATTCTAGAACTAAAAATGTATAATTGATAATTAAAACCAATTAATATACTTTGTCATATATAAAGACAAAAATTACAGTTTGGTAGCACAAATGCTTCTAGTTAAGGAAGTGTAATTTTGACTTCTAATATAAAAAGCAAAATAAAAATCCCTTATAAAACTTTCTTCAAAGCTGGCTCACGTATGTAATCCTAGCTACTCAAGAGGCTGAGATCTGAGGATCAAGATTCAAAGCCAGCCCAGGCACAAAAGGACCTGAAACTTTTATCTCCAATTAACCTCTAGAAAATGGGAAGTGGGACTTGGCTCAAGGGTAGGGTGGTAGCCTTGAGCTGAACAGCTCAGGGACAATGCCTAGGCCGAGTTCAAGCCCCATGACCCATAAACACACACACACACACACACACACACACACACACACAAATCTTTCTTAATATGTCACAATCTACACATTGGAATCGAAAAGTTGATATGCAAAGTGAAAATAAAATGTGTTATTTTCAAAGGATTTGTGTGATCTAAGAATAGGAATAATTAATGCTTAAAAGACTCCAATTTTTAATGTCATCTTTTTCCAAATTAACTGGTGAATGATTTATAAGTCCAATAAATGTCAAAAATATTTAAAACATTAAAAAAAAACAAAAGAAGTTGTTGCAGTTCTGGTGAAGCCATTTAAAACACCGGGGATATCTTATCATCTGCTGTTTAAGACTTCTGTAGATTTAACAGTTATTCCTATTGTTCAACAATATGATTGCTTTTTGTAAATGGGTAAAAATATTTCAAATATTGCTTATCTTTGTGAAGTAAGGAAATCAGGTCTGGCTGGCACTGTACTAGCCACATGGTGGATGGGAGGGTCTGGCATCTTGTCTTCCTGGTGGGGAAGATAAAGTCCCTATCTCTCCAGGTGATGAGTGTGTCTGAATCCCTGGAGGCAGGGGTGGGCACATGGCTGATAAGTTACAAAATTTGTCAGTCCAGTGCCTGGGACTGGGAATTTCCTGTGTCCCTCACCTCTGACCTGGACCAGCTCAGTCCCAGGAGACCATGCACAAGCTTCCATGTTTGTGTCCTGTGCCCTGGGTCCTGTCTCCTGGCTGTTCTTTGGTCATGGAGTCCTATGCAACTCTCCATTGGAGCTGAATTGGCAGTAAAAGCCAAGTTTTCATCCATACTTTTTCTTGTTTATTCTTTGTAGGTTTTTTTTTAACTATTTATTTATTTATAGACAGGACCTTGTTAAGTAGTCTAGATTTTCTTGGACATCTTGATCCTACTGTCTTATCCTTCTAAGGAATAGGATTACGGATGTATACCACAGTGCCTATCTCTATCACAATTTTTAATAACCACCTAAGTACCTTCATATCTTTCTCAAGCACACATCTCTTTACTCTTTGTGACCCTCTACCCATTCTGTGTCTTTTTCTTTTTGAGGAGAAACATACCTATAGTTCACTCTTCTTTCAGTTGATAAAAATATCTCACCTTGTTAAGTATATACCTTCAAATAATCAATTTTTTTACCCCCTCTCTCTTAATCTCCCGGTCTCTCTCAGACTCACTGGCTTTGACTATCTTATCTCTCTCTGTCTCTTTCTCTCTTTCTGGCTTATGAGGTTAGACAAATCCTAGAATTTATTAAGGACCACACCAATTAGTTCTTCAAAGACTTTCCACGTCTCTGTCCTTAGCTGATGTCCTCCCAAGGGAACAAAAAGTCAAGTTTAGTTATACCCTCACTATTACCACACACAGAAGCTCAAAACTGAAGGCAGATCATTAGAAACCTCTAGAAGTAAAAGTTGTAAATTTAAATGGTGCATTTTTGTGTGCTCAGTTTATAAATTATGTAAAATTTAATTTACTGTCTTTTTGTATTCCTAGCATCCTTGTAAATTGTGCCTGATAGTTTCAATAAAATATGTCTGTCATCATGTAAAAACACGGCATTTAGTGTCAATTTGCTTGTTAATTTTCATGGGTTGGCTAATAATAATTAAGACTTGTGTGAACAATAAAAGAAAGAAGAGAAAAAGAGAGGGAAAGAGGGAAGAAGCACAAAGAAGCTATTCTTGGCAGAATCTAATAGTCTTTCCTTCTAAATTTTAAGTTACATAAATGAGCTGGGCACGGTGGCTTGCTGCTATTATCCTAGCTACTCAGAAGGCTGAGATCTGAGGATGAGTTCAATGCCAGCCCAGGCACTAAAGATGGTGAGACTCTTATCTCCAATTAACTGTTAGAAAACGGGAAGTAGTGCTTTGGCTCAAGGGATAGGGGGTAGCCTTGAGCTGAAGAGCTCGGGGACAATGCCCCAGCCCAGAGTCCAAGCCCCACAACTGACCAAGAAATAAAAAGAAAAAATGATTGAAGATTCCTGCAGTGGTGGATACATATAATCCAACTTCTATCAAATCAAACTGAATTACTCTTTTCTCTTCTGGTAACCTTGATTCAATTGAGGCAAAAATTTCTATTTTGCTCTTCTACAAACACTCATTGGTGATTCTCTTTCCTTTAGACTTAAAAAAATCAGTTCTGTAAACTGTTGTAGTAGTTCAATAAACAAGCACTAAACTGTGAGTTCCCTAAGGACAATGTGTCTCATTCAATAATGTTTCCCAAGAGCCTCACTAATGCAGGCAGGCAAGGCTGCCTACACTTACCAGAGAATATATTGTTAATTCTCTAAAGACCAATAGAGTATGTATTCCCTTAATGTCCACCCACATGGAGAAATTCTGAGAAGAATAGCAATGAGACAGAGCTGAAAATTGCTCATTTGATGTTTTATTCTGATAGATGGAGTGGGCAAAAGCCTTAGAAAACATTCTTTCCTCAGAGTGCAATTTCCCTTAGATCAATAATATGCAGAAAATACAATCCCAGGCTGAATGAAAATCATCTTGCTTCCAACCATCGCACAATAGGGTGAAAAAAGTTAAAATAGTCTAATTTTGTTAAAAAAAATCTCAGTTAAAATGCATTGCTTTCAAAAGAAGCTTTCTGTACCTTCCTCAATTAATCCTGTTAAAATGCCAGCAAGTGCTAAATACAGTTATTCTAAAATGAGTGAGAAAGACAGACTTGTATGTCTTCTTATTTGTTCATTATATGAAAAAGGTGGTGTGTTTCCTGACCAGCAAAAAAGGTCACTGATATATTCTTAATATTTTCCCACATTTGATTAGCATATATTAATTGTACAATATAATTGTGCTTTGATATATCCAAGTCTCCTTGCAACATAACCTGATTAGACACACCATCTCCTACTCTTTCTCTTACATTTTTAAGTTTTGTATTGGATGAATACTACTTTTGAATTTGGCACACTGGATTGTGGGGGAGCAGCAGAAGCAGGAAGGTCATTCTCTGGTTCTATTTGCCTCTTTTTCTCCTGAAGCAAGTTATAAAATGTGGAAAGAATTCTCTGACCTTTCCCCTAAAGGAGGCCATAAAACCCTAGCTGACCTTCTCCTGAAGCAGGTCATAAAACCCTCATTCCCAGAAGTGCCCTCCCCATACCCACAGGAGGAGAATGTCCTCATCTCTAAAGTCACAAGGGCATGGAGGACATAATGAAGCAGCAGGCTGTGCTGTATTACTAGTTGATCATACCCTTTTGTACCATCACGTCTGTGTGACTGTCTACTTTGCATCCAACCTTAGTATAAAAATACAGAGATTTGCTCTGTCTTTGGGTCTTTATTTCCAAGGCTTCAATATCCATGAAACTTACCCCAAAAAAGTAAGATTGTAAGGTTTTTCTTTGGTTAATCTTTCTTTTGGAATAAGTACTCCAGTCATGAACAGTAAAAATACATTATCTTTTCTTCTTGACAAGGCTATTTTCGAAACATGCTTCCCTAGGCTTAGTGTTTTCAACACATGACTGGGTTTAATTTCTGACTTAAAGTAATTTAAAAGACTGTCTAATTGGTTTTAATGTTTACTGAACACTGAATATGAGTGAGTCACTTTGAAGGCACATATTCTACCAATTTTAGGCCTCAATAAGTTCAGAGAGAGAGAGAGAGAAGGGTGGGAAGGAGAGAGAGAGAGATAGAGAGTCAGAATAATAGATAGATAGATAGATAGATAGATAGATAGATAGATAGATAGATAGATAGATAGATGAAAGTTAGATAAATAATCAAATAAGCATCATGAAAAGATCTGTTTTCCCCCATTGTATCAGCACTATCTCCATATCAGCCTAAACCACGGGTGCCTTCAAATGTCAATCTTATAATATCTCCAACTAAAGTTACAAATTTCTTTTGTTTCTTTTTCCTATTAATATTGTGCAGTGAGCTTCTTTTATACACAAAACAATTTGAAAGAACACAAAAACATGTAAAGTTCATTTAAAATATTATAATACAGAGCTGGTACAGTACACCAAGACTGATACAAGACACAACAATAATAAAAAGACCTCTATTTTAATTGTCATTGTTATATACCTTGTAGAAGAGAGCTATATACTTTTGCATTTTTAGTGAAACACATTTTGGATAACTAAAATAAAAGTCCTAACAAAAAGGATAGTGTGCTGTAATAAAAAGCTTTACAGAAGTCAGAGTCTCTGATTGAGTTTCCATCCATCTGCTTCCCTATTTGGCTAAATAATCTGTATCCAGTGGCTAACCTACTTTCAGCCACATGCTCTTTAAATAAGATCAACCATCTACCTAACTAGAACATTTTAACTTCAGTTATAATAGAATAAGAGAGTAAGGCATATTCTATATGCTTCCTTTAAACTGGAATTTAATCAGTAAATAATACAGATACTGAGTGCTGCCTGCATTTTTTAAAAAGAAGGCTTAGTTTCTCAACTATACTCTAATGCCATGTGGTGTACTTTAGAAAAAAGTTTTAAGAGCAATTTTTAAAACATCATATGACATTTAAGATGTGGCGCTCTTAATAGAGAAATTCCCCTGTCCAAAGCGTACCAAAGTGGAGTGGGTTCCTTTTGATGTTCCACGTATAGAAGCACTTTAGCTAGCAGACAATAATAAGTCATAAATTGGGAATGACGGCCAATGCTGACCACGGTGCAATTTATGGTAAGATTGGTAAAGGCTTTGCAGTTTCTCATTAAGTTAATGACAAATTCTGGCCTTTCTGGCCAGTGGGAATGAACAAGGCAACAAACGAGGCAGCCAGAGGACTTGCTTCCTCCCTGGGAGGAAGACAAGAGGGAAAGGAACCCAGTTCAGCTGAGTGATTGCTTTCCCACTCACTCACCTGTCCCCCAGATCGCCAGTTATTCCATTCTGTCTGTTTTGTTTTCAGAATCTGAACCAGAGAAAACAGTCTCTAAGTTTTTAGGCTGTTTCCAGTATTGTTACTTGAATACATGAGAAATCAAAAGATTCAGAGACTCACAGGGTCTCTAAAACTGTCCAATGAAGCTATCTTCTTAACTTAGATTTATAACAGTATTTTATGTTCTTATTTTAACATATAATTAGTAGACTGATTGGTTTTCTCTTCAAAGTGACTATAAACCACAAGAATATAATTTTGAATTTTCCCTGAGTTATAGTATTAACATCAAAAACCATATATATATAAACATACATACATATATTGGATTTGAAATTAGTCAACTAGTTCCATGAACTTTTGTAAGTTGAAACAATTGACTTGATTTCTTCAGGACTAAGTCTTGTCACTGACAAGAGAGCCAGTTAACCACGTTTTACAATATTTGAAAATATTCTGCTGTCTTTCATTACAAAGACAAATAGTGGGAAATGAGAAAGTAACTGAAAGTAAACATTCTAACCTTTATCTTTTCTTAGGCATGAGTATTTTTCTATAGCTAGAAAGAATACCTTACCTACTCTATTTTATACGTTGGAGCATGGTATCTGTAATCACACTTCAGTATCAAAGACAGACAAGCACAGATGTGTTTGCATTGCTACTACTAGTATTCTTTGCCATAAGTTGTTACATAGCTTGATTGATCAACACTGATTGACTAGTCTTGCTTGCTTTTTACCTACTTAATCTGTAGTTACATTCTCTTAACGCCCCCCCTTTAAAAAGATACCAGAACTAAACAGACAACCCACAGAACAGAAGAGTAATCTTAGCTATTCAGTGAATAAAATATTAATAAACAAAACACACAATGACTTCAAAAAAGCAAACAGTAAAAGAACAAAGAATCCAATTAATAAATAGCCAAATGGATTGAACATACAGTACTTAGAAACACAAATGGCTAATAAATATGGAATGAAATGTTCAACTGCTTTAGCAAAAAAAGAAATGAAACTCAGAATTACACTAAGATTTCATCCCACCCCCAGTTAGAGAGAGTATCATCATGAAAACAGATGATTATCATCATGAAAACAGATGCCATTGAGAATGCAAAGAAAAACAACTTTCTTACAGCCCAGCACAGATGGCTTACACCTGTAATCCTAGCAGAAGAGTTCATATCAGATGAGGGGAGTGGGTGGAGGTAGGGACATGGGGACAAAAACATGAGAAGGGGTTATCAGTGTTTATGAAGTAATGCACCTTCTATCTGATGAGTATAATGTAACCCTTCTATTAATTACAATTAAAAGAGAGAGCCCAGGCCCAGAATTCAAGTCCCATGGCTGACAAAAATCAATCAATCAATCAATCACTCCTATGGTGACGTTTCAGTGATGGAAACATCACTGAATAAATAGATGAGTGCCATCACTATGGGAATCAGTGGGGAGGTTACAGGAGATCTTGGGAAACAGAAATTGCCACTTCTATCTAAGACCCTGAAAAAGATAGTGTTTCATGAAAATGACACCGATATGAATATGGAGCAGATCTCTTCCAGGAAGAGGTGTCCTTTCCTTCAGAGTACACCATGCAGCTGCTAGAGCAGCTGAGACTCACCCAAAGGGCTATAAAAGACTCCATGAACCTACATCAGACAACTGACCCTGGGACTCCTTGCACTGTGAAGTTTATACTCCTTCCTACCTTTCTTTCGCTTTCTTGTCCAGGTAACAAAGGTGCAAGATCTCGTGGCAAAAATCGGCCTTCCCATTTGGGATTCTTGGTTGGAGATTTGAACCAATCCACTAGTAACCTAGAGGTTTCCCTCGTTTTTGCTAGCAACTTAACTGAGATACAAACTTCCACTCTGTCCTCACTTTTACTGCCTCATAGTACTTTATTTAGTAGAGAAAAGAAAAAACCCACTACTCCTAGACTAGATAATATCAATCCTGTATCCAAAGAAGTGTAGATGATATTCAAGGGAGTTGTGAGCTGCATGCTTATTGCAACTCATACTAATCCAAAAGCTGTCATACAAGAGTCCTAATTACAAAGGAGCAAGATCTCATTGCAAGGTTCTGATTTTTCCTTTGAATCTTCCCCCCCGAGAGTCAATACCAGCATTAGGTTTCTGACTAGTCTTTATGGTTTTAGAATAATGTTGTTTATCACTTTCAATTACTGCTTCTTTTTTCAAGAAAAAAAAAAATCCCTTTAGGTAATCCCTTGATTCCGGTCCTCTGTTTTTCCTTGCCATAAGCTCAAGGTGAGGTTCTTTTTATTTAAACTTGTTTCCAAGTTTGGGTCCAAGATTTTTATTATTAGAATTAGCATTTGTTGAGAATTTTCTGTAGCCTAAAGTATTTGCAAGTATACTCTTATTGAATGCACTGTAGGGCCAGCTGCTAAGATAAGGGTGTTCACACATTTGAAACAATGGTTTATAGAGATTCAAAAATCTTCCCAAGATAAACGAGTTGTGAGGTTCTGGCAGAAAGAAACCATCAATCCCACATATTTCTAATTATGCAGATTATGTATTTGGTTACTACAAAGAATTCTAAGCCAAAGGGGGAAAAATCCGAGCAAATTTTCCTTTCTCTCAAAGGTGGGGGACTTAATTATATTTAGTTTAGAGTTTAAAATAATTCTTGCTTTCCTCTCTGTAGTCTTAAAAAGTCTCTGCAACTTTTGGTTCCTCATAAAGCTATCCTATACCTAAGAAAAAGGAAAGTGAACATTGCTGGCACGGAATACCACTTCCATCTAGTGGCCACCAGAGGTAGCGCACTGTAAATGCCTCCTGGATAAAAATGAATCTGACAGTTATTTAAATAGAAGGATGCAATGTTGAATTTGAAGGGGAAGTTTTGATTTTTATTAATGACCACAGAACTGAGCCACCTCAGGAAGGAACAATAGTGAGCAAAAATCAGGGATGGAAGCATGACTCAATAGTAAGAATGCCAGCCTAGCAAACATGAGAACATGAGTTCACAGCTTCAGTACCGACAAAAAAAAATCTGTATGAACCATAAATCAATGCTATGTTGTGTTACTTTTCCTAATGATGAGGTGGGAGCCATGTGATCTGTCTTTCCCACGTACAAGTAGCTGTTCTGGGACTTTTGCTGGAGTTTGTGAGCAAATACGGATGCTCCCTGACTGTATGTCAGGTGGATGATATATTTTCATAGCTGCAGGTCCTCATCTGCTTTACATAAAGTTTTTCAAGCCACGCATAACATCGCACACCTATTGTCCTAGCTACTCAGAAATAAGGGGATCTGATTACTGGAACTTATGGATTCAAGATCAGTCTGTTCAACATAGAGGTAGTCTCATCAAAAGCAATTACAACTATCAGTCAGCAAAATTAGAACTCTTATAATAAAACCAACATTATCTGCCATACAGTAAATGAAATTAGCTTATTGTGCACCTTTAAAACTAAGAGGGACAAGAAAGGCTATAAACAGTTGTAAAATTGCAATAGCTTCCATTTCTGGTAACCACATCGCTATGACAGAGTAAAAACTGAATGAGGTATCAAAGCCATTAGGAGATTGCAATTAGGAGATCCAAACGAAGATAAAAGTCCAGAAGAGAGCCCACATTAGAGAGTAATTTTTCCTTTGGGACATCAGTGGCTGAGAAACTGACCAATACTTTTTGAAAGCTTCTCAGGAACAGAGACAAAAAGGATGGAATTGAAGTCCAAGCCTAGGTTCATATTCAAGGTCAACTCCCTAAAGGCTGCATTTGAATCAACTTCAAATCACACTTCTTTGGTATAGACTGCAGCTCAGCTACAGAGCAACTCGAATCTATGAATCTGAAATATGGGATCCCAGAACTTGTAACAACATAAATTTTGTTTAAACTATCATTTTCCTATCAGCTGAGAGTTCCTTGCCCGGTGAGTGGATCGGGATTGTATCATCTTGCATAAGATGTGTGTTGCAAAATGGAATTTCACTGGTGACTCATGCTTACAGTCCTAACTACACAAGAGGTTGAGATCTGAGGATCATGGTTGGAAATCAGCCTGGGCAGAAAAATCTGAGGGATTCTTATTTCTAGTCAACCAGCAAAAAGCTGGAAATAGAGGTTTGGCTCAAATGGTTGAGTACCAGCTTTGACCCAGATAGGAATAAGGGGAACTGAGTGGCAGCTCAGGGGGTCCTGAGTTCAATCCCCAGTACCAGTAAAATTTCAAAAGGAGGGAGTTTTTATTTATTATGCTAAGAAATTCAGATACATAACTTTACATCTTTGTTTAAAAAAATTTTAAGCCAGGAGTGGTGGCTCACTCCTGCAATAACAGCAGTAGTTCAAAGCTAGCCTGGGCATTAAAGGACCTGAGACTTTTATCTCTTACCTTAATAACTAGAAAAGGGGAAGTAGGGCTGTGGCTCAAGGAATAGGGTGATAGACTTGAGCTGAAGAGTACAAGGACAGGTGCAGAGTTCAAGCCCCATGACAAACAAACAGCTTAGTGTGGTAGTACTTGCTTATAATTCCAGTACCCAAGAGGCTATAGGAAGATCACACATTCAATACAAATCAGGCTGTAGAGTGAATTTGAAGCCTACATGGATTACATGGAGAGATACTCTACAAAAAAACAACATAAGAACAAAACAAACAGGAAAATAACTTTCTACTAGAGAAAAGGTGGCTTTCTCTGTTGATCTCTTTTCCTGACAATGTTTTTAGATGGTTTTGCTAATGGGCTATGTTTGGAGACTGGTTTATACAATGCAGAACAAAAATAATTGTGAGTGACATTCAACGTATCAAGTCAGAGCAGAGAAGCAATCTCCTTTCTGAAGAAATAATACAGTTGTCTTTGTGCCATCAGCTCTGGCAAAGATTGACTTGTATAAGATAGGGCTGTTCCCCCACCAATATGTTGCTACATAGTCTCCAGATATAACTATGAGTAAGATCTGCTAAGCAACGGAAGTGGCTCCTAACACATGACAGCGTAGAGGTTTATAATCTACTTAAAATATCCTGGTGTGTCTTTCCTGCTTACTTCAGTTTTCTGATTCTCAATGTGTCAGAACAAAATGTTACCATTCTTTCATTTGGCGGAATACAACTCTAAACTGTATATTTCATTGTAATTTGTCTATTCTGTTCTTTAAACTCTTTTTATGTGGGCTTTCACGTTTGGGGATGGCAAAGCGTGAGCCACTAGATGCTAGCATGGAGAAGGTAAGGGATCAGATTTCTTCAAGTATATCCTGTGGTAAGATTTACTATGACGGAATCTTATATTGCAGCATACTAAATAGGAAACTATAGGTAAGATATTTCATCACATTTCAAATGTTGTAGTGACACCAACAGAGAGCAATGACCCTGTAAGACAAGAAAAAAGTTAGCCATGTTAGCCAGACTAGATACAAAATATTCTTTCTCAATCTTCTTGACAGTTAATTCGATGTATCAAGTTGGCATCTGGAAAAGTGGTGAAGCATCTACTAGGTGTTGTTGTTGTACTTCTGTATCCATAGCCAGTTGATTAAAGCGGATTGCCCTATCGGTACAGCTGGGACACACAGGGTCACTTGAAGGGATAAAGGACGGGACTAAGGTTTCTCAAAGAAGGAATTCTGTCTAGACTGACAGGGACTGCTTCCCCATGTTTCCAGGCTTCAAGAAAGAATATCCAAGGAAAGAACATTTTACATCTACTCTGGGTTTTCATGGTTTAAAAACATGTCATCATTATTATCAGCTGATTTTAAAAAAACATTTGAAACGATTTTAAATATTTTAGGTGTAGTTTGCAATATTAATTTTTACCTGAAATTCCTATTTAGTTAGTCTTACCAAATCCACAATTATGTATCAATCAATTTCTTGGGACATCTGTGTCTCTATTTCTCTATATATATTTTTCTCTTTGCCTCACCTCCCAATGGTTTATTTGTCTTTTTACTTTCTTTCATACAAACAACTATTTTCATTATTTTGTTTTCTGCTTTGGAAAAAACAATTCAGTTTCAAGACGCTTAAAGCTATGGAAAATACTTATTCCTAATAGTAGTTCCCAAAAGATTTCTATTAATACTAACTTTCCAGAGACATGAGTGTTAGGGTCATTGCTAAAATCTAGTGATGAGACAAATAAAAAATATTTCATTAAGGAAAAAATGTGAGTTGAGAATAGACAATCTTGTGCTGAGAGTTTGACCTAGTGGTAGAGTGCTTGCCTAGCATGCACGAAGACCAGGGTTCCATTCCTTGGTACCACATACATAGAAAAAAAGCCAGAAATGGTGCTGAGGCTTAAGTGGTAGAGCTCTAGCTTTGAGAAGTCCAAGGACAGTGCTCAGGCCCTGAGCTCAAGCCAAGGACTGGGGGAAAAAAAAGAATAGACAATCTGAAGAATCTGAGAAGTGTTTAATGGATTCATTAAAGCTAGTTTCCACATTTTCATCCTAATTCTTTCTGCTGTAGCCAGCTAAGAAAGGAATACTTGGCCTTAAAACAATAAGATAAGAATTCTTTAAATACATATTTAAAGTTATTCCTTAATCATTTCTTATAGTTTTATCAGACTGAAAATACCACTAATTGTTATGGAAAAAAATAAGCAAAATGTAGGCAGCAGCTAAGGGGAGGAGACAAAAGGAATGAACAGAGAACAATTGACAAAATGTCCAAAATTGCCTAATGCATCAAACCTATAATTTTTCTGAACATGTTTCTTTACATAGTACTTAGAGATAAGGATGAGCTGTATTAGTTTCTACAAAACACACATGGGAACATTTTAACAATGTTATGTAAGTCTCACTGTTCATAATACACATAATGAAAATGTTACCTTAACAGCTGGTAGCAGTGCTTTAAGAATGCATGAGCATCATAAAATCTGTTCTACATATTTCTCCAAATTTTGTATTATTTTTCAAATACAAGTAAGCAACTTTTACATGAAGATGAGATGAAATCAACTGGCTAGATTTATTGATGGTTTAGCTCCCTTTCTTTCCTGGCATCTAACTGGGGCTAAGGAGAGATGTGGGTGACTGGCCTCTTTGAGGAAATCATTCTGGTGATTCTTAACAATTGACAAAGAACCTTCAGAGAATTGGAGAAAGGACAATTAAGACAAGGAAAACAGTCGAAAGTTGGTTTGAAAAAACACACCTATAGATCTTCATTTCTAGTTCTGAAATTTAGGTCTTTGGGCTGGTAATTTTCTTCTTTCAACCAGCTAATACTTTACAGTTTCTGAATTCCTGTTAAATATCTTCTTGTTGGTAATAATTCTGTCACAGACTGATTCCCAAATGAACATAGGATGAATGAATTAGCAGTTGCACAGCTCTTCATTATAATTGCTAAATGACATAGCAGGGCATTAAAAGACTCGGGATGCCTCCAGACTAAATAACCAAGGCCCGTTTTGTCCATATCCCCCAGAGATAGTTTGTTCATGTGAATCTGTTTTCTATATCAATTAGGATAATTTTGAAAAGAAACATTAACATATTGTGACTAGCCTAAGCCTTTATAATGTTCTAAAGATAATAGGAACCCACTATCGCAAAAGAAGTATTATGTAATATGACATTTCTTCAATCACATTTGCCTCAGATGTGAGAACTTCTGCTGAAAATTGATGTTACCATTCTTGCATGTATCACATAGTAAAAATGTGACATGTATAGAATGTCCATTTCAAGGGATTAAATCATTGTCATTGCTTGGTTGCTGTGAACTTGTCCTATTCTCTTTGCCCTTTGTGTTATGAAATAAAATAATACTTTCCACTTCCCCAATTACACATAGTGGGAAACTCCCCTCAAATATAGTACCAGATCATCTCAAAGGAAACACTGAAATGTGAGGCATCTTTATTCTCAGAGTAGTTTCTACCACTGACGAGATTGCTCTGTAACATAGGTAATATATGTGTGTCTCTGAGAGAACTCTGAATTACTTCTACAGTAAATGTCTGGGAATTTCTTCCCCCTTAGCAAGGATCAAAAGCAAGTTTTTGTTGTTGTAATTGTTTTGTCTTCAGAAACCTATTACTCGCTGTTGATATGTAGGGCTACCATCAAATGGTTGTCACAATAGCAGAAGCCAAGTCTTTGATCATAAGATCATCAATAATATTAAGCCACTGATCTTTGGCATGAGATAATTACTTTTCAACTACAGAAAGGCCATCTTCTGTGAACTTGTATTTCCTGTTTCCCAGGCATGTTGAGTAGGCAGAAGGAAGACCTAACCATATAAGGCAAAGGTTTACATCATCTTAATTTGGTTGGAGCCTGCCATCTCCTGATTCCTGATTGTCTGCATTCCAGATTGTGGAATGTGGGAAATAGCCCACTTCTTTTCATTCCAGAAATCATTTCATGATACATTGCTAAGTTTCACACACACACACACACACACACACACACACACACACACACACACACACATTATAAACTGTAATTCTTATATTTTGACGTATAATAATTTATTTATATCCTTATTAAATATGTGGATGAGCAGAGTATACTTGTTTACTTTATTTTGAAGCCTATGCCAGTAGTTTCTCAGCACAAGAAAATAGAAATGAGTCTTGTTCATCACTTATTTTCAGTAAAGCTTAAGATAAAGTTATTGAAATATTAGAGGATAATAAAATGAAATGTTAATATCAGTAATATCATCCAATATGCTACCAAATGAATAGTGTACAGAGCAAAAGAAAAAGGAGGTAACTGCTAGTGGTGGTACAGTAATGGCAAGTTACCTCTTTACTCAAAATCTACTACAAAGAGAACAAAGAAAAAATCATACTTTTTTATGTATAAATCAATCAAACACTTCTTTTGATTTGTGGTACAGCTAAATAAATGCTTTTGCCTTCATTACACTAGGAAAACCTATCACTATATTCTGCTATTGCCAGAAATATGTACTCAAACTCTAATTGGAACAAAGACTCAGCTTGCAAACCTGAATCACAAGTTTGCCTGCCTTAATTACATACAATTTCATATTACATTTCAGATTGGGGGGAAGGATATTTCCCAGTTGCTATATATAAAGGGAAATGTCTAAGGACGTGACAATAGACATCATATCTTTTTGTCCACAGCCTGTGGGAGCTACATTTGTTTACAGATCATATTTCCATCTGCAAGTTAGTATTACTTATACAATAAAGATTCTCAAAGGTTGCTTATGCTCTCAACTTAGGTAGAACTCTTTTTCAAGGAGAGAAATTATCTGTTTAATTTACTAGTCCCACAGGATTTTCAAGTATGCACTCTAAGTTAAACTTAGGGTAGCACATCTGGAATGGCCCTTTGTGTTTAAAGAATAAACAATAAACTCCTGTGGGATTGTTTCGTGCTCAATCTACAGAACCTAAGATATCTATAATATACATTAACATTTATACATTTGTATGAAGTGTGATATTAAGCAGATTAGGTATGTGTGGTACAGATAAGAAGGGATTTTTTTTTGAAATATGTTGCAAAGCCTAAATGACTCAACTGTGGCTAGGAACTCTTTTCTTAAGCCTTCATGTCTCAATATCCTAAAATATATTATCAGTGCTAAGTTGTTTTTTTTTTTGTCAGTCATGGGACTTGAATTCTGGGCCTGGGCAGTTTCAGTGTAAAGAATGAAGGATGCATCCTTTGTAACATGATCGTAACATGATCTGGGATCTCCTCAGATAAATAGGAATTTTAAATCATTTGGGAGAGTCGAGTGACACTGAACTATACAGACATGTTAAATTCTTTATTCTTAAGATGTTCCTTACAAACCTTGGAAACTAAAATGCTCTTGGTAGAGACTCCAGAAGTATGTAAAGAGCTGGAAAGTTGCAACACTATTTTAAACCACTGAAAAACAACTCCCCTGTAGTATGTATGTGAATTCAGGTCACAGAGCCAGCTGCTACACTAACATTAGAAAGACGGACAAGTAAATATAGAGAATCACAGCTTACCAGAAAACCCTATCCCTAGAGGAATCAAGTAGCAAGACTTGATCTCTAATTGATAACTTGCTGTAGGCTCAGTGGGGACATGTCTGACAGATTAAAAACTCCAGAAAGACCCAGTCACAGTGTGAGCCTAAAAATGTTGTGAGCATTGCTTCCTAGTACTCTTCCAGGGACCTATACCACCAAGAAGCACTATTACTGCTACCAGGGGACAGTGCAGAACACAAGGAGAAAAGTAACTAACATCAGCTTTTTTTTTTTCTTTTTAGTGGTACTAGGGTTTGATCTCAGAGCCTCCACAAGTTGAGTGAGGCCTTCACTCAAAACCAAAAACAGAAGCTATCTCAAAACAATAGAGATTTCATTAACTCTGACACTAAATTACTGGATTCCCATAACTGACCTATTGGAAGAAAAGTACTCACTTTCACATAAGAAAGGAGAAATACTCATGTCCAGCTGAGTCTTATCTTCCCTTCTCACCCAAGATAAGGAGAAAATGCTGTCACCATTGAGATGTCAAGTTCCCCTAAAGACTGAGAGCTCATAAAAAGACTATAGAACACACACACACATAGATACCACCAAAACTCACCACAACATTACTAAAATTGTATGTATAGCATTTAGTTTCATATCACATACAGTCTCAAATAGAAATCCTAAGAGAGAAATGAAGCTAGATGATGGTGGCTCACACCTGTAATCCTAGCTGTGCAGGAAACTGATACCTGAGGATTGCAGTTTGAAGCTAGCCTGGGTAGAAAAATTTCTGAGACACTTCTCTCCAATAAACTATTCAGGAAACACTGGAAGTGGCACTGTGGCCTAAGTCTTAGAGCAAAAAGTGGGTCAGGGACAGTACCCAGGCCCTGACAGAGTTCAAGCTCCAGGACCAGCAACAACAAGCAAAAGAATTGAAAAGGTATCCTGGATTTCCAATACTACAACAGAAATGATGCATTTGATGGAATTATATATTATTGGGCATAGCTGAGGAAAGAATTCTTCAGTTTGAAAATTGCATGATAGATACTTCCAAAACTGAAATGTGGGTGGAGGGAAGGAAAGAAAAGAAATGTAAAGGGCTGTGAGACAAGTACAAAAGTTCTCGATATCTATGTTAGGAATACTAAAAGCAGAAGAATGAGAGAGTGGAGTAAAAGAAATACTAATTAGTAAAAAAAAATCATGAGTAAGAATATCTCATAATCAATGTCAAATATAGAACTACAGATTTAAGAAGCTAAAAAAATTACCACAAACTACCTAGAGACTGGTTTCGTGTTATTTACTATTAGTACATATAGTATACTGTAGTATAAATAGCAAAAATAGTGAAATAGAAAAGTAAATAAGAAATAAACCATGCATAATGCTACAAGACACACCCTTTGACAGTTATCTAAAGTTTTCCTATGAAATACAGAAGTTACTGGAACAAGTCCAATGATAATAGCTGACAATGCACAAAGCCAACTTGTTTTCTCTCTGAGGTACTGAAAAAATAGTAGAAGGCTTGACAGATAGAAGCATGAGAAGAAACTATTGAAATGATGCTTAGTATTATCTCCCTTCTAACAAGTTTTCCCCAAAGTGAAGTAGAATCACTGCTCATCTATGTGGTCTTGTCATTTTTTTGCTTGAAAATATTGAAATAGCATCCCATCTTTCCCATTTCTGATATATCTTCTATTTTATTATTGGATTATTCTAAGTGATGAATAGGACTAATGGCTGGTACTACTATGCAATCAAACTTTGTAAGTTAAATGAATTCCACCTCCCATGATAGAAATTCTATTACTTATAAGTATGTATGCCCCACAGTCTAGTTCCAGCATAATGGTTAAAGCAGTATTACTTCATTCAGATAAGCTTATATAAGAGGAAAATAGTATAGATGTAAAAATTAGTGACACCAAGGAATAAACCAAAGGAGAAAAAAGAAATAACTGAAAACGATACAATAAAATAAGCTTCTTGACTCCATTTCTTGAAGTTCATTTCCATAAGCATTGTTTTATATAATCATAAGCATGTAGTGTTGAGCCATTGTGATCCTTTCCTAAGAATATCCTTCTTTGTTCTCAGTGTGCAAATGCTTAGAGGGCTGTTTAATTAATAATGTCAAAATGTAATTATTTGTCTTTTACTATCCATTGGATTGACTTATAGTTATTACAAATGAGGGAAACCGTGCAACCTGTATTTCACTGGGTCTAGTTTATTTTGCTTAATACAAGTTTTTCTAAGTCTTTCCATTTCCTTTCAAAGGGGGCAATGCCATTCTTTCTCAGGGGAGTATAGTGTTTCATTATATATATGGCATATTTTATTGATCCATTCATCCACTGAGGCACATCTGGGTTGATTCTATATCTTAGCTAGGGTAAATAATGCTTTGATGAACATATTTGCGCTGGTAACTTTGGTGCAGGCTGCTTTGTGGTCATTTGAGTAAATGCCCAAGAGTGGGATTTCTGGGTAATAGAGAAGCTCTATGTTTAGACTTTTGAGGAGCTGTCATACTGCTTTCTGGGGTGGTTGAAGATGTTTACATTCCTATCAACAGTGTAGCAGCCTTTGCTTTTGAGCAGCATCTATTATTATTAGTTCTCTTGATAATGGCAATTCTTAGTGGGGTAAGGTTGAATCTCAATTTTGTTATGATTTGCATTCCTTTTATGGCCAGAGATGTTGAACATTTTTCATGTGTCTAATGGCCATTCTTATTTCTTCTTTGGAGAAGTCTTTTTTTAAAATTTTTATCCCACTTTTTGATGGAGTTGTTTTTTGAGAATTTGTTTTCAAGGGATTTATTTTTTGTCACAAAATATATTTTAATGCAATGCCCTTGTCTAATGGTTGGCCAGAGGGTGAGCCAATACAGCAGTGATTATTCATTAGACAGATATTCATTACTCTAATGGGAGGAAAGAGGCTCCAGAGAGGAATAACTGGGAGAAAAAGAGGGAGAAAACAATACTATTCATAAACTAAGGTGTTCAATACCTGGTTTATGTAACTGCAATCCCTCTGTACATCATTTTTACAATAAAATTTAAATTAAAAAGAAACTTCATACAACTTTAATTTGACTCTACTTATCTGTACCTGACTTTGAACTGCTGTTTTGTTATGTTTTAAAGGGGAGATACTTATGTGCTGTATTAAATAATTCTATTCTTCCTAATGACTGTTCCTTAAAGAAACCAGATGATTTAGTGGGTCCTGAAACAACAAAAGTTGTGCTTTTTCAAAGTGTATTTTAAATGATGGCTCATGTATTTATTTCTTCCTGAAGACAATGTTACTTGAGGACAGAGTTCTCTATTGAATGGTTTATGTAGAGTTATGGAGTATGCTGGAATAAATTAAAGCTGCAAAACAGGATTAAAGGTACATACATTATACTTCTAGTTTCTCCTTTCCAGTATGACTTTAACTAACTTCTCAGAATTTTATTTGGTCCTTGAAAGTTCAAACCTTCCTTTGCTCAGCTGAGCAACTGACAATTTTTTTCATATATTTGTATTGTAATTAATAGAAGGGTTACATTATATTCACCAGATAGAAGGTACATTACTTCACAAACATGGGTACTGTTTCTCATATCTTGGTCCCCATTTGCCTTCTCCTCACCCCTGCCCCTCATCTTGATTTTTCCTCCTTTCCTATCCTATTTCAAATAAGCAAATAAACATATATACAATATATCAGATAATAAGGTAAAATACTATAAACGTGTGAGATAACCAAGGGACAGCAAAAGAGATGAGAGATAACATAGTACATTAAGGAAAACAATCATTCATTATGTGGCTTTTGTTTCTATATACTGGGGGTCCTTTCTTTTAGTGTCATTCTATATGCCCTTATGTATCTAAGTTTTGCTCTATTGTAAATCTCTGCTAGGAGAACCCAAGGTTTCTACTGATTATGACAAATGAGGGAAACCAATGAGCCTAAGTTCCTTTGAGTTTGGCTTACTTCATTTATGATTTTTTTCTAAGTCTTTCCATTTTCTTACAAATAGGGCGATGTCGTTCTTTCTGACAGGAGCATAGAATTCCGTTGTGTACAAATACCACATCTTGTTGATCCACTCATCAACTGAGGGTCATCTGGCTTGGTTCCATATCTTTGCTATGGCAAATAGTGCTGCAATGAATATTGTTGAGCTAGTGGATTTAGTATGTCCTTGTTTCTAAATGAGTGGATAAATGTCATGTAGTGGAATTTCTGGATCATAGGGGAGCTCTGTGTTTAGTCTTTTGAGGAACCGCCATACTGCTTTCCATAGTGGTTGAATGAGTTTGCACTCCCACCAACAGTGTAGTAGGGATCCCTCTTGGCCACATCCCAGCCAGATCTGTTGTTAATAGATTTCTTGATCATGGCCATTGTAACTGGAAGGACATGGAATTTTAGAGTTGTTTTGATTTGCATTTCTTTTATGGCCAGAGATGTCGAGCATTTCTTCATGTCTGACAGAATTTTTACTTCTGAATAAAATCAACACAGAAGGTAACTACATAAGGTAAGAATGTAAAGGACCTTTTTGATGAAAACTTTAAAACACTAAAAAAGGAAATTAAAGCAGAATTAAGGAAATGGAAAAACCTCCCATGCTCCTGGATTGGAAGAATCAACATTGTGAAAATGACAATCTTGCCAAGGGCTATCTACAAATTCAACGCAATACCCATCAACATCCCAATGGCATTCTTTAAAGAAATAGAACAGGCAATCCAAAATTTCATATGGAATAATAAAAGACCCCGTATAGCAAAAACACTTCTTAGCAGAAAGAACAGCGCCAGAAGAATTTCAATTCCAAACTTTATACTCTATTACAGAGCTTTAATTATCAAAACGGCTTGGTACTAGCACAAGAACAGGCCTGAAGACCAATGGAATAGAACTGAGGACAAAGATATTAAACCACAAACCTATAGCCACCTAATCTTTGACAAGGGAGCCAAAAAAATAGAATGGAAGAATGATAGCCTCTTCAACAAGTTGTGCTGGCAGAACTGGTTAAGCACCTGCAGAAAACTAAAATCGGATCCTTCTTTGTCACCCTGTACTAGAATTAACTCCAAATGGATCAAAGACTTGGAGGCAAAAGCTGACACACTAAAAACTTTACAAGAAGGAATAGGAGATACACTAGGCCTCCTTGGCACAGGTCGAAACTTTCTTAATAAGGACCAAGAATCACAGCAAATAAGAGAAAGCCTGGATAAGTGGGACTGCATTAAACTGCAGAGCTTTTGTATGGCAAAGGACATAGCTAGTAAATTAATTAGGAAGCCTACAGAGTGGAAGAAGATCTTCACCAACCAAACAACGGACAAAGGCCTCATATCTAAAATATATCAACAGCTCAAAAAATTGAATCACTCCAAAACTAATCCCCAAAGTAACAACCATCCCATTAAAAAATGGGCCAAAGACTTAAAGAGAGTCTTCTCTGAAGAAGAAACAAAAATGGCGTATAGACACATGAAGAAATGCTCAACATCTCTGGTCATAAAAGAAATGCAAATCAAAACAACTCTAAGATTCCACCTCACTCCAGTTAGAAGGGCCAGGATCAGGAAAATGAATAACAACAGATGCTGGAGGGGATGTGGCCAGGAGGGATCCCTACTACATTGTTGGTGGGAGTGCAAACTCGTTCAACCACTATGGAAAGCAATATGGAAGTGCCTCAAAAGGCTGAACATAGAGATCTCCTATGACCCAGCAATTCCACTACTTGGCATTTACCCAACCATCCAGAAACTAGGGCATACTAAATCCACTAGCACAACAATGTTCATTGCAGCCTTATTCATCATAGCAAAAATATGGAACCAACCTAGATGTCCCTCAGTTGATGAGTGGATCAAAAAGTTGTGGTATTTGTACACAATGGAATTCTATGCTGCTGTCAGAAAAAACGACATCGCCCCATTTGTTAGGAAATGGAAAGTCTTAGAAAAAATCATATTAAGTGAAGTAAGCCAGACTCAAAGGAACTTAGGCTCAATGGTTTCCTTCATTTGTCATAATCAGTAGAAACCTTGGGCTCTACTAGCAGAGCTCTGCAATAGAGCAAAACCTTGATACATAAGGCCATATAGTATGAAGCTAATTGAAAAGACCTCCAGGATATTGAAACAAAAGCCATACAACGAATGATTGTTGTGCTTAATGTACTATGTTATCTCTCATCTCTTTTGCTGTCCCTTGGTTATCTCATATTATTACAGTATCTCACATTGTTATTTGATATATTGGATTTATTTGTATTTGGTTATTTGAAATTGGATAGGGAAGGGGGGAAAACCAAGATGGGGGGGGTGGAAGGGAGGATAATGGGGACCAAGACATGTGAAAGGGTATCAATATATGTGAATTCATGCACCTTATATCTGGGAAATATCATGTATCCCTTTTATTAATTACAATAAAAAAAGAGAGAAGAAAAATAAAAAATAAATAAAAACAGAAAAAAAAAGAAAAGAAAAGAAATATACATGTGTGGGGCCGGGAATTTGGCCTAGTGGTAGAGTGCCTGCCTAGTATGCATGGAGACCCGGGTTCGATTCCTTGGCACTATATACATAGAAAAAAGCCAGAAGTGTGGGCTGGGAGTTTGGCCTAGTGGTTAAAGTGCTTGCCTAGCATGCATGAAGACCTGGGTTCGATTCGTTGGTACCGCATACATACAAAAAAAAAAGCCGGAAGTGGTGCTGAGGCTCAAGTGGTAGAGCTCTAGCCTTGAGAAAGTCCAAGGACAGCGCTCAGGCCTGGAGCTCAAGCCCAGGACTGTCAAAAAAAAAAATCCAGAAGTGATGCTGAGGTTCCAGTGGTAGAATTCTAGCCTTGAGAAAGTCCAAGGACAGTTCTCAGGCCCTGAGCTCAAGCCCAGGACTGGCGAAAAAAAAAAAAAAAGAAATATACATGTGCATAATTATCAAATTTCCAAAGAATTGTTTGAATATTTAATAATTTTAATTTTTGTTGTTAGAGAATTTCATTTATTCAAGATTTGTTACAAATAATGGTAAAGCACTATGCCATCTCAGACTCATTTTTCTTTATGAAACTTCACAACTGAGATTCATGTAAAGCACTTAAATTTTATTTGAAATTGTAACTTTTCTGAAATATATTCCTCTGTCAACTGAATTAAACCACGTTAGCCAAATTATATAAGTAACAGGTTTAAATTCAGTTGCTGTCATTCAGACAACTTTTGATTATATGAGCAAAATGACTTCTCTAAGACTGCTAACACAGTTATGAATTAAGCAATTGAAGTCAAAATAGTTTACTACACTCAGTTCAAAAGCAAGGATTTCAGATTAAATAATGTGAACCACACTCTGTGACATGAGAAAAGCCTAATCCTGCCACACTTTTGTTTGCTTCTTTGATTGTTAAGTTCACAAGTAAACATGATTAGGGGTAAATTGAAACCCAAAGTGAGTGAGATTTCTTATCCACGATTTAAAACTAGAATCGTACATCAATACATGAAATTCCAAAACTATCCCTAATTAGCCAATGTGTTGCCAGGTCCTAATGTATTTTAACTTAGAATGTGTAGTATATGCTTTAGTGAAGTAATTGTAAATCAGCAAACTCTAAATTTTAAAACTGAGAACAAAATATAAACTGTATCCTCATTAAATCTTTAAGGAGTTAAGATTTCCTACTTCCTTTAGAGCATATAGGGAGGGGGAGAATAAAATCAAAGTTCCTATTTTCTAAAACACCTCCACAATTTGGAATTTGGTTGTTCTCAAAGGGTAAAATTTCTGCCAAATGGATGACAAGCTGTTGTCAAGGCATAATGGGAGGATTCTGTGGGTGTGTGCAATGGATTCATGCACAGAATCTGCACCACACTTGAGCTCAGATATTCTTTCAAACAAAAAGAATCTAATTTTCAGAGCTTACACAAATCTTTCTCAACAACTGAAGCATTTATTTGTAATGTCCAATATAACCTGGTTGCATGGATCCTGGAAATATAATTATTATCTCAAAGAAATAATACAACCATCTTCGATGTCTTTTTACTTCATTTCCTTGAAATCTAAAATGGCTCAATATGCTCAAAAATGCTAGTCAAAGATAAAAGCATACTTACAGATCAATGAAATGCAAATTTACCAACATTCAGATAACAGGGACATTTGGAACTGAGACTAACCTTGTCCTTTTATACATCTGTATAATTGAATACTTAAAATAACCACTAAAATACTATTACTATTGTTTCAAAATTAGAAGCTGAAAAGTTGATTTACCAAGAATCAAGTGACTAATCATGTATAGACACAAAGTATCAAATGTAGGGCTTCATGGATTTTTTTACACCCAGGCTTACACCAGAAGTTAGATCATTTTTCAGTTTTTCTTAGTGTTTCAAAAACTTCCCCTAATACAGTTAACACAGGAACAGTTAAGTGGAACAGGCATTTTTTAATAATATAGGAGGTATAAGTAGCTTCCTGTTCTAAGATGCTGTAAATTTAGCATTTACACTTGTTGCAAAGAAGTTGTTATCTTTTAGGAGGGAATTCCCAAAAAGGAACCAAAATGAAACCCTCAAATATAGAATTATATGAACCTATCATCTCCTCTGAGGAAGGATATAAAGAACCCTCATCCAACATGGCAAAATTCCCTGCAGGCCAGCACAACTTTGAGAAGACCCTTGCTTTATTCTTGAGATGCTCAAGTTCCTTAGGAGAGAGAGGTTGGCTTCCATCTCAGCACAGAAATGAATAGAATCACCATTTTCCCTCTATGTATACTATATAGTTCCCATCCTCTCTTGAGCTCACCAAACAAGCCTTCCAAATAATTTTACAACAGTAGCCTATCACTGACTTCTAATGAGTTTAGGAAACTCATTTTATGTTATGGTATACAATTGTGTATTATCATTTTTTAAATTTTACAGTAGGTAGGAAAATTTAAGTGAGATATTTTATATCTAATAAGAGGGAAAGGCATGCCTTGTATATAAACCACACTTGTGTGACTTAGGCTTATTCCTAGCATTTTTTTCAGTCTAGTTAGGATTGGTGTTTGGGAAGTCAATAGAACCCAGCCCACATACTATGTTGATCAGGGATAATAAATAAAATATCACATATTGGCTGGTCATTTCTTTGATATCGATGTGGGCATGGTAAGGGCTTTGACTAATGCCATCATTAGGAGACAGAATGTATACCTTTAACCCATGGTGTTCCAGGAAATACAAGACCTAATTAAAGGCATTTTATTAAGATATCATTAAGTTAGTGTGACCAACAAGTAATATAGCAAGCAATACAAACAAAAGGCTGAATAAAGGCATTAACTTCTAATTTCTGGGGAGGTTTTACTCTAATAAAGTAAATCTTCTATGCATATAACTGATGGAGAACTTTCTAGAAACAGATCTATTCATGACAAAAAAGAGTGTGTGTTTATGACATGATTCACTTTAGCTAGAAACATCCTCTGTCTGCCATTTCTCAAATTGCTTCAGTTTAAAATATCCGGCATGCCAAGGTGCCTTCATTGTATTTTACCTTAAATATTATATGCTGGGGACCATGTCACGAAATAAGAATTTCTAGTTATAAATGTCATAAAATTATTTTTCGATCACAACAAAGCATCCTTCTTCCATATACCAGAATGGTTGCTATTTTGATAGAGACCTATCAAATCAAAATTATACATAAGCTTTTAATATGCTGTTCTTCAAAGCCTTTACCCTCTCACTTGGCCATTTAGGTCAATGAAGAGGCACCCATATGATCAATGGAGCTGACATTGGGACCCTGTCCATCAAAAGTAGACTGAGTTGCTGTCAGTCATCTGACATGTCTGGTTACTGAGAACAGGCATCAATCATCCTCAGAATCAAAGCTGGCTTATGTTAGAGATGAGAAGACATTTTCACATTCATGTATAATAAGTTCTCTACATGGTGTCACTTTGAATAGAAATTACAGCTTCCCAGTCAAATAGTGTGTATTGCAGATGTGTCAGCGTAATTAAAATTGAATAAACTCTATGTGTCTTAAGGCATTGAAGACTTTTGCTGTAGATTCTAAAGTCTCTCTGTTTTATATGGAGATGGAGGAGAAGAGGACAGAAAGGGGAAGGCAGGCTATGATGGCTCATGCTGTAATCCAAGCTACTCAGGAGGCTGAGATCTGAAGAACAAAATTCAAAGCCATTTCCGACACAAAAGGAGCTGAGACTCTTATCTCCACTTAACCCCTAGAAAAATGGAAAGTGCAACTTGGCTTAAGGATAGGGCAGTAGCCTTGAGCTGAAGAGTTCAGGGACAATGCCCAGACTGAGTTCAAGCCCCATGACCCTCAAAGGAAAGAGAAAGTAAAAGAGAGAGAGAGAGAGAGAGAGAGAGAGAGAGAGAGAGAGAGAGAGAGAGAGAGAGAGAGAGAGAGAGAGAGAGAGAGAGAGAGAGGGGAAGAGACAGAGAGAGAGAGAGAGAGAGAGAAACAGAGACAGAGACAGACAGAGAAAGAGACAGAGAAAGAGACAGACAGAGAAAGAGACAGACAAAGAGAGAGAGACAGAGAGAGGGGGGCAGAGAGAGACAGAAAGGGAGACAGAAAGGAAGACAGAGACAGAGAGAAACATAGAGACAGAGAGGGAGACAGAGATAGACAGAGAGAGAGAGAAACTTGTATAAATTAGCAAAATCAAAGAAGTGTGGAGTATATTCTAGATGGTTACAGAGTAAACAATGTTAATAAGGGCTGTGTATCACCTCTTTAAAACATACTTTGTGAGATATCTCATTTGTCTTGGGATTTACAGAATTTCTGTTTAATTATAAATTTTATATAGTAGTTAACATTTAACTCGCCCTTGACCATATTTTTAAAAAAAATTATTAATGTTGATTTTTACATCATATTTTAAATGACAAGTTTAACAAACAAGTGTTCAAGGAGGGAATCTCTATTTACAATCACTGGGACTTAGTATTTAGAACTTAATAAAAATTAGGCTAAGGGTTTGTATGTCATAGAAACATATTAATTTAAGAAATAAAACATTATGTCTATATAGTCATAGGTTTTTATGTCTATATAGTTATGTTTATATTTCCATTACCATGTCCATAGCTTTGGGTATGCAGTTATTGAAAGGACCATATTTTTATAAGCACAAACAATAACTCTCTGAAATTTACAACAACATGTAGAAAGTCAGAAAGAGAAAACATAGAAACAGGAATGCCAGGTGGTAACCTACGCTGGTGAATAGGTCAGTCAATTCATATTGCCTGATCAAATCTATGCTTCAGCAAAGCAAAAGTGATTACCTTGGGAACATGTGCAGAGTACAAAAATCATTTTATTTCCTAAAGCTCTATTGGAGAGTTCATCTGCATTCAAAAGCAGGTGAGATTTTTTTTCTTGGTCTATCTAGACTGTTACAACAAAATATACAGGATAAAACTCTCATTAATGAGACATTTATTTATTAAAATCCTGGTGGTAGGTAAATTCACGATGAAGCCTGTAACAGGGTTGCTATCTGATAAGGATTCCCTGTATGGTTCTCTGTATGGTTCCTTCTCTGTTTCCCATATGGGAAAAAGGCAAAATTGTTCCATTTGGCCTATGTATAATGAATGCTACTAAACTCATTTAGGAAAATTTCTCCCATAACATAATCATCTCTCAGAAAGCTTTCCCTCTGACTACCATCCTCTCCAGAATTAGGATTTTGATATACATAGCTTAGGGAGGAACAACACAGATATTCACACCATTACAATTCCATTCCAGGTCATACTGGTCTGAGACCAAAAGAAAGCATTGTTCAAGAATGACTACAGTTAATGTTTGATCTCTGCTTTTGACAAGACTTTTCCTTCACCTCTTGCTAACCAACCACCGGTTTCTGCATTCTTTACCTGGTGTTTTCTAACTCATCAACTTCTTTTCCCGTAGTTATGTCTATTTAGACCATAACTCTTTCTCTCTTTTTTTGCTGCTTAGTTTTTCCTTATATATTGTATTTTATGGGTTCCCAATGTGTATTTAGCTACCTGCATTCCATCCCTTGTCTCCATGGTCTCCTGAACTTCCAGATGACAATGGGTAGATTCAATGAGTCCATAAGAACACACCCATACATAAAAGCAATCATTTTGGAACACCCATCATATTTCCTACTCACTCAGAGTGTTCCACTAGGAAATTTACTTCCATACCTTTAGCTAAATTATGGAATAGAGGAAAACATCATACAAAGTTATTAAAAGTCTACCTGAATAAGAATGGAAATAGTACCTTTCTTATTTATACTGAAGAAGAGCTATAGATTTTCAAAGAAAATGGAACCTTGTTATCAACTCAAAATAAAGAGAATGCACACATCAATTCCTGACTCCTTTTCATATTTTCCAGCTAGCAAGCTTATTTCCTAGTATATCAAGAAAGATAATTCCAAAGCTCCAATTTAAGAACAGAAAATGTTCTATTTGCCAAATAACCTTGGTTTTATTTTTTCCATAATCCATTCTTTCATAAAAAGTTAATTTGTAGCTACTCAAGAGGCTGAGATCTGAAGATCTGGGGTCAAATCCAGCCCAAGCATTAAAGCCCCTGAGACTCTTTTTTTTTAAAAAATAATTTATTTATTTATTTTTAAACGTTATTTTATTTATTTATTTATTTTTTGCCAGTCCTGGGCTTGAGCTCAGGGCCTGAGCACTGTCCTTGGACGTTCTCAAGGCTAGAACTCTACCACTTGAGCCTCAGCACCACTTCCGGCTTTTTTTTTCTATATATGTGGTACCAAGGAATCGAACCCGGGTCTCCATGCATGCTAGGCAAGCACTTTAACCACTAGGCCAAATTCCCAGCCCGCCCCTGAGACTCTTATCTCCATTTAACCACTAGACAACCTGAAGTGGTGCTGTGGCTCAAGGGGAGCGTGGTAGCCTTGAGCTGAAGAGCTCAGGGACAGCACCCAAGCCCAGAGTTCAAGCCCCATGACCAACTGAAAAAAAGTTAATTTGTTTTGATCTTCTCTTTTTTCAATTTTATTTTACTGTCAGGGTTATGTACAGAGAAGTTACATTCAATAGGTAGTAGGTACATTATTTCTTGAACATTGATACCTCTTTTCATGTTTTTTGCCCACTTTCCTTCCCCTGCCATCCCCTTCCAATCATCTTGTATGTCTCATACCCTTCCCTATTTGAAATTATATATATATATATATATATATATATATATATATATATATATAGAGAGAGAGAGAGAGAGAGAGAGAGAGAGAGAGAGAGAGCCAGGTTCCAAAGTCAGATACAGTTAGATACAGTTGCAACATGAGAGAAACCACAAGGGGGAAAAAAAGAAGAGAAATAACTTCACATAGTACATTGAGAACAAAAATCACAAAGACAAACCCCTTGTTTACATATCCTGTAATTCATTTCACTTAACCACATCCTATATGGCCATATGTACATAGCTTTGAGCTACTGTCATCCTCTGCTAGGAAAATCCTAGATATACACTAATGATTACAAATGGGAGAAACTAGGGAGCCTATGTTTCTTTGGACATGGCTTACTTAATTAATATAATGTTTTCCAAGTCTTTTCATTTTCCTTACAAATGGGGTGATTTCACTCTTTCTGTTTGCAGCATAGAATGACATTGTGTATAAATACCACATCTTCTTGATCCATTCGTCTACCAAGGGCATCAACATTGATTTCATATCTTAGGTATGGTAAATAATCCTGCAATGATCATAGATGTGCTAGTAACTTTACTATGTCCTTGTTTCCGGACATTTGGGTAAATGTCCAGGTGTGGGATTGCTGGGTCATAGGGGAGCTCTATGTTCAGTCTTTTGTGGAACTACCATACTGCTTTCCAGATGTGGTTGAACAAGTTTACACTTTCACCACCAATGTAGTAGCATTCCCTTCTGGCCACATCATCACCAGTATCTGCTCTTATTATATTTCTTGAAAATGGCCATTCTAACTGGAGTGAGGTAGAATCTCATAGTTGTTTCAATTTGCATTTCTTTTATGGCCAAAGGCATGGAGCATTTCTTCATATGTCTTTTGGGCCTGTAACTTGAGACAATCAAATCCAGGGCTATTCATGGGGACAATCTATACATCATTAGAAAATTTAATAACTAATCTGAAAAGTTTTCAAAAAATAGGGGTGATATTCCATTTGGAAATACTTCATATATTAATTTGCCAGCAATTCAGCAAGGAGTTGATGTAATAATCTGGACACTCATCCAATACTATTTCAAATCAATTTCCTACAACTCACATGGTTGAAGGTATTCCTTAAAGAATTATTTACCTCCAAATCAGAGATTATCATGGGTTATTCAAATTTGTCTTAGAATGATAAAAAACAATCTGTATTCCACCTTTTAATGTAATTGTTTCCTTAAGAATTTATTTTTGAGAGATTCCATTTTTTGAGGTGTAGGCATATTTTAGATATTTGATATTTGTCTATTTTATGGCTAGTGAAAAATCTTCTCCCACTTGGTGGGCTTTCTAATTAACTTGCTAACCATGTCCTTTGCCATACAGAAGCTCTGCAGTTTAATGCAATCCCTTTTGTCCAAACTTTCTTTAATTTGTTGTGTTTCTGGGCCAGTTTAATGAACCAAATTATTAAAATTAAATTAGAATTAAATGAATTAGGAGGACAAAAAGCCATAGAAAGTATCAACAAAACAAGGAGTTGGTTCTTTGAAAAAATTAAGAAAATTGACAGACCCTTAGCAACTCTTACCCAGAAAAGAAGAGAGCACACTCAAATAAATAAAATCAGGGATGAAAATGGACAGAAATTAATAATGTTCAGAATGTCATAATGGACTATTTTTAAAGTTTAATGCCAACAAATTTGAGAATCTAGAAGAAATAAATGGATTTCATAAATATTGATTTGCTCAAAATAATCAATAAGATCTAAACCAATTGAACAGACCCTTTTCTAGTATGAAATAGAAATGGCAATAAGAGACCTCCTTCCAAGAAAAGCCCAGAATCTGATGGATTAACAGCTAAATTCTATAAGGCCCTCAAAGCAGAGCTCACATCAATGCTTCTCAAACTCTTCAATGAAATTGAAAGTGAGAGTTCTCTACCAGATTCATCCTGTGAAGCCAGCAACACCTCATTCCAAAACTAGACAGAGACTTGTCAAAGAAAGAGAACTATAGCCCATTTCTTTGATGAACATTCAACTTCAACAACTCTTAAATATATATATATATATATATATATATATATATATATATACTATTATCAAACAAGATATATCGCAGGGATGCAAAGCTGTTTCAATATACACAAGTCCGTTGGTATATACAACTCATCACATCAGCAAGAGCAAGGAAAAAAAACCTCATGCCTATCTCAATAGATGCAGAAAAAGCATTTGATAAGATCCAACACCCCTTTATAATAAACACTCTAGAGAAACTAGGAGTTCAGGGTGGAGTTTCATCCCATCTGGAATCCATGCTGAGCTTCAGAGACTCTCTTTGACCCAGGTGGAGCCACTATTGTTTTTGTCAGGTCAGCTGAAAGTAGTCAAGTGGCAGGACTGCCTCTGGTTGTGTTTACCAGGAGAGGAAAACTACCACACTCTGGGAGGGTATTTCTCCCTCCAGGGAAAGAAATGGATCCTCAGGCAGAGCTAATATCTTTCAGATTCCTTTGCTCTTTTGAAAAATGGTGCTGCATACAGAGCTTCTCAGACTCCAGTTATCTACTAGCCGGTCTGGCTGGTTCTTTGCCAGTAGCCAAGATGGCACTTTTCTTGGCTGTTAGGGAAGGGGTTACCTTTTCAATGATGTTCTGTGAGAAATAGTGAGAATGTATTTTGTGGGATACTCATGCTTTCCCTTGGTTTTGGGAACTATCTGTGATCTGTGTCCATCTGCAGGATGAAGATTTACGCTCATAGTCGCCCAGTCTGCACCCCATGTAAGTGAAACACTTAGCACTCAGACTTTGGCACCGTTGTCTTAGCATCACTTCTGGTGTGGCTCAAAACTGTCTTCTTGAGCAGCCTGCCTGATGTTTTTCAATCTGGCTTTAATCTCTGTACTATTACAGCTTACTTGCTGTGACTCTTTAGCCAAGAACTTTTTGCTACAGTGCTAAAAATGATATCTTGGTGAGAGCTCAGATAGACTCAACCTGAACTTCCATCATCTTCCCAGAATCCTGTATCTATCTTCTTTTTTTAATTTTATTTTTTATTGTGATTAATAGAAGGGTTACATTATATTCACCAGTTAGAAGGTGCATAACTTCACAAACTTTGATACCCTTTCTTATGACATGGTCCCCATTTCCCTCCCAACCTCCCCCTCCCCCTTCCCCCCCCCCCTCCCCCGCTTATCTTGATTTCCCCCCTTCCCTATCCAATTTCAAATAACCAATTAAGCATATATAAAATATATCAGATAACAATGTGAAATATTGTAACAATATGAGATAACTAAGGGATGGCAAAAGAGATGAGAGATAACATAGTACATTCAACAGTCATTCATTATATGGCTTTTGTTTCCTTATCCTGAAGGTCCTTACATTTAGTGTCATACTATTTGGCCTAATGTCTCTAGATTTTGTTCTATTGTAAATCTCTGCTAGGAGAGCCCAGAGTTTCTACTAATTATGAAAATGAGGGAGACTATTGGGCTTATGTTCCTTGAGTCTGGCTTACTTCACTTAATATGATTTTTTCTAAGTCTTTCCATTTCCTAACAAATGGGGTGATGTCGTTCTTTCTGACAGCAACATAGAATTTCATTGTGTATAAATACCACATTTTGTTGATCCACTCATCAACTGAGGGACATCTGGGTTGGTTCCATATCTTTGCTATGGTATATAGTGATGCAATGAACATCATTGTGCTAGTGGATTTAGAATGCCCTTGTTTCTGGACGTTTGGGTAAATGCCAAGTAGTGGAATTGCTGGGTCATAGGGGAGCTCTATGTTTAGTCTTTTGAGGAATGGCCATACTGCTTTCCATAGTGGTTGAACGAGTTTGCACTCCCACTAACAGTGTAGTAGTGACCCCTCCTGGCTTCTTAATCAGAATTTTAGGCTTATCTTTTCTAGAAATAGCCAATTCAAATCCCCTCCTCTTCCCTAACCTCATTTCCACTTTTTAGTGTTAAGATGTCTTTCCTAGCTTCAAACAGATTTGCCATTCCCTTATATTCATTAATATTTTGTCCAGTTGAAAGAACTTTCTTCATTTATGAATTTGTTGTCTTTTTTTGACTAACCAAAGTGCTTCAAATTGATATTTTGGCAGTTAAATATTCTAAATTAAAGAGTATCTGAGTACATTTCTACTCCTTAGTTGATTAACATCAGCCACAAGAGGACATTACTAAATTCAACATAGGGACTTTAACGTAAAGAAAGTACAGATGTCACAGATATTTCTCCTAAACTCTAAACTATTAGTGTTATTTAAATGATTATGTGTGCTGTGTGTGTGTGTGTGTGTGTGTGTGTGTGTGTGTGTGTGTGTATTGTTTGATAAAATTTATTGCAGGTAGGCATTAAGTTTCCAGATAGCCTTCAATAAAACTGTGTTAGATTAGGTAGATTACAGATATGAAAAATAAAAATCATAGCAGTCTTGAGAAACTCCTCCCAGACTGTTTTACATCAGTTTCTTTTAATTTGAAATAAAACCTGTGATTTCCTATTGGCTTTATTTACCAAGTTATAACATAATATGGTAATAAAATAACTCACAGTATTTGGAGTCCTACAGTGTGTCAGTTGCTCAGAACTTGTCCCATTTTCCTTGTGCATCAGTTGGGCAAAGCAAGCAATGTTATTCCCATTTTATAAATGAGAGACACAAAGATCATAGGCTAAATGATTTGTTCAAATCTTCAGAAGTCATGGGAAATGTAAATGGGATTTCAACCTACATAGGAATTAAAATCCCTTGCTTCTTCCTCTACTACACTTCTATATAATCTATTACATGAAGAAAACCAGTGTGTAAAATATTAAAATAATGATTGTCTAAATAAATTTGTTAAAACAATGAATAATTACATGTCATGGTTGTGTGAAAAATAGAAAGTGTTTATCTTTCTCAAATACTGCTGTCTTCTACCTCTCATCTTTAACTGGTAAGATGAAGCAAATCCTGATATTAGGATTTTTTTATTTAAATTAAGGCCAATAGCATACAGACTGTTTATAATTAACTTCCATTTATTCATTCTCTGACATTTCCTAAAGCCACAAGATAGTTCTGACCTTTCTGAAGTTTATAATTAACTTAATATTGTTAATACTTGAGAGCCACAAGCTGATATGTATCCAAGCAAAAATGATTAGACATTTCTTTAAAAGAAAGAATAAAAAAAGTTTGTATCTCTTTCTACCTCTTCCTTTGGTGGCATAGATATATAGTTTTTGTGACTGATAGTATCAAAGAAAATATTTTCGGAAGGAACAGTCATGGGTAACACACAACAATCTCCCTGGAATAAAAATGAAAACTATGGCTATTGATATCTCCTTTAACATAGGTAAAACTGCAAACATAAATATTCAGATAGTTTTTCTTCCTTTCTTACCCCAGTTCCACCTACAATTTTTTTTTTTTGCTAGTCTTGAAGCTTGAACGTATAGCATGGGCACTGTTCTAGGGATGTTTCAAGGCTTGTGCTCTACCATTTGAGCCATAGCGCCACATCCGGCTTTTTCTGTATATGCAGTACAGAGGAATTGAACCCAGGGTTTCTTGCATGCTACATAATTACTCTACCTCTAGGCCACACTCCCAGCCCTGCTTATGAACCTATTAAGTAGTAGTGATTGAAGCTCCCTGAAACAGTAAGGCAATAGAACTAAAAATAAATTTCTTTTTTTCTTTTTTTCTTTTTGCCAGTCCTGGGCTTGAGCTCAGGGTTTGAGCACTGTCCTTGGACTTTCTCAAGGCTAGAGCTCTACCACTTGAGCCTCAGCACCACTTCCGGCTTTTTTTCTATGTATGTGGTACCAAGGAATCGAACCCAGGTCTTCATGCATGCTAGGCAAGCACTTTAACCACTAGGCCAAACTCCCAGCCCCTAAAAATAAATTTCTTTAATGTTTGTTTTGTAATACATCCTTGTTCATATTGAAATTGTAAGCATTTGTGATTAAATAAAAATTAAAACAATGAGACCTTAAATAATTTGATAAGGGTAAATAATCAACAATATATTTAATGTTGAAACCATATATACACACATTAAAATAGAAGGTTTTAACAGCATGAAATAATGGGAGGGAAGAGACAGAACCTGTATAAATAATGAGATTACTGAATAATTAGACACTAGGAAAACTTGCAACATGATCAAAATTAGTGTAATAGATAATGAGATGATAAGTAATTTTGTTTCTGTACTATATTAACTGTGTAAAATCATTAGAATCAAGGAATGGCTGATCTTAGGTATAGTGACAATATTTAGCTATGATGTGACATAGAGACATTGACCTTATTACCTAAGCAAGATAACAAGACATTGCAAGAACAGGTTAAGCTGATAGTTAAGAAGTTTGTCAGCATACATGGGTGTGGGGGTGGGTGAGGGTGGGGCAAATAAAGAAAAAGGACGCTTCAGCTATAGAATAGTAAAAATACCTGGTGTTTTCTCAAACAATGGTAGTGTATCTTCTACTTTGTCAAAGCATTATCATGACTGAAATGTCTGAAACATTATTAGGTCAAAATCATGGCATGACTCAGAAAAAAAATGGAACCTGAACAAACAAACAGGAAATTGTGACAGCAAAAAAGAACTACCTAAGACATTATAATTTAAGTGATATTGACAACACTATTATGCTCCTGGCATTGAAATTACCTACAAATCACATACATGGGATATCATTAGACTAATTGCCCTTAGTGTTATGCAATTTTCAGTGATTGTAGTGAGAGGAGTCACAGGATGAGTTGAAGAGATATACATCACGACAAGTGATGTTCTGTATTGGGAGTAAGGGGTGTCAATTATGGGAGCTAGTTAAAAAGTAAGAATGAGAGTATCCATCTCATTTCAGTTAGAACATAAATTCTTATAACTATGTGAGAGATGAGAAGAATAGAAAGAGAGGTGGGAGGCAGGGATGGTATAGAAAAGCTGTTTGAATCATTCTCAGGAAAAAAAAAAAGGTAGAGTGAAGATTGCTGAGAGATGGACAGGATCTGTCTTTCCAGTGATGTTACTGTGACCTAGAAAAGCCTCTTTACTTGGTCTCTTTGCTGATAAACTGAGAAACATCAAACTCACTTCAAAAAGATTGATAGGTAAGAAAATATTTCATAAGGTTTGAAACTCTATAAAAGCATAAGGACTCTGGTAGTTCCCTACCAGAGAACTGTAAAAGAAAATTGTGTTGAGGACCTTAGAAAATTAGTGAGATTTATTTCTTCAAGGGTAAAAAAAAACCACACTAATTAACCTATCAAGTAGACTAAGAGCCAATAGCTGGTAAAGAGGTAGTATGCAATGTATGTAACACAGAGAAAACATATGACAATCTGTCACTAAGACAACATCCTCTAGAGTGAAGGAAGGAAAGCAGCTTGGTAGAGGCTAATGTTGAAGTTTAAAAAGCGTGCATGCATATATTTTGTAAACCATGTTGGTACAGCACTGAACAGATCGAGGAGAACGCTACAAAAAATTAGTTCCTGATAACTGTCTTATAATTTACACAGTCTAACACAGGCCTGTAGAGACATGCCCCCTTTAGTGGGCAAACCCCAAAGGTCAACTACATGTTTGTACTGCAACAGAAGAAAAGCCATACCAACTTACCTCTTACGTTTCAATTCAGTCCTTATGGCCTTTGAGAAATGGCTCAGTTATGAGCAGTTACTTTTTGTAGAATCACCTCTGATCCAAGTTATTATACCATCTGGGAAAATAGTTTGGCCACATGAGCCAGTTAGGGACCTTCCTTTTTGTCTTCAAATCACTTACTGTCTATAGACGATTATTACATCAGAATCATGGACTACATCTCATGGCTATGGCATTAATTGGACTGAGATACATAATATTTATTCTGTCATTTTGTTACTAGTTTATGTCAATTATGTATTTCTTTTTATTTTTAAGATCTCATGTCTTGGATTTAAAAATTAATACAAAGATATTTTTTTCCTCTGAGGTAACTGTTCTCTTAATATCTCTTTTAATTTTACTTCTAGATTTGAATAGTAATGTTTTGTAATAACAGTGTATTAGATTTCTGTTAGATAGTCATTCTAGTCCAGGTGTAGGAGAATAATTACTGATTTTTTTTTATTCTAAAATGTTGTTTTTCCTTTAAGTTTAGCTATAAATGTTCACTTATCTGAAGGACTGGCCCACTGCTTGTTTTAATAATTCTTTCCCATCTTGGAACTTTTTGACCTTCACATTCTCTATCTAACACATCTCCATAAAAACACACGAGGAGCTTTTGGTTTATTTTCACTAATGACAGTATTAATACTTTGACCTATGGTTTGTAACTGAAGATGCAAGGATATCAAAGTACTTGCAGATACAAAGTACTAGGTAGCTAAAAATAAATTTAGCCAAGTTACAAGAGATAATTATCTTCATATTCTTGGAATGGAGCTCTGACTTAGAAACCCTGAAATTCTGCTAAACCTCTTCCAAATTGTATAATTTTTTCTTATACCTTTTCTAAAAAAAAAAACTACATTTTTAAAAACCCTACATGAGCTGGATGTGGTGCCTCACACCTGAAATCCTAGCTACTTAGGGGACTGAGATCTGAGGATCAAGGTTCAAAGCCATCCCTGGCACAAAAGGACCTAAGAAGCTTATCTCCAACTAAACTTTAGAAAATGAGGAAGTGGGAATTGACTCAAAGGTAGGGTAGTAGGCTTGAGCTGAAGAGCTCAGAGACAGTGCCCAGGCAGAGTTCAGGCCCCCATGACCCCCCCCCCAAAAAAGAAAAAAACCTACTACATGAATTCTGTTGGTACAAAGAAACTACTCACACCTTTAACATAGATTTAAATCATTGCAGATGTTAGATATTTTTTAACACCAAAGCTTTAGCGATGATCCACCCAAGTAGAAAAATGCTTAGCAATTCTTAATGCATTCTCAAAATTCACCACTTTGGTAAATTTCTATAACTGGTCTATTGCTAGACACATGAGTTATTTCTAGTTTCCTCTGGATATTCCAGATAAAGAGCAAGAGAGATAAAGATAGAAATGGGGGCAGGAGTTGGGAGTTTGGCCTATTGATAGACTGTTTGACTAGTATGCACAAAGACCCGGCTTCAATTCCTCAGTATCATATACATAGAAAAAGCTGGAAGTGGTACTGTCTCCAATGGTAGAGTGCTAGTCTTGAGGAAAGCCCAAGAACAATGCTCGGGTCCTGAATTCAAACCCCAGAACTGGAAAAATGAATGAGAGAAAAGAAAGGGATAGAAAAGGAACTGTCTTCTAGTTTCTTTCATTGAATTAGGTAAATGAGAAGACAGTAACCTTTATAAATGTTACATAAACGATTAGATTGCTACCAAGTGTGGATTATTTTCTTATGAAAGTGACTGCAAACACACACTTCTTAATATTTTCATTCCTATTTTATTTCTTTATGTAACAATTTATCAAGTCAGATAATGCATATTTCATCTTCTAATGATGTTCATATGTTTCACCCTCTTTGAAGCAAATCTCCTCTCTAGTTTAAGCTTATTCCTCTTTCCAGTCAGTCAAATTAAGAGCATCTTATTCTTAGTAGAGAATTCTTCATGTTTTTAATAGTAGTACGATTTTCTGTCACTTCGTGCCTCCAAAAAGGAAAAGTCTCTTGAATTTTACTCTTGAGAGTTATTAATGCATGCAGGACAAATGAAAGTCAATGCTCTATTATGAGGAAGGTCAAAAAGTCCTGAGAATCTATAATAAGTGTTCAAGAAGTCAAGAAAGAGAGTGACAGATTCAAGCTCACACTCAAATTTGGTCTGGACATTTTTGTAGGTCTTTGTCACTTCAGAATGTTTTAAAGTTGCTTTTGGTTAGGTCTAGACCAACCATTGGGAATTGGTGCTTTTCATTTTGTTTGTGTAGAATCAATGCAAATTTACCATTGATGACATATTTTTAGGAGGATGAAAATGTCTCTGAGTTGCATTCAGGAAACTCAGACTGGCTTGCATACATGGACATTTTGAATACAGATTGTTGGTGGTATCTATGCAGGAGATTAAATAGATATGAGAAAGTAAGACAAATAATAATACTGATTCCTTCATCACCCATGAAAACAACCTATCTGTTAATGGGATATCCAACTTAGGGTTCCATGAAGACTTTTCTAGAAATGAATTATTACGCAATAGTTAAGGTAAAGAGGGACTTCTTTTCATCTAGACTTATGAAATTCACTTCTTTGAGATGGATTTAAAGTTCAGCACCACCAATTGTAAAGTTCCTTTCCAACATATTATATTGAGAGTGTCACTGTTACATTGATTCACCCTTTGTCCTTTGTCTAGCCATTTTGTTGTTCCTCTTCCCTTCCTTAATCCAAATAAACATACTGGTGCCAAAATCCGATACAGTGACACAGGGAATAAATCGTAGAGGAAAAATAAAACTAAAAAACAAAAACAATACCAAGAAGCCAATTCAGCTCCAATGGAGTTGGGACTCCATGGTGACCAGAAAATATGGAGACTTGTGGCATGGAATAAAAAGCTGGTATGGGCCTAAATAGGGTCAGGGCAGGGGGACAGGGTCCCCTGTCTCAAGCTCCTGGACTGACAGACTGAGTAACCTATAAGCTTAGTACCCACCCCTGTCTCCAGGGATTCAGCCACGACCATCACTTGCCCAACCCGTGAAGACAAGACGCCAGACCCTACCTTAACCATGTGGCCCAAAATGAGCCCAACCAGACATGACCTCCTTACTTCAGCCTTTACATCTTAAAAGACAGAAAATAAAAACAAGAACTTAGCTGTTGGATACACTAAAAATATAGAGTACGGTAGGATCTGAAAATCACTAGAGTGCAAGTCCTTTTGGAGAAGGCACCCCGTTCCTGCCATGTTCTTCATCTTTTCCCTGGCCCTCATTAATACCTAAATAATTAATCATCTTTCATCTCATTTAATCAGATTCAACCTGAAGTGAATTCAGAAGGAATGTGAACAAAATCTATATATCCAGGGAAGGAAAAAGTGTGTATTTTATATGGCTTCTCTGCTAAATATCATTAGTCTTGAGTTTGAGCCAAGCGCAGAACAGAGATTTAGTTGAAAGTCTAGACTCGTCTTTCCAGATATTCACTAAATGGAAAGAAAATAGAGACTCAGACACTTGCAGAAGCCCATTCAATAATCCTGTAGAATATTTACTTTAAACTGTGTTTTTAAGAATGCTTACTAAGCCTAGATGCTGGAATTTGCCTTGTTTGTGGTTTTGAGGGAGCTCCATGGAACCCTTTATTCTCCAACATTTTTACCTGTTGACTTTCGTTTTCTGGGGTGCAGCCTTCCTCTGCTTGGAGGAGTAAACCCCACAGCCGGCACCTCAGCAGCATGCCTGGAGTTGCGGGGTTTTTTTTCCTCTCATTCTCATGTTCACATAGAAATGTTATCCTAATCTGAAGTGACAAGTGTGTTCTTAAAACACAGAAGAGCAGGGCGGGAGGAATGCTTCAGGGAGATTCAGAGAGAGCAGAGCAAATAGGATCTGCACAGTAATTACATTTGGAAAGTGAAACTTGGTACTCACCATTTAGACACAAGATAGAAAAGACAAATTGCTCTTTTCTATTTTGGGTGGAAGATTATATAATAGATCAGAATAGTGGTTTTTCACATTAAATTATGTAGTTTTTTTTCATTTCTCTATTAAAATAAAGAAGAAAAGCTTCAATGCCAAAAGGAAGGAAGATTACTTAGTCACACTTGTGAGAAGAAATAAGTCCACACTAGTAACAGTAATATGTTTTCGCATGCAGTTGTTACTAGACACTTACCGTGTGCCAAGCTTCTATTTAGGCAAAAAACAAGAGATAATTGTCAGAAGGACCCTAAAAAGAGATCGCACAGTTCTCTGAACATTTTACCTAGAAGACATCTCAAAAAAGTAGAGTGAATGAAGACTTGTCAGAAGAGATTTATGTTTTAGAATAAACCATATGGAAATGTTAAGAATGGGAGTCAATATGTATTTATTGACATAAATTGTAAATGAGAGACAAATTTTCTTGGTCCCTTACTTACACATAGCCCAGAGTAGTCAGTGAGGGGTAGAAATGCAATTTAAACCTGTTTCTGATAATCTATTCTTCATTCAATGTGGGTTTTTTTACATGATTTAGATGGCATGCTGAAAATTCAGATTGGATGAAAAGAAAACGTTTTTCAAGAAGGATTTAAAGCAAGCAGTCTTGAATCCATGAAACTTTTACGTTCTAACTATTTTGTTTCTTAATGTTCAGTAGTAGAAATTAGGAGGGGACATTTGTCTTCCACTCTAGGAATGTTTTTTAATTCTCTCTCTTTCTCTCTTCCTTCTTTTTTCCCTTTTTTACTACTCTCTTTTCCTGTCTCCCAGCCTCAGACCTCTAAGAAAGATAATCTGGCAGAGCTACTAACAGCCTCACATTTACATCCACTCCTTGAGTTCCACTGCAATGCCAAGGAAGCTCAAAGTCAAAAGCATTTCCTGATGACTCAGAGGTTTGGAAGTTATTTTTACTTAGCACCAAAGGGAACTCAAGGAATGGGAACAAGGAGTGGGACGTAAATATATCATGTTTTTCATTTCATTTTTATCCTTTCTTATAGAGAAAAGGATGAAAACAATACAGGACAAAAGGCATATATTTGAGCCTAGTACCCTGTCCTTCCTGAAGTGAAGTTTCTTGCTAAAGTGGACTTGGGAACTCAACATATTGCTGCTAGATGGGCCACACCCTCACAAGAATGCCCAGAAGTTGGTACCTGTCTGCTCACTCATTCTATCCAACCATGTAATATAAACCCAACTTGTTTCACTATAAAGAAAATATTTCTGGAAAAAATATTTCTGCTTCTTATGATAAACAGTCTGAGGCAGAAGTACTCGTAAGATACTTGAATTTTTTATGTAGCTACTTCTGAAGTGTGAATGCCAGATAAGATAGGGGCCTTTAAATGTTGGTATTTCCTTAGAACGGTGAAGATGGTGGGCAAACAGATGTTGTCCACTGATATAACATCATGGCGTTTACTACATTTCTGATAGTATACGACACATCCAGCTGTTTTTTATTCATGCCCAACTTTTCCATTAGACAAATTTCAGTTTAATGATATCTACATAGTTTTTTTTTCTTTTGAAAGATTTTAGTGTATTTTGGATATGCAAATGGCAAGCTGTAGATTTTACCACTGTTCACATCTTTAATTTACTCTAAGGATATTTGTATCTCAATCATTGTGATTATTTTAAGCATTCCTCCATGCTCCAATCCAACTTTTCTAAGTAATGTTTATGGTGGCCTTTGTTATTTGTCATGTTATTTGGTCTGTCTTGCTATATCTTGAGCCACTGTATTTTTTCTTTTAAATCTCCATTCTTTGTTTTATTGTGTCTTCTTTGAACTCTTTCTTTTCTTTTTACATAGTTATTGATGTACAGAGGGTAACAATTACAAAACTCAGGCAATGAGTTCATTTATTTTTGAACAGTGTCACTTCTTCCCCTGCTTTCTGAATTTTTCTTTCCTGATCTGTCTCCTCCACATGTTGTAAAGTTCATTTTCAACATAGTGTCTAGTGAGTAGTTCCCCCTTTTACACCCCCAAACAGCTTTTTAAAGGAAGTAGATTAAAAAAATTAAAGTATCATAGTATATTGTTTTTTGTTTAGCCTATGTTTATAAATATGTTCTTATGTCCTTCATGTTAGTTTTGTACTGTTACTTTCACAAATTACCACAAAACAATATTATGGGGGGTAGGGGGTAGGGTAATGGGGACCAAGACATGTGAAAGGGTATCAATGTATGTGAATTAATGAACCTTCTATCTGGCAAATATCATGTAACCCTTTTATTAATTACAATAAAAATATCAAAAAACAATATTGTACAACACAAAATTATATTTGTATTATCTTATGATCTGTAGTACAGATACCTGGCACAAGTCAAAGCCTACCTTCTTTTTTTTTCTATTTTTTATTGTAATTAGTAAAAGGGTTACATGATATTTGCCAGATAGAAGGTGCATTAATTCACATACATTGATACCCTTTCACATGTCTTGTTACCCATTTCCCTCCCCCCCACCCCCCCGCCCGTCTTGGTTTTCCCCCCTTCCCTATCCAATTTTAAATATCCAAATACCAATAAATTCAATATATCAGATAACAAAGTGAGATACTATACCAATATGAGATAACCAAGGGACAACAAAGGAGATGAGAGACAACATAGTACATTAAGGACAACAATCATTCATTATATGGCTTTTGTTTCAATATCCTGGAGGTCCTTTCAATTAGCTTCACATTATATGGCCTTATGTATCCAGATTTTGCTCTATTGCAGATCTCTGCTAGTAGAGCCCAAGGTTTCTACTGATTATGACGAATGAGGGAAACCATTGAGCCTAAGTTCCTTTGAGTCTGGCTTACTTCACTTAATATGATGTTTTCTAAGTCTTTCCATTTCCTAACAAATGGGGCGATGTCATTCTTTCTGACAGCAGCATAGAATTCCCTTGTGTATAAATACCATATCTTGTTGATCCACTCATCCACTGAGGGATATCTAGGTTGGTTCCATATCTTTGCTATGGTGAATAGTGCTGCAATGAACATTGTTGTGCTAGTGGATTTAGTATGTCTTGTTTCTGGATCAAAGACCTGGAGGTAAAAGCTGACACACTAAAAACTTTACAGGAAGGAATAGGAGATACACTAGGCCTCCTTGGCACAAGTCGAAACTTTCTTAATAAGGACCAAGAATCACAACAAATCAGAGAAAGGCTGGTAAGTGGGACTGCATTAAACTGCAGAGCTTTTGTATGGCAAAGGACATAGCTACTAAACTAATCAGGAAGCCTACAGAGTGGGAGAAGATCTTCACCAACCAAACAACGGACAAAGGCCTCATATCTAAAATATATCAACAACTCAAAAAATTGAATCACTCCAAAACTAATCTCCAAAGTAACAACCATCCCATTAAAAAATGTGCCAAAGACTTAAAGAGAGTCTTCTCTGAAGAAGAAACAAAAATGGCCTATAGACACATGAAGAAATGCTCCACATCTCTGGTCATAAAAGAAATGCAAATCAAAACAACTCTAAGATTCCACCTCACTCCAGTTAGAATGGCCAGGATCAGGAAAACGAATAATAACAGATGCTGGAGGGGATGTGGCCAGGAGGGATCACTACTACACTGTTGGTGGGAGTGCAAACTCGTTCAACCACTATGGAAAGCAGTGTGGCAGTGCCTCAAAAGGCTACACATAGAAATCCCCTATGACCCAGCAATTCCACTACTTGGCATTAAGCCTACCTTCTTTTATGCTTCTAAGAGGAACAAATGTACAAGGGGAAAGACTTACAAACTGCTCCAGGTGAGAGAAATGAACTGACACACATGCAGAGGACCTAGCTGAAGCTGAAATAGAAATGAATACACAGATTTGAGAAAGACCACCTGGAGCCTTGTTTATTACTAAACAAAGAGCTCTCTGGGAGGAATTACATAAGAGTGAGCCAGAGTCATCATGAAACAACAGGTGGGTGGACAGATTTCAAATTTTAAACCTTAGACCTATTGTCTTTAATGAGGCAAGTAGGAAAATGAATTTGTATGCCATATAATGGAGCTACATATAATTGGAACAAAATTGTTAATTGAGTACCAAACTATGCTATCCTCTGGGAAGAACATTATTATTTGTGCCGTAATGAAACTTGAAGAAATCAGTGACTAATATTTCTCATGACTTGCTGCCATTACCACCACTAAACACGAATTCAACTAATTTTTAGTATTATATGTGAATAAAAACTTGTCTCTTTGACAGTTCCCAACTCATATTTATCCTTTCTGTTCCATTACAAAGAAAAGTGAATCAGACATTGAAAATGTGGAAATGGCTCACAATAGTCTTTTGACTGGGTAATTCTTTTAAAGATGTTTACAAGTACTTTCTGATAAATGTCAAAAAGGTTTAAACAAAATACTTAAAGATAAAAGATTTCAAGAGGAAAGTATCATGCTTTGTTAAATAAAATCACCACCAGCCTGGTGCAAAGGAACACACTCTTAATCCCAGTACCCCAGAGGTTGAGGCAGGAAGGATGCTAAATTTCAGGTCAGCCAGGGATATATAGAGAGACCCTGTTTCAAACCAAAACAAATAAGCAAAATTATCACCAAAGGGATGCATTCTCAGTGGTGTTGGAGTGAGCTCTGTATTTGAGATACCCTACTCCTCCTAACCAATACTTTAGTGAGATCTTAGCAGACAGCACAGGTTTTCGGCAGTTCTGATGAGCTAACCGCGTGCTTGCTGTAAGTTGTTCTGGTTATGTGCAGGTAAAGCTTTGCGAAGTTCTGATTGTGCACAATGAACCTGTTGACTCATTTTATCTTGTGTTTGCTTTCATGGTGTTATTGAGCCTTTTGATTTGCAAATGGAAGAAAGAAAATTCCCCAAGTAAGATTTTTCTAAGAGCCAAGTTGAAAATTACACCATGTAAGGACAGAATCTGTTGATCAACTTCCTCAGTGGAAGATCTTGGACTGAAGTCATCCCAGTCTTCAAAAGAGCCACGCTATGGGGGAAATATCAGAAAGAGATTAAAAAGCTGTCTTGTGTAACTCAAAAAAAAAGTATCATGCTTGCCTCAACTAATACTGTTGATAGTTTTTAAACACCAACAAAATCTAACAATAAAATTACATTATATTTATGGAGGACACTAGGGCAGTATTTAAACAACAAAGAAAGAAAACAAGTAAATCCATTTTATGACTTGGGATTCATGATTAAAATAAAATGCAGCCTTATAATTTTAGGTGTAAGTTTTGTTTTACCATGAAATATATGTACTTAAAACACTATATATATATATCCAATCTAAAACATATTTTAAAATATATTTGTAATGCTAGTAAAAACTCCATAAGAAAATTAGATGAAAATTTATTTCAGATACCTTTTGAGTAGAATTGAAGATAAATGTGTGGTTTTTTCCCTTTTTTATATGAAAAAATTAGAACAGATTAGCCCCAAAATATGTATTGCCCAACAAAAATTGTTTCTCATATGACTGCATACAGCATGTAGTTGTTCTGCAATTAGTACAACATACTGATATAAGGTTCTTAATACCTTAAATAATTGCTTTTCATTTTTCCTCAATTAGTATGTTAGTGTATTGAAAACAGAAAACAGTAATTTTTATTCATTGGATTTCTTTATTTGTTTGTGAAGTATTTAGCAATAGTGGATGTTTAATACATTCATAATGAATTGATTTATATGCATAGAATAAAAATTCCCAGGCTACTTAATTCCTTCTCTTAAATTTATTAACTCCTGAAGTTAAGTAGATATTAGGGAGATTCTCATCTTTACAAATGTCTGTTTAGAATAATGTTGTCTGAGCCCTAGAGCCCTATAATGAAAACCAATTCTTTTCTCTGTGCTAGTGTTTAAATTCTACAAACCAAAGAAAAATCTCAAAGCACTCCTCCTTCATGGAGAACAATATAATTAAATGGTTTTCTTCTGTTTTGGAGATAGACAGCCTCATCCAAAAAACACAATGGAAAATCATAACTTCAACATTTCCAGAAAACACAGCTTATAGGAATGAGTATTCTTTAGCTCCCAGGCATGCATATTTCCCCTTCACTGGTTGCTAAGATACACTAAACTTAAAAGTACAGAAATGCAATTTGTTTCTTTAAAAATAGGCTAGGGAGTGTTCTTATTTCTGACAAAATTATTGTCTATGGAATACATACAATGTGAGCACAACCATTTGTTTTCATCACATATTATACCTACTTAATTAAACAGTATTTTGTAAAGATTTTAACTTTTCATTTTCATATTAAGGTCAGGTAATTTATTTGCAATCATTTAACAAATACTTCTGTCATTTTGCTTTCCTTCCATTCCTTTGTTTATAGAGAATAATCCTGATCTGTTTTCAGCAGTCCAGGGACTTGAACTCAGGAACTGGGCACTGTCCTTGGGCTTTCTCAAGGCTAGTGCTCTACCACATGAGCCACAGCTCCACTTCCAGCTTTTTCTGTATATGGTACCAAACTCAGAGTTTTGTAAGCCTGGTAGAGTGCTAAGTAAGCACTCTTAAGCCTGGTAAAGTGCTTATCTAGCACTCTACCACTAGGCCATGCTCCCGGCCAAGTGTTTCTAATCTGGATGACTTTTTTTGTTCATATCTAGGGCCATCAAACTAATTTTTTGTCCTTTTCTATGAAAAAATAAACTAGGAAAAATATTATTTGCTTAAGTTTGAAATATGTGAAAATAAATGGAAAGAAATAAATGGAAAAAATGTAGTCAGTGAAGATCAAAAATCTTTTCAATGACTGTCTCCTAATTCCTAAATTTGTTTCTCCTTTCAGTTCTCAGACAATTTAATGTTATTTCCTCTTATAGCATTGCCTATGTTAGTTCTGTGAATATTTAGATTTCTTGTTCTCTATCCCCTGCAGTTCTTCCCTTTCACCTTTTTATTCTGTCCTGCCTCATTCTCATACTTAATTAGGGTATATAGACAAGTGATTTTGAAATATTTATTTCTATGCCACGTCTTTCTATTTATTCTATTTTTGAAAATCTTCCTATCTCAGCTACTCAAATTACTGGTACTACAGATCCTGCTACAATGCCCAGCTATGATAAAAGAGTATTTACTGCTTTTGTCTTCCTTTCTTAAACCAACTAAAAATTTTAAGAGATATTTTCCTTATTTCTTGCTGTCGTTTTCATACTTTGCATATCTTTGCTGTCCCTAGTTGCTCTTCTTCAAAGGCTAACCAATTCCATTACTTTATTAAAGGGTGACATTTACTTTGCTATTTCATTATTTATAGTAATGTTGGTGAGTTTAAGAGAGGATAAGCAACAACAAACAAACAGCATGTGTGATTCTAGGAGTTCAAGGGTCTAATTTTTTCATATTTTGCCACAGACAAAATATGTCAAGGGTATCTATCAAAAGTATTTTCATGGGCTGGGAGTTTGGCCTAGTGGTTAAAGTGCTTGTCTAGCATGCATGAAGACCCGGGTTCGATTCCTCAGTACCACATATAGAAAAAAAAGCCGGAAGTGATGCTGAGGCTCAAGTGGTAGAGCTCTAGCCTTGAAAAAGTCCAAGGACAGTGCTCAGGCCCTGAGCTCAAGCCCAGGACTGGCAAAAAAAAAAAGTGTTTTCATTACAGCAAGTGGTTTAGTTAGGCTGTCTTCCTGGTTCAGTGTCTGTGTCTGATAACCATTAACCATCAGTAGGTGTCAAGAAAAGAAACAATTCTGTAAGTTCTCAGTGTTCTTTTTTTCTCGCATATCATCAATCAATATTTCTCATATTACACTGAACAAAATAACTATTGCCAAAATCAATATTCAAATTGAAATAGACTATTCCAAGGATGGTAGAGGAATCAGATATGCTAAGATTCTGGAGTGAACATCTCAGAATATGCAGGGAAGGACTTTCCCTTGTTGGCACAATATAGCTTTATCTATTTGTTTTGGCATGTTCACACAATTCCCACTAAATTACATTGTTCAAATAACTGAACCAAGAAAGTCATAGAAAGGCTGAAGTGCATTTGTTATTTCCATTTACATTCCTCTGGGCTTTCTCTCTGGAAGGTACACTATTGTCAATCTCCAGTAGCCTTTCCTTATGTTTCTGATGACCTGATGCCACCCTGGGCATGTCCATAACACAGCCACTACCATCAGCTAGAGTGCTTCATTATCTCTGTGAAACACTTTCCTCTAACCCATGTGACACACGACCTTTGCAAATCAACCAAGTGGAGTAAGATATTCTTTCTCATGGTCATGTGGCAGCTTTGACTCAACCTATAAGTTTTGTTGAAGGACTAGAATCCAACCTTTATTTAATTTATACCTCTGCAGAAGCTTTTACCTTTAAAAGATTTAAGAAGTAAATATTGAATATTGTCACATCAGCAGGTACTTATCACAAAAATAAATATTAAACATAATTAACACACACTTTTTCATATATTTTATTATAATTAATAGAAGGGTTACATTATATTCACCATATAGAAGGTGCATTACTTCACAGACTTTGATACCCTTTCTCATGTTTCAATCCCCTATCCTTTCCCCCACCCCGCCCCTAATCTTGTTTTCCTCCCTTCCCTATCCTATTTCAAATAACCAAATAAACATATATACAATATATCAGATAACAAGGTAAAATGCTATAACAATATGAGATAACCAAGGGACAGCAAAAGAGGTGAGGGATAACATAGTACATTAAGGACAACAATCACTCATTATATGGCTTTTGTTTCTATATCCGGAGGTCCTTTCATTTAGCCTCATCCTATATGGCCTCTAGGTTTTGCTCTATTGTAAATCTCTGATAGGAGAGCCCAAGGTTTCTACTGATTATGACCAATGAGGGAAATCATTGTTCCTTTGAGTCTGGCTTACTTCACTTAATATGATTTTTTCTAAGTCTTTCCATTTCCTTACAGACAGGGTGATGTCGTTCTTTCTGATGGCAGCATAGAATTCCATTGTGTATAAATACTACATGGTGTTGATCCATTCATCAACTGAGGGGCATCTGGGTTGGTTCCATATCTTTGCTATGGTAAATAGCCCCACTTTACTCATTTAACCCTTATAAACATACAGGCAGTAGGTCTTATTACCTACCCTCCCACTATGTAGACGTATAAAATAAAAGAGATTCTAAAAATTCTCCTACATAGCAATAAGTGGAGAACCAGAATGCAAAGTGATTGCAAAGCACCAACAGAATCAGAACTCTTAAGTCATGAGGAGCTGCTTCTCATAATTAAAAAATACAATAACTTATTTCTTAGTAAAAACACTTCGGTGACAATTTGTAATTATTTCCATCTTTTGCTTTTATGACCAGTGTTGTAATGAATATCTTTCCATGTGAGTTTATCTGTATAATAAATGTCCTGAGGTAAAAAGTTTTAGTGTGTATGTATGTGTACTACTTTTTGATAAGTACAGCTAAAATATCCTTTACTGATGTTGCCCAAATTTATATTCCTACAAGCCATGTATTTTTCCAAGTTTCAATTTAGTTTTTAGTGCTTCTAGGGAGTTTTTGCTTTTCTTCTCCCTCAGGTACTCTCCTACACAAAATTGATGCACTGATCCAAGGACTTGGACCACAAAGCGTTTTGTTGAAACATTTAAAACCTAAGCAAACTTATATTTCAGTACTTCTAAAGGAAGGAGATGGGGTGGGGGAAGGGAAATGGGGATCAAGACATGAGAAAGGGTATCAATGTATGTGAAGTAGTGCACCTTCTATCTGGTGAATATAATGTAATCCTTCTATTAATTACAATAAAATATATGAATAAAGGAGATGGTAGTTATCTGGATAATTACCACTTGATTTCAATTGATATGCTTTATTTAGATTTTTAATAGGGTTCTAATTTGTCACTAAGTTTTCTGGAAATCAGGTATTCACCACACTTGGGGAAAAAAATCTTGTTTTTCCAAATATAAACTGTAAGAGTGTGTGTGTGTGTGTGTGTGTGTGTGTGTGTGTGTGTGTGTGTGTATTTACATCACTAGTCTTGGGGATTGAACTCATAGCCTGGGTGCTATCATGGACTTTCCTGCCTGGTCTAGCTCTGATTAGTGATCTTCAGATCTCAGCTTCCTGAGTAGCTAGGAATAAAATTGTGATTCACCAGCACTCAACTGAACTTTTTTTAATATTCAATAATAATCAGCACAAGCTCATTTAAGAAAACAAATATTTTCCCCCTTCACTATGGAAAACAAGATGGGGGGTGGGAGGGAGGGCAATGGGGACCAAGACATGTGAAAGGGTATCAATGTATGTGAATTAAAGCACCTTCTATCTGGCAAATATCATGTAACTCTTTTATTAATTACAATAAATAAGAAAACAAATATTATTTAAATACTTAAATGTTTTTAAAATTAAAACTTTCTTGAAAGAAATAATTGGCAACTCTTATTTTAAAAAGTTTTTGATTCAGTGCTACTGGGTTTTGAACTCAGGGCTTTGTACTTGGTGGGTAGGTGCAATACTTTTTGAGTCTTGCTTCTAGATCTTTTTTATTATTGTTGTTGGTTATTTTAAAACAGGATCTCACTTTTTGCTGAGGCTAGCTCCTGCACTGTGATCCACCACATATTTAGGCTTCTACTTGTAGCTGAGATGGCAGGCACCTTCTGAATTTTTCTGTTCAGAGTGGATGAAATCCTCCAGCTATATTCCAAGTCACTGGTATTACGAGTGTAGGACAACAGACCCTGGCTTAATACTTTTTAAGGTAATTTCTCACCTTACTAAATCTAGGTGGAATCTATACTGTGGTTTGTTGATTCAAATGTTAAAAAGTAAACTAAATTCAATGAACTAGAATGTGTATCACTCAAGCAGAAGTACGGAGTGGAGGGGAGAAGAGAGGGGAGGAAAACTGAATATTTTTATTATCTCTTAAGTGTTGTACCAAGGATTTGTCATTCACCAAAGCAGTTATAAGTACAATGATCAATGTCATCCCTTTCAACATTCTCATCCATCTCCTCCCTACTCACCCCCCCCCCTTACTTTCCACATTCTCATCCATCCCCCCCTTACTTTCACAGGTGAGCTCATCTAACCCCAACACCGATCTGAGATGAGAATCCTTCACCCTTTTGTAGACAGAACCAATATTTAGGTAAAGACATGGAAAAACAAGGATGTCCTTCCCAGAGCTGAAGTCATACAAATCTAGCACAGCAGACCTGGTGGTGTTTAAAAAGGAGATGAATTTGGCTTTCAGTTGAATCAAAGGAACATTTAGAAATACTTTGCAGTTAGGTTTTGAGTGTCATTTTATGTTCCTACTTCTACTGCTTGAATCACATCCTCTGATATTCATATTGAAACTACATAGGCATTGGAAGAGATCTAAGGGGTAGGAAATTTGAGCAGCTGAGTAAGTTGGAAAGAGCTTGCCTCCACTAATGAATTGATGCTCTTGGGGATAGACTGGATTTATTGTAAGAAGGATGGATCCCTGTTGAGAAGACTGACCTGTCCTACCTTTCTCTCATGCAGGCTTTCACACAGTGTGATGATGCTCTGCTACTGGTCACCAGGAAGGCACTTGCCAGATGCTTCTATCATGCCTCTTAACTTCCCAGCCTCCAGAACTGTGAGGCAAATCAACTCCTATAATTTATAAATGAACTGGCCTGTTATATTTTGCTGTGGATCAGAATGATGGATGGGGTGACAGTAATCAAGAGGTACTGTACTCATGAATGACATGTTGGGTGGAAACGCCTTTGCAAAACTACCTAAAGATACATAAATGTGAATAAATAAGTACAAAATATGAAAAAATGAAATGTTGGCATTCATTAAAGTGTGTTTGAAAAGGGGGAAGGAGAGAGGAAAGAGTAATGCAACAGGTTACTCTGATCAGAGTTTGTTAAATACATTGAGGAAACTATCACAATGAAATTCCTGTGTGTAGTTAATATATAATATATGATGAGATACTTGATTCACTGAAGATAGTCACAAAGAAAAACATTTTCACCAGTTGAAAACAAACTCTTTAGACTCCCTCCCACTAGCTTAAAGTCACAAAGACTTTATCTAACAACTCAAATATTTTCACAAAAAAAAATGTGACCCAATTAGGATACAATTGATTCACACTGGTTATAAAAACAGCAGTAATATTTCTATTCCTAATGTATACTGATTTCGTTTTGCTTATTTTATATATGGTTGGCTTTATTTTTAATTAAAATTTTACTTTAATCAATGTACTGTTCACCATCTTTATTAGAAAAAACATAAAATTTATTCTATTCTCTAATTTAATTTCTATCTTATAGTGCTGCTATAAACATTGTTTTGAGGTAAATAGAAATCTACAAATATTCCTATACATTTAAATGTAAGATGTGTTAACTTTCTAGTACCTATGCTTTAAAATATTAATTCTACCAGTTCTTGACAAGAAAACTGGTTTAAATGACAGTATCTAAGCATTTTTTCACTCAACAGCCAGGATTTCAAGTATTATGTACTATCCACATTGTCCTAGCATGCCCTGAAAAAATATTAAAATTAAAGAGAGATAGAAAGAATATTGAAGAACTATTTTGATCTCATCTTCAAATTCAATTGATCTGATCCAACTTCTGAGGTAGGAACCTTGCCAGATTAAAGCGTGATGATCAGCAATTTTTCTTTCCTACATTAGCAGTTTCCCCCCTGCCTTTTAAAACTCTGTTCTGTGGGTTTTCAATACATCACACAGGGTCATCCAGACACATTTAGATAGCCCTCAACATTCTTGGATCTCTGCACCCCCCAAAAAGTCAGAAAATGCATCTTTATGTTTTAAGTTTGCAAATGAGAAACATGTTTTAAAATATTGTTGTTGAAAAACACAAGAAGAGATTCCAGGGGATGTTTTTAATATCACCTTGAAGAAATTGTCACACACCATCTGCTGGTTCATGAAGCATACCCAATATCACTGTGGAAGTGTTCATCTTTAATGACATATATTGGCATCACCACGAACCATGTCCTCCTATTGCTTAGAACCGTGCCAAGGTGTCTTGAAATACATCCAGCCTAAATTATCCTTGTGTTTGTCATATTTGCAAAGTTGCTAGTACACTTAAGCATCTATTGTGATTTGTGCTGAGCATCATTTGTGTGTCTTTCAATCCAGTTCAAAAACAAGATTAACCACTTTCCTTGTCCACATTGTCCTTGTATGTTGTCATCTGAGACTTCTTCCTCTGTTAGGATCATGCAGACTAAAAGATGTCAGTCTAGATACATGTCAAAATTAATTTAGAAGTCACTCCCTCTTGCTTTATTTCTTGGACTGAGGACAATGAATAGGTTATGAAGGGAAATTGCAAATATGTTGTATAAATGAGAATTATTCTACACGTCGTAAGTCTGCAGCAACTATTAAAGAAGAAGAAAATAAATATAACATTTTATATGGGGAGGGTGCTGGGGTTTGAACTCAGGGCATCTCAGTTTCTCAGCATGTACCATATGGCTTGAGCCCTGCTTCCAATTCTTTCTGGTAGACAGAACCTCCCTCTTTTTTTAACATCAACCTGGATCACAATTCTCCCTTACACTCTCTTACACTATTCTCTTCTTACTCTTTCCCACATAGCTGTGTTAATAACCATGCTTCACTAAATTCAGCTTTTCTTTTGAGAAGGAGATCTTCTCAACTTGTTTACCTGGGCTTCCCTGGAACTGTAATCTCTCTAATATATACCTCCCATTAATTGAAATAACAGGTCTATACCACCTTGTCCATCTATTGGTTAAAATAAGACCTCTGAAACATTTTGCCTAGGATTGTCCTGAAACTGAGGTCCTCTCAAATCTCTATCTTCCAGGTAGAATTACAGGAAGGTGCCACCATTATCCAGCTAAATACAGCTTACAAGCAGGAAAATTTGGAAACCTAAATGTGGAGGATGAGATTAGAGAATGGTGGGGATGGGTGGTTCCCATCTGTAATCCTAGCTCTTCAGGAGGCTGAAACATAAGGAGTGTGATTCAAAGCTAACCCATGTAGGAAAATCCATCGAGGGCTTTACCTCCAAATAACCACTAAAAAGCCAGAAATGAAGCTACAGCTCAAGAAGTAGTATATTGGCTTTAAAAAAAAAGAAAGCTCAGGGAAAATTTTCAGGCCCTGAGTTCAAGTCCTAGGAGTGGTGCACACACACACACACACACACACACACACACACATACATCCTAGGTTGGGGGGGGGGAGGTAAAATGTCCTTGGAATAAGAGGAAATAGAGATTCAAGCTATGCTTTCGTGTCTAATATCTGCTAGAATCAGAAAAACAGAGAAAGGAGAGACACTGATGAAATTGCTGGATTATAAAAAATATAGTAGTACTGCTATGCTCTAGGGCTAAAAGCTGCCTCTGTCAGAGTAACTCCCAGAGCAAAGGACCATTGTCCCGCTAAGACCATCTGCCTTCTACAGAGCAATTTCTCCCTAACACTTTTCACGCTGAAGAATGAACTTCTGTGAGTGGGGGAAATCACTTCTCAACTATGTCTGCTAGCAAAATTCAGTTTAAAGCCACCAGGAGTCCTCCAGCTCTGCTGCTGGATTCCTAGGCTGGAGCATGTGCATTGGGAAAACTTGTTCTAAATACAGAACCACAGATGAAGCGGAACTTGGAAATGGTGACTTGGGTCTTCTAGTCTCTGCAATGCAAAAAGAACCATTTGAAGGCATCAGGAGGGCCTTCTGTATAAGTCTATGCTGTTAAATGTATTTGCAGTGCTTATAGGCAAAAAGCTATGTAATCAGTCCCTTGGAATAGATGCCTTATCCCTGTCTTACGAAGGAACAAATATAAAATCTACACTCATGCTAGTTTAAAAATAGAAATGGAATAGAGCACCAGAATGGAAACTTGATAATACAGTTTGGCTTTGAAATTTCCTCATTAATATCACAGGGTACCTGGAAGCCATTCTGATAACTTCTTATGTCTTGAAGAGGTAATATGAGCTCAAATAGTTTACATATATATATGAATTCTTGAATTATTCAATACTGTGATAATTACTATTATCTTTGTCTCTAAATCTGTGTGGGAAAATTTAATATACTTCTTTTTTTCATATTTTTATTGTAAGTAATAGAAGGGTTACATTATATTCACCAGATAAAAGATGTATTACTTCACATACATTGATACCCTTTCTCATGTCTTGGTCCCCATTTCCCTCCCCTCACCCCAGCCCTTCATCTTGTTTTCCTCACTTCCCTATCTGACTTCAAATAACCAAATACTCATATATACAATATATCAGATAACCAGGTGAAATACTGCAACAATATGAGATAAACAAGCGACAGCAAAAGAGATGAGATAACAGTATATTAAGGACTACAGTCACTCATTATATGAATTTTGTTTCTATGTCCTGGAGGTCCTTTCATTTAGTGTCATCCTGTATGGCCATATGTATGTAGATTTTGTTCTATTGTAAATCTCTGCTAGGAGAGCCCAAGGTTTCTACTGATTATGACCAATGAGGGAAACCATTGAGCCTATGTTCCTTTGAGTCTGGCTTACTTCACTTAATATAATTTTTTCTAAGTTTTTCCATTTCCTTACAAATGGGGAGATGTCGTTCTTTCTGATGGCAGCATAGAATTCCATTGTGTATAAATACTACATGGTGTTGATCCATTCATCAACTGAGGGGCATCTGGGTTGGTTTCATATCTTTGCTATGGTAAATAGTGCTGCAATGAACATTGTTGTGCTAATGGATTTAGTATGTCCTTGGGAAACAAAATCTTTTTTTTCATATATTTTTTTATTGTAATTAATAGAAGGGTTATGTTATATTCGCCAGATAGAAAGTACATTAATTCACATACATTGATACCCTTTCTCATGTCTTGGTCCCCATTTCCGTCTCCCCCCTCCCCTCATCTAGTTTTCCCCCCTACCCTAACCAATTTCAAATAACCAAATACAAATATATCCAATATATCAGATAACAAAGTGAGATACTGTAACAATATGAGATAACCAAGGGACAGCAAAAGAGATGAGAGATAACATAGTACATTAAGGACAACAATCACTCATTATATGGCTTTTGGGGAAAGAAAATCTTAAATGCAGATTTAAATGAAAGTGAAACTCTCCACATTTGAGACACAGAATATTATCTTTTTTCATATATTTTTATTGTAATTAATAGAAGGGTTACATGATATTTGCCAGATAGATGGTGCATTAATTCCCATACATTGATACCCTTTCACATGTCTTGGTCCCCATTTCCCTCCCCCCCGCCCCCACCCCTCATCTTGTTTTCCCCTGTTCCCTATCCAATTTCAAATAACCAAATACAAATATATCCGATATATCAGGTAACAAAGTGAGATACTGTAGCAATATGAGATAACCAAGGGACAGCAAAAGAGATGAGAGATAACATAGTACCTTAAGAAAAACAATCATTCATTATATGGCTTAAATGACCTTTTTTTTAAGCCAATAAACTAGAATTTGAATAATCATTGATTTATCCCATGGGATCTTTAAAAAGTAGACACACATAAACCCGAATAGAAAGTTCTTTTTCAGGTAATGTGATTTTTAAGTATATTGTCTGTTGATTATTATTTAAGAAATTATTATATCATTAATCACTTGTTTGTTCTGTAGTAGGCAGAAAACTAATAATACTCTTCTATAAGTGACCTCCCAATCACTTTTTTCTTTTGCCAGTCCTGTGCTTGAGCTCAGGGCCCAAGCACTGTCCTTGGACTGTCTCAAGGCTAGCCCTCTTCCACTTGAGTCTCAGCACCACTTCCGGTTATTTTCTATGTATGTGTTACCGAGGAATCTTCCACTCTAGCACTAGGCCAAACTCCGAGCCCCCAAAATCACGTCTTAGACCTCAGCATATTTGCTATTGATGCCCTAGAATTAAAGTAGAATGCAATTTATGGACTTAATTATACTGATAAGCCCAGCAAGTTCTGAACATAAACACAGAACTTGAATAACCAGAGATAATTTATAGCTTCCTACGTCAAATGTTGAGGAAAGCACTTGAGAATAGATTATGAATTAAGCAGGGATGAAATTTCAAGTGGATTGGAATGGGGATTAGCTGCTACTGTTTTGGAATCCCAGACCTACGGAATGTGAGCCGGCTACGTGGCTCTTCCAGATAATCTAGCTCAACAGAGTTCACAGTTAGCCGTGCCATTACCTCAACACAGTATGTCTGCTATTACCAATAGCTTATCTCTGGTGTGATCTCCATCTGTGTTCCCATCATTTGCTTTTCCTCCTCAAGAGGTATTCTGTTCCATTACAGAAATTATTTCCAATCTCAGCATTCTCCTCTGAGTTCTCTCTTCACAAATGGACATTAGGCGGACATTCTTTGCAGATGATGTATAATCCACTAGTGACAGCTATATGAGAACGTACTTGTCTACAGAAGGTATTTTCTCTGGCTGTCATAGGACAACCAAATCTGAATTTATATTCATGTGGCTTACTCAATGGATTTACTTATTCAACTATATCTTTTCTACCCATGCCACCCCCATGCTATGAACTACTTGTGTTTGCAAAGCAGTCCTTGTGAAGTTAGAGAATTCAATCCAAATTTGACTATCAGCTCAAACAAAACAGTAAAAGGGTTAATCTACTAGAAAATTCTGTTGTGACCATTGCAGATAATATGGGGATTCATTTATTCATTATGTTGGAAATAGCTGTATGTGCTTTGAATCTTAAAATTTCTAAATACAAAAAAAGTTAGCTCATTGGTGCTAACAGCTAAAAAAAAGTGTTAATATTATAATGTGAAGCCTGGTGCTGGTAGCTGATGTATATAATCCTGACTTATGAGGCTGAGATATGAGGATTGTGATTTAAAGCCAGCCCAGGCTGAAAAGTCCAGTTGGGACTTATCTCCAATTAACTACCAGAAAACTGGAAGTGGCCCTGTGACTCAAAGTAGTGGAGCCCTAGTCCTGAGCAAAAAGAGTTCAGGGACAGTATCCAGGCTCTGAGTTCAAGTCCCACCACCACCACCAACAACAAAAAGACTGTGATACAGAAAGATATATACCTGTACCTGTGCATTTTAATCATATAGAGCTCATAAACAAATGTAAAGAGTTTCAGTCACATGTGAGCTTAGTGATAAACTATTCCCAGGATTGGCAAAGCACATAATCTTTATTCATACATTCATTCTAATTGCTTTTATACCTATTGTAACATGTCTAGAGATATATGATTGGGCAGTGGTGTGTTTGGGGATGGTTAAGATGAAGAAAATGAAAAAAACCAAATTTTTTCAAGATTTTTTGAAACAGTAGGTAGAAAGACAGAACTTTCCACTCTTATGAGTCCGGTCCAAATGGGCGTAGCAGTTGGTGCTACTGGGAACTCAGAAGCTGGTGACTCATAACAAAGGCAGCCATAGCAGAGTACTTTCCAAAGTGGGAATCAGAAACTGTATCTAGGGCAGGATTGCCCAAGTGCATTTTCCAGGGAGGTTACTTTACCATACTTTACGAGTTTGAGACATGGCGTGTTTGGGAACACCTCCCACTATTCCTCATGAACAGAAAACTAGGTTGTCATTTTGGGTTGTTGAGGAGAGTGTCTGAAAGATACTTGGAACCTACCCCCTCACAACTTACAAGAAAAGAAAATTATAGCCATTTTTCATATTGGTAATACAGAAGAAATATCAAAAGTAGAAAACACTAAGTCAAGTATGAAACTGAAGTTCATATTACATATGAACAATGTGAACATTTCATTGAAAATAATTACCATAGACTATATAAAGCCCAGAATATAGACTATAAAAACTTTTTCCATTGTTTAGTGGAAAATATATAACAATTTGCGCAACATATGGAGAATAATCAAAACAAACACAGACATCACTGCTGACAAATGGACTCTAGGTTATATTGGACATGGATTGACCTTAACATATATTTTATGACCTTAACATATAATTTATAACTTTATCCATCATTGCAGAGAGACTTGTTTCTTTTTTAGTCATGGGGCTTGAACTCAATGCTAATGCTCTACCACTTTGAGCCACAGCTCCACTTTTGGATGGTTGATTGGAGATAAGAGGCTCATGAGAACTTTTCAGCCCAGGTTAGCTAGCTTTGAACCAAAATTCTCAGATTCAGCCACCTGAGTAGCTAGGATTACAAGTGTGAGCCACCTGCACTCTGCTCAAAGAAAACTTTTATATCTCTTCATGTCATCCCGATATAAAAGTTCACTGTCGATGACAATACTGCTTACGGTCTCTAGTATCATAGTATTCTGCCTAACAACTGAAAGAACCTTCCTTTTTTCACAGTAGGACATATATTTGTATCACTTGAGTATACATACTTTGCTTTCATTCTTCAGTATGTTAACGTTGGCTTATTGTAGTTTATCAGAAACTATAATAGATGATAGATGAATACATAGAAAGGAAGATAGACAGATAGATCCCATGATAGATAAATACATAGATGATACATGTGTGACAAAGTGAAAGAGGCTAGGCATAAACAATATTTAATCTGCCTTAAAAACACATATCAGTTTTTTATGATGGTTGTAACTTTTCACTTAATTTGAAACTATATAAAAATGAAATTAATCCAAAAGGCAATAATTAGATGTTTGTCAAAATAATTATAATTCTTTGAAATATTTTTTCTTGAAGAATTTTGTCCATAATTTTCATAGGCATTTATTTCAGAGCAACTCTTTTTAATTCTCTGTGGAAGTTGCTGAATTAGAGTGAAGTTTTCATTTGATACTATGATTACTACCATGCTTATTATTTACAGGTATCAAGGTATGACAAATCTCAAAACAAAACTTAATTGAAAAGTATTTACAATCTGGCTAGGCTAATACTCTATTCTCTTCTTGTATTTGAACAGTTAAATAATGTGAGTCAGTTCAGCTTTGCTCTCATGAATTCTTACTGTTCATGAAACATTTTATAACATTTATGAACCACTGTTAATTAAAATCCTCATCTTATTGCTTAAGTTTTATTATGAGAAAGATAATAGTCTTACAGAATGGTATTATGATTTTAAAAACTTAGGATTTTATTGGTAAAAGTAAAAACAGCAGAGAGGAGGGCTTACTGTGTCACAATGACTATCCATCAGGGAAAATTCTGTTTTTATATATGATACAGCTTTATATATTTCAGGAGAAAACCTTGATTTTTTAACATACTGGCTTCAATTTTATTCTTGGTTCAAATGTGGGAAATGCAAACTAGAAATATAATTTTCAGCATTGTTAATTAAAACATTCTGTGCCTCTGAGTTAAAACTGTCAAAGACCCAAAATAATAATGAATAAAGTGGGTACATATTCAGGTATGCTTTGTTATTTTAAAAAGGAAAAGCAGAAATTTTGACATATTTTAATAAGTAGGGCATACCAATTTGAAGTGGTAATTATGGTTCTAAATATGAATGAAAATTTTATATAAAAATATTTTTAGAGGGCCAGTAGCATGGTCTAGTGGTAGAGTGCTTGCCTAGCACAAAGTCTTGAGTTCAATTCCTTTCTACCACATACACAAAAGAAGCCAGAAGTGGTGCTGTGGCTCAAGCGGTCGAACAATAGCCCCAGAACTGGCAAATACTGAAGAGGAGAACATGATTTGGAGATTACAACTCTTCCAAAATCATTTACTATTTTTTTTTGGTGGGTCTTGGTATTAAACTCTGAGCTTGGGCTCTGTACCTGTGCTTTTCAGCTAAAGTCCCCTACCCTTGGGCCAGGGCATTGTCTCTGAGCTCTGTAGCTCAAGGCTACCACTTCCAGTTCTCTAGTGATTAATCATAGATAAGAATATCAGGGTCTCTAGTGCCCAGGATGGCTTTGAACCTGGATCCTCAGATCTCAGCCTCCTGTGTAGCTAGGATTACAGGCATGAGCCACCAGCACCCGACTTTATTTAATATTTCGTAAAGATTGTAAATTTCTTACAGAATAAAATCTTTTTAGAATCATAGTAATATAATTTTCACATTTACCTAAATTCTAATTGAAGAAATCAACAAGACATTGGTGTCTTATAGTTTGGAGATTAACAATATTAATGTCTTTGGCCAATATAGTAAAAGAGGTGGTAGTAAAACCTATCATGTAAAGATTAACCTTGTCATCTGTGTGGTGATTCCTATCCAGATACTAAATGCTCCAGTGGGAATCGACTGATGGCAAATATTTTAAATGACTGAATAATGAGATGAAATAACTGCTAGAAAGCGAATTACTTTCTAAGTATTTCTAAACTACCTATGTTCAGGGAATGTGTTTCAAATTATAAAATATTTAGTATACTAAATAGTTTTCAACCAGTTTTCTATTCTCAGATTACAAGACAGTTTTAACAATGTATGAAATTGCTGTTTCTTACACACACACACACACACACACACACACACACACACACACACAGAATCATCTAGTACCTTGAGGTGTTATTGTCACTAGGTTTGTTCATCAGCAACAAGGTTTAAATTTTGTTTATGTTTGACAGAGAGGATAGAATCATTTCAATTTTTTTTTCTCCTATTATCAGTAAAGACAAGTTTTGGAGAACTGACTGACTGTAGCCTAAGTACTAGAAGAGTTAGGAGTAGTGTCTGCTAAGTTGACATTCCATGTGGAATAAAACCATTACTTCAGCCATGATCATATCATGCCTTGGATGTTATGTTAACTACTCAGGAGGCTGAGATCTGAAGGTCATGCTTCAAAGCCAGCCTGGGCAGGAAAGTCCATGAGACTCTTACCTCTAACCACCAGAAAATTTGATGTGGCACAATGGCTCAAGTGGTAGAGCTCTAGACTTTAGCTGAAGAGCTCAGGGATAGTGCCCAGGCCCAGAATTCAAGCCCCATAAAAAACAAATGAAAGAAGTCCATAGCCTTTTTGAATATAAGAACATTTATTTGTTCATAGAACAGTTGGCATAAAAATAAACTCAGTAAATCTTTGTTTTATTTTTATGAATAAATCTTCAAATTTTGTATTATTGTTTTCCTTCTACATAGCAACACTTACTGTTGGTGAAATCTTGAAGTTTTATAACATACATCTTGATAGTGGATTAACATAAACTAAGATGCAAGCCATTTTTTTTTGTTTAGGTTATTTAATCCTTTTTTCCCATTACCACTGAAAACTTAAAATAAGCAAAACTTTATTTTGAGTTTAAGGAAAACAGCTGAATCCAAATACGATGGCAATGTTATGACATAGTGTTATGAAATGTGTAGTGTGGTTTCCTTTCAAGCATTCATGTAAAACAAATTCTGGTCATTGTTAATCTGTAAGAAACTTTTTGATGAGAGAGGATGTGGTGATTCCATTGCAATGGAATCCTATTTATCTATCCCAGTGTTGAAACTGCTGAGTAGGCAGGCATAGGTGGTGCCTATGTATGGAAGTGCCATGTGTAAGATCAAACTGAGTCATGGCTATATGATTAGAGGTAAGGCAAAAATGAAAACAGTGTAAACACAAATGCAAACCACCTTCTGATCAATTGAGCATGATATAGTAAAGAGATATTATTCACTACTACCCTCAGTTTTCCCCAAAGAAAAACCTAGCTATCTATCTGTCTTCCCAACATCTGCCTCATAGTAGAGAAGCATAAATGAAAGAGCAACAAATGACTAGAAAACATCATGGAGAAGTAAGAAGCCTATATATTACTAGTCACTGACAAGCATTAATGTCTGTAAACTGAGAAGTGCTTTAAAATAATTATGAGTTATCTGGCAAGATAACATTCTTTATTCTGAGGAATCAAAGAAGGCTTTTGATGAGAATATAGCTTTTGAATTGGGATTGGAAAAATGACTAGAATTAGTACGGATGAGTTGGAGAGTGATGTGAAAGATGAACTAGTGATATCTTATGTTGAAGAACCATTGCTATTTTTTAAGGCCAGATAGCACAGATAGATTTAGTACATGAATTACAATATATCAACATGCTAGATATGAAGTCAAGGTAAACACAAATTTACCAGAGACTTGGACCTTTGCCCAGGCTGTCAGAGGCAGAAGGAAAAGGGGCATTGGCTTCAGGACTCTTAAGCCCACTCTTCCTATGATACAGATGAACAAGCTCTGCAGTAGGTTTCAAAGCTACACTTCATGTTCCCATTAAGGAAAGACAGAATTGTTTGTTCTTGAAGTTGTTGGAACTAAATAGTTGAATGATGTCATCATCAACTGCAATCCATAATCTTAAAATATTGTTATAACTTTTTAATTCCAAATTATATTTACATAGGTACTGTTCTTTACAATACAAGCTGGGATTTTTGTGGGTAGATAATTTAGATGTGTTTATAAAAGTCTTAATAGGAACATTGAATTTTCTATGACTTTTAAGATCCCCTGTGACTCTTCTACTTAAAATAGCTAAGAGAATCAGCATCACCAAAGGTATTTGAAAGTCAGAGTTCTGGCTTCCATTCAGATCTACTAAATACTGTTAATTCTAGAATCATTTATTGAATAATATATTTACAATGGAAATGAAAACTGCTATCATAAGTACAGGGAAAGAATTTGAGAGGAGTATTTTCTTTCTATCTTAGAGGTAAATTAAGAAATAGACATAAATAACACAATGGAATTCTATGCTGCTGTCATAAAGAACGACATCGCCCCATTTGTAAGAAAATGGAAAAACTTAGAAAAAATCATATTAAGTGAAGTATGCCAGACTCAAAGGAACATAGGCCCAATTGTCTCCCTCATTTGTCATAATCAGTAGAAACCTTGGGCTCTCCTAGCAGAGATTAACCATAGAACAAAATTTAGAGACATTAGGCCAAATAGTATGACACTAGATGTAAGGACCTCCAGGAGAAGGAAACAAAAGCCATATAATGAGTGATGGTTGTCGTTAATGTACTATGTTATTGCTCATCTCTTTTGCCATCCCTTGGTTATCTCATATTGTTACAATTTTTCACCTTGTTATCTGATATATTTCATATGTGCTTAATTGGTTATTTGAAATTGGATAGGGAAGTGGGGGAATCAAGATAAGCGGGAGGAGGATGGGAGGGAAATGGGGACCATGTCATGAGAAAGGGTATCAACGTTTGTGCTATGCACTTTATAGCTGGTGAATATAATGTAACCCTTCTATTAATCACAATAAAAATTATTTATATAAAAAAGAAATAGACATAAATAAAAGGAAAATTTGATGTTCTTTTTGAGAAAGGAAGACCCCAGAGCTTAAGCTGGAGTATATTTTGAAGTGATAGAATTAAAATGTATCACATCATAAAAAAATTTTTAATGGGTTTGTTGTCTTGGTCCTTGTTGTAGTATTGTATTTTCTGCTATACTAATTTACTATAACTTTATTGGCTTAAACAAAAAGTATACTGGCTGCAGTAGCTTATTCCTGTACTCCGGTTACATGGGAGAAAGAAGAAGGGAACCATTGTTTGATGACAGCCAGCACAGAGTTAGTAAGGGAGTTATCTGGCTCATGATACTGTCTCAAACAACAAACAGATGTGGTGGTTCAGGAGAGAAAAATAGGAGGATCTCAGAGAAAGAGCAGTAGAAAGCAAGAAGCAGAACATCCTATCTGAAAAATCATTTTAAAAGAGGAAAGCTAGGAGGCATGGTGTAACTGGTAGAGCACTTGCCTAGAAAGCCTGAGTTAACTCATGAGCCCGACTCTTGAGTTAAATCATCATTACTGCTAAAGTAAAAAGAAACAAATATTCACTTCCTTCCCTCCTCCTTCTCCATTTCCTCTTCTTCTTTTCCTCTCTCTCTCTCTCTCTCTCTCTCTCTCTCTGTCTCTCTCTCTGTCTCTCTCTCTGTCTCTCTCTCTGTCTCTCTCTCTCTCTCTCTCTCTCTCTCTCTCTCTCTCTCTCTCTCTCTCTCTTGCTTTCTCTCTCTGTCACACACACATACACGCACACATTTTATTGAACTTTGAACTCAAGGCTGGACACTAATCGTTACCTTTTTCACACAGGCTGGTCTTCAACCAATTGACTCACACCTGCACTCCTACCTTTTTGGTGGTTAAATGGCTGGCTTTGATCCGCTATCTTCAGATCTCAGCCCCCTGAGTAACATTACAGGCAGAAGCCAAAAGCACCCAGTCAAAAATCAATTCTTAAGTTGGTAACCTTGTAGTCTAAGATTAACTTCAGTGGCTCAATACCAAGATGTCTTGGGGCTAAGCTTAGTTCTAGAGGATGTAGAGGAAAAATGAACTTTTCTCCTTCCTGGGTCTGAAAGACTGTCAGTATTTCTTGCCTTGTCTTCCATTTTGAAAGCTAATAACAGCAGTTAAAGCTCTCTTACATGTTGATATCCTGATACTGATACTAATACTGTTCCCTTTCTCTGAACCTTTAAAATCCTTTCTGATTTCTAGAGATACAGCAGTATATTCAAAAAAGAGCAAGCCTCTTTAGTTTAAGATCAAATGATTAAGCATGCTTAATTCATCTGCTGGCTTGCCATCTGTGATATAATAATACAATGGCATTTATTCATAGAATAGGAGGATTCAAACATGGCCATCTTTGGGAGTTGTTATTTCCATGCTTCACAAAGTCCCTTCAGGGAAGAGTGACTGCCACAAAATGGAGAAAAATATTACAAAGAATTCTGCAGAAGTATAGGAAGAAAGTAGATCCTGCAAAAGGCAGCAGGATATGTTCTCAGAGGAAGATAGCCATTGAATTTCTCTACAGTAGTAACTGTCAAGACTATGAACTATTTTTAAAATCATTTCATTAGTGTGCATCAGTTATACAAGGAATTCACTCAGCTTCATTCATGTATCCCTCTCAAGTGCACCTCCTCACTCATCCTCTCCAATCTCCTTTTTTCAATTTCACTAAGTTGCATTGTTCTATTCCTTGTCAGTTTTTTACTATTTCATTTTAAGGTGATTCCTTTTATGATCATTTCTTTATTTATCTTTTTGAAAAATAACCATTTAACTAAAATCTATTCTGCAAGGTGAGTATTTGAGATAAAGAAAGAAAGTAAAGGAACAAAAAAGCAAATTCATTAGACCTGGAGGAAAGCCACACTCAAAGGGAACAACAGCTGCAGGGTAAAGGTGATTAGAAGGGACAGAGAGTCGAGCCAGGAACAGAATCTCACAAGAGGAGATGGAGATAGCAACTCCATCTTCACCACCAACTACTCATGATTCAAAGCCTGTTTGCTTTGGAGAATCCATCTTAACTAAACAGAAGTGGTCTTTGATTTAACAAATGAATTGGCCTTTTAGAGACAAAGACCATGGATATATTCCACCTAACTTTCTAAGTACTTATAATTTCTTTAACATTTGTAATTTCTTGTAATTTGTAACTTTTAATTTCTCTACCTTCAAGTGTATAAAGTATAGAGGAAAAAAAATATACAAGAAACATGGGGAGCTTAAAGACAACCTACCAAACAGATGGCACATGCCCAGGATGTCTTTCCAGAAGTGATGATTCAGTTACACATGGAAGTAGGTAGGCTATTTCAGAACTACAAATAACAATACATACAATGGGCATTCCCATACACACTAGAGACATTCTCTAGTTAAATCACACAGTAACCACATAACCAATTTGTGGCCCAGTAACACTTTCTTCTAACAATGAGGCAAGGACTATGTCTTATGAAATTCAATCTGATTCTCTTCACTCCCGCCTTCTAGGATTTCCTCTGCTAGGTGGTAGTCCTATTTTCCTGAATCTTTAGTCTTTCCTTGTCTTAGGTTTTCTTCTTTTTATATGTTCAAACAAGCTCTGAAATTTCACATATTTTATTATGTCATAATCTTTCTTTTTCTCTCCTTCCTGTTGTTCTTCCTCCTTCGTTTCTATCCTTTGCAAGTTCTTAAAAATATTACATATCTAAGCCTTTTCTGTCCTCATTTTTTAATCTCTCCTCATTTTCTCACCAAAGATATTGACATCAACTTTGTTGAGATCAATGAATATTTTCAGATACGACTTACAGGATTGCTAATTTCCGCCAATAGTCCTATTCTCTTAAGATAATAGAATTCCCCAATTCCTTCCACTTTCCTGGTGCAAGTCTGCCCATCCCCCACAGCTGCTTCTTCTTCTATCCCTCCAACAATAATCAGTTTCTTAATATATACATTGATTTTTTCCTTATGGTCTGAATATTTATGTGCTCTGAATATTTGCATGTCAAAGAAAATGCAATGTATTAAGAAGTGGGACATTTGACAGGTGATGATGGCTTTACTCATGTGAATGGAGTTAGTTTCCTTAAAAAGAGACCTCAGGAAGATAGGTCACCAAATGCCACATGAGGATCCAGTAAGAAGGCATCATTTATGAAGATGAGAGTCCTCACCAGGCATCAAATCTGATGGTGCTTAAATGTAGAAATTACCCAGTGTATGGTGTTTTGTTACAGAAGCTTAAAAAGACGGACAAATTTTTGAGAGGTAGTCAATGAATAAGTGTCATGCTTAAACATATTTACAGGCTTGGTGTTCATCTTAATTGGGGATTATGTACATACCACCCATGAGCCACAGTTCAATCCCAGTGTGTGTGTGTGTGTGTGTGTGTGTGTGTGTGTGTGTGTGTGTGTGTGTGTGTGATATGTCTTAGAATTCACTCACAGCATTCAACCTATACAAGTCAGTTTCAAGCATACAGGATTTCTTGGAGTGTTTTCATTGTCATTAGAAAAATACAGGAAGTCCCAAGACATCGTAAATAGTTTTGTTATAAGGATGGAGTATGAGAAATATGATGGCTGTGTTTTCCGTCAGCTACATTTCTCCTTGACACCTCTGCTACTTCTGTTTTGTGAAAGCAAAATGGTCCAATTTGATATGAAAAATGTTGTCAATAAGATTGTGGGCACAGGACAATGCAATGGAGAAAAGAAGGCAGAAAGTAATTGTGGTTATAAGTTTCCCTTTGAAGCAGTTAATCAATGGCATATGAATAATCAGGACCAGGAAATTAGTAATATTTAGTACAGTTCAGAATGTGAGTCTTTTTGCTATTGGTAGCAATTTTTAAGAAGAAAAATATTGTATTACCAACATCAAATAAATTACCATGTCTATTTCTTTTCAAATGACCACATTGACTTTTTTTCTAAATAAAAACATTCCTCTAAAACATTGAGAAATGTTTTGTTACTTACAAGACAGCCCATAGCCCTCTGCCCTCATTGGAAGTGGTTTTGAAATAACAGTTCATACAGAGTTTGCCAAAATGCGTAGCTCCAGATTGAATAGATTAAATGCTCATGAACATTGGAGCTCTTTGGTGCTCTGCAAAGAGAATTCAGAGTGTGTAAATCCATTTTCAGTGTTGGGAATGTAGCAATGCTACAAAGAATCCACACAAAGAAAGTGGATACTGCATTCCTTGCTTGACCTCAGAGATCTATACTGCTCAACAAGATAGTGCAAAAATCTAATTTAGACTTTAGTTCATAAATCTATCAATATTTGTTCCTAAATTGTAAGAAATGGATCATCCCAAATGCAATATTTTCATAATAAGAGAAAAATGTAGCTGAAGGCAGGGAAGATAGATATATAGAAACTCATATATTCTTTCTGTCATTCTGTAAACCTAAGACTGGTCAATAAATCCTATAAGATTTATTTTAAAGTTAAATGTAGGGTAAGACACATAAACTAAAAATGATTCATTGCTCTATCAGAGTTTTAGAAAACATCTCAGAGAACTGCAATGTTAGTTTCTGTTCTTAGCCTGTTGACATGATCTCATTATCATATTTTATAAGGTCAATCGGTTATAAACATTTTACTAAGAATAATTTCTTAATGTGTTGTCAGTTTTATTGAACAATTAGTCAATAGTGGCATTATCTGTGGCTTTTCTGGCTATTTTTCCATGCATATGACCTCCAGGTTATAGATGGGACTGGAGTTACCACTGCTTTGACTTTGTCATCCCAACCATCACAAAGCTCTACTCATTGGTACATACTTCAGAAACAAATATGGTATCTAGAGATACCTAAAGAAATCAATTTTTGCCTTACTAAAAATGCATTTTTTAACCTTAAGGCTTTTACTATAACATTATGAAGGCAGACAGATAAAAAAACTATGCAGAGTATAATGTTGATTGGCAGTACTATCTGATATGGAGTGTGAAGAAAGGGCTTTAAATAATGGTCTGGACAAAGTTGACTTTCCTGTTAGGATATACTTGGTATGTGTCAAACTAATCTCATAGAAGGCAGACACATTCTTATTGCTAACAGTGCTTAGCTGGGCCTGAACACTCCACATCACTGATTAATGGCATTACTTACCTATTTAATACGAGCAAATTATGGGAAAAACAGACTAGCATGAGTAATATAGCTAAGCTGGCCATCAGGATGCTATGGATTCAAGATGGTAACAATCAGACTGGATCCCTACACCCCAAATCACAACACACCACCCACTCTTTCAAAGATTTCTCTTCTACATCACTAAAACCTACTGCCCAAATTGTTTTCTAAATGACCAAAGAGAATGAGTTCTGCTTGGATTACAAGGGAAGTGGAAGAAAAGAAAAGGCTTCACTAATGTGATTATTCTCGTTACCCTAAAATAGGCAAAACTATATGTCCTATATTAACATTTAATAGATACAAGTTTAATAATTTAATGTACTTCCTTTATTTTGCAATGTAAAAGTAAAAATTAATTGAAGAGATAAATTTTCTAAAAAAAATATGATGTGATTATTTGTCTAGTGGGATCTGGGTATTTTCTTTATTTAAAGTAAATTATTGACATGGGGCCGGGAGTTTGGCCTAGTAGTAGAGTGCTTGTCTAGCATGTATGAAGGCCCGGTTCGATTCCTTGGTACCACATACATAGAAAAAAGCTGGAAATGGTGCTGTTGCTCAAGTGATAGAGCTCTATCCTTGAGAAAAGTCCAAAGATAGTACTCAGGCTCTGAGTTCAAGTCCCATGACAAGCATGTAGTTGTACAAGGGCAGCTCAACTTAGCATATCTATTTATGTATGAAATACATGTTGATCAGATTAACTCCTCCCATCACTTTCCCTGATTCTTCCTATCTATCCATCCTCACACATCTATCTCACCAAGTTATCTGTGAAATGGATCTCTTTCATTTAAAATTGCATTAATTCTGGGATAGGCACTATCAGTGTAACACTGCCTGTTTTTCCCTTTTCTCTTTTAAACCAAGAGATACTGATGAATGTGTCAACTAAAAATGTATTTTAACATATAAACATTTGATATTCTTCAAGTTCCTTTTTTTCCCTTTTTTAAACTACCTTCTGGTCTTCAGCATTCATCATTAGTACCTGGGTCACATTCTCACACTCATGCCCTGATTTTACGAAGTCATTCTTTGACAATATGTTTGGGTTGCTGCATATGTCCCCGTGAATGTATGTACATTTTAGAATTGTACAGAGATGGTGTGAAGATTGTGAAACTCAATGAGGCATGCTCATGGTGCAGATAGAGTATAACTGTGAATGGGAGACCATTTGTGGAGAAGGGAAAAGAAAGAGTAGGACTGACATTTGAGGACAGCATAAAGAAATCTATTATTAGCCTGTTTGAAAGTTGGGAAGGAAAGGAGAATGGAACCATAAAAGCTGAACATGTGCCAAGTATACTTCACACATAGGCAGTGAAATCCTCTCAATAAATAATGATTTTTTAAAAACTCACTTTCTCAAAAACTGTAATCTGTGTTGTAACTTGGAAAGTTTGGTTTAGGAAGATAATCACAGTTTCTTGTACAACATTTTAAAGATATTCTTTTCATAAGTGCCTGATATTCTTCAGGCCATATCTGCTACAAGGATCCACTGGTACTTTGAAACTTTCAGGGATTCCAAGTTGTCAAAGATAAAACTAAGAGCTCTGATTTATTTATTTGCTTCTTGGACTCCAGTATTTCATGTCACTCTAGTCAGTGTCAATTTCAGCCCAGCTGTTCATGTTTGAACATTTAGAAAATTACTTCTAAATACTCACAACACTCAACTAGTGAAGGTCAACTTGCTTCTAAGAGTATCTTTTGTAATAATATGGCATCAGAACAAGAGTTCAGCAGTTTCATGAGATTCTTAGATTTTCCTACTCACACTGATTTTGACTGGTATTTAAATTCGTAACCTCATATTTCACACTTGTACCACACCGACTGTCTATGTACAATTCGACACTGATGTTTACATAGCTAAGACATAATGAAACTTGGCAAGACATCAAAGTCCATAAGTCCCATCTATGTCTAGCTACTACCTCTTATATGCCAAATAGAAAAAGTGAAGGACAGAGACAGTAGATGTATTACATAACAGTTATTGAAAGTCAACACTGGAGTATACCTTCGGCCATCTCCATGGTACAGACATTTGCCTTAGTTAAATAGAATTGCAAAAAGGGTGCAGAAAACGTGTAACACCATTAAAAACAGTTTCTAAATCCCAGATAAATCTTGGTTGACCACTCCCTTAGTCTTTATCTCTGGAAGAGTACTTTCTTTTATTTCATGAGATGAAGTTTTGTCTTTTGCCACAAGATAATAAGATGCTATTGCATTCTGCAGACAATTTTAGACCATTTGCCTTCTGTGACAAGATATGTATCATTGAATCAGGTTTTTCTTGGAGTCCAATGTATTTGCAAAATGACTATTGGAGGTAAATGCTCAAATCAAAGGAGACCTTGTGTCTAGCTTTTAATTAATTCAAGTCCCAGAAAAAATCATTTTTTAGATTGTCTTTTACAATAGGACCTGCCTTTAAAAGATAATCAGACTGACTATACCTGTGGTTTTGGAATCATCTTGAAAGCTCTTAAATTTTTGTCAGTGACATTATTTGAAATGGGCTCTTATTTTTAAGGAGTTCCTTTAGCTAATTTAAATATGTAACAGTTAAAAATGCATTACTAGGGGCCGGGAGTTTGGCCTAGTGGTTAAAGTGCTTGCCTAGCATGCACGAAGACCCGGGTTCGATTCCTCGGTACCACATACATAGAAAAAAGCCGGAAGTGGTGCTGAGGCTCAAGTGGTAGAGCTCTAGCATTACTATACATGAGAAAATAGCACACAAATAGATTTGGAAGAAAGATACATAAATTTCTCTCTCTTTCTCATGCTCCCTTTCTCTCTCTCTCTCTCTCTCTCTCTCTCTCTCTCTCTCTCTCTCTCTCTCTCTCTCTCAATTTCATTGGACAAGAAGATTATATCCAATAAAATTGAGCAGCCAAATTTTCTGAGCTGCAAGTAAAATTATACAAAAATATTTGGAGAAGAAAAGCTCACAGGTGGAGATACATTCCTCACAGAGACAATGACAGAATAAATGTAAAGAAATGCACCTGACAAAGAACTTTTGGGACAATATAAAAACAGAGACCCAGAAGAGGATGCTATAAGGAAAAGAGAGATAAGATGAGAGGAAATAGACAATAGACCAATTAAGACAGTAAAGATTTGGATCTCAGAATGTTATGATTGCAGAGTATCTTTGTATTTTTTTCCTTTTATTAAAGTATCTATAAACTTATATCTGTGATCCTACTCCCCAGTTTAAAAAGTAAATACTACATCTTAAGTTTTTGTCATCTCCTTCCATATTTATAACTGTTTATACAATAATTCTTGGAAACTTGCTGTTTAATACTTTGGAGCATTCCTTCATACTTGAATACATAGATTTAGAATGTATAATTTAGATGTATACTGACTTAGCTGTGGGGCATATCACATCAGGGAAATGGAAACCTATGCTGTAAAAGGAGGCCTAACTCGTGGCCCAGTGCTCATTCCCTGGTCTTGGGACCACACCCGGCTGAGATGATGCCTGCCACCTGGTTGGAAGGCGTGGCTGTGGTTTGTAAGGCCAACTCTTGGATGGAATCCTTCCTCCCTCTTGGACAGCACATGCATCCTATGTTAGCTGAATGGTCCTCAATGAGAGTACCTCTCCCGTCCCTGCCCACCTTTGTGCTGATAGGCTCCTGCATCCTATATTAGCTGAATGGACTTCCTCAATAAATGAGCTCCTGCCTTGATGGGTCTCCCTGAGGGGTCTGATTGTCCTCTGGCGATGGCGAGGGAGGGCTGGGTGTTGGGCCTCAGCACGGGATCATCCTGGTCGGGGCGTGTTCTCTCTATCCCTCCTGCAGGTAGGGAGGGACCCAGGACTAAAAACCCCGACACTTAGGTACAAAGATGTTTATGTTCCTTTCCAAAACTCATTTCTCAAGTTAATAAATACATCGTAATTGGAAAAGAAAAGGACTGGGGATTGAACTCAGGGCTTTGTGATAGGCACTTTACCAGTTGAGCCATGCCCTACAATGCTTTTTGCTTCAAGAATATTGGGTCAAGAATATTGTCTCAGATGGTCTGGAATTGTGAGCCTTCCATTTACATTTCTCATGTTGCTACCACACCAATCTTTATTGGTTGTCATGAGAATTTACCTAAGTTTTTCTCTGGGTTTACCACAAATTACAATCTCTTGTTCTCCTGAGTAGTTTGGAATATAAGCATGAACCACGATTTTAGGCCATCCTTCTAAATTATTGATGCAATAAAATACAGCAGAGTAAAAAGTGATGTTTCAGGAAGTTGAGACTAACTTACAGAAAAATTTTGAGTCAGCAAGGACTCATTAGAATGAGCATACAATTTTTTTTAAAAAAATGATTTAAAAAAAGACATATGGAAGAAAGGAAAGAGAATCTCAATACCTCAAAAATACAGAATTATGGTGTCTGGGAGTATGACATAGTGGTAGAGTGCTTGCCTAGCATGCATGAAGCCCTGAGTTTGATTCCTTGGTTCCACATACAAATAAAAAGACAAAAGTGGTGCTGTGGCTCAAGTGGCAGAGGACTAGCCTTGAGCAAAAGTGCTCAAGAAAGAAAGAAAAAAGAAAGGAAGAAGAAAGAAAGAAAGAAAGAAAGAAAGAAAGAAAGAAAGAAAGAAAGAAAGAAAGAAAGAAAGAAAGAAGGGAGGGAGGGAGGGAGGGAGGGAGGGAGGGAGGGAGGGAGGGAGGAAAATAGAAACTGATGAAAGATGAGTCAAAGCAAAGATACTAGAATTTGGCCCTGAGAGATGACAACAATAATGTGGTATTGACAGATGCAATGAATCCTGGAGGAAGGACTCGTTTCCAGAAGAATAGACATTGTTTTATGGGAATTGGCCTTACTGGCCATTCCCGGGTAGTTGATGCACTCTCAGTCTCAGCCTTCTGTATAAGTACCGCGTGCTAACCCATTGCGCCACTGGAGCTCCAAGTCCCAGCCTTCTGACGTCCATTTCTTTTGCCTTTGATCCTACTTCGCTCATAGTTCCTTTAAGTCTCCTTTACTGTCTCTAGTTTTATCCATGTTGACTTACAGTTCATAATTTCCCTGGATCAATGTAATTCCTTTCAAGACCTGCAAATGCATGTAAGTTTGAAACTTGTATGCTTGACATAAATGTCTCAGTTTCAAAGGCAGATTTCAGCATATATCATTTCACAGCTACTTCGAACATTCCAAAATCAATCTTTTACCTTTTTCCTCCAGTTCTGTTTTATTCATCCTCTTATTATTGATTCCTTCTCCTTGACTCTCTATTTCTAAACATAGTCCCCAACATCTATCTTAGCATTTAAAGTAGAAAATCAGGAAATCTTCCTCATATCACTTCACATATTAACTGGACCACTCAATAATGCCTGTCAGCCTCCTTAATCATGTAATGTATCTTCCCATTTCCCTCTCCCTTCATTGCACTGTTTTACAGGTTCTTTCCCTGTACTCTGGCTTAATATAAGACCTACTTAGTACAATAATCTCTAAACATATCTCCTTATATTTAGTCTTCCAAAATCTTATTACCTGTCTCCTATCTACTCAGTGGTTTTTTTCCCCCAAATGTATCACTGATTATTTGCTGTCCATAAATGAAAAGTAAAGGACTCTTCATTATCTTCTGCAGAAACTTCCCATTTATTCTTCTTGGCATTGAGTGGAAGCCCATAGATTGACTCCAAGACACCAAAAAGTATCAAGTTAGAAGTTAAAATGCACAATAAACCGAATGGTAACCCATGAAGGGTGGGGTTTAAGTTATCCAACCCTTTTTATACTAAGTGACTCATTCACCAAATATTTATTGTTACCCACCCTATGCCAGACACTATTCTCAGTGTTGTTATATCTAACTAATTCTTACAGTTCATAGATATAGGTAATATCAGTAATTAATCAGTCCATTTTATAGGTGAATAATCTATAAAATGAGTCATGTGACATAGAACTATCCAAACTCACCTACCTTGAAAGAGTAAAGACTAGAATTTGAACCCAGGTGAAGCTGAATTTCTGCTCTGTTAATAGGTTTACACCTTCTGCTTGGACAAGGCCAAGGTTTCAACAGCTTACTTTTTTCAGCTTTCATGAGTGCTCAGTTGGCATTATCTTAGCATATGTTTTCACATTGTTTTTTTTTTTTTCCAAAAGGTGCAAGACTCTTCTAAAATATACCCAAACCTTTTCAGGGGTATCTTAAAATCTTGCATATTGCAATGTACTCTTTTCCTGATATTTAAGTTTAGTGATGCCAACTCAACCAATTGGTAATACCAAATCATTCATGCTGTTATTTCAGAAAAATGATTGCTGTTTGGGTAAAACTCTTTCTTACCTGGAATCTTGTGTATGTGTGTGTGTACAGGCCCTGGAAAGATCTCTGTTCTTTTGACCAACAGAACTTTTCTTGAGAATAGTTTAAGTGTTAAGATCTTTGTTCATTTGTAGAGCATGTACCTTGTCTGCTGTAGGTACCTCCTTCACCTCCATACAAATGATTGCACAACAGTAGTAGAAATAGCCATGCATGATGGCTCATGCCTGTAATCCTAGCTACTCAGGAGGTTGAGATCTGAGAGTTGGGGTTCAAAGCCAACCCAGGCACTAAAAAATCCATGGGACTCTTAATTCCAATTAATCACTAGAAAACATGAGGTGATGCTGTGGCTCCAGGGGTAGGGCAGTAGCCTTGTGCTGAAGAGCTTAGGGACAGTGCCTGGGCGCAGAGTTCCGTCACCACCACCACCAACTACAAATATATATATATATATATATATATACATATATGTAATAATTTCATACACCAGTTTGTTTTTTAATATATTTTATTGCAATTAATAGAAGGGTTACGTTATATTCACCAGATAGAAGGTGCATTACTTTACAAACATTGATAGCCCTTCTCATGTTTTTGTCCCCATTTCCCTCCCCCACCCTTTCCCCTCATCTTGTTTTTCCCCTTCACTTTCCAATTTCAAATAAACAAATAAACATATATACAATATATCTGATAAAAAGGTAAGATACTGTAACAATATGAGATAACCAAGGGACAACAAAAGAGATGAGAGATAACATAGTACATTAAGAACAACAATAACTCATTATATGGCTCTTGTTTCTATATCCTGGAGGTCCTTTCATTTAGCCTCATCCTATATGGCCTTTGTATCTAGGTTTTGCTGTATTGTAAACCTCTAGTAGGAGAGCCCACGGTTTCTACTGATTATGACAAATGAGGGAAACCATTGAGCCTATGTTCCTTTGAGTCTGGCTTACTTTACTTAATATGATTTTTTCTAAGTAGAAGCCTGCAGTTTTATGTATAAAGAAAATAAACCTGTCTTGTCAATATCTGAATATTTATAATATTGGTATATATGTACCAAATTATTTTCTTCTGGTCATCTACAAGTATTATTAATCACCATTTCTAATGAAATATCAGATATGATAATTTTCCATCCATGTTATAAAAATTGGTTTAAACTTAAAAAACAACTGGTAAAAAGTAAAAAAAAAACTGTGGAAAAAACACTCGGTATACAGTTAAAATTTTTATAAATTGATTGATTGCTATGCTAAAATATAAGATTTAAGTTTATGTTTGAATGCATGTCAACAAAATGAAATGCCTCACAGCAAAAGGATATTGTGAAAGATTATCATTTGCAAATCAGAGTAATCTGAGTGTTCAAGCAATATGTAAATTCAGGTCAGGAGATTTACATTTAGAATTACCATAGATGAGTTAAAATTTTGAGATTGCCCTCATTCTCTTAATTGTCCTGAAAATATAAAATTCTATTTCCAGTCATGTGATTTATTTGTATTCATCCAATGACTCACAATATGATTAAATTTGGGGCACCTGCTGGATATACATTCTATATCGAAAAGGAGGAGCAAATACATTCATCAAGATAAGAATAAAATGAGTTTTGCAAAGCAAATTAAGACACAGAAAAATAAGCTGTTATTAATATGGTATTTAATCAAATGATAAATTTGGCCACTAAACTTTGAAGATCTAGTAAATGTACTTTTTTAAAAATGTACATAACTTTATGTAAAAAAAGGTCATAAGGGAGAGAGAGTATGGCAGTATTGTGGATTAGAAAGATTCTCTATTTGAATCTACAAATAGGAAAGTTCAAGTAACAAAGGAGAGACAGTATTGTGAGGCAATAAAGAGGATTAGCATTTAGAATCAAGAAAGAGATGTCAGGACAACCGAGAACCACAGGGAAATATAAAGGCACCAGAGGGAAGTAGAAAATGTTCTGAAATTCCAACCTTGGCTCCCTAGAGGGGAAGGAAAAACAGAAGACCCAAGCACAATGTGAGCCAGACAGTCCTGGTACAGATTGGCAATTCCAGCAGCAAAACGAACCCACACTTCTCTGAAGCTTTAAACCCAGTGTGGAATACAGTGTGACAGTCACTGCTCTTTTATGGCAAGCTAGATTCCAGAATAAACCATGTTTGATGAATCTCGAGAATTTGGAGTGCAATAGCAAGGAACCATCTTGAAAGAGGACTTAATGTTTGAGATGGGTCTTCTATGGAGAACTGATTAAGGAATAAAAGAGAAAGCAGAGAGACAGACAGAAGGAGACAGACAGAAACAAAGACAAGCAGTGGACATACAGCTCAAGGATAAGATTATTTAGGATAACTGACCACCCAGTTATAGATCATAGAAAGGAGAAATATCTGATGTGTATATCCTGAAAAATCTGAGCAGTTGAGGTCTTGGGCAGTGAAGAGTGCAGCAGTTCATAATATTGACATTTTTGGTTGAAAGTGAGTCCCTTTATTTTCTTTTTGCCAAAGGTTCAATTTCTGAGCTCTGAGTACAGAAAATAATTGCCAGTATCGATTCCTATATCTAGCAAATTTGCCCTGCATAACTGAAGAACCGAATATTAAAAACTTCTATAATATGTAAAAGCTAATGGAATTCATATTACTAAGCTAATACTGTGGTTAAGACCCAAAGAAACATCGGCTCCATGGTTTCCCTCATTTGTAACAAATATATGTCTAGGATTCTAACAGAGGATCACAATAGCTCAAAAGCTTTGTACATATCTCACTTGTTACCTGATATATCAGATATATTTGTATTTGGTTATTTGAAATTGGATAGGGAAGGGGGGAAAACAAGATGAGGGGTGGGGGTGGGGGGAGGGAAATGGGGACCAAGACATGTGAAAGGGTATCAATGTATGGGAATTAATGCACCAACTATCTGGCAAATATCATGTAACCCTTCTATTAATTACAATAAAAAACATATGAAAAAAGATGAGGTTACGTGAAATGAACTACAGGATATGGAAAAAAGAGGTTTATCTTTGTGATTGTTGTTCTTAATTTTGTTTCTCTTCTTCCTCCCTAATGTTTTATCTCATGTTGTTACTGTATCTGAATGTGGTACCTGCGATATTGTAAATACATTTATTTGTTTATTTGAAAAAGGAAAGATAAGGGAAAAACCAAGATGAAAGGGAGGGGGTTGGAGAGGAGGGAAAGTGGGATTAAAACATGGATAATGGTATCAATATTCAAGAAGTAATGTACCCACTACCTGATGAATGTAATTGGAACCCCTCTATACATTACCCCAACAATAACATTTTTTTAAAAAAGCAGAAGCAAACCAATCACTTCATGGCAGAGATAAATAATAAGTAGCAATGCAGAAATTAATGAAATTGTGACCAAAAGAAAAAAGGAGCCAATGAAACAATCACATATAATAAAACAATCATATAACACTTCCCTAATACTCCAGGGTTTATATCTCAAGAAATGTAAATCACCATACACTCATATTCATTTATATGTATAACACCTTTAGTCACAATAGCCAAATTATGGAATAATCCCAGATTATTACCAACAGAGAACAAATAAAGAAAAATATGGTGTATGTATACTGCAAGGATTACTCAACCATAAAGAAGAATTGCAAGACTATAAATGGAATTGTTGATTATTATATTAAGCAAAATAAGCCACACTCAGCAAAACACATACTGGAATTTCTCTCATAAGGTAAATCTAGACCAAATAAAAATGTGACATGAATATAAAAGATATATCTGTAAGGGAACAAGTGGGATGGGTAATAATTAAAGCAGAACATAATGCCGTAGTAACAACAATCAAAGTACATCACATGTATATAACAAAATAGAATAATGTAAGCCATTAAAATTGTTTCTTAACGGGAGGGCCTTAGGGGAGAGAAGGAACAAAACGCTGCTATATTCTATAGATACTTGTTTCATTTCTTACTGTAAGTAGGTAGCACCTGTTCAGCAAATATATTTTAGAAAAGTATACAGTTCACTAGTAAACACTGCCCAAATCTATAAGTTATGCAGAAAATAACCTGTAACCTAATCGGAAAAAACCAGACTATCAAAATTTAAACAAAAAGTAGGGACTGAAAAGTCTTTTCACTTCCAAACAAATAACACAATATTTCCTCCCTGTGACTATTTAAATTACATTTAACATACAATGAGATGAAATGAGATATTTCAATCCTAAATTTTATTTACTTGTGTTCAAGAGTAAGAAGGCAAATGTCAATAGTTTTGGATATACAATATCTTATTTCTGGTTTTAAAGGATAAACCTTCATGCAGTTTTGCTACTAAACTCGCTGTTAGTTTTTTTCCAAAGAGAATGTCAGCATTGCAAGTCAGAGCCAACTTCAATTTGTATGACTACAAGCCTAGTACCAGAGAGGTTTTCTATTTAATATTTAAGTACATCGGTTAATATTTAAACAGCAAAGCACGTGTTGAATTCTAATTAAAGTAAGATGGAAACTTGTTTACTGTTTCCATATTTGAACCATAATTTGAGGATTCTCAAATATAAGGCATCTGTGTGTATGTTAATTTTCAGTCTATTGAATATAGTTTCCAACTAGTTTTTATACAGGTTTAACAACAGTAACACTAGGTGTAAGATTAAAATTTACTCTCCACATTGTGCTTTTTCTTTTCTTTTTTCTTTTTTTGTCCATCATGGGACTTGAACTCTGAGTCTGAGTGCTATCCCTGAACTTTTCAGCCTAAAGCTACTGCTCTACCACTTCCAGTTTTCTGGTGGTTAATTGGAGATAACAATATCACCTGGTCTGGCTTTGAACTGTGATCCTCAGATCTCAGTCTCCTGAGTAGCTAGGGTTATAGGCATGAGCCACTAGCACCCCAGCTTTCCATGTGTTATCCCCCACTCTCTCTCTCCCCTTCCCCCTTCTATCCCTCCCTCTCTTTGCCAGTACTGGGGCTTCAACTCAGGGCCTGAGCACTGTCCTTGGATACATTTTGCTCAAGGCTAGAACTCTGCCACTTGAGTCAGAGTACCACTTACAGCTTTTTCTGTGTGTGTGGTATTGAGGAATCGAACCCAGGTCTCTGTGCATGCTAGGTGAACACTCTACCACTAGGCCAGAGTGCCGGCCCCTTTTATTCCTCTTTGTCAAAATTGAATTTTTACAAGGAAAGTAACATTTTAAAATTTGCATTATCACTCCATATGTTTGCTTTTGTGTTTTCATTTTGTTTATCTTACATAATAAGTTATTACACCATTAAACATACAGTTTATACAGTTTATACTCTTTAGAGTACAAATATTTGCAAAATAAGCCCTTTGCGATTTAGTTAAATTGTATGCATAAAAACAATAAAAGCAGAATAAAAATGTTTGTAGTTGTTTAAGGAATGGCTATGTCTTAGATTCTTAGTTTTGATTGATTTAGGTAGAAAAACTCCATGCATACTAAGTGGACCCATAAGAACTATATATTTTACATGACCTAAAAGTTAATTTAGAATATCAGATAAACTGAAGCTGTAGGTAAGAATAAAGAGATTATGGAGTAAATGGATATTCTGAAATGGATATTGTAAATGGATATTGTAGAATGAATACAGAACTACTTTGAATAATATTAGAAGAACTTAAAATATATTGTGGAGATTTTTACTGATATCTTCAGTAGATCAAAACATTTTCATAGTGTTCTTTATAACTTATAATGATCTTCAATATATAATTAAATAGGAAGAAAGCCAAGCAAAAACAGAATGTATATTATTATATCTTTTTCCTTTGTATAGTTTATGCTGGTATATGAATAGAATGTGATTCTAAAGATATAAAAGAACTTTTAGGAATAATTGCTGTATGGTAGGAAAACATGGAATTGTATAAAAGAACTATTTTCATTTATAATCATATCCTTTTGAAGAGTTTTACCTTGTCCATTATGCATATATTATCTATTTAAAATTTACACTGATGCCAGGAAACCTATTCTTCAAAAAAATCTCAAAATCTTGTGGTATTTGAATTTGAATGTGTTTATCTCATATTTATTACTTTCCTGGCTTTTCAGAGTTGTTCACATGAGAATATAAACTTGTTTGCCCCCAACTAAGGAAGCATACAGTGAGGAAATGAGTTCTTTTGCTTTCTCTTGACAAGACATTGTGAAAGTTTAACTATCTGTTTCCTAATCACTCACATTGTGGGAAGGATTTTGAGCAGAAAATTTCAATACCATTGTGAAATCATTGGAATGCTTTTAGTTTCAAGTTTTCCTATGCCATATGCACATAAGGACCAATAATGTGATATTTTCACCAATTTCTTTTTCATTTTTGACCACCTGAACACTTATTATCTGTAAGGGTAAATGTTGAAGTCCAAAGCCAAGAGTTTGCATCATGTTTAAATCATAAGTTCTGTATTTCCAAGGTGGTAGAAGTGAGGCTCTCCCATCTGTACCCATCACAGTTTTCTCACCTATTCCATAAGAACATTTCTTACAGGATTCACTGGTTTGGGCTACAAGGATCCATGAAAAACTAGTATGCTGCCAATCTGCTTTTCTTTTAGAATAAAACATTTCTGATCTCCTACTGGATTTTGAACGATGTCGAGTAGACTATGAAAATTTAGCAGAATTATGCATTACTGATTCCTGACTTTCTAAGCATCCTGTACATTATGACATTGTTTCTGGAACTGCCTTCCTATCAGTCTACAGGCTCGAGGTGGGGGCGGGGAGCGGGGGGGGGGGGGGGCAGAAAAGGTTTCTTGGTCTTTGTCCATGGTACTGAAATTTGAAAAAGCTAGTAAGGTGAAACCATTATTTGTATTAAGTAAGCTTGTTAAATGCAAGGTGTAGATAAAATTCCTATTTGCTTGGCAGGTTTGTTATTTTTGAAAGGCCAATGAAACTTTTGTATCTCTTTTCCTGTCATGGAAAATCAATCTTAACATGCCATACCAACAACAACAACCAGATAATACCATATTACTCCTGGAAGATGAAAAAAATAAATTTGAGGAATGAATGCAATTCCTAAAAGTAAAAGTGTGCATCATTTTCCTATGCATTACTTTCCCAACAAAGTTCTGCATAAATCAGTATTAAATAAATGCCACAATATGCCTTCTAAAAATCTACCGTAATGACAGTAAATGAGATACTGTTGCAAAATTGACTTCCCTCTTTTAAATCAGCCTTACCAGAGTGAAGATATTAGACCAAGAATAAAGATCCTAGATTCTTTATTATTTATTTTTTTATACAACTCTTGAAGAATGGCTGGTGCACAGTGCAGGATGTTAAAATGAAGAATCCATAAATTCACACAGATCATTTATCTGGGTCCAAGCTTGCCTAATAGGTTTTGGTCCTGTGCTCTTAGGTAATTTACTTAACCTATTAGCTAAAGCATTTTTTTGGTAGGGGGGGGTATGGGGCATGCACTCTGGCCTGGACCCTGTCCCTGAGCTCTTCAGCTCAAGGCTACTGTACTTCTCTTGAGCCACAGTCCCACTGCCCATTTTCTAGTGATTAAATGGAGATAAGAGTTTCTCTGCTTTGTTGGCTTTCTATTTCCTGAACCTTGATCCTCAGATCTCAGTCTCCTGAGTAGCTAGGATTACAGGCATGAGTCAATGCACCCCATTAGCATTTTCTTCTGTAAGACAAGTTAATAAGTACATCTTCACTATTCTGTTACATGAATTAAATAATCAGTAATTTGCTTAACGCTGGAACTTGAATCTCGTAAGTATTCAAATACAAAATAATAGCTGGCCGTACCCATGATTCCTTTCTATATCCCTCCAAACCACAAGACCACTGAAACTTATTTGGAAATAATTCAAGTAATTTCTAATTCAAACTCATAGGAATGCATTTTAGGATATGCAATTCTGTTTTTATTTATACAAGATTTGTTCTCAGTCAGCATGCCCATCAGTTCCCATGGTTCCGATATCTGACTGCACACATATTTTAGTCAATCATAATATGAAGATGTTAAATGGAAAATTCCAGAATTTCTTTCAGTTTTAACTTGTGCGTCACTCTGAGTATTGTAATAAAATCTCTGTCATTCTATCCCTTCTGGAGGTGGGTTATCTCATGGTTTTATTAAGGGTCTACACAATATGTGCTTCCTCTCCATTTGCTACTTAGCAGCTACCTGGGTTATCATATTTACTTAACTGTTATCATAGTCTTTGTTAATAATGGCTCCAAGCAGTAAGAATAATGGTGGCAATTCAAATATGCCAAGAAAATCCAACCAATTTTTTCCTTTACATGAAAAGGAAAAAGCATAGTAATAAATTTGAAAGGCACATTCACATAGCTTTTCTTACAGTTTTGCCATTATTCTCTCATCTTCATGACTATTATTGGGAAATCTTCATTGATATATTGAGGGTTATTGTAGACAAGTACAAGAAAAACCATGGACTCTGAACGTTCTGGTATGATCTGAGATTTCAGGCATGTACAGGATTGGGTAAGAGGGAGGTGCTTCAATGGGAAAGCTCAAAATGTAAGCTAAGTAGGTTTACACAGAAAAGAAAGTTGCACATATTATACAGAGACTATTGTCAACTATGCTATTCAGGGCTCATGTTATAAGAAGTTATATGGTATATCAAATATTTAAATATTTTCTGAAAGACCAGAAAGTAACAAGGATTCTTGAAAAACAACTATTTCTGCTATAAACTCATTTGATGGGGACGTGGTTATGGGGCTTGAACACTGGTCCTGACTTTGTCCCTGGTTCCTGAACTCTTTATCTCAAGGTTGGTCCTCTATTGCTTTGAGCAACAACATCATTTCCACTTTTCTGTTGATTAATTGGAGGTAAGAATTTCGCAGACTTTCAAGCCTGGGCTGGGTTTGAACCTCAATACTCAGATATCAGCCTGTTGAGTAGCTAGAATTACAGGCATGAGCCATCAGCACCCGGTCTATAAAATCTTAATTAACTTTGTGATCACCCAGGCAGTAAGTGTCATAATGAAAACTCCAAGAATGAATAACATTTCTATCTAATGTTGGAGATCTAAAAAGTATTTTACATATTAATAGTTTAATTTGTCTGAAAGTAAACTTTTTTCACTCCTTGTATTTTTTTTAAATATATTTTTCCTTTAAAAAAATTTATTGTTGGAGTAATGTATAAAGGGGGTTACAGTTACATTCATCAGGAAGTGAGTGTATTAGCACACACACACACACACACACACACACACATACACAACCCTTCTCAGGTCTTTGTCCCCCAATCATCTTGATTCTCCCCCCCCATTCCCTTCCCTACTTCAAATAAACAAATGAAATGTATATACAATATACCAGGTAACAAAGTCAGATACAGTAACCACATGAGACTAACCATAAGGGGAAAAAAAGAGAAAACAAAGAACATAGTACATTAAGAACAACAATCACAAAGATAAACCTCTTGTTTCCATATCCTAGAGTTCATTTTGTTTAGCCTCATCCTATATGATTTTTTTTTCTTTTGATAGTTTGAATTTGAACTCTGGGCCTTGTACTTGCTTGGAAAGTGCTATCCATAGAATAGAATTTGAGTGACATCCATAGCTCTTTCTTGCTTTATTTTTTTTGAGTGAGTATCTGAGCCAGCCTTGGACTACGATGCTCTAACTTTTGCTTCTCATGTAGCTGGTGATGCTGCATCTTGCCCAGCTCCTCTGTTGATAAAGGTCTTGCTCACATTTTCTTTTGATGGGGCTTGAACTCTAGGCCTGGGCACTGTCCCTGAGCTCTTCAGCTCGAGGCTACTTCTCCCACTTCACGTTTTCTAATGATTAATTGGAGACACGGGTGTCCCATTCTTCAGTGCCTGAGCTGAGTTTGTGATCCTCAGATCTCAGCCTCCTGAGTAGCTAGGATTACAGGTGTGAGCCACTATACCCAGCTCACATTTTTGTTTGTTTATTTTTAAACCAGGCTGGCCTTAAACCATGGTCCTCCTTATCTCAGTAATGGGGATTATAGGTTCACAATCACTGCATTGAAAGAATTATCTCATCTTTTCACATTTCGAATATTTTTAAATTAAGGACATGTACATTCAAGTCATGTGTCTTTTCTACTATCTAAAAAATAATACCAAACATTGACTAAAAATAAAGTAGCTGCTTAGGAATTACTATACCAGATACTTTTTTTTTCTTTTTTGTTTTTTATTGTAATTAGTAAAAGGGTTACATGATATTTGCCAGATAGAAGGTGCATTAATTCACATACATTGATACCCTTTCACATGTCTTGTATACCAGATACTTTTGACATGATCTAATGTATTACAGTATTACAAAAATGCCAGCATAAGAGTTGCTTCCTGGCCTTACTTAACTGCATCTTATCTCATTTCCCTAGAATGGAAATTCTTGATAGCAAACTGGTTACATCTTCTTGGTGCCCATCTCATGATCTGAACTTTTGAAGGGAAGTAAGAACTAGCTTTCTTTAGCCTTGCTGGGTTGTTTGGATGGATTCCAAATTGAACTGACAAAGGACAAATTAACAAGAGTAAAAAAAAACAGTTTAATTAGACTTATATGAAAGAAATTCCCACAAATCATGAGAGTTTGCTCATCCTATTTGAACCAATACAGGTGATGAAAGCTGATATGGAATGCTGAAAGAAAAGGCACAGAAAGAAATAGAAGTACTGGATTTACTACATGAAGAGTGACAATGTTTTACTAGTGGGAGGGTCATGGAGGGAAAGGTATGGGGTAAAACATGCCATGTTACTATTCATAGAATTACTAACTCACTCTAGTAATATAATTTTTGGACCAATCCTTTTAAATACTGATATTTTATTAATATAGATTTCTCTTAAAGATATGCATTTCTTTTGCAAAAGCAGAGCTTTTTGGAATTGCCCAGTCATTTCTCAGAAGAGTCCACATAACAGAAAAGAAAGAAAGAAAGAAAGAAAGAAAGAAAGAAAGAAAGAAAGAAAGAAAGAAAGAAGAAAGAAAGGAAGGAAGGAAGAAAGGAAGGAAGAAAGGAAGGGAGCATGTTCTTGTCTCCTGTATCTGTCATTGGAACCTCAACAATTTTCAACTTTGAGGTCAAGAAGAAGAATAATCTCCAAGGTTTTGTAAAAGTAAGAAACTTGCTGATATGCATAAAAATAGTATCAAACACCATGGTAAAAACAATATTGACAGACATTTCTTAAAATGCTCAATTTCAACTACCACCCAGAAATGTAAACTTTGGCTTAAAACTTAAATTTGCCTACATGTAATACTGAAATGATTATATTTTGTTCAGAAACTCCAAATGTTTGTGGGTAGGTGATGAGGCATATATATATATATATATATATATATATATTCCCTTCTATATCATCTGTTTTTTCACATAGCCCCTCTCAGAAAGCACCCATTTTTATCACTAATATGGGTATTCCACAAAAAAGATTTTATTGCCTTATAAGAATTTTTGCCTATCATATGCTCATACCCCCCTACCTTCTTCAAAACATTAATTTACAATCTGAATCTATTTCTTGAATTGTAGTTATTAGGATTTTAAAGATATTGTTTTAGTTTCCAGAGTTACATTTTACTTATTTGAGACTGGTAATCAATAGTTTTTTTATTACTATTCAACTAAATACCTTTGATAATGAACTTGTGAGAGGATAGGTGCATTGTAGTCACAGTTTTGGAAATTTTAGTGCATAGTCCATTGAACTCGTTGCTCTAAGTTTGTAAGATGACACGAGGGTTGGAGTGTGAAGAGAAGTGAGTTTTGATTTTTTTTTTCACTATGGCAGCTGTGAAACAATAGGAAAGATAAAAAGGAGTGAGTATTCCACTATTACCATCATGCCTCCAATGACCCAACACTGGGTCCCAGCTTTGAAAAGTTTCCATCACCATACAATAGTGCAGAGCTAGGAACAGGTTTGTAATAATGGGCTTTGGGGGGCACTTCAAGGACTCCAAAGTCTCATTTCCATCTCACAATGCAAAATGCATTCTGTCCTTCTCTAAGATTTCCCAACATCTTAACTGTCCCAGCATTTACCAAAAGTCCAAATCCAATGTTTCTTGAGAATTTAGGCAAACTAAAATTGGAAGCCCTGTAAAAATCAAAGCAGAAAAATTCTCTCTCTCTGTTTATATATATATATATATATTTATACATATACATATATATACATTATGTGTGTATATATACATATATATTATGTATATATATAGGAGGGGTATATATATATATATTCCAAGAATAAATGCAATAAGTCTTGCTTTTCAAAAATGGGAAATAGGTTTCTAGAACAGGAGGCAGTAGGTCAAAGATGGACGCTCAGTAGGTATTCCATTAAATACTACAGTTTTATGTCCAGCACCCATGACACACAGAGACAGGATGTAGTTCCCCAATGTTTTTGCTGCCTGCAGCCCACATGAGCTCTCTGTCAGGCTGGATCTTCTCACTTCCTCCAGCTTCTCTGAGCAGATGCCCCATACTCGTGGCATCTGTAACTTCTTGGCATCTCTTTTGCAGCTTGTGCTTCACCCTCTGAGCTATGCATACTAGGGGGAGTGAGAATCTGCTCACAGACACTCCAGCTCCGATGTACACACTTGCCTGTCTGCTCAGCCTTTCCTTTGCAACCTCAGTGGGAGAACTAAGAGCACAAAACTCTCTTCATTCTGCCAGCTTGCAAAATCAGTATGGTGAAAGGGTGGCATAGTCATAATTGGGTACTTTTTCATGACTTCGGTGGCCTCTGAAGACGATGCCACTTTGAGTGCCCCTAGGTTCTCTCCCCCAAAGCCTCTTTGTTGGGAAGCCTTGGAATGAAATTTGTACTTTTATACTTTGATCTAATTTTGAAGATTCTTCAAGACATCTTTCCTATTTTCCTAGGACCAAGGCGCTGGATTCTGAGTACTATTAGCCATTTTTCTGCAGCTGTCCATTTAAGCAACTTCCTTTACCTACCAAGCTTTGAATTTTTCTGTTCTGAATTTTATGTCCATTTTGTTTGCCTATTTTGTTTGTTTTTACTTTAAATCTAGCTAAAAGGAGATCTATGCACCCATGTGAAGGTTGTGTTACTTTGAAATGATCTCTGTCAAATAAACCCATTAGTTACCCCTAAACTCATCTTTCTATAAAGACTCAATGCATGACCATAACACAGAGGAATTCTTTGTCCCTAGTAAGCTGAGTAGCTTTTGCTCAGTTCCCAGTAGAGTCCCTGGCTCATTTGCAACCTCATGGATACCACTTTCATTGTCCACATTTCTGTCAGCATTCTGGTCCGATTCCTCATTGTTTATGACATTCTAAGCTTTTCCTCACCCACTGAAAAGTTTTGAAAAAGTCCTACAAACAAGTTCCAAAACCTTGTGCTCATCAGTAGTTAAAAGTCACAGCTACCACACACGGATGATTTGTGTTAGCCTACTTTTAATTATTTTGATGAATTACTTGAGGTGTTCAACTTAAAAAGAGGAAAGGCTAATTACCTCTGGTGGCACAAGGCTCTCTTTGAGGCCAGCTTGGAAGAGAGAGAAAGAGAGAGAGAGAGAGAGAGAGAGAGAGACGAGAGAGAGAGAGAGAGAGAGAGAGAGAGGGGGGGGGGGAGGGAGAGAGAGAGAGAGAGGGGGGAGGGAGGGAGGGAGGGGAGGGAGGGAGGGAGAGAGAGAGAGAGAGAGAGAGAGAGAGAGAGAGAGAGAGAGAGAGGGAGAGAGGGAGAGGGAGGGAGAGGGAGGGAGGAGAGGGAGGGAGGGAGAGAGAGAGAGAGAGAGAGAGAGAGAGAGAGAGGAGAGAGGAGATGAGAGAGAGTGAGAGAGAGAGAGAGGAGAGAGGGAGGAGAGAGGGAGAGAGGGAGAGAGGGAGACGAGAGAGAGAGAGAGGGTCCATAATGACTTCACTTCCTTTTGCTGGGCCTCTTTCATCTCCCTCCCAGTCCTTCTGCAGGCTGGAACTTTAGACACATACGATGTGGGATATTTATCATCAAAACTTCTAAACTGACTTAAACCAGAGCTTGGCAATAGGAGAAAGTCATTATTACCCCTAATTTGGAAAGATGAAGAGTGGATAAAGTTTTGCTGACCTAAAGAAGCAGCCTTCCAGGGAAGATCTGGAATAAGGAGAAACCAGTATGGTAAGAGGTAGAACCAACAAAGAAATATAGCCTACAGTGAGGCTGCCAAAGAAAGAAACAGCAGGAGAAAGGGGAGTTTGCCTTTTTCCTTACTCCCCACATTTCAAGGTCTCACCCATTGGCCAAATCCGTTCTTGATCATCTGAGTATGTGAATGGGCAGATTCTTCTCCATGTAACAAAGAATCTGGCTATATTATCACCAATTTCTTTGTAGAAGAATCTGTGGAAGGCTGAGCTGAGAAGCGGAGGAACAGGTTTTTTTTTTTATTGTAATTAGTAAAAGGGTTACATGATATTTGCCAGATAGAAGGTGCATTAATTCACATACATTGATACCCTTTCACATGTCTTGGTACCCGTTTCCCTCCCCCCCCCACACTCCCACCCGTCTTGGTTTTCCCCCCCTTCCCTATCAAATTTCAAATATCCAAATACAAATAAATTCAATATATCAGATAACAAAGTGAGATACTATACCAATATGAGATAACCAAGGGACAGCAAAGGAGATGAGAGACAACATAGTACATTAAGGACAACAATCATTCATTATATGGCTTTTGTTTCACTATCTTGGAGGTCCTTTCAATTAGCTTCACATTATATGTCCTTATGTATCAAGATTTTGCTCTATTGCAAATCTCTGCTAGTAGAGCCCAAGGTTTCTACTGATTATGACGAATGAGGGAAACCATTGAGCCTAAGTTCCTTTGAGTCTGGCTTACTTCACTTAATATGATTTTTTCTAAGTCTTTCCATTTCCTAACAAATGGGGCGATGTCATTCTTTCTGACAGCAGCATAGAATTCCATTGTGTACAAATACCACAACTTGTTGATCCACTCATCAACTGAGGGACATCTAGGTTGGTTCCATATCTTTGCTATGGTGAATAGTGCTGCAATGAACATTGTTGTGCTAGTGGGTTTAGTATGTCCTTGTTCTGGATGGTTGTTTCTGGATGGTTGGCTATCTACAAATTCAATGCAATACCCATCAACATACCAATGTCATTCTTTAAAGAAATAGAAGAGGCAATTCAAAATTTCATATGGAATAATAAAAGACCCCGTATAGCAAAAACACTTCTTACCAGAAAGAACAGCACTGGAGGAATTTCAATTCCAAACTTTAGACTCTATTACAGAGCTATAATTCTCAAAACAGCTTGGTACTGGCACAGGAACAGGCCTGAAGACCAATGGAATAGAACTGAGGACCCAGATATTAAACCACAGACCTATGGCCACCTAATCTTTGACAAGGGAGCCAAAAAGATAGAATGGAAGAAAGACAGCCTCTTCAACAAGTTGTGCTGGCAGAACTGGTTAAGCACCTGCAGAAAACTAAAGCTGGATCCTTCTTTGTCACCTTGCACTAGAATTAACTCCAAATGGATCAAAGACCTGGAGGTAAAAGCTGACACACTGAAAACTCTACAGGAAGGAATAGGAGATACACTAGGCCTCCTTGGCACAGGTCCAAACTTTCTTAATAAGGACCAAGAATCACAACAAATCAGAGAAAGGCTGGATAAGTGGGACTGCATTAAACTGCAGAGCTTTTGCATGGCAAAGGACATAGCTACTAAACTAATCAGGAAGCCTACAGAGTGGGAGAAGATCTTCACCAACCAAACAACGGACGAAGGCCTCATATCTAAAATATATCAACAACTCAAAAAATTGAATCACTCCAAAACTAATCTCCAAAGTAACAACCATCCCATTAAAAAATGGGCCAAAGACTTAAAGAGAGCCTTCTCTGAAGAAGAAACAAAAATGGCCTATAGACACATGAAGAAAATGCTCATCATCTCTGGTCATAAAAGAAATGCAAATCACAACAACTCTAAGATTCCACCTCACTCCAGCTAGAATGGCCAGGATCAGGAAAACGAATGACAACAGATGCTGGAGGGGATGTGGCCAGGAGGGATCACTACTACACTGTTGGTGGGAGTGCAAACTCGTTCAACCACTATGGAAAGCAGTGTGGCAGTGCCTCAAAAGGCTACACATAGAACTCCCCTATGACCCAGCAATTCCACTACTTGGCATTTACCCAACCATCCAGAAACGAGGAACAGGTTTATTAGAGGTTTATTTGGTACAGAAAATTTCAATATATCACTGCCTTCAGTAGCAGAGCAACAGGAACCCAAGATATGAATCTCATGGCAAATAATTAAGTCAGTTTAGAAGGTTGAAGCGACTTTTCTGAAGTAGGAGTTCTTTGGTGTGATTTGCATATATGTACAACTCTGAACATAGAGAAAAGTCTTGGAACGTGACATAAATGATTTTCTTATATGTGGTTTTCTTTGCCCTTATACATTATAGGCTAATCATAGGAACATTTGTGTGTGTCACCATAGAAGGGATAGTAATATTCTTTGAGTATGAATGAAGAAAGGGATAGAAAAATAAATGACATAGTGCCTAGGGTTCTGGTTCAAGTCATCATTATTGTGATACAATCTCTTTAAGGGTACAGGTAAAGGAGTATACTTTGTAAAGCAGTAGTTGACATTTTTTAGTTCTCAGAATGCTTTCATCTCCAAAGGATTCAACTGATGTGTTATCACTGGGGGAAAGTGTGTGAAGTCACTACCCTTGAATGTGCTGATGTTTATGAGACTGGGAAGAAAAAGGATATTTGAAGGCACAAAGATGTGAAGTTCAGGAGTAAGGGATATTGATTGATTATGCCTCTTCTGGACTCCTTTATATTCCCTTCAATCTTCTGTGTTGATATCCTAAGCTTGAGTGCCTCAGAAAACAACTATATTTTGAGGTAAATTCTTTAAAGAGGTGATTAAGGTAGAATCAGACTATATGTAGAGTACCCTCCAATTAGACTGGTGTTCTTAGAAGAAGATGAAATCATGGGCCTCTCCTGAAGAGAGAAAAACCACAGGAAGAGACAGCTAGAGTATGGTCATATGGATAGAGGCCAAGACATGAGGGGACAGGATGAAACACAACTACTGGAACTTTGTTCTTGGATTTTCATTACCCAGAACTCAGACACTTTCTGTCATGTAATTACTCTGCTCATCAGTCTATAGTAATTTGTTAATGGAACCTTGAGCCAACTGATGATTCTGTAAGAGCAATATCTAGAACCTGCTTCAGATACTATTTAGTGTTCAAGACACTAATAATGTGATATCTTTGTCACACAGATTAATAAGGCAGGGCTGGAACAGGAAAATATGTCTGAGCCATTCACTTGGATAAATTAGACCTAGCTGGACATAAAAGAATAAAAGCATAAACTCCTAGGTACCCATTAATACAATAGGCATTTTGTTGTATCAGGCAGATAGAACTTTCATAGGTTCTAATCTGTGAATAGCAGAGTAGTGTTATTGTGATTTCACAGAACTGTTTTTATTTAATGATTCTTTATTACTTGCTTATTGATAAAAATAAAATTATTTTGGAATATCAGTCTATCTCAAGGAGGACAGTAATTCCACTTCTCATGGAAGTAGATATAAGGCCACCTTTATATCATGAAAGTTGTTCCAACAGTAAATATGAATTGAACTTTTCTCTCTCATTGATGTCTTACAAATACATTTTGACAACAAGATAGACTTTAGAATTCAGAAATGGATTTTCAAACTTGGTCTGAACAAAGAGATGTGAACAGTCAAGTCCTTAGATCAGGTAAAAAAAATACAGTAGTGAGTATTATTGGAAATAGTATTTTTATCTGAAATTGAAAATCTCATTTGAAATTTTTTTATAGTCTATTTTGTGCTGCTATTACGTTTGGGGAATGGATAACTCTATATTGAATTTATTGGCTCCTAGAGGCTGGGAAGACCAGCCAGAATTTAGTGAGGTCCTTCTTTCAAAGAAAGAAAGAGAAATGGGGGGGGGGGGGACTGAACTTGTTTTTGTGCTTATTTGGAACTATTCATGTGATAATGAACACACAAACTATTTGGATCATTATTAATTCAGGATAGGGTATGCCTTCATACCTTTTGCCTTTCATAAGGCATCTCTTCCCAACATTTTTCCTTTGAAGACTAAGTTTTCATGTATTTTGGTAGACACATTCATACCATAACATGGTTAAAACCTAAGCTTTTAATGCTTTATGAATTCTACCACTTATATCTTTGCCTGAATGTCGACAGTACGGAGTAACACAATAGCTTAGGAGTTATTAAATAACAGTCTGAGAATATATAATTCCAATTGCTATGCATATGAAAGCTGACTTGTGAACAGTAAAGTTGATACAAACACAATTCGAAGATGAGCTAGCTGGACCAGCAAAGGATTCTTTACATCCATTTCTCAAATTCCTGTCATCTAATCATTTATACTGTAAGTGTTCTAAAAGGATGGTCATGAGAAAACCTAATAATTTATTTCCAAACTCTTATAGTATGAAGATTACCAGTATATGTTTGCAAATTGCAAATGCCTACAAATGATCTGGAAATGAATGATCTAACTGGACATATATGACAGACTTTTGGAGCACTTTATTTTTATTTGAATGATTGGTAAGCCTAGTTAACATTTTTTTATCTCTTCAAACAAAAGAATTAAACTGAATGGTTATTGTGCCATATTCTGAGAATTAAATTTTAGCGTATGGCAAAACCTTTTACTTAACCAAATTACCACATTTTAATGTTAATCTTTATACCTGTGTGAGGTGCTGAGGATTGAATTTAGGGCCTTTGTCTTGAAGCACAGGTTCAACCAATGAGCTCCATCCACAGCTCAATTAGGTTTTCTTAAATTCAAATGGGAGAACAGAAAATATCTATAATATTGAGAAACATGAAATTTGTCGATAACAGGAAGAGAAGAAACTGGTTTACAAAAAAGGGGAGAATGAGCTCGACTGTGCTTTGTTTGACAGATCATACTTTCTGTGGGTTTCAGTGTTCTACTGCAGAACTCTTGAAATTCTTGCACTCAACCTAACCTCTTAACAGAATTTCAACCTTTTCTGGCAAGGATGCTGCTTATCAATAAAGTAAAATTTATAGGCTGTCAAAATTTAAAGGAGGTAAACAAATACGGGAATTCAAGAAGAGGATCCCCAAAAGATGGTTGAAGGAATCCAAGGGGCAGATCACACATGGATGTGAAGCACACGGAATTCTTACACAGACTTCATGCGTCAGTATGATTAAATAAAACCAGATAATATTTCAGAGCGCTGTCTTATTGCTGGGCTTCCCTTGCAATTCCATATACAGTCAAGAATTCCATGCATGTTAATCGTTTGTTTAATTTGGCAACTGGGCTATTAGAATTGTGTATCATCTAGTCAGCGGTTCTTCTTTTTTTGTAATGTTTGCTTGATAGGTCTAACTCTTTTTCCCTTAAGTCTTAGGTAAATAAACTTTTCTCTCTACAGAGCCTAGCAGTGACTGGCACACCCTGGAATACCTAAAGTAGACGCAAGAGGTACCCAATTGGAAGGACTATTTGACCACCCTTTATTTGGCTTTTCTTGTGAGAATCCTAGAAAGGTGAGTTGAACAAGCAAGTGGCCGCAGTTGTGGAGGCTGTCAGATTTCCCTGACTTTTTGCAGGTAGACAGGAACACGATTGTCTTGGAGACACCGGGCAGTGGGACAGATCCAGGGCGCAGGTTTGACTGCACCCCTCCAGCTGCCGCTGGAGAACCCTGGGGATCCCAGACCCCGGACTCCCCCCACCTTCCCCAGCTCCCACTCCTGCCGTCAGTCTCACACTGCGCGCCCAGGCTCGGCCACACCCCAGAGCGCCTGGCCGCGCCCTGCCTGGGACGGGGGCGGGGTACGGAAGTGAGGCTGGGACCCGGGACCCAGGGGGGTGGGGTGGGGTGGGGTGGGATGGGCGGGGCTCAGCGACGGCCCCGCCCCGACCTGTCGTCCCTGGGTCACAATGTAGGGTTAGGGCGGCCGGCGGGCGGGGCGCCGCGGGGGAGGAGCCACGGGGCGGGGGCGGTGACGGCGGCTGGGGGAGGGGAAGGGAGGAGGAGTCGCGGAGGGAGGAGGATAGCGCCATTCCGGCCGGCCGCTCCCTCCGTCCGTCCCCCTCGCTCCCTTCCCCCCACCCCCCATCGCCGCGGTCCCCGGGCACTGCCCAGCCCCGGAGCGCGCGAACGCGTGACGCGGTTCGGCTCGGCTCGCGCGTCTTCCTCCCCCCTCCCCTCTCCTCTTCCCCTGTCCTCCTCGGCTCCCGGGGTCCCCGCCGCCCGCCCATGGCCGGGTCTGGGCGGTGAAGGTGCGCCGAGGCAGGTCTCGCGGAGGACGTGGGGCAGCTGCGGCGGTGGTGGTCCTCGCCGTCCGCGCCGCTCCACCCGCCCGCGGCGCCCGCGGTGCCCGCGCACGCCGGCCGCCATCGCCTGCGCGCCTGGCTGACGGGGGCGCTGTCCTCCCCGGCCGTCCGCGCAGCTCCAGGGAGCTTGCGGAGCGCGGCCGCCTGGGCCAGTCGAGGCGCGAGGAGCCGGACGCCGCCGCCGCCGGGGCCATGACCGTGGAGCAGAATGTGCTGCAGCAGAGCGCGGCGCAGAAGGTGAGGCGCGCGGCCCCGCGCACCCCGCCGCTCCGTCCCGACGTGCCCGCGGGGCCCCACCGCCCACCCACCCCGGCCGGGACTCGCCCGGCTCCCTGATCCCCTCCTCCCCCTCCCCTTCCTCCCTCCACCACTCCTCACCACGGCCCCAGCCTTCAGCTTTAGGGAGGGGGGGTTGGTTGTCGCGCCCCGTGGGTGCTTGGCTCTGGAAGTGGGGTGTAGTTGGTAGTGGAGGAAGAGGAGGAGGAGGAGGGGATCTCTCCCCCCCCCTCCCCGTAACCAGACCGTGCCAGGTCTGGACAGTCGTGTCCCTTCGCCTGCCCACAGTGCGGCGTCTTCATTAAACTTTCTTCTCCCGGAACCCTCCCCTCCTCACTCCGCGTTCCTTTTTTCTTTCTTTCTTTTTTTTCTCTTTTAATACCAGTTGTCATCCTTTTGGACACCGTCGGTATTTCTGAAAGGTGGTAGTATTCCGGAAGTCTGATTAACTCTACAAACAAACCACCATCCGCTCACCAACATTGAATTAACCTGCCTTTCCGAGGCGCAGGTACCTTATTAGCCGGGAGACTGTACAGTCAGCCGACGGTGTGGGTGGTTTTCGGTGTCTTTTCTCACTCCTCCCCCCCCCTTTCCAAATATTTGAAACTAATCTCAGAAAAGAACCCTTCCTGGCCATGTTATTCCAGGAATCTTTTGTCCCCGAAGTTTGACCTTGTTCTGTCATTTACCCTTTACTCTTGGATCAGTCACATATTCAGATAGTCTTTTCACTGAAGCCAAACTTTTTTTTTTAATGTGTATTTCTGGAGCACCAGGACTCTCGTTTATTTTCTAGATTTGACGTGCACTATCATGGCTTCAAGGAGTGGTAGTAGTTGGGTATGATTTGATTTTTTTTTTTTAATTTCCTCCTTTCCGGTGAAAAGCATTTTGGGCAAAAAGAAACACTGCCTTAGTTGTGTGGGCATTGGAGGGTTACTTAGGTGTATCGTGAACAACCACTAGAGCTGTGCTTTAGAGTAATGAATGCTCCACCCGGATGTAGTTTTGGTTTATGGTAGTTAATTTCAACTTGTTCCTGACTTCAGTAGGGCCTGTCCTAAAACAGACTGTAGATCCAAATTGCCTGTTAAACCATTGCACTGAGATGATTCCTGGAATTTTCTGACAGTACTTGAGGTAACTAAAGAGGCTAGTTTTTGGCCACAAGGACAGTGCGTTATTTAAATGGAAGCATTTTGGCAAAGTTGCTTTTGGAGTTGATATTACTGAAAAAAATGAGATTATTGCAGACTACAGTTACAGCAAGTAATTCAGGATTGGATAATGAAAGTTAAAAAGTTTACCTCCTAATCCTAATGTATTCTGAAGACCTCAATCTTTGCTGTTGGGTGTGTGATAGTTAAGATTTAGGGAGAACCAGGTGGTCATGTGATTACCAAGTAGTAGTTTATAACTTTGGCAGCATTTTGTTTATGCTTTGTGTTCAGAGTTGCATACTAAAGGCTCTTCACTTCAGAGGGGGAGACAGAGCAGCTATTTTTCACATCTTTTAAGCTTAAATAATGACAAGGAATTTATAAGTTTGTGGGTTTTAAAAATGGAGTAAACTATCTGGGCACTTGTAGCTCCCACCTGTAATCCTAGTTACTCAGGAGGCTGAGATCTGAGGATGGGCATTGGAAGACAGCTGGGCAGAAAAGTCTCTTGAGACTCTTATCTCCAAAACTGAGCACTCAAAAGCTGGAAGTTTTGCCTTGAGCACAAAAGGGCTCAGGGACAGTGCCCATGCCCTGAGTTCAAGCTTCTCTACCCCAAACAAATAGATGGTTAAGTTAGTAAGTAAATAAATAGAATTGACGAAACTGCTTCTGTAGCATTGAGTTTAGATATGCTGACTCTTGGTTGGTTCCTCCGTGTCTGCATAAAATGGTCCAGACTCAAGTTTCAGAAAGTGATCTGGTGAGCAAGTCCTGTCTGTTAATGAGTCCCTGCCTATGTAGAGAGAGTAATCTTTCATTGGAATAACTATGAAGATGCTATTTTTAATATGCAGTATGTGTGATTTAGGTCATTTCATTGATATTGGGGAAATATTTTTAGAACAACATGATTTTATAGTTTGATTATGATACTTGTGTTTTAAAAAAGGACTGAGATGCAGCTGAAGTGACAGAGGGTCTGCCTATAACGTGGGCTCTGAATTCAAATCATAGTACTTAAAACTGAAAACTTAAATGTGTTCATTTAATTTTTTTCTGTGTTAACATACTATTACTTTGTTACCTGTATTAGAACTATTTATTTACAGATTTATAAATCCTTGAAACTATTTCCCAAGAAAGTTCACAGATTTTAAACCATCTAGGTAGGAAATAGGAAGTAGATAGATTTCAAGTTAGGAACTAGGAAGTAAAGCTAAACTTCATAACTGGAAAGAAACAAAAGTGAAACTGCTTTCACTTTGAAACTTGGTGGCTTAGCTAATAGTGTATAGCCAAACTTTAGCTTGTTTTGTTCTCACTGTTTTCTCTTCTCCCTAAAAGGATAGTGTGTATGTGTGTGTGTGTATGTATATGTATGTGCTCATAAATTTTAAGTCAATGAGCTACATTACAGTGGTTGGAATACTTTCCAGGTTATTTTTTTTTTAATCTAAGCACCATACAAACTTTCCTAGGTCTTTTGCTCACCTACAAAGAGGATTGAGACATTGTATATAAAAGGTAACAAACAGAGTGTCTTTGCGATCTTTGGTTGATTGTTCAAATTTGGTCATGAGGGAACTGCTTTTCTGAGTTTGAGATGATACATGTAAGATGGGAAAGAGGATGAAGTACAGGTAAACTCTGGTAGTTTGATCTTGGACCAGCATTTTCAGCTTCTGTGCTTTATAATTATTTAAGTGGAGGATCCTTAGAACTTAGAAATTTGATATACGGATTCAAGTTCACAGTAATTTTTTTTTAATTTTTTTTTTTGTCAGTTGAGGGGCTTGGACTCTGGGCCTGGGTGCTGTCCCTGAGCTCTTCAGCTAAAAGCTACTACCCCTTGAACCACAGTCCCATTTCCAGTTTTCTAGTGGTTAATTGGAGATGAGTCTCATATTCTTTAGTGCCTGGGCTGGCTTTGAACCTTGATCCTCAGATCTCAGCCTCTTATAGCTAGGATTATAGGCATGAGCCACCACTCGCAGCATAAAGTAAAGTTTTTTTTTTTGTTTTTTTTTTTTAGGGCAGTATACTTTCCTCCTATGATTCAATTTAATTTATAGATGAGGATGAAAGCATACTTTTAGTTGAATAAAACAGGAAGTTCCTTAGAACTGTTCTTTGTATATAGTAGGTCACAGCAGTATTTTTTTTTTCTTGTCTGTCAGTCATGGGGCTTGAACTCTGGGCCTGGATACTGTCCCTCAGCTCTCCAGCTCAAGGCTACCACCCCACCCCTTGAGCCACAGTCCTACTTCACACTTTCTAATGATTATTTGGAGATAAGAATCTCACATTCTTTAGTGCCCAGGATGGCTTTGAACCACAATCTTCAGATCTCAGCCTCCTGAATAGCTAGGATTACAGGCACCTCACAGCCAGTGAGCTTTCATGACATAATATTCTGTTTCCTCTTTCCAAGAAGAATGAAAGTCCATTACTTGCCTTATCAAGAAATAGTAAAACTGCATTCATGTTAGGAAAATAGGAAGTGCTTGAGAAAAACTAGACAGAGTAGCTTTGAATCACCTTTCTGTGACCTTATGCAACTCATCAACACCTCTGAATCTTCCTAAAAGTTAAATTAGAATAGCCAAGTGTGACTTCTTTAGTTCTGAATGTTCACTGGAGTTACAAGCAAGTATTCTGTACATGGAAGATAAAGCAATTGCACGGAAGGGAGACAGGAATCTCATCGGACTGCCTGTTAGCTTTTATTTAATTGCTTGGGTGGAATTAGATGGAAAATATGCCACAAGAATAAGCAAATTTAGAGTTCTAACAAAACTGGAAGAACAACACAAACTGGATTTCTTAGCTAAGATAACATGCAGATTTTCTAATTTAGATATCATCTAATCTTTTGATAGCCACATTAATTAAAGGTTACATAAAAGGGACATTCTATACTCTGAAATAGTAGGTTGCAGTGTTAGCATAACACTTGATTTGAGCACAGAGATAGTGTTCTAGTTGCATATGCCTTCCTTATTCCTTATCCATACCTGTTTTGATTTGTATTCTAACGTTGGGCCCAGCTGCCTTTATTCTCATTAGTTCTAATAAATGCATTAAAAATGCCTTCAATAAACCATTCTAAATCTCACCATTATTCGTACCTATTTCATTTTATTATTTTACCATTTTCACTAGGATTCTACTATACTAATGTTAGGGTTAACATATACTATATTACTAAGTTTTTAAATTTTTTTTTAATTTTTATTTTTGGTGGTATTGGGATTTGAACTCAAGGCTCTGTTTTTACCAGGTGGGTGTTCTAATATTTTTCTTCTAGGCCTTTTTGTTTTAATTATATTTGAGATATGTCTAGAAAAAAAATTTTAAAGATAATCATTGTCCTTCTTGAGTAGCCAAGATGACACTTGCATGCCACCATGCCCAGCTTTTTGGATGACATGAGATTTCACTTACTTTTTGCTCTGGCTGGCCCAAACCTCAGTCTTCCTGATCTTCATTTCCTGTTTTGTAAATATTTTTAAAGTTGATTTGGATTTTGCCTTTTTTTTATGCCAGTGTTGGGACTTGAACCTAGGGGCCTAAAGATGATTCTTGGCTGACTTGTCTACGGCTGTTGCTCTGTCACCAGAGCATGCCTCCAATTGTGCTTTTTGCTTGTATCATGAACCTTCCCTCCCTCCCTCCCCTCCCTCCCCTCCTTCTCCTCCTTCTCTCCCTCCCTCCCTCCCTCCCTCCCTCCCTCCCTCCCTCCCTTCCTCCCTCCCTCCCTCCCTTCCTCCCTCCCTCCCTTCCTCCCTTCCTCCCTTCCCTCACTTGCTCCCTTCCTCCCTTCCTTCCTTCCCTCCCTACCTCCCTTCCTTCCTTCCTTCCTTCCTTCCTTCCCTTTCTCCCTTCCTCCCTTCCTCCCTTCCTCCCTTCCTCCCTTCCTTCCTTCCTTCCTTCCTTCATTCCTTCCCCACCAGGCCTTGGACTCAGTGCCTTGAACTTTTTTGTTAGGTGTATCTTCACAGCTGGTGTTCTACCACTTGAGCTTGCCTCCAGCCCATTCCTTTCTGTCTGGTTTACTTTCCTGGATAGGATTTGTGAAATGTCCATCCTTTTATTTATTGATTTTTAGTTTTGGTACACAGTTTAGAAAATGCAATCTGTAATAGTTCTACAAATTTGTCAGCTTTTCTTTTTCTTGAGATTGTGTCTGGCCGTATAGCCCAGACTGGCCTACAAACTATGGAGGGTGGGGTGGGGGTTGTCACCCTTCCTTAGTTTGCTGGTTCTAAGGTAAGGTTCTAAGTATGTCTTTGTGCTCAGCTGACAAACATTTTCCTAAGGTTTTGAGGAACTTATTAAGCATGGGCTTTGGGGGAATGCTAACCCAAACCATAGAGCTCCTTTTACTTTTTCATTTATGTTTTATAAATACAAATCTTTTCTTATGTTCTGTGTGTCTTTTTCTGTGGTGTACTTTTATGAACACAAGTGATTGTTTTTTGTTTTAAACTCTAGGACACAAAAGTCTCTTCCTTTAAATGTCTCAGGTTTCTGAGATTATAGAAATCTGCCCCTAAGTACAGAAATCTGTGCTTAGATTGATTGATTGATTGATTGATTAATTAATTAATTAATTTATTTATTTTGTGGGTCACGGGGCTTGAACTCTGGGCCTGGGCACTGTCCCTGAGCTCTTCAATTTAAAGCTGCCAACCTACCCCTTGAGCCATAGCCCCACTTCATATTTTCTAGTGATTCACTGGAGATAAGAGTCTCACATTCTTTAGTGCCTGGGCTGGCTTTGAACCTTGATCCTCAGATCTCAACCTCCTGAGTAGCTAAGATTACAGGCATGAGCCACCATGCCTAGCAACTGATTTATTGTTATGTGAAGTAGTTTTCTTTATTATTGGTCTTTCTTGTCCACTTAATATTTCCTTGTTGCCCACAATTCATCCAATCTTTCTCTCTCTCTCTCCCTCTCTCTCTCTCTCTCTCTCTCTCTCTCTCTCTCTCTCTCTCTCTCTCTCTCTTACATTTAGTTCATTCTGCTTTAATTACGTTTTTGCATATTGTTTTAGTAGGTGTCTAAATTAATCCCCAATTTCAACCCAAGAACCAACAACTTTATTGAATAGTTTCTTTCTCAGTTAACACTTTGCCTATGGAAGTATTTTTTAATCCTTATTTCTGTTTTCTAAGTAAAGAGCTAGAAGTGACTGTCTACTTTGAATAGAAATTTTTTATTACAATTTTACTAAAAGTTGCTTCACAGTAGACTGATACTTAGATATAACTGAAGTTATATGGGAACATTCAGAATAACAAGGCTAACTTTATTTGACAGATGGTAGTGAACTTAAAACTCCAAACTTCAAATAAGGAGATTACTCTGTGTGTTTCAGAATATTTTTGTAATTTGTTATTAAAGTTTTGGAGCAATTTTTATTGCTGTTGTCATCTTACTACATCTCTTACCTTGGTTAGTTAGTTGATAGCCATTGTATTAGAATTGTCCTATTTTTGTTGTAAAGTCATTTAAGATGTGTTCCCAGGTTTGGATTACAGTTTAGTATCTCTCCTTTTCTCCCTTCCACCCTTCTTCCCTTTTTTCCACCCTTCCTCCTTTCTTCCACCCTTCTTCCGTTTCTTCCTCCTTTCCTTGTTCCTTCCCTTCCCTCCTTTTCCACTTCCCTCAGTCTCTCCTCCCCTTCCCCCTCCCCCTCTCTTCCCTCCCTCCCTCTCTCCTACCCTTTCTCTCTCTCTCTCCCCTCTCTCCGTCCCTCTCTCCCTCCCTCTCCCCCTTCTCTCTCTCTTTTTCTTCCTCCTCTTTTTCCTCCTCCCTCCTCCTCCTCTGCCTTCTGCCTCCCCTCCCCCCTCCCCTTCCCCATCCTTCTTTCCCCACTCCTTCTACCTTTCTCTGTTTTTTCCTTTGTAGCTCAGAAAATGTAGTTCTTGAAGTGTCTCTCAAGCTGACTATTATAGCAAACAGATTGTGTAGTTTTGTATACAGTGGAGTATATATGGTATAAATAAGAGGCAGCAGCTGGTCATTGATTACATTGGTTACTGCCAAATATTCATGAAACTTTGCTTTGTGCTCCTATCTGAGTGTCTTGCTAGTCCAGAGAGGAAGATGCTGCTGTACATTGTGATAGCTGCTCTTGCAAACACCACATTGCATTATCTAGAGTAATAATAGTGCTGCCCCTATTTTTTTTTTTTATTTTTATTTTTTGCTTTTTGCCTGTCTTGGGGCTTGAACTGTCCTTGGGTTTTTCTCAAGGCTAGTGCTTTACCATGTGAGCCACAGCACCACTTCTGGCTTTTTTTTCTGTGTAGGTGGTACGGGAGAATCGAACCCCGTTCTTTATGCATGCTAGGCAAGTATTCTATCACCCAGCCATGCTCCTGACCCATCCACTCATTTTTTAAAAAAAGTTTGCAAGCTTCTTACACATGCTTGTGAGGTCAGAGTTGTCATCAGAAAACATTGACAAGTAGGTCATATGGTTGGCAAGAATTCTGTGAGCTTCTTATCCTTAAGAACATATATTTAAACTATAACTTTAATCTTGCATAAATTGTGAACGTACCCTTGGGCTATCCAGCACCATGAAATTTTGCTACTATGTATACTATGCTTTTCTGTGTCTTAACTGTGATAATTTCCTCTTGTAGCAGTTACCAAAATGCTGTTTTTGTTCAGGAACACTAACTACTTCCTTAGACCCACAGATGAACTAAAAGCAGGGTAAGAGCTATGCATTCCAACCTCTCCTTTATCTATGTCCTTTGTCCTGAGCCATTCTCTTCCACTGTTACTTTAGTTTGTAGCTGTCTTGGAATTCAGGAAGGAATGAATGTCAAAGATTTATATAGATGTCAGAGATTTATCCTGACCCCTTTGCTCCCCTCAGGTAAGAAAGGGATAACAGCTTCTCCAGAACTCACAGTATTAGGACTGACACCATAACTAGAACACAATGTTTAATAACTGAATTCCTCTCCCCTTGTATTAGTTCTTTGTGTATTTAAACTGTAACATGTTAGTGCCCTCAAGAATAGTTGAAATACACTAAAGTCTTTCCATGATTGCCTATGTGCAAATGTCCTTTTTTTTATTTGTGGGTCATGAGGCTTGAACTCGACCTAGCACTGTCCCTGACCTCTTCAGCTCAAGGCTACCACCCTACCCCTGTGACTGGGTGTTGTCCCTCAACTCCTCAGCTCAGGGCTACCACACTACCCTTGAGCCAAGCCCCAATTTCCCATTTAGTAGAGGTTAATTGGAGATAAGAGTCCCAGGTCCTTTTGTGCCTGGGCTGGCTTTGAACCTTGATCCTCAGATCTCAGTCTCCTGAGTAACTGGGACTACAGGCAGGAGCCACCACACCCAGCTTCAAATGTCCTTTCTTTGCCCTTCACCCTATCTCTTACTTAGTATATAGGGGCATATGGTCATACCATAAGTAGATGTCATAGAGTTTGGGCTTGAGCTCTAAGACTCTGGCTTTACTAAGAATTAGTCTTTGAGTTTCTGCTGTTTTTGTAAGCTCCATCTTTGATGGGCTGTGTGTTTGCCTATTATATATGTCAACCACTACCAAATTTGTATTTTCAAAATCAAATTAATATTGCTTCCTCGCATTGCGTCCTGTGAATACAAGCTTTTATTTTCCCTATCATACATTTCTACTTATGTTGATATGCCGTCATTAGTTCACATCATGTCTCATTTCTTCCTCAGTTTTAAGCATATTAAAAAGCAAATACCCCAAACATTTTGATTACGTGTTAGTGTGAGTCAGAAATAACAATATTAGAAGTTAAAAGAAAAATAGGATCTAGGAAGGTCAGCGAAAGTATGATAGAGCATAAAATCTTCGCAATAAACTGCTGAAGATATATAGGCAGAATGATGCTTTATTATAAGCTAAGAAAAGGTATGAGCAGTGAATAACACCTAAACAGAAACTATTTGGTTTCTTCTTTCCATTACAAGTAGTTTCATGTGGCTGACTGTGGGATAACAAAATTAAGTTTTCAGTTAGGTACCAGTGTATAATCCTAGCTACTCAAGAGACTGAAATCTGGAAGGTCTGGTTCAAAATCTGACTGGGCAGAAAAATCTGAGAGATTCTTATCCCCAGAAGAATCAGCAACATACTCAATGAAATGTGTGAGTGCTTGTATTGCATAAATGCTTAATATTGCTTAGTATTCTGTTTTATTACATTATTGCTTAGTATTGCTTTTATATTCTATAAAAAGATAAGAGACCTAATAAATTTGGAATTTATGACATTTCTAAGACTCAATGGAAATGATACAGAATACTAAGTAAGGTACATGGTGGTATATGTCATTACTTTAAATGTTGAAGTTCTTTTAAGTATTCCATACTTAACCGAAACTATGTGATACACATACCTGAACCACTCATGGGTTACCACTTTGGATGTATTAAAATCATATACAGTGACTTTGCTTGATGTGTAAGCATAAGTAAACCTTTAGTGATTTATTGAAAATGCTTATATTAAAGAGAAATACAAGTTAAACGCAATCAGAAGTCATCAACAAATTTAGATAACAACTGAGGGTTTTTTAAGCAAGATAAACTAAGAAAGGCACTGTTGTTTTTGCTTTATGTCTGTGATCATCCCATAAAAGCCTTTTCCTTGTGATTCCTGAGTGGAGCTTCTGGTTTGAAGTTGCCCATTTATGAGCTATTTTGTTGAAGCAAATGCTTTAAAATTTTTGTTGCGACTCAGTTTTCTTTTGAACATTTGATGTAAGAAATATCACTGTCATACTGTGCATGAGCCTTCCAGTACACTAATGAGAGAAATTATTCTGATCCGGTGATTACCCGTACTGCATTATATTACGGTCATCTATAGTGAGGTTGAGGAAAAATTTTCTAATCTTAAAAGAGAACAAATGAGCATGCAAAGCGTTGCCTTAGAAAAGAGAATGGTATTTTATGGACCATAAGTGAACATTAGAGGGAAGATGAAACAAGCCTGAAGATCAAGGTATGGCCTTAAATAGAGAGAGAGATTCTGGCATGCAGAGGGCCTTTTCAGAAATATTGAAAGAAAGCTCTCTGTCAGGCATGGTTGCATATACCTGTAATTCCAGCTATTTGGAAGGCAACTATAGGATGTACGTCCATGGCCAACGCAGGGAAATGTTAGTGAGACTGTTACAATCAATTTGTGTGCCTTTCCTTCAGCTTGAAGTGTCTGTCACTTGACTGCCAGAGCGCTATCCGGGGAAGTTCCCTTTGTCTTCACAAAGGACTCTTACGTAAATGAATTTATCTGTCAGTGAGTTTTAGAGATTTTTTTTTTGGTTATGGTGAGTACATGAAGTGGAGCAGCTAATTGTTATCCAGTAGATATAGAAATTATTTGCAAAAATAAATATGCAGATGGCAGATGACTTTAAGACAGTAGAAGAATTACTACTTGCATAGGTAGGTAACTTGAAATACTTGCCTGTTAGTGCCTCTGAGCTTTAATGAACACTATTTTGAAAGAATGGTGTGTCACTTTCTGCCAAGTTTTTTTTTTTTTTTTCCCCTATATTCTTAGAAACTTTGGCGGCTCCCTACCCCTTCTGTCGCCTCTTTCTCTTTTCTAGAGATCATTCTAAAAAGCTAGCCTTTCCCCTTAGCTATAAAAACCTTTGACTTTATTTTGTTTGGACTTAACTGAATTACATTTATTTTTGGAAATTTATTTAAAGAAGCCAATGACTGACTTATGAGTCATTCAATTCTTAACACAGTTTTTATCCTGCCATAAATTCAGCAGTGCTTCAGTTTTCATTGACTATTATCTGAATATTTTATGTCATTGTGAAAGTTTTTTTATGAGTTTTTATTTTTCATGGGATGATGGTCAATAATCAAGAAAATATGGAAAGCATATGAAGTAGAATTTCAAAGTCATAGTTTCATTCCTGTCTTTGAATGTACTACTGAAATCTCTTGATTTAAAGATACTTCAGTAGAGCTACTTCCTAAAAAGTCAGTGTGAGTAGAAACATTAAAATAGTTTTGTATAGCAAGAGCATAAAGAAAGGATCTCCAGGATATAGAAGCAAGAGCCATATAATGTGTTCTTAGTATGCTATGTTATTTTTCATCTCTTTTGTTGTCCCTTGGTTATCTTATATTGTTACAGTATCTACCTTGTTATCTGATATATTGTATATATGTTTATTTGTTTATTTGAAATAGGATAGGGAAGGAGGGAAAACAAGATGAGGGGAGGGGGAGAGGAGGGAAATGGGGACAAAAACATGAGAAGGGCTAGCAATGTCTGTTAAGTAATGCTCCTTTTATCTGGCAAATATAACGTAACCCTTCTATTAATTACAATAAAATATATTTTAAAAAAGAGCATAATAAATGCCAATCTTCTTTCCTAAATTTAAGCCAGTGATTCCCTTGTTTTTGCATCCTCAGAAAATTATATTGTTGCTAAATATTCTTTTCGTTGCAAATGGGCTTGCTGCCTCCTTTTGTTTTATCTGTATAAAAATTGTGAGGAGAGAGCTCTTCAAGGATTAGCAATCCTGGACCTTTGAGTGCCCAAGACCCTAAGGCTAGACTGAAAGATCTAGAGGTTTACATCTCCAAGTCTTAAAGAGTTAAAGACCTGGTGTTCTAGGCTTTAGAATCTATAGAAAAAGGGCTCTCAGAACACAAGTTGGAGACCTATTGGACATTGTATCTTGCCCTTCCTGTTCAAGCACTGGGAACAGGCTGAGCCCATCTTTCTTTACTTTTGTAGGTAAGGAATCAATAGAAGAATGAATGTGATTGGATCCATTCTGGATCTGTAATTGCTACTATAGGAAGAAAGATGTTTTTATATCAGATGTTTCTAATTGAAGTTCAGGCTATGTCATTGAGCAGAAGTTTGGTAAATTAAATGGCCAAACCTTCAAAGACAGACTAGGCTCTTGCAGCAACCAAAACAAAACAAAAGAAACAAAAAAGAAACCCCAAACATAATTACAGGGGATGTAGATTATGGTTTTCAAAGAAAAGCATAGTTGAAAATGCTTTAATATATAAATGAAATGGCTCCTCTGCTTTAACTGGGAATGTTTTTGATTGCACATCTCTGGAGCAAAATCTTTTTCTTCCTTCCACTGTACTCTCCATCCCCCAGTTTAGCTAAGAATATTCTTTCTACCTTTAACTCACCCAGGCCTCTCTCCCCTATCTTTTGCCATCATTCAGTTGGAGTCAGAATTTATGAAAATGTAAACCATGAAGAAATATATACCTGAGTTTTTCTAGGCAGTCTGACTAGTAAAAAGTAAAGCCCTAAAGAATTATAACAAGATTTCCAGGTCTTGCTTTTTTTCTATAAAATACTCAGCATTAGTCAAGTATTGACTATAATAAAACATCCTAAAACTCAGTTACATACTGACTATTATCTTCCATGCTCACAGATGTTTGCTAGTTGGCCAAGTGCCTCATACTTCCAGAGTAAGTAGATTACCCAAGTCATCTTCTTAAGAAATTTGTACAAGTTAGAGGAGAAATATCATGCAAGTATACATTTTGTGGGCTGTTTACCTGTGATTCCTAATATTCACAATAAAAGTTTATTTCCAATATTTTAAGTATGACTAGAAAATGTCCTTTGTGGTAAGACAATGGGATCAGAAACAAAATCAGCATTTGGCACATTTTGTGTAATCATTTCTGGCTCTATATTCTGCCTGGCATTTACTATTTGGACAGTAAGGTAGTTTTAAACTGATTGGTAATCTACCATGTTAGCTTAATAAGGTTTGAAAGGGTGACATTAATCATGATATAGTATTTATAACTAGCATGTTAAATGGCAACTTCTTTGTATGACTACTGAATGATAATAAAAATACTTTTAAATGAATGTAATTTACTATATATACACATATCTTTTTAATTCATACAGATTCTAGGTTCATTTACATCAAAATTATTTTATATCATTACTCCCTAGAATCACAGTATCAAAAACTTGGGGCCTGACTTTATTTATTTTTATTTTTTTGCCAGTCCTGGGGCTTGAAATCAGGGCCTGAACACTGTCCTTAGGCTTTCTCAAGGTTAGAGCTCTTATATGGTATCAAAGAATCAAGCCTGGGTCCTCATGCATGGTAGGCAAGCACTCTACCACTAGGCCAAATTCCTGGTCCATTTTTTATAATTAGATATGCATCAGATGAGCCTCTGTACATTAAAGTTTGAGGACTGTTTCCTTAGGAGAATTACATCTGCATTGTTTCCATTTTTTCCTTCATTAAAAAAAAAAACAGCATTTGTACAAATGATTGCTTCCTTCAGATAGCTGAAGAAAATCGCCACAATATGACCTGATTTCATCATATGGAGTGTTGTCTAAATCAGTCACAAGTCCATTGTTAATACTTTTCTAAATGGAAATTGATAGGAAAGAAAATAGGTTTAAGGACAATTTTATTTTTCTCATCATTAAGTCCTATACATTTGGCAATTTGATTGTTTCATTAAGCTGTTATGATACTTTGAGATTTTTACATAACTTTGCCTACGTATTGCTGATTTAGGTTAATTTCAATTATTTCATACTATTTTTATGGAAAAGTAGTTCTTTGATGACATGACATATACTACCAATGCTTATCCAGCGTACCTTTTTATTTTCTTTATTTTTTACAGTTGATTGAATCATGATGTTTTTGCCTAACTGAAAATTTTTCTTTTTTGGGGGGGGGGTGGTCATGGGGCTTTAACTGGGTCTGGGTATTGTCCCTGAGCTTTTCAGCTCAAGGCTACTGCCTGGTATTCCTGGGCCTGGGTGTTGTCCCTGAGCTCTTCAGCTCATGGCTAGCGCTCTACCCTTGAGCCAAGCCCAACTTACCATTTTCTAGAGGCTAATTGGAGATAAGAATCTCAGGTCCTAAAACATGAGAAAGGGTACCAATGTTTGTGAAGTAATGCATCTTCTATCTTGTGAATATAATGTTGCCCTTCTATTAATTACAATAAAAATTACATGAAAAAAATAGAATCTCAGATCCTTTTGTGCCTAGACTGGCTTTGGACCGTGATCCTCAGATCTCAGCCTCCTGAGTAGCTAGGATTACCGGCGTGAGCCACTGCGCCCAGCGAAAATTCATTTCCTTAACTCAGCAGTTGTGAGTGACATGTAAAGTATATTCTGCATAGTGAGAGTGGAAGTTCATAAATAGGTTTGGTAAAAAAGGCAGACTTATTTGGCAAGTACCTTTTGCATTGCTCTTTACCATACCTAGAACTTGTGAAAGATGTTGGAAGAGGAGCTAGTACAGCAGTCACCATACTGATAACTGTGTAAGTGTGTCTAAGTGAGAAGACACATACTGCTTCACACCAGAATGGGTCTCCTTATCAAGTTTGTATATTTATTTATTTAATTTTATTTTTTTGTGCTGGTCCTGAAGCTTGAACTCAGGGCATGAAAGCTGTGCCTAATCTTTTGTTGCTCAAGCCTAGCATTTGATTCACAGATCTGCTTACACCTTTTTCTAGAGCAGTTAATTGGAGAAAAGACTCTCACAGAATTTACTGTTTGGGCAGGTTTCAAACCTGAGGATTCCAGGAGTGAGCCACCAATGCCTGACAAGTTTGGGCATTCTTAAAAAGATATTGTCACTCTTATTAAGAAAGTAAATGACAAATGTATTATTTTGATTGAACTCTTTTACATGTAGCTGAATGTACTTTCTAACTTTTTTCCTTCTGTTTTGGTAAGAGTCATTTGGATAGGGCAGTCTTTGACTTATTATTTTTCCTCTTTCACTTTGCTTAGGACCTGAATTTGTAGGTTATGCACACTTAGGTCAATTAAGCAAGTTTTGAAGTGTGCATTTTACAATTCTGACCTCAAAAAATTGAATGTAGAATATTTTTAAACTTTATTTTGAAGTCTGGAAGCGTGGCCAAGTGATAGAGTGCTTGCCTAGTATGCACTGGGTTCGATTCCTTGGTATCATATACACAGAAAAAGCAGAAGTGATGCTGTGGCTCAAGGGTTAAGAGTACTTTAGCCTTGAGAAAACCCAAAGACAGTTCCCAGGCCCTGAGTTCAAGGCCCAGCACTGGCAAAACCAAACCAAAACAAAAACCATTTTGTTTTTAAATCATTTAAAAAATTGCAAAAGTAATGCCAAGAAATTCCATGAATGGTCTTACATATATTTTCAGAGTTCATGGTGTAATGTTTTACTTTTGCCTTTCTTCTAGCACCAGCAGACATTTTTGAATCAGCTGAGAGAAATTACTGGCATTAATGACACCCAGATACTGCAGCAAGCATTGAAGGTATGGCCTTTTTCTGTGACATGAAATTTCTGTTACATCTTCACCTCTCTGTTCGGTATTGTATTTGGAACTTGAGGTATTTATTTTGACAGGGTGGTAGTTTTGGACATGGAGGAATGACCTTTTAAAAGAGACTTGGTACACTGCAATTTTCACCATATTAACTGTTAGCAATCTGATGTTTTAGATTGGAATGACAAAATGGAAGGATGCAGGTCCTATCTGTAATGTTATTACCACAGACTTAGTTTTGGAATTTAAATGGGGACTTAGGGTTAGGTGAGTTAGAGGAAGATGCAGAAACAGACGGTAAAGTAGAGAATTAATAATCAAAGCTTGTATTTACTCCTCCCAAGAGGAAGGAATATAATTTTACTTTTGCATTCAACTAACTGTATCTTAAAAAATTCATGTTCAAGTTTCAGTAGTAATAGGCAGCAAATGAACAAATGAAGTATACTAGTTGTATCTGTGGAACACCTCCATTACCACACAGTTTCAAGGATAAGTCAAGTTGTATGGCTAAGTCACAGTCATAAGGATCCAGTCAATGTGTGATGCTCTTAAACTAGAACTGTAACTTAAGCTTATGTATTTGTTGGTACTAAAGGTTAAAAGTAGCATAGCCTTTTTGTTGCTATGGTTATGTATACAATTGCAGTCTTTGGAGCTGACTCTATGAGGCAAACTTAATTAAACGATTACTAATTTTGTGCTAACTAGTGTTTCTTTCCAGAAATAATTAATCCTGAAATGATTAAAATAGTAATCACCATACTGATAATAGTAACTAATAACTTACTAAACAGTAGTGCTAGGTATTATTTGAAATTATCTGGGCTAACTCATCTCATAATGATTCTAAGATAGTATTGCTTTCATTCCTCCTTTGGAAGATAATGAGAGAACAGAGAATTTAAAGTAACTCCTTGAGATCCCACTGCCAAGAAGTGGAAGAAGCTGGGATAGAAGCCATAGTAACTTGGTCTCTGGCTGCCACATTGAATTTTCTTTTTTTTCATATATGTTTTATTGTAATTAATAGAAGCGTTACATTATATTCACCAGATAGAAGGTGCATTACTTCACATACATTGATACCCTTTCTCATGTCTTGGTCCCCATTTCCCTCTCCCCCACCCGCGCTCCTCATCTTGTTTTTCTCCCTTCCTTATCCAACTTCGGTTATTTGTATTTTGTTTCTTTTATTGGAAGCTTTACTTCATCTTGTCTTTCCCATAAAGACAGTGATGCAACAGTCCTGTTAGGGCAGTAGTACAGGATTTATGAAGCCACTGTAAGCTGTTGAAGAGAAGCATAAGTATTGTACCTCAGTTTTTATGAATATGACATTTAGATGTTGCCAGTACTTTATTCTGATAAATACCATGACTGCATCATTCCAAGTATATTTTCAGAAAATGCCTTTCCCAATATATTCCAAAGTATGAAGCTCCTGGCCTGTCTATTTCCCAATTTAAATTTGCAGAATTTTACCTTTTGTTTTTTTAACGTCAAGAAAGAATGTCAATCAAATTAAGTCTTATCCACATTCCTTTGATGTAGTTTGTATGAACACATTTTGTTTTCCCAAGCTTCAGTTCCAGTTTTAATCATTGTGGGAAAACAGTGTATAGGCCTTAACAATTGCCTATTATTATAAAGATGTTTGATAATCAGTTATCACTCTTGAGAATCACCGATGTGCAATCTACTTTGGAAGCCACTCTGTTTCTGATACATTTAATAGTTTTAACTCAATCAAAATATGAAATTTCTCATGTACTTAATTTTTGTGTGTGTGCTAGTTCAGAGACTTAGAACTCAGGACTTTGAGCTTTTTTGCTCACGGCTCTAACATTTCATGACCAGCATACCACTGCTTTCTTTTTGGTGATTAATTGGAGTTAAGAGTGCCACAGATACTTTCTGTGTGGTTTTAGAAATGTGATCCTCAGATCTCAGCCTCCTGAGTAGCTAGAATTACATGTATAAACCACCCATGCCAGAATATGTACTTAATCTTTTTTATTATGTGAGATAACATATGAAATGTTCTTAGCATTTGTTTTTCCCACTTTGTATTTGGGTAAAAACTAAGTAACATTAATGTGTAGACTTGAATGGGATTGTCATCTTGATTAATTTGAGGATTTCTGTCCCGTAGTTACACATAACTTTCTGTACTGGTAAACTTCAGTACCTTCTGATTTTGTTCTGCAGTCATCACAGTTTGGCCATTTACTTGTTTAGTATGCTGAGGAACACATCTGATATGCAAATTAGACAGAAGTACTATGCTATGTAAGACTTCGTAGTTTCTTTTTATATGACAGGTCCTAGAAAAAGGTTGATTTTATACAGTTGTTTAAAACTATATTTGATAGAAAAATAGCAGAAAACTAAGAAAAACAGAACTTTTATATTAGTAGTTTTAACAAATGATATTATTTTGAGTTAGATTTCTTTATGTGTGATGAACTTATACTCTACAAATAGAGTTCAAAGAAAAGGGATTATTTTTTCTTTCTGAAGGGGTTTTATTAGGGAAAATTGTGTAGAATGATTCCAAAACATTGAATGTTCCTGTCTTGACCTTTGAAGGACAGTAATGGAAACTTGGAATTAGCAGTGGCCTTTCTTACTGCGAAGAATGCGAAGACCCCTCAGCAGGAAGAGACCACTTACTACCAAACAGCACTTCCTGGCAACGACAGATACATCAGTGTCGGAAGCCAAGCAGATACGAGTAAGTTTTTAATAATGAAACAGAAATGTAGGAAAAACTTCTCATGTTAATACACCAGTGTTTCTTGAGAAGAGGTGAAGAATGCCACCACAAAAGAACCAACTTAGCCATAGCTTCTTTTAAAGTAGTGGAAAAGTCATTAACCACAATGTATTTTTTTTCTGAATTAGAGGTTAACTATTTAATTATTTAGTTATCTATCTAGTTATGGCTTTGAAACCTACAATATAAAAAATGCCTAGAACTTGAAATGATCATACTCACGGGTGGATCGTACTGGTACTACTTTTGGAGATGAAGTGCTGTTTCTAATCACTAGTAAGTTTATTGTTCAACATTTCTTCCCCCAGCTTCCAGTGAAAATTTGGGAAAAACACCTATCACTGTGCATCAAAATCACCTTTAATCCAAAGCAAAGAAAAAACAAAATGGGAGAGGTATTTTGGAGACATCACATACACTGTGCACACATTAATGCATGTATTGCATACATGGCATGTGACTTTAGGGCTTTTTTTCTCTCATATTATGAATATCCTATTGTGTTAACAGTCATAGCTTTTCAGGGCATACTCAGTTACTTCTATATTGCATCAATATTTAATTATTCTGACTGAGAGCGGCTGTGGTAAAAATGTATTTAGCTTATGTGAAGCACTGGGTTCTGTTCTCTGCACCAAAAAAAATAAAAAAAGTTCAGTACACATAGTGTCAGTATTTGTTTTGGATGTTTGGATTTGAGAAGTGTTATTGTTAGCATGTGTTTAAAGTGACTTTATTAATATTCTTTTTTGAAGATGGGAAAGTACAGAAAGAGCCTATTTGCTCCTTTTTCACATAGTTAATAGATGATGGGAGAAGTTTTGTATATATGATACAGATACAGGTGCTTATATTTATGATGACCACTGTGATTTGGCTCTACATGCATCTCAGCCTCATTTTATCTGGTTTTCTCTGTCAGTTTACAATATCATGGCAGTAGAAAATGGTTACATGTTTCCACACAACTTAGTATCATTTAATTTTTCACTTGTTTATTCTCCTTGAACCTTCTCTATCCTTTTTCCCTCTGGTCTAATTTATCTGGTCTTAAAAGGGCCAGGCAGGAATTTCTTGCTAGAAAACATTTTTCTTGGCCTCTTGGAAGGTAGGAGCACGTGTTTTTCACCATACAGACCATGTTTCTAACTAGTTCTGTTATTTTGAGATTTTCTGGTATTGAAGGAAATTGTTGAATTATTGTTGGTAATACCCATAGCCTGTTTCAAGATTTATGAAAAGTGGATTGAGAAATTTGTTTCTGGATGTATTGCAGAAAGAAGAAAAGGGCTATAAGTACAGGAAGCAATAGTGTTTGAGAATGAGATCTCATTTCTTAGATTCTGAGACCTAGAGGTGAGGAACAAAATTAGGTAATAAAACAACAAAAACAAGTTATTTTAATTGAAGAGTTATGGTTAAAGACTACTGTGTAAAGTGATATTAAGTGAAGGAAACTAATACTGGCAAGTGTTGTAATTGTGAAGATAGAAAGACTCAGGTATTTGTGAGCACTTAATGTAGATAATATACTTTGCCATTAGTAGCATGCAAATGTATTGTGGAGAAATAATTATGTGACAGAAAAGAAAATCACTTATTTGCTGTGAAAAACTGAGAACACTGTCTTAATCCAAGTGTTACTACTGCTTCCAACTTGATATAGATATCTTAGGGGAGGCTACCTAATTGGTAGAAATCATTTTAACCATTTTTTTTCTGTTTGTGCTGAAAAAAATGTAATTTTTAATTTTTTCCCTAAATTAAAGATAAATGATGTTTCTGTTTGTATCTCAACTGATCAACTGGCATTTTGAATAAATCTATAAAATGTGCCATCCTTCCTGCAAGAATGCTTACTGGGACAAAATACCCATAAAGTTGGTTTGGTACACTGAGAAGCAAACTTTTAGAAATTTGATATGGTGATTGTGCATTTGTAGCATTAGTATCAAACTGGACAAAAATAGCTGATGGAATAACAACCTTTCCATTTAATACAATAGTACTATGTTTTATAAACTTCTGAGAAGCATAGTTGTCCTTAGGAGATAATTTTTATTCAGTAAACAGTATTATAGTAGTGTCAGATTATTTGAAATAGAAAACAGCAGATCAACAGATACTGAAAAATACGCTTTACTACGCAGTTGTTGTTGAGAAGTGAAAGTTCTCTTTTTTTTCCAATATTTTAAAATCTTGGATGGAGTAGTAAATTTTACATGTGGGATGGAAGGATGGGAAATATTTTGAAAGGATATGTTTTTAAGTGCATATCTCTGCTGGAAAAAAACTGCATATGTGCTGGAGGAATGAAGAGATTGGGAGTGTCTCAAGGGATTGCTCTAGATTCTAAGAATGTGTTCTGCATAGCACGGTAGCTCACCTCTGTACTCCTAGCTACTCTGGAGACTGAGATCTGAGGATTGAGGTTCAAAGCCAGCCTGGGCACTAAAACCCATGAGACTCATCTCCACTTAACCACTTCAAAATCAGAAGTGACACTGTGATTCAAAGGCAGGGCAGTAGCCTTAAGCTGAAGAGCTGAGCTCAGGGACAATACCCAGGCCCATTTCAGATCCCAGGATTGGGGGAAAAAAGTTTTCTGACCATTTTCTCTTTGGAAATTTACCCTAGTTTTACCTAATTCTTTCAAATATCCCCACATTTTATTTTGTCATTAAAAAAAAATCTTTAACAACTGAAGATGAAATAGTCATGCTAACTATAAATAGGATGTCTGTTGGTTTCAGTACTGACAAAATATCTTCTGAATAGGTAATAACTATATAGCTCCTTTTTTGACATAAGCTGGGTTATATCAGTTTGTAACTGAGTGGATCTTTTAGGAGTAAAACACAGCACCATTTCTGGTTAATTAGAGATAAGAGTCTCAGGGACTTCAGTGCCCAGGCTGGCTTTGAATCTATATCCTCAGATCTCAGCCCCCTGAGTAGCTAGGATTACAAGAATGAGCCATCTATGCCAAGCTAGTATTTTTTGTTGTTTTGTTTCAACCATTCGCTTCTGGAACAGAAAGAAAATGTTTCAAGAGAAGGTTGTAGTCTGAATAGTAAGGAGTTTAGATGTAGTTCCTCTGCCTTTATATTATTTTGATAACTTTATATGGTTATTTAGTACAATGCTAGATTTTTGGAATAAGTTCAAATCATTAACCAAAATTCTAGGCAACTTTTTCATTACTTGAATCTTCTGCTCATGGAATTTTCATATTTGTGACTCCTGGGCCTAGCTTAAATTGGGGCTGATATTAGATTTTTGCAGTCAAAATTACTATTGAGGCTGGGAGTATGGCCTAGTGGGAGAGTGTTCACCTAGCATGCACGAAGCTCTGTGTTTGATTGCTCGATACCACATACATTTTTTCTTATTTATGAAACATGTTTTGCTCAAAAAGAAATGTATTCACTACCTTATGTATGTAACTGTAATGCCTCTGTACATCACCTTGATAATAAAATTATATTAAGAAAATCTTATGAGCTGTTTGTGATGGTAATTCTAGCAGCTGGGATGTTTAGGGAGGGGGCTTATGAGTTCAAGTCTAGCCTAAGCTAAGAAGTAAGATTGTTTTCCCCAGAAAGCAAAGAAACAAAAAGATACCTTGATTGGTGTTTTACTTTTGTGTTGCTTAAATTATAATTCATAACTGGTAAGTGTAGATTATTGTTTATAAATGAGCTTCTGCTCTAAGCATTTCATTTATCAGTCATGAAACATTATACATCTATTAGATACTCTCAAGCAAGGAATTTAATATAGGAATCTTCAAACACCCTGGAAGGACTGCACAGAGAGAAACTCCAGCTCTGCCTTCTGAAATGGGTTACCTATCACTGTGTGACTGACATGTTAGGAGAGCTGTTCCCTCCATTCCGAGCAGGAAGGCACCTGAAGGAATAATCTGTTCAAGAGCTTACTTCTTTCTGTGGGCTATAGCCTAGTCAACAGAATGCCAGGATCAGGTAACTGCAACTGAATGTGGCCTAGACACTGTAATACGAAGTCTTATTGCCACTTCTTTATCTCCTGACATCCTTGAAGTAGAAATTGGATGCTGGGAGAAAGCAGCCAGAAGCAGGAGGATAATGGCTTCACCCTTTTTCTTTGCCTTACTGTTCTTATGTTAGTATATCCAGTTGGCAGTAAACATAACTTTTGCCTAGAACTTTTAACTACAAGTGAATACAGAAGGTAGATCATGGTTTTGTTTTCTGATTTTTGCAGTTTTTACAGTTGACAAATGTATATGAGAAAGTTGAAAGTTGAGAGAATGAGTCCTCTTCGTAACCCAAGTTCTAAATACGGTAGAATCTTTTTGGCTTTCTCTAATATTTTCATGAAAACTGTGTATGTTTTTTTAGATAGGCTTGGTCCTTTAAAGAAGTTGAGCATTAAAGATGGTGATGACTTTGGTTTCTAAGGGTAATTGAACGTAAAATCTTAATGATAAACATTATGTTTCATTCTTTTTGAGTGAATTTGACAAAGATAGTTTTTCTTTGCAGATGTGATTGATCTTACTGGAGATGATAAAGATGATCTTCAGAGAGCAATTGCCTTGAGTTTGGCAGAATCAAATAGGGCATTCAGGGAAACTGGAATAACTGATGAAGAACAAGCCATTAGCAGGTAAGAAAACAATTTGTATAAAGCAGCTATAGATGCTGTTCATTTAATTTTTAAAAATAATTTTGATCTTTTAATTTATTTCTTATTTTTTGTTTACTTGGTACTGAGGAATTGAACCCAAGGTTTCATTCATAGTAGGCAAGTATACTACTATACTGCTAGGCTTTAACTTTAAGAAGTAATAAGGTGTACGTTGTTCTAAGTAAATTATTGATAAACTTCTTATTTTTTTATGTCTTTTTTTTTTCTTTCAGTCTTGAGCTCAGACCTGAACACTGTCGTTGGCCTTTCTCAAGGCTAGAGCTCTATCACTTGATCCACAGCACCACTTCATGCTTTTTTATTTTTTTTCCTATATGTGGTACCAAGGAATTGAACCTGGGTCTTTTGTACATTGCTAGGCAAGCACTCTATCACTAGGCTAAACTGCCGGCCCTGTTTTTATGTCTTCTGTAATTAAAATTTTTTATTTCTGTTTATAATTGAATCTTAGATTTTTAGGTTGTTGAAATGGCATTATGGAGCATAAAATTTGGGTCATATACTTGTCTCTAAATTATTTTCTTTCCACAGTCTCCTTTGAACTTGCTCCTATCACTCAATGAAGTTAATAATTTATAGCACTGTAAGCTAATTAACTTCACTGATTTATACTAAAGTTTAAGACATTTTTGCTGTGAAAAGCCATTATTAAATACTTTTGAGTTAGTTGACCGTATGGTTTCTGTCAAAGCCACTCAACTTTTGTGTTGTAACAGCCATAGCTTTTATATAATATTAGGAGCATGACTGTATTCCAGTAAATCTTTATTTTCATAGACAGGTGGCTGGCTGAATATATCCTATAGGCTCTAGATTGCCAACCTCATATGATAGTATGTTTATACACACATATATACACATCCATATAATGTTTAAAAGAATGCTTTTCAACTTAACTAGAATATTTTCATTTAAAGCAGTTGGATCCAAGTAAGAATAAATCATAAGTTTTAGTAGGCAATGGTTTAAAAAAAACTTGTAGTTTTTAGTAGTAGTTATTGTTCTCTAAACAGCCATTTGGAGGGAGTGGCAAACTTACCAGAAAAGAAGAAATTGGCTTTTAGAAGGTTAAATGATTCTGCAAAGGTACACAGCTCTAATGTTCTTTGTACAGTGACACAGTAGCAAAATGTACTAGTTTTTGTTTTGTTTTGTTTTTTTGCAAAGGCAATCATTTCTTGGCTTAAAATCAACATTGTACTTCTTTCTGAATAGTTGGAGTGAATAGTTGGAGTTGTCTGTGTGGTGGGAGATGTTTAATAAAAGCATAGAATTTTTTTTCCAAGTGATACTTTTAATGTATTTAAATGATTCTTTGGAAGTTATACTGTGTTAGATATAGTTACATTAAAGTTTAAAGAATTAAATCCATTGTCCCCCAAACATTTATTGGAATAAGATTGATAGAACTTAAATTGTGATGAGAATTGCAGTTTTTTCTTATCTGTTCTAAGATGACTTATGTGAACATGATATAAAATAAAAGGTAAGTTTGGTGCACGTATTTTTTATTTTTTTTTCCAGTACTGGGGCTTGAACTCAGGGTCTGAGCACTATCCTTGGGCTTTCTCAAGGCTAGCTCTCTACCACTTGAGTGACAGCATCACTTACAGCTTTATCTATGTATGTGGGACCAAGGAAATGAATCTGGGTTTTTGTGCATGATAAACAAGCACTCTACCACTAGGCTAAACTCCCGGCCCTATTATACATATTTTTATGAGTATCTTTTTATTGACTTGAACTTAATATTAGCATATGGATATGATAATTCTGATAGATCAGATGAGTAACAATGGTTTTGTTTCTAGAAACTGCTTATTCTTCACCACATTGAAAAAGCATTTGGGTTTTACTGTGATATGAGCTTCAGGGCCTTATATTTGGTAAGAAGATGCGCTAGCTCTTGAGCCTCACCTCCAGCCCTGTACAAATCGTTTGGAATCATGTGTTTCTTGGTTAAAACAGGTGCTGTTTATTTTGTGAACTGCTCAGATAGATTCTGAGAAATTGAATCAGCAGCAATTTCATTATTGCATGCATACCACAGAGTAGTAAGGATTATAGGTTCTGGCTTCATTTCACTTTTGAATCTTAGGTGACTTGAAGAGCAGCAGGTGCCTTTTAAGCTCTAACCAAGCAGCTACTTATTGTAGTTTGTATCAAGTTTGACCACCATAAAGAAGGTTGTATACAAATATTGTGAAGGTAGTGTTTGGTTCATATCACTACATTTCCTTCCCTTCCATCTTTCTTTATGAAATAATATAACAATTTAAGCAAGCTGTTTATCATTATTGATATGACAAAAATATGAACTGCTATTTGTTAAATAATTGAGTTTGCCTTAATCATAATTCATTAACACTTTTTTACCAAATTTAAAAAGAGTTTTTATTTGAATTCCTTTCTCCTTTATTCACATAGGTTAGTTCAAGTAATGATAACTTTGAAGTCTTACTATGTTGTATGTAATGTCATATTACAAGTTTTGCTGAAATAAAGAATACTCTTTAGTGGCGTTTTTTGTTGTCTTGTGTGTGTCTGTGTGTGTGGGGGGGGGTTTGTGATACTGGGGTTTCAATTTCATTGCTTTTTAGTTAAGCACTCTACCACTTTAGTCTAGTTCAAAGAATATATTTTGACATTACTCTGATAGGGTGAAATATTTATGGTAAAGATAGTGTGACATGAGGGGTATTTTTCTGGGGAAGCCAAAGGGTTATAAAACTTTAGTTCTTGTCAAGGTTTTTATAATTAATATAAGAGAGCTTAAGCTTATTTACAGTAGTCAAACATTTCTATGTAGTATATATGTAGAAATTAGTTTTCCCATTATTATATAGATATGTTGTTTGATCCTTAAGAGCAAGTAAAATCGCAATAACATTACTTTTGTCTTATTTAGCTATATTTTAGATATTTTATAGATTGTGATTTTTTTTTGAGAAAGACTGCTAATCTTTATTTGCACATGGAAATCCTTCATTAGGTGTTTTTTCTTTTTCTTTTTTTTTTACATAGGCAGATTTTTGAGTGTAGAATGAATATAAGCATGGCAGTGTTCTTTTCTTATTTAGAAGCCACAGGATTAAAGATGTCTGAAACTGGAAGGAGCCCTAAAATTTATTTTATATACCTATTTTTAATAAAAGAGGAATATTCACTTTTGGAGACATGATCGTACAGTTTGTTCATTCTGGTACTTGTTTTGTTGTTGTTGGTTGTGAGGCTTGAACTCTGGGCCTGGGTGCTCTCCCTGAGCTCTTCAGCTCAAGGCTGCCATTCTACCATGTTGAGCCGTAGGGCCACCAGTTTGTTCATTTTAAAATATTTTCTTTATGATTCAACGTAATTGCTATAAAACATTGTCATTATGTTATATTGTTAGTATGTACATTCACACAGCAATTACTCAGAAGTTTTATTTAGGTGACACACACACACACACATACAAACACACAACACACAGACTTATTTTGTATTCTGTAGCATTTTGTTCAGTTTTTTTCCCCTGGTACTCTAGATTTCTCAGCTGTTGCTATTCTTGAGCTTCATCTCAAGCTTAGCATATTAGAGATAGTCTGTTGGACCTTTCTGCCCACATTGGCTTCAAAATGTGATTCTCTAGTTCTCAGCCTCCTGATTAGCTAGGATGACAGGCATGGCCAACAGTAGTTAGTCTGTTGGACTTTTTTTTTTAAATATGAAAAACAGTGCTGATCTGTTACTGTTGCCATTGCTTTGCCCTTAAAGAGGACTATCCTTTGACTTTTCTTCACATGACCATTAAATGATGCTTTTTCTGATACACTAGCCAGAGTTTAACGGAACATATTAAACATTTATGCTGTGCTTGTTTCTTAGGGTACAGACTTACATAATGCTTACTGTTTTGGGCCATTTTCTTCCTTCTGCTTAAGAGTTCTGGAAGCCAGTATAGCAGAAAATAAAGCCTGTTTGAAGAGGACCCCCACGGAAGTTTGGAGGGATTCTCGAAACCCTTATGATAGAAAAAGGCAGGACAAGGCTCCTGTTGGACTAAAGAATGTTGGCAACACTTGCTGGTTTAGTGCTGTTATTCAGGTAAGGGTCTTTATTCAGCTTTTACTTGATTGACATTAGAGCAGTAAAAGTGGCATTGACTGTGTACGCTTCTTTTAACTTCTATATTTTAAGTGTAAGTGTGGGTCACAGAAGATCCAAAGAATTTTTCTATAGATATCAGAACCTGGGTTTACTGTCCAGTTTAACTTCTTAATCCATCTGGTTATTTGATACCATATTTAAAACTAAATATTGAGCCACAAGTCCCAATACCTAAGTACCAGTAGAATCCTTATTGTCACAGTGCTATTTGGAGCTATCTTTACCTTCTATGAAGTAAAATAATTCATCTTTTATCAAATATTATTCTTACTTCCTATAGAGTAACTTTCAAACTATTTAATCTGTGTCCCAAGAACAAAATACATTTCATATTTATATTTTTTTGTTTTGCTTTTTGCCAGTCCTAGGCCTTGAACTCAGGTCCTTAGCACTGTCCTTATGCTTTCTCAAGGCTGGAGCTCTACTACTTGAGTCACAGCAGCACTTCCAGCTTTTTTCTATATATGTGGCATGGAGGGTCTTCCTGCATGTTAGGCAAGCACTCTACCACTATGCCAAATTCCTGGCCCCTCTACAGTATATTTTTAAATAAAAAATATTCTTGCTGGGTACTCATACCTGTAATTTTAGCTACTCAAGAGCCAGAGATCTAAGGTTTGCTGTTCAAAGCCAGCCCTAGCAGGAATCTTATCTTTAATTAATCACACACAAAAAAGCTGAAAGTGGCACTGTGGCCCAAGTGTTAGAATGCTAGTCATGAGCAAAGGGAGTTCAGGGACAGTGCCCAGGCCCAGAGTGCAAGCCCCAGGACTAGCAAAAAAAATACTCTTGTCAATTTATGGTCTATAATATATTCCGATATTTCACAGAGTATTCTAAAAATGTTCATTGCAGTGACTTTTCTTAGACTTTTGAGGTGCATTTTTATTGCTAAAGGTTTATTTCCTGAGTGTTTTCTTATAGATATAACTTTTTTTAGATTGCTATTATTTTCAGTTGGTGAATTACTTATTTATACCTTATTTTTGTGCCAGTCCTAGGGCTTGAACTCAGGACTTTGAAGCTGTCTTTGAGGTTTTTTTGCTTAATGCTAATACTGACACTTGAGCAACAACTCCACTTCCTGCCTTTTAGTGGTTAATTGGAGATGAATCTCAAGAGATATTCCAGGCTGGCTTTGAACCATGAGCCTTAGGTCTCTGCCTCCTAAGCAGCTAAGATTACAGGTGTGAGTCACCAGCATCTGTCTCGTCTTTCTTCTTTCTCTTCCTCTTCTTCTCCTTCTTTTTTTTCTTTCCTTTTGTTAAAGAAGATATCTCACTAGAACATAATGTATTTTAAGTTTTTCGCTATATTGTATACCTTTAACTTTGAATAAACTCTTACTACATAGTAACATAAAGAGCTTATTATTATTATTATTATTATTATTATTTATTATTGTCAGTCCTGGGGCTTAAACTTGGGGCCTAGGTTAGCACTATACCACTTGAGCCACAGCACCACTTCTGGCCTTTTCTGTGTATGTGGTACTGAGGAACCAAACCCAGGGCTTCATGCAAGCTAGGTAAGCACTTTACCACTAGCTCAAGTTCCTGGCCCAAGAGCTTTAAATAATATCTTTTTTGTTTGTTTGTTTGTTTCAATAACTTGAAGTTTATTTCAATTAGCATCATCTTATATGGTCACATGTACATAGCAATTGAGCTATTGTGATCCTCTGCTATGACTATCCTAGACATGTACATGTTGACATATACATGTTATACATGTTTCATTGGGTCTGACTTTCTTCACTTAATATGACACTTAATATGATTTTTTTCCAAGTCTTTCCATTTCTTTATGAATGGGGTGATGTTATACTTTTTGATGAAAGCATAGAATTCCATTGTGTACATATATACCCCATTTTCTTTTTTTATTAAATAATTTATTAACATTGATTTTCCATTATATTTCAGATGTCATGCTTTTCATATATTTTTATTGTAATTAATAGAAAGGTTACATACTCATCAGACAGGGTTACATTACTTGACAAACATTGATACTGGTTCTCATGTCTTGGTCCCCATTAACCTCCTCCCACCTCCACCCCTCATCTTGTTTTCCCCCCTATCCTATACTATTTCAAATTAACAAGTAAGCATATATACAGAATATCAGATAACAAGGTAAAATACTATAACAATGTGAGATAACCAAGGGACAGCAGAAGAGATGAGAGATAACATAGTACATTAAGGACAACAATCACTCATTGTATGGCTTTTGTTTCTATATCCTGGAGGTCCTTTCATTTAGCATCATACTATATGTCCTTATGTATCTAGGTTTATCTCTATTGTAAATCTCTGTTAGGAGACCCCAGGGTTTCTACTGGTTATGACAAATGAAGGAAACCATTGAGCCTTATGTTCCTTTAAGTCTGGCTTACTTCACTTAATATGATTTTTTTCTAAGTCATTACATTTCCTTATGTTCCTCAAGAGACTAAACATAGAGCTCCTCTATAACCCAGCAATTCCAGTACTTGGCATTTACCCAATTGTCCAGAAATAAGGACGTACTAAATCCACTAGCATAACGATGTTCATTGCAGCACTATTTACCATAGCAAAGATACAGAATCAACCCTGATGCCCCTCAGTTGATGAGTGAATCAACAAGATGTGGTATTTATTCACAATGGAACTCTATGCTGCTGTCAGAATGAATTACATCGCCCCATTTATAAGGGTTTGAAAAGACTTAATATATTATCTAATATGGATTTTTGAAAGTTACCCTTTATACAGTTGTGCTTTGTAGCAGAATTATCTGTAATATTGTTTCTTAACAAAATAATATGTAAAAATACAGCAAATTTGATATAGATTTGGAATAGTTTTTTCTTTTTTTCATATTTTTTTATTGTTAAATAGAAGGGTTACATTATATTCACCAGATAGAAGGTACATTACTTCAAAAACATTGATAGCCTTTTTTATGTCTTGGTTCCCATTTCCCTCCCCCAACCCCTACCCCTCATCTTGTTTTCCTCCCTTCCCTATCAGACTTTAAATAACCAAATATGCATATATACAGTATATCAGATAACAAGTTGAAATACTGTAACAATATGAGATAACCAAGGGACAGCAGAAGATATGAGAGATTATATAGTACATTAAGGATAACAATCACTGTTTATGTGGCTTTTGTTTCTATATCCCGGAGATCCTTCCATTTAGCATCATCCTGTATGGCCTTATGTATCTAGGTTTTGTTCTATTGTAATTCTCTCCTAGAAGAGTCCAAGGTTTCTACTGATTATGAGATTTGGAATAGTTTTATGTGTGTAAGTAGTATTTGTCAAGAATGTGTCTCTAAGAATAATGATTTTCCAAATTTTGTCAACAGAATTTTATCTTAGATATATTAAATAATTCTCTTTCAGTCATTATTCAATCTTTTGGAATTTAGAAGACTAGTTCTGCATTACAAGCCTCCATCAAATGTTCAAGATTTACCTCGAAATCAAAAGGTAAAATTAAAAGCAGAGTAATACTGTTTATATCCTGTTACCTTATATCCATTCATTTTGATGAATTATATGGTACTTCAAATGAGAGACTAAGAATATGAACTTGGTACTATAACTTCATATCCTGTGTCTGTATATTGTGAATATTAATATTCTAAATTTTATATCCATTCAGGACCCCTCTGTTGGGATTACTAAGATTTCAATACCATTTATGGGTTGCAATATATCATTCATCATCTTTTCTCAATTTTACTACTGAAAAAATTTGTGTAAATGAAAATTTTCAGTCAGTGGTTCAGAAGCATCCTTAAAAAACAAAAAAAACAAAAAAACAAAAAAAAAAAACAGGGACCGGGAGTTTGGCCTAGCATGCACGAAGACCCAGGTTTGACTCCTCAGTACCACATATGTAGCAAAAAGCCAGAAGTGGTGCTGTGGCTCAAGTGATAGAGCCCTAGCCTTGACAAAATCCAGGGACAGTGCTCAGGCCCTGAGCCCAATCCCAGGACTGGCAAAAAAAAACAAACCCGAAAAACAAAAACAAAAACAAAAAACAGATTTTGCTGTGATTATCTTTACAGTCACAATTTTGCCTTTTACGTTGGAAGCTGTTTTTTTTTTTTTAAATTGAGAGAACACTACTCCTGGGCCTGATTAACTGGTTTAGTCAGTTGATTTTTCTTTGTGAGGTTCCTTGAACTGTAAAGTATAGACAGTAACAGCAGTTATTACGTAGAGTTGCTTGAGGGGATTTAATGTATAAAAATATGAAGGGCTTAAAAGTACCTGTTGTATTTGAATATTACGTGGCAGCTACTTCTAGTTGTATAATTATTTTAAAGACTTTAACATTTAGGCCTGGTTTGTGTCCAGATGTTAGTACTTAAGGGGGAGAACACTGACTGGAGAGGAGATGCTAGAACTCAGAGCGTTAGTGATGTTTGTCATAAACCACCTGAGCCCTAAGTGGTACGAAAGGGGTAAAGTTTTATGTTTCAGTAAAGTACTGAACTTTGTGTGACCTATTGTTGTAGTGCTAAATTATTAAATGATGTTTTCCTTTTAGGGGTTGATTTTTAAAGTAACTTTTTTCCCCTCTTGCAAGCATGTGAAACATTTATAAAGCACTCTGGAAGGAAAATAATTTGATGTGCAAGCAACTTTTCAGGCTGTAATCTCAGACTGTGAAGTGTCAGGCTGGAAAGCAGTTATATTTAAAAAGGAGCTGATACAAACTAGCAATGTCTCACACTCCTGAAAAATTGAGAAAAAGATCTCCAATCTTAAGTTTATATTTGGCTTTTTTAAAATTTATTTTTTAACATTTATTTTAATGTATAGAGGGGTTACAGTTATATTCGCCAGATAGAATGTGCATTACCTCTGCCTACATATCTTGACAGATAGATGTATAGATGTATATCTGTATATTGTCGTTGAACTTTAATTCACCTTACTTTAGTAATTTGCAGAACTTGTTTATTGTTGAATAAAGAAGATACTTTCTTTAATCTTTAAGAAGTACTTAGTATATGTTTCCATGACCAGGGCTAGTGAGGCCATGCCACATGCTAGAAAAATATGTAATTACCACCTTTCTAGAAAACTTTTACCTCCCTCCCTCTTTTCTTCTTTATTTTTTTCTCCTTTTTTTCTGCCAGTCCTGGGCCTTGAACTCAGGGCCTTACCTCTGTTCTTAGGCTTTCTCAAGGCTAGAGCTCTTCCACTTGAGCCACAACACCATATCTGGCTTTTTTCTATGTATGTGGTACTGAGGAACCAAACCGGGGTCTTTGTGCATGCTAAGCAAGCACAAAGCAACCACTAGGCTACACTCCTACTCTCCCCTTTTTTAATTGTCCGTTTATTGTATAGAGGGACTACAGTTACATTTGTCAGGTAGCAGGTGCATTACTTCTCACACATTGGAACCCCCTCTTCTGTTTTTGTCACCATTTCCCTTCACTACCCCCTCCCAATCATCTTGTTTTCCCCCCTTCCCTTTCTTATTTCTAATAAACAAATAAATGTATAAACAACACACCGGGTAACAAAGTCAGATACAAAAACAATATGAGATTAACCATAAGGACAAAAGAAGAGATGAGAAATAACATAGTACATTAAGAACAACAATACACAAATTTTTGTGTTTTTAACTGAGACCCTGATGTTTTCTAGGCAGGTGGTCTACCACTTGAGCTGTAGCCTAACCCTTTTCTGCTTTAGCCATTTTTTGAGTAGGTTCTTAGCTTTTTTGCCTATGTGGATCTGTTTGGGTTTGCATATAGATCCCATGTAGCTGGATTACAAAAGTACACTGAAACACCAAGATTATTAGTTGGGATTGTTTCACCTTTTTTCTGTGTTGGCTTCTAACTGTTATCTTCCTACTCCGTTTTCTGAGATGGAAGGATTATAGACATCAGCCACTCTCTATGGGTCTAGAAATACTTGCTTCTGACAATGAAACGTTTATATGGGTACTTCAAAAAAAATTTTTTTTGTCAGTTATAGGGCTTAAACTCAGGACCTGGCTTAGTGCTCTACCACATTGAGCCATAGCTCTACTTTTAGTTTATAGGAGACTAATTGAAGATAGGAATCCCGTGGCCTTTCCTACCCAGGCCGGCTTTAAACAACAATCCTCAGATCTCAGCTTCCTGATTATTTAGGATAGTAGGCATGAACAGCCTGTACCTCATTCAGGTATTCTTTTGATTTAGGGAAGTTAAATAATTTCACACATTATTTAAAACACATTGAGGAAATTATTGTGTCACTTTGTATAAGGTTGTCTACAGTTACCTTCCAGTTTGGCATGTGCCAAATGGATGCCATTGACTCAAATGTGGTCATATAGGTCCTTATCAGGTACTAATTTGTGCCATGCTCACTTGAGGTCATAAAAAGGCCATTTATTTAATAAGGTATTAGTATAACTTCTGCCACTTATTATTTAATGTTAAATTTATATCCAACTTGGGAATTGTTAACTGCTACATTGAGTTTAAAAAATGAATGCATTTGGGATCAATTTAGTCAAATCCCACAGAGACCCTTTGCAGTTAGCCACCAAAGCTTGTCACAAATATTATTTACATGTAGAGTGAGAAGAACAAATTGAGTTTGATCTAGTTTGAACACTGATAGACATGCTTCTACTTCTAGAAATGGCAACTATTTTTTTCTTGTTTAAATTGTTTGTAAGTGTGTATTGAGAATGGTGATGTTACTAGAAAAATGATATATTATCAACTTAATCATTTCCTTATTCTCAAGATACTCTGGATTAAAAAGTTATAAATGGAGAGTGAAACAAAAAGTGTTGAATAAAAAGATTTATATAATGTCATATTTAATAGAAATCAGTATAGAAGCATCTGGTAAAGGCTTATAATCAAAAACAAGATTATTTGAAATCTTAATTTAGGACAAAAATGTCCACATGAATATTTCTCCTCTCCCCTATAAAGACTGAGAATTGCAAACAAAAGACTATATTTAGTTCAGGAATACAGTATATTCACAAGTTAATATCTGAAAGTCTTAAATTTACCCTCCCCCACAAAAAAAATTCAGCATGTTGTTAATCATGTCCAAGTGACAGAGATTGGATTGATAAGTTTTAATACCTGTTTAAAAGATTCAGCTTGGTGAAAATATATTTTTGAAATACAAGGAACTTGTTTGATAACAACTATAGAAACATATCTAGAAGATCTCAATAATTAGGAACTAACATGCCTATAAACATGCCAAGGAACCTACAAAACATGAGAAAATTTAAAATGTTTTGAACAGAATGAAAATTATAACTTGACCTGTCCAAATTAGATTCACCTAAAGCAGTGATTAGTAGAAAGTCACCCAGTGAACACAGACAGAAGACTTCATATTAATGAACAATAGTTTGCAAGCCAGAAATTAGAAGCAAATATGAATCCCAAATGAAAAGAAAGGAGGAAATGATAAATGTAAAAATAGGAATCACTGAAGTTGACCTCAGAAAAGAATAATAGAAAACTAATGACAATAAAGCTTCTTTTTGGAAACAAATTAATAAAATTGTTGAGCTTTTAAAGATCAAGAAAAAAGAGACAGAAACTAGGAATATAAAGGATGAGAAAAGAGAAGAACACTTTACATTCTGTGTATGAAACCTCTCATAAGCAAAAGACAAGTAAGTGAAGTATATAGCTGTAGAACTGGCTGATGTAGAAGTTGATTATTTGTAGTGACCCACTGTCACAGTAAGCCAGTATTCCACTCAAATACTCAGCAGTTATGTTTGTTTGTTTTTTACAGAAAATGGACATGGAGGGTTTTGAACTCAGAGCAAGTCCTCTCTCACCTGAATTGTGGGAGTGTAGTTATTTTTCAAATAGTTTTTGTCCTGCATCATCTTCCTCTGCCTGTGCCTCAGATCCCTACAATGATGTTCAGAGAACAACTATTTCTATATGAACTATAGATTTCTAGGCAGATATTATATAAAGATACTTAAATACATGTCTGTGGTGATTTTGTTAATGATAACTTTACAAACTTGGAATTTTTTTCATATTTATATTAGAATAGATATTGTTAGAGCTGCATATAAGAACTTCTCATCCAGTTTGTTGTCCTGAGGCATTGTACCCAATTTTATAAATAAATATGTTTATTAAAATTTCCTCTTTTTAAAAGTAAGTTAATTTTAATCTAATCATAATTATTGAATAAAGCATTTTTAAGAGATTCTGAACTCTTATCGTTGAGAAGATTATAGTTTTATTGAGAGGAATATTAAATTTTTATCATAATAAGAGGGTGATGTTTATTATCTGGTTTAAGCAATATTAGATTCATATACTTCATAAAAACTAAAATTAAGCATAGCAGTTCTAATTAGATTATATGTAATGTGTTATAAACTAAGGACAGTTTTCTTTTTTTTTTTTTTTTTTTTTTGCCAGTCCTGGGCTTAAACTCAGGGCCTGAGCACTGTCCTTGGACTTTCTCAAGGCTAGAGCTCTACCACTTGAGCCTCAGCACCAATTCCGGCTTTTTTCTATGTATGTGGTACCGAGGAATCGAACCCTGGTCTTCATGCATGCTAGGCAAGCACTCTACCACTAGGCCAAACTCCCGGCCCAGGGCAGTTTTATTCTTTAAATAACAAATAACAAAATGATCGTAAGTAGTAAAAATATAAATACTATTTGCTCTTAAATTGCTAAAATATATTTAGACACAGTTACTGATCTAAAAGTTAGGATCATCTCACCAGCCTTAGCAGGTAGAGATTGATGGAATTTGAGGACATCTTTATGTTGGAGCTATCTAGAAAGGTTTCACAGAAGAGAGGGGATTTGGCTTCAATGGATGTATTTGAGGAAGGACTTTGAACAGGGCTCGGCCTCTATGAGCACTTAATTGAATGTTAGCTGTCATTATTGCTTTTGTCAGCAGCAGCTGGGTCTTGATGAATAGAAGGATTATAATAAACATGCTCAAATGCAGCAGATATTCTTGGCTGAGTAATGACATATGCTGTGAATATATAGCATTTATGCTGAAATTGTGAACCTAGCCTAACTCTTCTCTCTTCACGTTTGACTTTAAGTCCTATGGATAATACCACTGTTCTTATCTTTAAGAAAAACATGAAGTGCTGGACTTTTCTAGTACATGTATCAGTTATTTTAATTTGGGGGTAAGATTAGGTGACTATCTCTGGTCTAGTAAAGATTATAATCTTCACTTAGATTTTTTGTTTTCTGAATAGGAACATCGAAACTTGCCTTTTATGCGTGAACTGAGGTACCTGTTTGCACTTCTTGTTGGTACTAAAAGGAAATATGTCGATCCATCCAGAGCAGTGGAAATTCTTAAGGATGCATTCAAATCAAATGACTCACAGCAGGTAGTTTTCTTTTATTTGGTCATTAAACATTTTGTCTACTGAATCTTGTAGATCCTTGAACAATTTTTCCAAGAATATGGAAATACTGTGAAAAGTGACATACATTTGGCTCTTAACAGAAAATCAGTTTTGAGCATCATAAGATGGTGGACTAACATTGCATAAGTTATTAGTTTTGAGTTTTCTCAAGAGTAATCTAGTTGGGAAACCCCTGTTTTAAAGATGTACAAATGGAAACTGATGTGTAATGTCATTCGCTTTCTGTCCCCTCAATTTAGAAAGTGCCTTCTTTGTACATTACCCCAGGAAAAGCCTGATGCTTGCTTTCTAATGAGCAGTGAGAAATCATTTAACTCATGTCATCATTATCCTTCTATATTTAATCAGCTCAATAGTTTTGAATATATAATGTAAATACACATCTAGAAATGAGTAGCTGTTTTTATTACATACCCATGTCATTGAACAAATCAGTTTCATGAGAATATATTTTCATGATTTTACTGCCCTGGAATTACCTGAAATATTGACAGTTACCTGAAATATTAACAATAGTAACTTAGTAATTAGGTGCTGGTCGCTAGCTTTAATTAATTTACCAAATCTAACAAGTGTCTTGGTAATAGTAATATAGCTTAAAAGTTGTTGAATCAAGGAACTGAACTGGGGCTGGGTTTGTGGCCTAGTGGTATTGTCTTCGCTTAGCATGCATGAAGTCCTGAATACCACATGCATAGAAAAAGCCAGAAGTGGTGCTGTGGTGGAGTGGTAGAGTGTTAGCCGTGAGAAAGCTCAAGGGTAGTACCCAGGCCCTGAGTTCAAGCTCCAGGACTGGCAAAAAACAGCAACAGAAAATAGACTGAATTGTCAAAAAGCACTAGTTTTCTAGAGAGTCACTGATGATCCATTAGGACGTATATTTCTGTGCATGGTACTGATTTTTTAAAAGAATTTATTAACATTGATTTTTACATCATATTTCAAATGATGCATTTAACAAACAAGTATTCAAGAAGGGAATCTCTATATACAATCACTGGCACTTAGATTTTTAGAACATAATTAAAATTAGGCTGACAGTTTGTATGTCATAGATACATGTTAATGTATGTGGTAAAACATTATGTCTATAAAGTCATAGATTTTTATTGATTTTCTTTTTATATAAACTCATTTGAGCAAGAGAAACATGAGAGCCTATATTACCCAAGTTATTACTTATTTTAAAGTTTTAATTATATTCTATTTAATCTATAAAAATTCATTTCATTTATGTAAAACATTTCACATGATTGTTCACATTTGTGAACAATTGATAATTATGTTCTTTAAGCACTAAATGTAGGTTTTATATTGCAATATTAATACCTTTATTAGTATGCTCAATAAGACTTCTTCTTTTTCCACAGCAAGATGTGAGTGAATTTACACACAAATTATTAGATTGGTTAGAAGATGCCTTCCAAATGAAAGCTGAAGAGGAAACGTAAGTTACCATAAAACTTAATGACAAGTACAGGAAGTAAATAAATATCTTTGAGTTTTTTTCCCCCTATATGCTACATGTCAAGAAGGGAAGAATTTTGGAAATGCCAGTATTACTTGTGCTAGTACCAAGGTATTTGGAATTTGTGGACATACGTTCTCATCACTTTCAGTTTTCACTCAGACATCAGTGTAATTCAGAATCTAAAAATGTGATTTCTGAAGTGTTCATCTAATGTCTATTTACATTCCTTCAGTTCTACAATCATTTTTCATGAGGGGTAACAGATTAGTGAATGGCATCTCCATTCATTTATCCAGTGTCCAGGGAGTTGTCTCCATTTGTTTAAAATTTTTCTGTACTCTCTTGGGTGGTTTATCTCTAATTTCATGATGGTTTGATAGGCTACAAGACATTATGTCAGTTTCTTCTAAGGCCAGAGACTTGCAGTATCATATGGAATATGATACATTTTGGAGGTGGTTTCAAGGGCTGTGAGAAGGATCCATGTCATACAGCTTCTAGGTTGAAACACTCTACAGATATCTGTTCAATATATATTTGTGTATGTGTCATTTGCTCTGAGGTTTGTTTGTCAGTTTTTTTCCTATGTGTAAGAGTTACACATTAGAGTCTCCTACTATTAATTGTTCTGAGGTCTGTCAGTGCTTATATTTCTACAAGTGTTTATTTCGTGTACCTGCAATTTCCTTTGAGAGTTCATTTTCTTTTTCAATGTGAAGTGACCTTTATCTCCACCAACTGGTTGAGTTTGAACTCTTATTGTGATGTATAGCTAATACTTTCTATTCCTAGAATCCATTTGCTTGAAATATCTTCCTCCATTCTTTCACTCGAAGCATTTAAGGAATATGTTTGTGCAACTTGCTTTTTAATCCAAGTTTCTGTTCTGATTCTTTTGATTAAAGAGTTGATAATATTAATAGTTGACATTGATATTGAAAAGTATGCCATACTTCTTGTTTTTTTATATCATATTTACTTTATTCCCCATTTTCTTTGCTAATCTACTTACCTACTAGTTTTTTTTCTTTCCCTTATTTTTCTGTTTATTTTCTTCTTCTGTGAGTTCAATTCCTTTCAATATCTTTTGCAATGCTTTTTTATTAGCATTTAATTTATCATGGAAGATTTCCCCTTCATTTATGAAGAATAGCTTCTATGACTACTTTAAGTTGGCTACTGTCAACTTCCAATTAGAGTTCGTGTTGAGAACTACTGTCATTCATGCCTGTGTGGTGGCTCATGCTAGCTACTCAGTAATCCTAGCTACGCAGGAGGCTGAGATCTGAGGATTACTGTTCAAAGCCAGCCCAGGCACCCCTGAGACTCTTATCTCCAATTAACCACTAGAAAACTGGAAGTGGCACTGTGGCTCAAGGGGTAGGATGGTAACCTTGAGCTGAAGAGCTCAGGGACAGCACGCAGGCCCAGAGTCCAAAAACTGACGACAATAAATAAATAAATAAAAGAACTACTGTTGTTCTTTTGAGAACTTTGAAAAATTAGTTTATATTAGTCTAAGATTGCTGCATTTTCATACACGTTCTAGATATTCCAATTAATTTCAGTCTCTCACACTCTTTATTCATTCCCAAATAATTTCTATTAATTCACAGTTTATATCTTAATTGCAATACATTTTTACCTTACTTGTTCTCTATTATAGAAATTTATTCTTATCCTAATGTGCTTCTCATTGAATGCAACTTGCTCTCTCCTTTGCAGCTTTCAATGTTTATTTTTGTATATGTCATGTTTAAACTACAAGGTATCTAGGGATAGTTTTTCTCTGATTTTGCTTGGTTGGTGTTTGTAAGCTTTCTTCTCAAGGCTGACCTCTTTAGGCTAATGAACTTTTCTATGCTTATTGAATAGATTCTCAGTGCCTTAAATTTTATTTCTTCTGCTTATTTATCCATGATTCATAGGTTTGATCTTTTTTATGGAATTTGAGAGGTCTTGTAAATTCCACTTACATTGTCTTAGTTTTTAAAATATGCTTTTAATCTCATCCATCTGCTTTCCTAACCCAGTAACTTATTTTCAACTTGCTCAGTTTTGTTAACTAGGTAGGATAAGAATAATTCTACTTACAGAAGGAAGGAAAGTATAGTGAATGTAGTAGAAAGGAAACAGAGATATGACTTAAAATTCAGTCCTGAAAGGCAGGTATTAAGGTTCAGGCACAAAAGCTTCAGAGAAAAGTAAATAAGTGATAATTACCAACAAGTAAATGAGAAGATAGAACCATCTATTGCAAGAGATAGAAACTAAAAAGCAAAGGGTATGTATCAGAAATACAGAAAAAAAAATCCTGAGTTAAATGAATAAAAATACCAACACAAGCCTAACAATATTACTTTTTTGTTGTATGTGTTTATCTCATGTTTTTCTATGTACAGATGCTCACACACACCTGTATGGAGTTCAAGGCTTTGGAATTTGTAATAGATCTAAGTAGAAGGGCTCTGTCTCCATCAACAGTCACCACAAAGAGGCAGGGATAGGGCAGTGAGAACTTTAGAATCCTCAGGCTCAAAAGTTTCTTGCCACCTTGGCCTTAGGCAATGGAATCATGTCTTACCTGGGAAGATGTTAGCCATAGACAGCAGTTACAACCATGCCTTCAGAGTCTCAGTTACCACAATAGCACCTCTGCTGTGTGACTGGATAGTAGTTTACAAGGCTCCTCTCTGTCATGTCTAGGGAAGCTGCCTTTTCCCTATTAGCTGCCTCCAGTGGTGGTCTGTGCCAACAGTTGTGAGTCTCTGCTCTATTCATTTATGGACAAATAAGTGGGTGCCATACTGTCAGGTAATTCACAGAATCTACATTTTCTGTAGCTACTGCCTCTGGTGTCTAAGATGATGTTTTATCTTGAGGCAATTTATCTGAGGGGCTCTGTCAGACAGAGTTCCCTTTCCTCACCCAACTCATACAACTGGCTAATTTCAAATTCTGTGCCAAAGTGTTCTGTGAGTCATTAAGCTCTGATTGCTACGTATATGGAGGCTTCCAGAGGAACTTAGTCCCAAGGAATTGGTACTTCCTCAAGATGGTGACTTACTGCAGAATGCTGAGATGAGAGCCTCAGAGTGTAGGGAGTATTATATATATGAAAGAATATAATGCGTGATTGTTGTCCTTAATGTACTATGTTATCTCTCATCTCTTTTGCTGTCCCTTGGTTATCTCATATTGTTATAGTATCTCACTTTGTTATCTGATATATCGGATATATTTGTATTTGGTTATTTGAAATTGGATAGGGAAGGGGGGAAGACAAGAGGAAGGGTGGGGTTGGGGCGGGGGAGGGAAATGGGGACTAAGACCGGTGGAAGGGTATCAATGTATGTGAATTAATGCACCTTCTATCTGGCAAATATCATGTAACCCTTCTATTAATTACAATAAAAATATATGAAAAAAAAGAAAGAATAGCAAACAGTCTGCAGGAGATATTTAAACATTCATGATCACAGCAGCACTATTCACAATAGCCAAATGATAGAAGCAAATCACATCCATTGAGAAGAGTCAGTGAACAAAATGCCCTGGGTTAAAACAATGGATTATTATTTGGCTTTAAAAGGACAGGAATCTTGACACATAGTATGACATTGACATGATGAACCTAGAAGACATTATGCTAACTGAAATTACCCTTGTCACAAAAAAAAGACAAATACCATAGATATTGAGTAGCCAGACTGAGAAAAAAAAACTGCAGAATGATTATTGATACAAGATATGGAGAGGGTAGAAATGGATTGTTTAGTATAAAGGGTTTCAGGGTTTGCTTTTTTTTTTTTTTAATCGTCAGTCGTGGGGCTTGAACTCTGGGCCTGCACACTGTCCTTGAGCTCTTCCGCTCAAGGCTAGTGCTCTACCACTTGAGCCACTGTGGTTAATTCTGGTAGTTAATTGGAGATAAGAGTCTCATGAGACTTTTGTCCTGGATTGGCTTTAACTGTGATCCTCAGATCTCAGCCTCCTGAATAGGATTACAGATGTGAGCCACCTGCACCCAGCTAAGGTTTTAGTTTTATAAGAGAAGTTCTGTACTTTGGGCTGGGATGTAGCTCAATGGCAAAGCACTTGGCTAAGAAAGTTCCATGCCCTGGGTTTGATTGTCAGTACCAAAGAAGAAAAGGCAAAAAAACAGAGTTCTGGACCTTGCTTATATGGTGGGAATGCAAAAGTGGATAATATGGTATAATTTTTATACCATAATATGCTCATTTATCATAATTAAAAATAACTGATATTGGTAGCTCATGCTTATAACCCTATCTACACAGGAGGCTGAGATAGGAACATGCTTCTAAGCCGCTTGACATATCACTGTTGTTCTAAGGATTGAATGATGTCCCTTGTAACACATTTATCAAAAGCATGAGTCTATTTTATTTTATTTTTAATTTTTTGTCAGTTGTGAGGCTCGAACTCAGGACCTGGGTACTATCCTTGAGGTGTTTTTTCTTGAGGTTAGCATTCTACCACTTAGATTCACAGCCTCACTTCCGGTTTTCTGGTGGTTAGTTGGAGCTAAGAGTCTATCATGGATTTTCCTGCCTGGGCTACTTTTGAACAGCATTATTAGATCTTGCCTACTAGTTAGGATTTTTGGCATGAGCCACAAGTATGGCCCTGTCTCTTTTAAAGAGCACTTCATAAATCAGTCTTATTCAAATGCAAAATTAATGTAGCAATCATTTTTATATGATATTTGAGTACATTTTAATACAATAAAACCAAGATGAAGCTGTGCCCGGTGGCTCATGTCTGTAATTCTAGCTACTCAGGAGGCAGAGATCTGAGGATCAAGGTTCAAAGCCAGCCTGAGCACTAAAGAACCTGGGCTGAAGAGCTTAGAGACAGCATCCAGGCCCAGAGATTTCAAGCCCCATGACCCACCAAAACAACAAAAAACCAAGGTGAATTGTCTTTTGGGGCCAGATAAGGTACTTTTTGTGTGTTTTGTTTTTAAGTCAGGGTCTTAGTATATAGCTCAGGCTACTCTTGAAGCCAATATGTAGCCCCACTACTAGGACTTTGTCCCTTGGCTTCTTAAATGCTGGCATGAGAGGCACCTAGCCCCAAATCATTAATTTTTATTCGCTTCAAAATTTATTACATTAGTTGCATAATTACCTAAAAACCATTTTTAGAGTATTTGGATAATTCACAGACAGCTAATTGTACTAGTAGCCTGGAACTTATAATTTAGGATAGAGTAGGTTTTTAGTGCCTCTAGCTTGGAGCTGGTGATTTTGGATTACATGTACTGTTCAGTGTAGGAAATAATGAAATTATGGAGAAATCAGTTTTTATTAAATACGGTTTTATCTCATTCTCCATAAAGCCAAATAACCATGCACTGTGCATTTTTAAAGTATATAATGGAAATATATCATGATAATAGGAAAAGTAGACACTTTGCGAGCACAAACTGTGTATGTATCTTTTCTAAGATTAGCCCAGGGAATAACTCAATTTAACTCTTATCACAGTCTGTGAGTTCAGTTACCTCACTACACTTGCCAGGTGAACAAAGAAAAGAATAAATTTAATGTCCTTGTCCAAGTGACATAGGAGAAATAAGTAACAGATCAGTGTTCATGACAGCTAATAAATACTACCATACTGTCATATATTTTTATTCATATTTTCTCCTTGTAGATCTAAAATTATAAACTTGTATCTTTATTTTTTAACATCCTTAGGGATGAAGAAAAACCAAAGAACCCCATGGTAGAGTTGTTCTATGGAAGATTCCTCGCTGTAGGAGTACTAGAAGGTACGATTACACATTTTCTTTTTATTACAAGTGAAAAATGACACTGCTCTCCAGTAATTCATTTATATATGTATATTTTCTTTTTTTCTCTCTCTCCCTTCTCCCCACCTACTGGGAATTGAACTCTAGGCCTTGTTGTTGCTAGGTAGGTGCTTGCTCAACTACTTGAGCCATGCCCTAGCATATTTCCTTCTTCATTTGTCAGTTAACAGTGTCACATTTTTTGCCTCTGGTGAGCCTCAAATTGTAATCCTCTAATGTCACCTCCCAAGTAGCTGGTAATATAGACATGAGTTACCATTCCCAGATATCAGAGTTTTCTATTTTCTTTTTCTTCTGTGATAGTGCTCAAGTTTAAATTCAGATCTTATTGCTTACCACATAGCATTTAAATACTGAGTCATGCCTCCAGAGTCTGGAGTCATGCCTCCAGATCTGCTTTTTGCTTATTTGTGTGTCAAGGAATATGGTCTATGGGCTTTCCAGCATAGCTGGGTTGTCAGGTATACTCTGCTTTATTATCTTCCTTCCATGGAAATAGGACTCCATAGAGTGCCTGGGCTGACCTGGAACAACTGTTCTTCCAGTCTCAGCCTCCTCTATCTTTTAGGGTAATAGGCACATGTCATTGTATAGAGTGCCTGGGTTGATGTTGAACTTATCCTCCCATGGTTTAGCCTCTTAATTAACTAGGTATGCGCCAGTAGCCTGGTGCCTGGGTTCAGTGTCATTTTAATATATTATTCTTCATTGTGCTATCTTCAGGCTGGTCATTTATATCCAGTCCTGTGACCTTTCCACATATGTATATATGTGTGTATGTTTGTTTGATTTCATCTACATTTGTACATTTCTGTTAACACTCTAATCCAGGCTACTTTATTTCTGGGTAGCTTCTGTAATAGTCACCTAATATTCTGTCGCACAATGGACACAATCATATATCTAAGAAACTTGTCTAATTCAGTTATTCTTGGATGTAACCGTTGAGTGACGCATTAAAGAATGTACTATAAAAATTTTTCTATGAGGTCTCAGAGTCCTATAAGTCTCTTTGAACCTCTGCTCTACCTCATTGTCATCTCCTTGTTTCTCCGTGCTACACTGACCTTCCTTTCACGAAGTATGCATCAATGTACTTGTTATGCCATTCTTCTGCCAGGAGTGTTATGTAATCTGCAACCTGGCTCATTTCTGTTCACCCTTCAAATCTCAGCGTGGATCACTTTACCGTGATAATCTTCCCTACACTGCTTACTACCCCCCTAAGACTGAATTATATTCCCTTTTATACTAGTTCATAGCACATTTTTTGACTGTGTGTGTCTGTGTGTTTATACATCTTTTGTAAGAGCTAGCATAAAAAGTAATTATAGATTTATAAGTACTATATGAAATAAGTGTGTGTGATTTGTTTCAAACAGGACTGAAGTTATTTTTTAATTCAGGATAACATCTCTATGTTAACTGGTATATACAAGCCCACAGTTAACATAGTGTCTTGCTCTTAGTAATAATACTTTTTGCAGCCAGGCACTGGTGGCTTACTCCTGTAATCATAGCTGTTCAGGAGGCTGAGATCTAAGGACTGTGGTTTCAAACCAGAGCAAGCAGAAAAGTCCATGAGAAGCCAGGCGTGGTGGCTCATGCCTGTAATCCTAGCTGCTCAAGAGGCTGAGATCTCAGGATCAAGGTTCAAAGCCAGCCTGGACAATACAAAGCCAAGAAACTCTTATCTCCAATTAATCATTAGAAAATGGGAAGTGGCGCTATGGCTCAAGGGTAGGATATTGGCCTTGAGCTGAAGAGCTGTCTGGACAGCACCCTGGCTCATGGGTAGGGCGGTAGCCTTTAGCTGAAGAGCTCAGGGACAGCGCCCAGGCCAGAGTTCAAACTCCATGACCACCCCCCCTCCCAAAAAAAGAAAAGTCTGTGAGAATTTTGTGGCTAATAAATTGATCATAAAAAGCTGGAAGTGGCTCAAGTGGTAGAACATGATGAGCCTTGTGCAAAAAGAGGCTCAGGGACAGTGCACAGGCCCTCAATTTAAGCCCTAGGATAGGAAAAAGCAAAACAAAAACTTGTTGCAAGAGTTAATGTAGGGGCCGGGAGTTTGGCCTAGTGGTTACAGTGCTTGCCTAGCATGCATGAAGACCCAGGTTCGATTCCTTGGTACCACATATAGAAAAAAGCCAGAATTGGTACTGAGGCTCAAGTGGTAGAGCTCTAGCCTTGAGAAAGTCCAAGGACAGTGCTCAGGCCCTGAGCTCAAGCCCAGGACTGGCAAAAAAAAAAAAAAGAGTTAATGTATATCTGCTTCTGTATGTGGGTGTGTGTGTAATTAAGATCTATGGCTGAATATGAGCATACATGTGTATGAACCCATATATCAATAAAACAGTGGGGGAAGTTACACTATTTGAAACACAACGCAAATGTTAAAATTTTCATATTTAGGAAGGAATCCATAAGTATTCTTTCTTTTGTGGAAAAACTCCTTTGAGGGATATTAGTTTAGTCAACTTTTCTCCTTCCTCTAGGTAAAAAATTTGAAAACACTGAGATGTTTGGTCAGTATCCACTTCAGGTCAATGGTTTCAAAGATCTTCATGAGTGCCTAGAAGCTGCAATGATTGAAGGAGAAATTGAATCTCTACATTCAGAAAATTCAGGAAAATCAGGCCAAGAGGTGAGGTTAGCATTTCCGTTATCCTCTTGTTTCCTCAGGTCTTTCCTACAAAGATATAAAGTACAATTTTGCATTCTAATTATATGGTACTTAATAATTGAAAAATATTCAGAAACATAGTTATGGAGAAAATTATGTTCATTTAGATAAGCTTGGGAAATCTAAACTATCAATATGATCTATAGTATATGTGAAATTCTCATTTAAATAATTCATTTAAGACATTTTTTTATTATAGTCTGTCTTTGGGAAATTGCTTAATGTTACTATTTCTTTGAGTCAAGGTATTAGCAGCATATCAGACATGTAAGTTAAGAAGCATGCACTGAAATTAGGGCAGATGTTTATACAGGTATATGTTGTTTACATCAAGAATTACTGGATTTGTATCACAATACTCATATATTTCCTGGTTGATTGCATAAGGTCGGATGGAAGAACTTGCTTTCCTAAGAAAAAAAGTGTAACTTTTTCTACTACATATGTGAATTTCACAAAAGCAAAAAATTTTAAGCACATTTTAAGAGGAAAACATTTTTTTAAAAAAACATGTTTTAAGAGTACTGTATTTCCTCTAGAAATTATATTACAAAATAGTGAACAGATTTAAGAGCACTTTGGCTGTTAATGGTGACTATGTAAATATTTCCTAACAGTAGATTTTTGTTTTTCCTATTAGATCATTATATATCCAGTGATGCTGTGCTTTGCGATAGCATTAAAGTTACCTTAATGACCTGTGTTTTACTAGCATGGAATATTATAGACAAGTAATTTTTTTTAATCAATGAAAAAATTATTTAAAAATATTACTTTCTAGTTAGTATTATATAAATGTGTACCGTTACAGTTTCAATGTGATCACTGTAGAGTTCAGAATATTATTAATGGCTTGTAAAGTGGATTTAGGGAATGTCTGGTCATGTCATTATGTTGCATGAGAGTTAGAATGAAGCAGTAAAATCCTTCCACTTCTCATGGTAGGAAACACCTGCCATTACTCACAGAGGAAATGCATTCATAGCACAGACACAAAACATTTTATGAACATCTTTTGCAAGGTAAGGAAGCTATTTGTGTTTCCTGGACTTTTTACACTCTGTGCAAGAGCATACTCCCAATCTAGCTAGTGTTGATTTCTAATGAATCACAGCATGTAACTTTAATTTGAATGCTGACATTAAAAGTATCACAGTAAAATACAGAACAGCTTTTGAAATGTACTTGTTTTTATTGTACTAAGAATATGAAATGTTATCTTAAAAATTCACATTTTCTTATGAGACATGTAGGCTAATGCTTTAATTTTTTTTTCTTTTTGAGTTAAGATCTCACTATGCTGCTCAGGTTGGCCTTGAAAGTTAACTATTTAGCTCAGACTGGCCTGAGCACTCAGGACCGAGTGCCAGTATTACAGCAAGTCAGACCAGGCCTACCTGTTTACATTTCTAGCAGTAATGTGGATGTAAATTAGAATTCACTAAAATTCCTGTCACTTTCCTGTTACATAAAAATAAGCATATTTTTCATACCAGAATAAAATTTGAGATGTCTGTAATATCAGTTACCCATGTCCAACTCTGGAAATCATTAGCATTGGGGGAGGTTCAAATAGTGTAAAATAGCCACTTACTTTAGTAATGCTTTCTGTAGACACAAGTAACATCTTTCAAGATCCTACTTTTGTTCAGTTTACCAGGTGTCCTTTTGGTAGATTCTAAATTCAAACGAGCATGCTTTTCTTGACAGAAGTGTGTGGCATCTCATGGCAATAGAAGCTATTATATACAGAAAAGTCTGTGCAGCAGCTTCTTTTTTTATAGGAGTAACTTGTAAAGTTTATTAGGTGAAGAGATGAGACAATAGTATATTATTTTATTCATGATGATTTATAAGTTAAAAACTTTTCTTTCTCATGAACTAATTGGGTAAAACAAAGTTGTTATATACAGTAATTTTCTTTTGAGGTTTTGTTGAATTTCATATTTCATTGAGTAGCTGCCAAAATCTATGTCTTGGCATCTGAGTAGAGGCAGGAAATTATAACCACATGCATTAGTATTTGGATTACAACCACACACACTTGTTAGTATATGCAGATTTTAAATACAAACATCCTGAGTTTCAGTTTCATGTTTGTTAATGATTGATAGTTTCATAAATTATCGAAAAATGCTATGCTTTGTTTTAAGGATGAAAATAGTCAATATTTATGGTACAAAAGTAATTTTTTTCTTTTCAGTATTGCACCTTACCAAGTTATTTTTTCACAAGATTTTGACCATACCATTCAACATAATATTGAAAAAGATAACCAATAGCCTTAATTTTTAACCAGTGCCCCCCCTTTTTTTTGGTTAGTATGTCTACTATAAGCAGTGATCTTGCAAGAAGGATACTTGTTAGAAGATTTTTCTAATTTTTCTAATTGTGTGTTATATTCACTGTTGGAGTTGTCAAAAGTGTCGGAAACTTTCAGGAAGAAGTGGCATTTTAACTAACTTGTATACACAAGCCCTTATCATCTGAGATATATGATAATTCGTAAAAACGATGTGTAAGATTTCAGTGATAAAAACGGAAACGTTAAAAGTTGTTTGTCGTTTTCTTTCAGCATTGGTTTACTGAACTGCCACCTGTGTTAACTTTTGAATTGTCAAGATTTGAATTTAATCAAGCATTAGGACGACCAGAAAAAATACACAACAAATTAGAATTTCCTCAAGTATTATATTTGGACAGGTATGATCTGGTATAAAGCATAGCTTTCTAACACTTGAGTAAGCAAATGAATTAAGTTTCCTTAGAATCTACTTTTTCCTGATGTACTTCATACCATTTATCAAGGAAAATGAAGTTACTTTATATTACAAAGTATAGATAATGGAAATAATATAGAGAAGTTAAAAATGAGGTTTTTTGTGATCTTAAAATACTGGTAGAATTTTTAGAAGTACAATTTTCTGTTATTTATCATTTAAAATAAATTGATTGCTTGTGTAATGATTAGATCTGGCACTGGATATGTTTCCAAGATATTTGGAATTACTGACATTGCTTCTTTTCTTAAAAGATATATGCACAGAAACAGAGAAATAACAAGAATTAAACGGGAAGAGATCAAGAGACTTAAAGATTATCTTACAGTATTGCAGCAAAGATTAGAAAGGTATTGCAATATTTTGAGATTGTAACCATAATAAATTTTGTAATTGGTGACTAGGCTTTTATTGTAAATTTGCTTTGTGAGATTTATAATAATATGAGTAGTTAATAATCATTCTATATTGTCATTTTGCTTGAATAGTTGTTAGAAATTTGAAATAACTTAGCTGAATTTAGAGGATTATTTTAGTATTTTAAATTAAATATTTTAATGTCAACAAGTAATGCTCACTGAGCTAAAAGTGGAAATAAACAATGAATTACTATTGGGACATCGATGAATTACTACTCTTGAATTTTCTATTAAAATGAGTAGAGTCTGAGTTTTTCTCCTTAATGTACAGCATATAAACTTAAGTAGCTAATAGTACCTGACTACAGCTTCATTAAAAGAGGGAATCATGTCCAAAAATAAGACAAGGGTTAAGGGCTACGTCAGTATGTCAGTATCATGTACTTAGCATAGCCAGAATGCTGCAAACTCATTGTTTCTGAGGGTGAGAAAAGAGATTTGTGCACGTGAGGTCTCTGTTGTCTTAGAGCTTTATATTATTTCTAAAACAAGCCAGGATCATGATTGAATATTCTGCAAGTAGACAGTAGTCTACAAGGTGGATGGAGCCAAGTTTACAGCCTCTATCTTAACCTTTGTTACCTTTTTTTCTAATTTTAATTTTGCAAATCAGTAGCCTAAAATTCTTGTAAAAAATAATACCTCAATAATTTTTATGCTCCCCAAATGTACCAGTACTACTAAAAGGTAATGACAGATGAGAATAGGAGGATATAAATCACCATCTTGGTCATGAGACCACATGAAAAATTTAAAAAGAAAAATAGAATCTCTGGAGTGGGGCTATCAGTTTCTTTCTCCTGTTTAAGTACCATTATCATAGTACTTAAAGATTTTAACAGTATGTACATACTTTCAATCTTTATCAGATGTATTATCTTTGGAGAACCTGTATTGTATTTCTTGAGTGTGATTCACTTTACATTCTTCATTTTAAAGAAGCGTATTTCATTGTTGAGACGAGTTACTGATGAGAGTCATTAAAAAAGAAAAGCGAAATGTATTGTACATGCAAATAAAAGCATTTGTGCATTTTTTTAAACAGATATTTAAGCTATGGTTCAGGTCCCAAACGATTCCCTTTAGTAGACGTTTTACAGTATGCATTGGAATTTGCCTCAAGTAAACCTGTTTGCACGTCTCCTATTGAAGATATTGACTCTAGTTCTCCACCTAGTGGTTCCATACCGTCACAACCATTGCCAAGGTAAAGTTTGCAATAGGCCGCTGTAACATTCCATAGCACTCTGATGGATGCCTTGAAGTTTTATAAAATGAGAGTTATGGTTTCTTTTAACATGTATTTAAAATAGTAAATTTATTTAGTCTCTGGTAACATTTTTGTTTACAAATTTTAGTAGATTGTTATAGCTGTGGGTTGAAAACTTACGTTTTTTCAGTTCAGAATTACACTTTAGATTCTTTTCATATATATGTAATTATATAAGTTTTAACCTTCTAGGATTTGTAAAAATCATACTTTTAAGTCAGTGGTTTGTTTGTATAATATGAACTGGTAAGTATTAGCAATGAAGATATTTATAATTACAGATATATTAGCTTTATCACATACTAACTTCTTTGGTTTTTTAAAAAAAAACTGAATGAGATCATGCTATTTTTTTCTTGACTTTAAAGCTACAACTATATCCTTATGCCCATGTAATTTCCATATGATAAGAATCTTCTTATATTAGGTCAATTCATCTAAAGGTCTTTTGGTTTTGAAATTGTAAGTGGTCTTAACATTATGTGTTTGTTCTGGTCTGTGCTCAGCACTTTGATTTGATGTCTTCCTCACTAAAATATCCTGTGTTTGGTAAACATAGTACACCAGAACCACAAGGACCTCCATCTTCAGAGCTGCCCAGCACATCGCCTGCCTTAGTTGCTGCTGTTCCCTCGAGGTCAGTGATACACAAACCATTCACTCAGTCTCGGATACCCCCAGATTTACCCATGCACCCGGCACCGAGGCACATAACAGAAGAGGAACTTTCTGTTCTGGAAAGCTGTTTACATCGCTGGAGGACGGAAATAGAAAATGACACAAGAGGTAAGAAGCTTCTTGTCATGTAGCTACTGTTGTTTGACCTGAGTGTGTACATTCGCATAGAGACAGAGAGAGAGAGAACGTTACTTCTAGATTTCATAGTTAGGTATCCTAGTCAAAGGTTCTGTTCATAATAATGTCTGACTCCCCATTTTCATGAATTTAATATCAGACTTACTGGAACCAAGAGTTTCCTAGATGATGTGGCTGATTAATGACAGAGCAGATGGTCTGATTTTCTACTTTAGTGTTCTAAATTTGTATCTAACTGGTATTCATTTACTCCATCGGCATGCCATACAATACCATTTTGTACATTCTAATTTTGTTCTTGACCTGATATTTGCATCCTGAAGAAATTAGAGTGACAAAAAAAAATCTTTTCCTTTAGCTTCAGAATTAGAAATGGGAATTTTTATTTTGAGTCTATTACGGATTTCTAGACATGATCTATGCGATACAGGACCAATGCATAATTTTTAACTGACATGGAGCAAAATAAAGTAAAAACCACATGTACATGTATTGTTACTACCCTGCCATCTGTCCTATTTTAAGGAAACAGTCCTTTGTTCTGAACTTAAATTGTCCCTCCCCCTTTTTTTCTGATGTTAAAAAGCACTTTTATTTTTCGTGAAATACTTTTAACATTTCATGACAATTCGTGTATATTTTTCCATACTGTTAAAATATATCATGTTACTATTATCCCCTAATATAACACCAATTTTATTGTTCTCTAGAAAAAAAATGAGGACTGTTATTTTACATTGAAAGGATCAAATTATGTTGAACAGCATTGTTTGTAGAATTTCAAACAACTTGATTTCCTTATAAACAACATTCTGATGATAAATATCAGTCTTAGTTTAATAGAGACTAAATAATAGTAACCTTCCCTAGCCTGAAAGATTTTCCATAATACGTTTTAGATAAAAAGGAATATTGAAATACATGTTGTTTACCTGACACTATGTTAAATGTTGGTAAATGGTAGGTACTTTTCCACTAGGAATGATTTTAAGATTTTACTTAGAAAGGTAGAAGCTAGGAATCTATTGAAACAAGGATGGTGACATTGAATGAGAAAAGAAATATACCTTAATTTAAAAAATTTATATGTATATTTTTTGGGGGGTGGGGGGGAGGGGAGACACAAAGACACAAGTGATTCATTGATTGTAGCTAAATAGAATGAATATACTTTAGATAAAGGCAAACATTAATTTATTTCAGTATATAGTGTGTTGTTTTTCACTGCCACTGAAACCTTCCTTTAGAGATTTGAATACAGTTCAGTTTTGTTTGCTGTGCACATTTTATAGATGACAAAAATTTGTTTTACCTGTATAACGCGACCTCAGTCAATATTGACTGCAATCTGTGCATAGTTGTTGCAAATCTTCTTTATTCCTCAAACATGACTGTAGGAAAATTATAGTACCTCTTCTAAGTCTAAATAGAAATACACTTGATGTTCATCATGAGGTGACATCTTACTTCTTTAGATTTGCAGGAAAGTATATCCAGGATCCACCGGACAATTGAACTAATGTACTCTGATAAATCCATGATCCAAGTAAGTGACAATATTTAGTGTGTATCAGTTAAGTGCATTTTAATTTACTTTTTTATTACTTATCTTCCTTAAGTTTTTTTTAGCAATTTTCTCATATTTCTTTATTTTATTTCCTTTTTTATTTTATTGCCAGGATAATGTGTAGAGGGGTTACAGTTACATTCATCAGGTAGTAGATGTATTACTGTAACACATTAATACGTCTTCTCATGTTTTTGCCCCTATTTCCCTCCCTATACCCCCTTCTAATCGTTTTGTTTTCCCCTTCCCTATTTTAAATAAACAAATAAATGTATATACAATATGCCAGGTAACAAAGTCAGATACAGTAACCACATGAGATTAACCATAAGGGCAAAAAAAAAAAAAGAGAGAAAAGAAATAACTTAGTACATTAAGAACAATAATCACACAAGATAAAGCTCTTGTTTCCGTATCTTAGAGATCCTCTCCTCCTATATGACCTATGTACATAGGTTTTGAGCAATTGTAATCCTCTGCTGGGTAGTCCTTGATATGTACTAATTATTAACAAAACGAGGAAACCATTGAGTTTGTGTTCCTTTGGGTCTTGGTTTACTTCACTTAATATAACCTACTGAGGGGCATCTGGATTGGTTCCATATCTTAGCTATGGTAAATAGTGCTGCAGTGATCATTACGCTAGTGGCTTTAGTATGTCCTTGTTTCTGGACATTTGGGTAAATGTCTAGGAGTGGAATTGCTGGGTCATAGGGGAGCTCTATGTTTAGTCTTTTGGGGAATGGACATACTGCTTTCCATAGTGGTTGAACGAGTTTACACTCCCACCAACAGTATAGTAGCTATCCCACCTGGTTACATCCGCGCCAGCATCTGTTGTTACTAGATTTCTTGATCATGGCCATTCTAAGTGGAGTGAGATAGAATCTCAAAGTTGTTTTGATTTCGGTTTCTTTTATGGCCAGCGATGTCGAGTATTTCTTTATGTGTCTATAGGCCTTTCTTATTTCCTCTTCAGAGAAGTCTCTCTTTTAAGTCTTCAGCCCACCTTTGAATGGGATGGTTGTCTCTTTGAGGATTTGATTTTGAGAGATTCAGTGTTTTTAGTGTTTATATTTTAGATATGAGGTCTTTGCTGTATGGCTGGTGATGATCTTCTCCCACTCTGTGGGCTTTCTATTTAACTTACTAGCTATGTCTTTTGCAATGCAGAAGCGCTGTAGTTGAATGAAGTCCTATTTATCCAAACTTTGTTTAATGTGTTGTGTTTCTGGGTCTTTATTAAGAACGTTTTGACCTGTGCCAAGGAGACCCAGTGTATCTCCTATTCCTTCTTGTAAAGTTTCCAAGGTTTCACTAAGTTTTTGATTACATGTTTTTCTCATAAAATTTGCATAAATTTTATTACAAATGCTAGCAGTAAGCAATATTTACAACATTAAATTTCCCATAGAGTTTTCTTCACTTGTATTCTTTCTTTTACTTGCTTTGTACTTTTAAAAATTTTATAGTGAACCTTAATGGAATTAAAAAAAATTTCAGTTGAAAAAGATGTCCAGTGGAGCCAGACTGTGGTGATTCACGCCTGTAATCCTACCTACTCAGAAGGCTGAGATCACAGTTCCACAGTTCGTAGCTAGCCTGGGCAGAAAGTTTGTGAGACTGTGTGTGTGTGTGTGTGTGTGTGTGTTTGAGTCAGTCCTGGGGCTTGACCTCAGTGCCTGAGCACTGTCCTTGGATACTTTTTTGCTCAGGGCTGGTACTGAGCCACTTGAGCCTCAGCTCCACTTCCAGCTTTTTCTTGTATGTGCTACGGAGGAATTGTGCCCAGGGCTTCATGCATGCTAGGTGAGCATGCTACCACTAGGCTACATTCTTGGCCCCAAATCTGAGACTCTTTATCTCCAATAAAGTAAGCCAGAAGTGGTATTTTGGCTCGAGTGGTATAGCACTAGCCTTGACCACAAAGAAGTTCAGAAACAGTGCCCTGAGTTCAAGCTCCAGGACTGGCAAAAAAAAACCCCAAAAAAGTCTGCTGGGAAGAAGTATATATGTGTATAGACACATATAGATATGTATATTCTTTTATGTAGTCATTTTAAAGGTACAAGATTTAGGGAGAAACTATAAGATTCATTTTATTTTAATTTTGATATTATGTACTAGAATTTTAGTTACCAATTGTAATTGTCAAGGTTTTAAAGAATCCTATTTTATGTATGAATCTTCACCTAATTGGGAGCAACAAAGTGGATCTAAGTGGGTCCACATGTACATACACAGCAAATATATTTTCACTTTTGAAAAATCATCTAATAGTTGTAACTTTTACATGTTGCCCCCCCCTTTTTTTGGTCTAGTTTCCAAGTTTTAATTCCAGCCATTTTTTAAATCTTATTTAAACAACAAGAAAAAATAATGTGTTTCTCTTCTTCCCCTTTAGAAGGAATTTATAAGTTTCAGTCTCAGGGATGTGAGATAGTAGACTATTGAATTGCAATTAACTTTTTTTTATTTGTAAATTCTGTATTTAGGTTCCTTACCGCTTACATGCCGTTTTAGTTCATGAAGGCCAAGCTAATGCAGGACACTACTGGGCATACATATTTGACCATCGTGAAAGCAGGTGGATGAAGTATAATGACATTGCTGTGACAAAATCATCCTGGGAAGAACTCGTGCGGGACTCCTTTGGAGGTTACAGAAATGCCAGTGCATATTGCTTAATGTACATAAATGATAAGGCACACTTCTTAATACAAGGTAAGAGTATGGTGGCATATAATCTTTTAAAAAGTTCTTTTTGTGTGACTGTATTGCTGTGTGATAAGTTCGTTAACCATGACTTCAGAGATTGGTAGCTGTGATCAGGAAGTACCTACAACATCATTGCTGATGAGAAAGCTAGAACTGAAATGGTGACCAAACCTGATAATTAGCATATATTTTATATTCAAAGTTAACTGTTAAATGTGAATCTGACCATTTTTCCATTTTTTGTTTTCTGGTAAAAGAGGTTTTTCTAAAATCTCTTTTAAATAACCTTTTTAAAACTCCTTTTGGTGCTGGGTACTGGTGGCTCATCCTATAAGTCTAGCTATTAAGGAGGCTTAGATCTAAGCATTATGGAAGCCAGCTCAGGCAGAAATTCTGTGAGATTTGGATCCCCGATTAACCAACAAAAAGCCGGAAGTGGAGCTATGACTCAAGAGGTAGATGACTAGCTTTGAGTGAAAAGTTGAGGGACAGCTTCCAGGACCTAAGTTCAAGCCCTAGGACCAGCACAAAAACTTAACAAGACAAACAAAAACCCCTTTAATAATAACTGCTTATAATCCATAACTATAATATGAATTCACATCTGAACTCCTTAGCTTAGCCTCTATTTTCTGGCCTTTAATCCTCCCGCCTGCTTCATTTATCACTTTTAATGTTGAAATGTTCACTTTGTTGATACATCATACCAATTCACAGAATTATATCTGTAGTCTTTTTTTTATTATTCTTTTCCAGCTCCCAGTCCTCTTTCTTTCCTTACTTTTTTTTTTCAATTTCCTCCTTCTTTCCCTTTCTAATTCTAGCTCATCTGTCAAGATTCTGTTTGGATGCCATCCTCATCCTCAGATTTATCTCCTTGTGCTCTAATAAATAGCATGCTTGTTGGCATTTATTGTTGTGTTTTAATTGCATGTTGGCCATCTTGTGCACTTCCTTTTTTTCTCTTTATTTCCCCTTAAAGCTACAGTTCATGACATTGCATGTACATTTTTTTTGATATGCTAGTATAGGTTTTGCCTTTAGGAAACACTCAGTATAGTTATATTAAAATTGATAAACTTTGTGTTTATGTGGTGTCTGTGTGTATGTGCATGTGTCTCTGTGTTTCTGTTGGTCTGGGTGCTATCTTGAACTTTGTTTTTACTTAAAGCTAGTGTTCTGACAACTTGATCCATGTTCTGTGAATTTGAGCCAAAGTTTCATTTCCTCTTTTTTTTTTTTTTTTTTTTTGGTTAATTGAAGTTAAGAATTTCATAGACTCTCCTTCATTGTCTGGATTCAAACATTATCCGTAGATCTCAGCCTCTGAGTACTTAGGATTAGAAATATGAGCTATTGGCATCTGGCTAAAAATGATAAACTTTCATATTTAACCATTGAATTCAACAAAGCAGCCATTTATAACTGAAAATATGCATATATATGTGTATATATATAGTGTTTATGTGATTGTAAATTTGATTCATAATTTAAATAATATGTAACTAAAACATTCTGTATTGATTAGCTTCATAATTGCATATTTAGTTTTATGGCTATACTTAACTGATTTATGGCTATATGTTACCAATTTTACTTTTCATTTAAAGTATTGAAAAAATAAAACTTTCATTTTCTGAAGGTTTATTTTATAATTGATCACACATTTGATATCTTCTTATTATAACAAAAGTAGTATTTCAAAGTGTTAGAGTACCAAAAATTATAAGAAGTTCATATCTTGTCTCATTTTTATTGCTCAGTTTAAAAATAATTAAACCTGCTCTCTGAGCCTTTCTTTTAAAAGACCCAATAATATTGATTTGTTGTATACTAATAGCACATCCATTTTTAATGCAGTCTGCTTTAAACATTGTATTTTTCCTTTAACTCTAAATTTTATACTAGTTTTTGAAATGATTTTCAGAGGAATTTAATAAAGAAACTGGGCAGGCCCTTGTTGGAATAGAAACACTACCACCAGATTTAAGAGATTTTGTTGAAGAAGACAACCAACGATTTGAAAAAGAACTAGAAGAATGGGATGCACAACTAACCCAGAGAGCTTTGCAGGAAAAGCTTTTAGCAGCTCAGAAACTAAGAGAGTCGGAGTCTTCTGTGACAGCAGGTTTGTCAATTTCTATTCAATTATATTTTACTTTTGCTGCATTATATTTATTATTGTGCTATAAACTAAGATATACTAATTGAAAATAGAAACATAAAATATCAACTATGTTCAAGTACAGAGAAGTGAGTAGGGAACAACTATAATTCTTGCACTCCAAAATAATCACAGGTTATGACTTTTGTCACCTCATACCAATGAACATAAATAGAACTTTCTCAGGGTAGTTATTGTGATTCTTCATTCCTGCCTGCTTTGAGTCTTGGGCTCTTCTTGGAAAGAACCAGGAAAAACTGAAATTATCAACGCAACCAATTTCACTAAGTCTGTCAAAAGAATAAGTTCTATGTATTTACTACTGGTTTTAGAGAAGGAATCCTATTGGCATATTAATCTACATTTTGTTCAATGTACACCATCCATACAGCATATTTTATTTTTTGAAAATCTTCAGATCAAAAGCCAACACTGAAGTATTCCAAGAAAAATACAATAGATCTATTGATGATAGAAGTGCAAAAAATATAAATCCTAAAAATATCATTCTCAAAACTAATTAAAGTAACATTTAACATGAAAATATATTTGAAAAAAATTGAAAGTAATTTTTTTCTAATTCTTACTTTAAAGATTAATCAACACAGAGTTGTAAATATGTTTTAGGGCAACATATTCTTTTGCTGTAAAGGAAGTACCGTTTTTCTATAACTGATGGGGAGATGACAAGAATAGCTGAGTGGATTTTTTTTGGTAGTAACTTTTTATTTCCCTTTATCTAGATGATATTTTTTAAAGAATTTCATTTTTGTTTAATTTCATCTTTCATAGAGGAATCTGTATGCAGCATTACGTGGGTAGGCCATTCTGAACACTGGCAGAATGGTTCCTTTATTAGAAAGTTTCAAATACTGTCATATGGTATTGTTGACAGTTTCAGGCAGGACTGTACATGTTAGTACATACTGACTTGCAGACTTCTTTATGCAATTGAATAGTTGATCCCTTAAATTTGTTTTATATCTGAGGAAACTGATAATTAGAATTATTAAAGACCACTTTTTGGGGGTTTCCAGCAAAATGCCAACATTGTGATACTAAAATATCCCAGCCTACCACTACCACTGTAATGGCTGGTGAGCGCTACCATTTTGCAGTACTGTGCTTTCTTCCCACACATCCACATGTGCCATGTGGAAGAAAGAGGCTAGACTGCGGATCCACAGCCTGATGTCAGAGAGATTCCTGACTCCAATATATTCATATATTCCTTTTGTTTTTAAGCCAGATCCATTTCTTTCTGATTTTATTTCATCCTTTATCTTCTGTAAATATCCTTCCCAAACTACTCCTTTGAACTTTCTCATGGCAAAGCTGCTTTGCTATTCTTCCCTTAAAGTTTATGTACCATGTTCACATGTAGATTCCTTTTATTTGTAGGAGCAAAGGGCCTTATAACTGACATAAATTGTAGTAGTACCTGAGCACATAGGCACTCTGAACTCTCCAATCATTACCTTACTCTTGGTAAATCTGCAATTCATCATTATAAAATACTCAGTTCTGTGAGCCTCCTCTTCTTCACCTTGCCTATTCTTTATTTTAAGCATGAATTAAGTTATTGTGATACTTAATTACATACCTACACTGTAGTATAATTAAAATTTTCTTACTTTTCCTTAGCTCACTTCCTGTCTCCTCCTTTTAAGGAGTTATTAGTGGATTTATTATTTTCTCAAGTGTATGTATGTACGTATGTGTGGCTGTACAATATATAATACACATGCTTAATAGTCACCTCCTGTCAACCTTTCTTTTCTTCCCCTGCTTGATGATTCCCTCCCCAAGTAGCCTCCCTCCTTTATAGTCATGTCTTAGATACATACTATCATCATTATTCTAGGTCTAGTTTCCACATATGATGAAAATATACAGTATTTATTTTTTGTCTCTATTTTCTAGCAATTGACTTAATTTCTTCTTTATAGCCTAATAGTATTCCATTGTATATATGCACCACATTTTCTCTATCCATTCATTGATGTTGGGCACCCATGCTAGTTCAGTGGCTTGACTTTTATGAATAATGATGCTATAAACATGACTATCTAGGGCTGGGAGTTTGGCCTAGTGGTAGAGTGCTTGCCTAGCATGCACAAAGACCCAGATTTGATTCCTCAGTACCACATACCTAGAAAAAGCCAGAAGTGGTGCTGTGGCACAAGTAGTAAAGCACTAGCCTTTCGAAAGCCTAAAGACAGTGCTCAGGCCCTGATTTCAAGCGGGAGGAATGACAGCAAACAACAACAAAAAGCAACCATGAGTGTGCTAGTATTTCTCTCATATTTTGACTTACATTCCTTTTGGTATGTACCCAAGAGGTTGTAACAGGATCTATATTTAATTTCTTGAGCAGTATCTATACTGATATGTCATACTGAACTAGTTTTACATGCCCATCAATAGCATTTGATAATTTTATGCAACTTTTCTTTTTTTGCTTCTACTTACTTAGCTATTGGAGTTCCATTTAGAAAGTAATTTCGGTGATGTAGGTCTTACATCAAGATCTTTCATCATTTTTTTTTGTTGTTGGTCTTGGAATTTGAACGCAGGGCCTGGGCATGAGCGCTTCAGCTCAAGGCTGGCACTCTGCCATGTGAGCCACAGAGCCACTTCTGATTTTCTGGTGGTTAATTGGAGATGAGTCTCACGGACTTTTCTGTCTAGGCTGACTTTGAACTCCAGTCCTCAGATCTCAGCCTCCTGAGTAGCTAGGATTACAGGTGTGAACCACCTGTGCCCTGGCTCTTTCATTGTGTTTGAAATGATTTTAGAACAGTGTAAGAGACAGAAGTGTAGTTTTCTGTATCCAGTTTTGCAACATTTGTTGAAAAGACTTATCTTAGGTTTGTTCATCACAAATCACATGGCTATAATGATGTGGGTTTATTGCTGAATTCTCTATTCTATACCATTTGTCTCTATATTTTTGTGCCATTGCCATAATGATTTTGTTAATGTGGCTTAACAAAATTAATTAAAAGTAGAATATATGACCTTGAGATTTTGGTGAACATTATAATGGATCTGTAGATTGTTTTCTATGGCACAGCCTTTTTCACAATACTGATTCTGTCAATTCATCTTCTGATATCTTTTTCTTTAAGGTTTCATAGTTTTATTATAGAGGTAGTTTATGATCTTCAGGGTTTCTTTTTAATTGAAGTTGTAAATGGAATAGTATTCCTGATTTCTTTTTCTCCTCATTGGTTATTAGTTGATATAGGAAAGCTACTTAGTTTTATATGTTTTATTTTGTATTCTGCTATATTGCAAAAGTGTTTATCAGCTCTAACAGTTTTGGTTTTTGTTCATTTGTCTTTAGGGATTTTTAAGTATAACATATCACAACTAAGGATAATTTGACTTCTTTCCCTATTTGTATTTTTTTTTCAGGTGAACAAGTTTGTCACTTTTTATTCTTTTTTTCATATATTTTTTATTGTAATTAATAGAAGGGTTACATTATATTCACCAGATAGAAGGTGCATTACTTTACATACATTGATACCCTTTCTCATGTCTTGGTCCCCATTTCCCTCCCTCCGACCCCCGCCCCTCATCTTGTTTTCCTCCCTTCCCTATCCAACGTCAAATAACCAAATACGCATATATACAATATATCAGATAACAAGGTATAATACTGTAACAATTATCTTTCATCTCATTTTCTGTCCCTTGGTTATCCCTATTTGTATTTTTTTTTTAATTTCTTCCCGTTACCTTATTGCTTTGGCTCAGAATTCCTGCGCTATATTGAGTAAGAGTGGAGACAGCATGAGAGCTTTTATTTTTCATTTTAGAACAAATAGTTTTAGTATTCCCCCATTCAGTACAATATTAACTGTAGGTTGAACATAGCATAGCTTGTGTTATGTTGATATGCTCCTTACTTTCCTCACATCTTTTATTATGAAGGGAGGTTGAAGGTTTTTCAAGGGGATTTTGTGCATCTCTTGAGGTGATTATGTAATTTTTGTCCTTGATCCTATTTAAGCTCTGTATTATATTATTGATTTGTATATATTGAACAATCCTTTTATCTTTGGAGTAAAACAAACTTGGTCATGCTTTATGATCTCTTTTATGTGTTTATGAATTCAGCCTCCAGTATTTTATTGTTTTTTGATTTTTTTCATCAAGGAAATTGGCCTGTACTTTTTTTTTCAGTTTGTCCTTTTCTAGCAACTGTGGTTTCTGAGAATGAGTGTCACAGAATTCTTTGTTTCATAAAATCACTTTTCCTGCTTCTCATTTAGCTACCCAAATTTAGAGTTAATTCATTTCATTTTTACCACATTAAATTAACAAATATCTATTTTATAAGAATTACATTCTTGATTTTTTTAGCTATGCTGTAAGACTGACACCAGTTTGTTTTTTTTTTAAATATAATCAGTACTTCCCATTACACACTTTCCAAACTGTTTTGTAGTTGTTTATGTTGTTTCTTTTCCAGTCCTGGGGTTTGAATTCATGACCTCGGCACTGTCCTTGAGCTTTCTCAAGGCTAGCATTTTACCACTTGAGCCACAGCCTCACTTCTGGCTTTATCTGTATATGTAGTACCAAGAAATGGAACTCGGGGCTTCGTGAATGCTAGGCGAAAGCACTCTACCAACAGGCTACACTCCCGCCTGTATTTTGATTTTTAAATTCAGTATATTGGCCTCATTTTATTTTAGTTTTTTATTTTAATTTATTTTGATGTAATGATTTTTGAACTCTGCCATGTGCTCCTAGGCAGGGACTAAGCTTTGCCTTAAGCATCTCTTTCTGATGATTATTTATGAAATGGTTTATCACTTTCTGCCCAGGCACATACCTGTACCACAATCTGCCTGCTTTAGGCCTCCAGTTGTAGATAAGTTAATATGAACATGGCCCTGTGTCCAGCATTAAAAGGGGAAGAAGGGGGTCTCTTGAATTTTTTTTTTGGTCTGGATGGGTTCAAACTATAATTTTCCCAGTCTTATCCTCTGAAGAAGCTTGGTTAATAGGCTTGAGTCACTGGTATCTGGTTCATGTGTTATTTTAATGTGCAGAATTTTATTTTAATGTGAAAAAAGGCAGCTGTAAACATGAGGAGAGGTAGAATAACTAAAATGTAAAGAATATAAATACCCAATTCAAATAAAATTATTACTCAGATTTTCTTCCAGACTAAGTATTGAAAAAGCAGTGGCAATATAATAGGAAGGGTATGTCTTCTATGGGAAATGTGTGTCTTATTTGATTTAGTGGAATTAGAATGTGCCAGATCTGTAGATTTGAAGAATTTATTTCAAGATTCATTTCTATTAGTATGTTATCTTTGACTTTTGATGAAGCAAAATACTATTTTATCTTTGGTTAATTTCTATTACTATATTATCTGATTTGTTGAATTATCTATCTTTCCATATTAATTTGTCTTTTGTCTTACGGGAGTTTCAAATATCATAATTGCAGCAGATTAATGGTGGCAGTTCAAAATCATAGTTCAGATCCAGCTTGGGCAGGCAAATCTGTGAGGCTCTCAATTAAAAAAAGCCAGAAGTTGGGCCAGGAGTGTTGCCTAATGGTAGAGTGCTTGCAAAGCATGCATGAAGCAAGCCTTAGGTTCGATTCTTCAGTACCACATACACAGGAAAGGCCAGAAATGATGCTGTAGCTCAAGTGATAGAGTACTAGCCTTGAGAAAGCCCAACGACAGTGTCTAGGCCCTGAGTTCAAGCTATAGAGCACCAGCCCTGAGTGAAAACAACAAAGGAAGAGCACAGAGACCTGAGTTTAAGCCATAGTATTTAGTCATACACACACAATTGGAAAAAAAATATGTTTCATTAGAAATCCTATTCCTATCATTAATTGAAAGCTTTTATTGAAATTCTCTTGTCTTCCTGTTCTAATTAATGATTTTCAAATTAATTTAAGTGTAATATTTTGAGGAATTCAGAGATAGCCTGTGTTTTAAGTCTCACAGGTATGCCCTAAGATTGAGTTAACTGGTACAAATAATGCAAGAATATCATGTTCACATAATTCAGCAGTGATTTCCTTCCCTCCTTGGAAGTCTCAATAAAGATGTAATAGGGGAACCAATTTAAGTCCTTGTTCTACTGATGTAGGTACTATGCAAGAATATTAGTGTCTCAGGTTGGCATTTGTCTTTTTGTCTTTATGATCAATGCATGTGTCAGCCTCTGCTCTCCAGCACTATTCATTACCTAACTGAAGGTGTAATGAAGTCATAAGAAAGCGTTGAGTTCATCTCATGTTACCTCCCTAAACATGCTTAGTATTTCTGTATAGGTTTCTAGCCGATCATGCTTCACGATGACTTGACACATCAGAATTGTAAATCAGTTAGTGCAGCACATCACAACTAAGACTTACTGAATCAGAATTACAGGAAGATGGATCCAGAAGATGTATTTGTTAAATGATCTTCAGAAAATTCAGAGGCTAAATTCTGGTTAATCAGCTTAGCTCTAAGTTGTATTTATACAACAGAGAATTTGTATTAGAGAGAAGAGTATGACTTTCTCTCTCCAAAAAATATTTAAGGTCCTTACAACTACATATTGCATGCTCAGATTTCAAGTGAGAAAAATAAAAAAAGATGAGCTGGGTGGGTGCCGTGGCTCATGCCTGTAATTCTAGCTACTCAGGAGGCTGAGATATGAGGATCAAGGTACAAAGCCATGCCCAGGCACAAAAGGACTTGAGACTCTTATCTCCAATTAACCTCTAGAAAATAGGAAATGGGGCTTGGCTCAAGGGTATGGTGGTAGCCTTGAGCTGACGAGCTCAGGGACAGCTCCTAGGCCCAGTTCAAGCCCCATGACACGCCCCCCCCCCAAATATAGATAATAAACACAAAATGTTTATATTGGGGTAGTGCAAAGAGCTTCTGATTTTCTTCATCTTGGTTTATCGATTTGTTCAAGTTTCCTATATTGTTTGATAAAATGAAGGCACAATCTCCTGCTTTTATGAGGATCTTCTGTTATCATCTGATTCTCTTGTTAATCTCCTGTGATGGTCTATAATGCTTCATCTAAAGTAATTACCAGTTTTTTTTTTTACTGGTTTGTGTGTGCTTATTTTCTTTTTTTCATATATTTTTTATTGTAATTAATAGAAGGGTTACATTATATTTGCCAGATAGAAGGTACATTAATTTACATACATTGATACCCTTTCTCATGTCTTTTACCAGTTTTCTTGTGTGTAGGAGCTTTCCCATAATCAGGGCCTGGGTAGTAAATTATCTCCCATCTTAAAAAAATGTCAACTATTTATAGCGTTTGCTTTTTTAAAAAAAATCATTTATGTATTTATTTTCTTTGTGAGTTGTAGGTCTTGAACTCTGTGCCTGGACGTTGTTCCTGAGCTCTTTAGCTCAAGGCTAACACTCTACCCCTTGAGTTGCAGCCCCACTTCCCATTTTCTAGTAGTTAATTAGAGATACGAGTCTCACATTTTGTTTTTTCTTTTTTCTTTTAGTGTCTAGTCTGGCTTTGAACCCAGATCCTCCGATCTCAGCCTCCTGAGTAGTTAGGATTACAGGTGTGAGCCACTGTGCCTCGCTTTGTAGCTTTCTTTTAAAATCAATTTCTTATTCAAAAGTCTTTGTGAATCTCTTTTATATCACCCTTATTTGTTCAGACTACCAAATAATTTATCATGTCCCTCTTTATCCTTATATGTAATTTGGTTTGATTACTACTGTAAAGATTTACTCTTGGATAGAAGGAATTTTATAGTATTTGATCTAACAGTGATTTTCCATATGCTGTTACATGTGGAGACTTCCACTTTTATATCCAAAAATAATCTTTGCAAATCCTTCAAGACTCACCTTGAGAAAAATCCTTAACACACATTGTGTGTATTCTGTCAATAGTTTTTCTATAGAACCATATGCATATCTTACTGCAGTTAGTACATAGCACAATAATATACTACATATGTGTTCTTAAAGATGAACAAAATATTTAATCATATAACACTACTAAAATCGGCACAGGTTTAACACATAAACTAGAAGTGTAACGAGTTGCTAATTCCAGTTTCCCCAAATTCTGAGTCCTTGTAGAGCTTGTACTCTATGCCTGTAGCACCAATCCAATACATTCTCTGAGAGCAATAAGTTCAGGGGCTATTCTAGAGAAAGTATCTTTCTGTGAGATGTAGGCAAAACCAGTTGCTATCACCTATAAGGGTTTTTGTTTACTTTTTTTTTCCAGACTTGATCACCTATTTTTTATTGTAATTAATAGAGGGGTTACAAAGGTACATTATGTCAGACACATTGATAACCCTTCTCATGTTTTTGGCCCCATACCCCCCTTGTTTACTTTTTTGTACTTAAACCCCTATATGGAAGAAAAATTTTTGCCTTAATGTCTTATAGTGGGTTTGGCTGAATTAATTAAACAAAATTGCACGTTACTATGGACTTACTTTACGTAAATTCTCAATTTTAGTGATAGAGGCCAATGATTGATTTCTTGACCCATATGACATTAAGTTCATGTCCTACTCTTAGTTATATTGTCCTTGACTACCTAGTGAAAAGAGTGGCAAACAGAAGTTTCTTCTGGTAAGCTGTCTTTATCCACCTGCATAAAACCTTCAGAGGCAGTTACTGGGTGTAACTTGGAATAGCCGAAGATTATCTTTACCTTATCTAACATCTAAGGGCATCCAAGAACATATTGAAGTCATTGTAAAGTCAGGAAATACCTATGTATGACAGTTAAGTTTTAACTTCTTCTAAGATACATATGAGCACTTTTTAGCTTGAGTTTTCTCTACAATAACTTTTATGTCTATCACCCTCACTACTCATGCCAAACTGTATGTACAGTCTCCAGATATTTTTGACTTTTGAGACAGGGTCTAATAATGTGTCCCAGACTGACCTGCAACTCACAACCCTCCTGCTTCAGCTTCCCACATGCTTGCATTACATGTAGATATCTAGTTTTGGTCTTTATTTGGTCTATATCTGGTTTCACTCTCTAACCCTCTGTGTTGAAAGTAAACCTTGGAACTAGCTACTTCTTTCTCCCACTGTTAGTGTCTGTTACAATTTTTCAGAAACTTAAATAACTACTGCATCATTTCTTTGAATACATCTATCTCTTTTACTGTTGCACAGCCACATTGTTTCTTGGACTCAGTTCAATCACAGTGCTTGGGCCCTTGCTTTTTATATTTGGTATAAGAACACATTTGGATAAATACAGCAAAATGAGTTATCCTTTATCCTACAAATTAAATTTCCCATAGCACACTACCTTTCTTATGTTCATGGAATGTCCTATTAGAATGTTGTTAAAATTTATAGCTATGGTTATTTAATTAATGACTTTGTCCAGAATTGATTTGAAGAGGAAATAAGACTAGACACATAGAGTTGTAGTATCTGGCATATGTTTAGGTACTTAATAAAAATTCGTTGGTAAATGAATGTCCACCCAGCCATGTATATTGAAATTACAGGACTTCTTTTTAAATATTTTTTGCACCTTGGAGATTTTTTCAAATTTAATAGAATGTTAGGGAGGATGACAGTAGCCCTGCTGTGTTTCAGTATGTATGTAAGCAAAGACTTAACTTAATCACTTCCAGGAATATGGGGAAACTTTACCTTTTTATTCTTCATATCTATTCATTAATTGAGGCATTAACTCATTTGTTCCATTAAGTTATTATGCTCCTAAGTGATTGTTACAATCTTATAGGGGCTGGAAACAGATGCAATAGGAATTAGGTTATCATTGTGGCAAATGATGTTTAAAAGGAAAACTTACGATGCTGAAGAGCACTGATTCTCATCTTCTGTTGGTAATTTAGTCTTTTCGTGGATACTTAAAAGACTCTCATATCCTGGGAGGCAGGAACAGAACTACTGGCATCTAGGAAATAGATGCTAGCTTCATTGGATAGCCCTACCTAATATTGTATTATCTGAAGTAAAATCTCAGTGAGGCTGAGTAGTAGAAATGTTACTTACGGACAAGGAGAGAGAACATGTTTATGTGGAAGGAGCAGGAGAGTGACTGTAGGGTGAACAGAAAGAACAATATATAGGAAAACTGGAAGCTTGGAAGGTAAATTTCACCTTCATTGAACTTAAGAAATGGAGAAAAAACTGAAGTGTGAGCCAGTTTGAGCAAAAGACACGGGTGATTTTTGAAGGGAAGGGCAGAATCCCACTAATAAGAAGCTTTGTGAGTTATATAAGGAGTCTGAGGTTTTCTGTGATATATTATTGGATATATTGTTTTGGAGCTCAAAACATAGGTAAGGTAAGGTATTACCATTAGTAATGCACTAGTTTGTCAGCTTGAAATTGCTTCTCAGACATGTTTTTTTTTTGTCGGGGCAAATTTGGAAAAGATAACTGGTTAGTTTGATTCAGGATTAGGGTTTTGCCAGGTAGGTGTGAATGAGGATATTGTGCTCTTGTCCATATCAAATTCTGTTCTTGGCATAATGTTGGTGATTTTCCCAAATGAGATTTGGGTACTTTTCATTCTAGAAAAGCTTTAACTATTAGATCACGTAAATGATGATGAGTGCTTTCTTTGATAATTGCTTGAATGCTCTTGGATCTTTTTGTTTTTGTTATTGTTGTTACTTATTTTTGTTTATTTGTAAATTTCAGGGGGAAAGTGTTGTATTTTGAAGGATGTATTTTATTGTAAACAGAATAAGATCGGTTATTGTATAACTGCAGATGAGAAATGAATAACAGATTCATCTTAGTACAGATGCTGTGATTTATATTAGATATGCAATTGATTCTTTTCTCATGAAGCACAAGCAGGAGAACCAGAATATCTAGAACAGCCATCAAGAAGTGATTTCTCAAAGCACTTGAAGGAAGAAACTATTCGAATCATTACCAAGGCATCACATGAACATGAAGATAAAAGTCCTGAAACAGTTTTGCAGTCGGTAAGAATCTTTCTTTTGGCTCTGTGAACATAGCCATGTTCATGACATTTCCTGCAGTGTGAAGAAAAACAATCTTGTCTAGGAGTTAGGAGAGACAAGGATCAGTGGTGACTGTCATAAACATGGTCAAGTCATCAGGGTAATTCATGTAATCCCGGGGCTGCACGTTTCTCAACATTTATTTATAAAGATAGTTTTGTAGCTGGGCGCGAGTGGCTCATGTCTGTAATCCTAACTACTCAGGAGGCTGAGATCTGAGGATCCTGGCAAAGCCAGTCAGGGCATGAAAGTCTGTGAAACTCTTATCTCCAGGTAGCTACCAGAAAACCGAAGTGCTGCTGTGGCTCAAGTGGTAGAGCTCAGGGACAGTGTCTAAGCCCAGAGTTCAAGCTCTACAACTGACAAAAAAAAAAAAAATTTTTTTTCTAAGGTTTTACTCTTCCTCATAGAGAGCTATAAATAATCTCAATTATAAAGGAAATAATCCTTTGACTAGAAACTTAAGAGAAATATATGTTTATTACTGTTTTTTCCTACCCTTTCCCCTCTTACCTGTAATATGATTTCATTAGAATAGTTGGGAACTGAAGATACAATTGTCATTTCATCTGTTTTGACTGTAAGTGTGTCAGAAACTCCTTGCTCTAGAACATTGTTAACAAGCTGGATATTGGTGCAAAACAATTTGGGTATAGTTTGTTTTAGGAATTAAAAAAATTACATTATTTTGTAGCTTTGTCTTTCTATAACACTGAATGAGGATGGTGATACTAGCGCATATGATTTTGAGAGATGCTGTTTCAAGAATTTGTTATTGCAGAACCCCTCGTTTCTGTAGTTATTTATCATTTATTTTACTCAGTAGTAAGAATAAACAGTTCTAATGCAGGTTTTATGGTAATTCCTTTTAGTGTTTGTAAATTATCCTGTGAGAGACCTAAGGATAAAAGGATACATCATCATTTTACAACTCTTAATGTTCTGACTAGCAAGTGAACTCTAAAACTAATTTACATTTGTAGTGAGACTTTAATATTAAAGACTGTATTAATAAAATGAAAAATAGAATATTTTGTTAATTACATTTCCTTAGCTTTTTTTCCAGTGTGTAAACTGGAAAATGTGTTAACATCATCTTATTAAATGTGATTTTTCTTATGATTCCAAAATTTGTAATTACCTTGGTGACTGTAAATATATTTATGATGAGCATCTGCTAACTCTAATGGTTTTCTTGGAAAATATTTTGCCCAGTGAATTTGAGAATTCTGCCTCTTGGTGGATGGGAGGAAGCATAGGAAATAAAAACAGAGTAGTGTAGTACTAATTCTGACTTCTTCCAAAATTAATTTGTAGGGCATTTGGTAACTAAAACTTTTGTTTGCTAGATTTTAAGTTATGGTTAATGAGTATCAGCTTTTCTCCTGATATTTTAAAACCCAAAGCAGCTAGTTTAATGTAGAGTCATATATATATATATATATATATATTAAGTCTGGCTAATAAAAAGTAATTTAAGGCTGAGCACAGTGGCTCACACCTGTAATCCTAGGTACTCAGTAGGTCGAGATCTGAGGATCGAGTTTCAAAGACAGCCTGGACAGTAAAGTCTGTGAGGCTCTTATTTCGTTAACCACTAGAAGACCGAAAGTGGTACTGTCCTCAATGGGTAGGGCAGTAGCCTTGAGCTGAAGAGCTCAGGGACAGAGTTCAAGTCCCAAGACTAAGCTCCATGAGCAACAACAACAGCAAAAAGTAATTTAAGTTCACAAAAAAATGAGTACTTAAAATTTGAAGATTTACTTTTTAATAAAGTTATTATCTTGTAAAGTAGCAACCTGCTGCTATGCCTCTACTTAGAAAAGTACAATGGCAGAAAAGGAATATGATAGGGAAATCTTGAAAATACTTTCAGATATTACCTGTTTTGTGGAAACAGTATCCACAGATAACTTCATTGTCTCTTTTAGGTTCAAGTATTCTTGTGATTTTTATGTTTTACTAGAAATACAGCCTATTATGGCTTAATTTCTCCAAGTCTTGGTAATGAAAATAAATGGAGATAATTGTGGGACTAAAATAATTTTTCAATACTTGCCTGGTAGGGCTTAGTATTCATCTCTGTTAGTCCTATTTTCTAAAAAGTATAAGATTTTTTTGTAAATCTTAGTGTGACAAAACCATAGACAACCTTCAAATGTTTATGCAGAATATCTCTAGTATTATTTGGAGTGATTTAGAATATTAACAAATTACAGAGAATTGGGCTCTAAGAAAGAGCCATCAACGGTACCATTTACTCAGCATCCATTCCTGTCAATATGTTGAGGTTTTTTCCTCCACCTTTACTTGAAAACAGAATTTTTTAATTTATTTTTATAATTGAATCACTGTTGAATATAAAGTTTTATGTCTAGCTTTTCTTCACTAATTTTATAATGTCTCCTGATATTATAAACTAAGTAACAAATTCTTCTGAGTACTGTTTCATTGAATAACTATCATTTACTGAAGCATTATTCTGTTGTGTATTTTTCATATTTCCACATCACTATTCTGCTTTATTATAAATAGGCAATTTCAATAAAAATCTGTCTCTATTTCAGGCATTTTCATTAGAATAGATTACTGTAGATTAATTGTATTAAAAGAATGATATATCAAGGTGACCAAAGGCATTATAGTTGAGTAACTTCTTTATAACTTAAAACAGCTTTCCTTATGAGAACAGGTTTTTATTATTTTATTTTTTTGTCAATTGTGGGGTTTGAACTCAGGATTTGGATATTGTCCCTGAGTTCTTCTTGCTCAAGAATAGCACTATACCAGCTCTGCCACTTTGAGCCACAGCTCCATATCAGTTTTTGAGTGGTTAATTGGGAATAGAGTCTCATGGGAACATTTCTTCCCAGGCTGTTTTCAAACCATAATCCTCAGATCTTTGCCTCCTAAGTAGGATTATAGGTGTGAGCCACCTGCCCCTGACTGAACAGTGCTTTTTTTTTGTTTTGTTTCTTAATTGAATCATTAATGAAATTTAGAAAATTGGTAAAACTCTTTATTTTTTTACTTAAGATTAGCCTTTCTTAACCTTTTCACATGAGGACATGTAGACAATAATATTAAAATATCATATCTTTCTTTAGTGAACCCTTGTTTATGTGAAAAATCACATCTTAATGTACTATCTAAAAGTGATAGTGAATTTATTACTCTTTACTGAATCAAATTTGGTAGACAGTATATTGAGTTCCAGTCTTCGAAGCACAAGTCTACAAATGTCTAATAGCTTGATATCGATGAAGTACCTTCTTTGCTCAACTTGTACCATAGAATTCATCAACATTAATGCTGTTGGAACTTGTGGACAGCAGCTACCTAGGCTTATCACACATTTCTCAAACTGTTTCTTCCCCTCTCTCCTTCCCCAGGTCCTATACATTTTTATAAATATTCTCAGTTATATGTATCCCAGTCATATTTGCTTTAGTTTCTATTTTTTATTCTTATGATTATAGTAGTTTAGATTTGTTTTCTAGTTAGACGTTTATCACCAAAAATCCAGGAAGATTTCTTTTGTTGTTGTTGGATATAAGGCTTGGACTCTGAGGCTGTACACTGTCCCTGAGCTCTTCAGCTCAAGGCTACCCATGGAGCCACAGCCCCACTTCCCATTTTCTAGGAGTTAATTGAAGATAAGAGTCTCACAGTCTTCAGTGCTCCAGCTGCCTTTGAACTGTGATCCTCAGATGTCAGCCTCCTGAGTCACTAGGATTACAGGGCATGAGCCTCCCCAGTCAGCTCCAAGAAGATTTCCTAATGTCCTTTTTACCTTTCATTCTTGTTGAGTGGATAACGAGCTAGCAGAGTTCCTCTCTCAACGTGCTAGAAGAACCAATTACAATCTATAGTTATAAGCACATCTCTGTAGGATCTGATTAGTAACATTAGTCAGCATTATGTATGTATAACTACTTTAGTATAATGAAGTAGTGGTATAACCTAGCATTTGTCACATAACTGTTATGTACTAGATTCTGGCTTGACTGAAGATTGCCTCTCATGTTCCAAAACAGTGCAAATTAGTTGTGTCCTAAGGAAAAGTTAACAAGTCACACAAGTAAAAACACCATTTTTACAAAAATAACATTTTTTAAAGAGACAACAAAGTTCTTTTTTTTTTTAGACAAGGCATTACTAGTCTTGGCTATGAATTTTATTTGATAGGATTAAATTTTCTGAATGTATACTTCTGGAAATTCAAAAATATTTGCATCCCTAAAATTTGCCTACAGTTCAAATGAAAATAAAGATTCCCTTAGTTGTTAATTTTTTTATTTATATCAGAATTAATATTTATCATTGTGGAGCCCACTACAAATTAGAATGACTTATGCAAGAAGATTCCAAGCACCACATGTATTTCTTACACTGGCCTTCATACTTCTGAATTCATCAGATGCTTTAGATGTAAATGCATTGTGTTGGCATTTTGTAGGCTTTAAAAAATGAGTTAAACATGATAAAGTATGTATATTTAACTAGATTGAAACACCACTGATTACTGGAAAAGATCAAGTAAGTCCTACTGAGAAAATTTTTCATGCTCTTGATGAGATTGTGGGATGTATAATCTTATTTCTATTAAAATATCAGGACAGGCTTTCTAGTGTTACTGGAATATTTTTGTTCTGTTTTGGAATAAAACTCCAGCTGTGTAAATACAAGGAAATTCAACTTCTGTATTTATTTTAAATAGTTAGAGCCTAGGATGCTTTGAAGGAAAACCAGAAAAAAAACACTAGTTCTAAGTGTGTAGAATATCAAGGAAAAGAATACAAATTTTTATATTACTTTGGTTAATAAATTTGCTTCCAGTGTTCAGTTTGGTTGGGGTGGTTTGAGTTTGTATTTAACAAATGCAGGCATTGTTTAAAAGAATAAAAACAAACAAAAAAATGGTTTGAGACTCCGTGCACTTATAGCTGGTGCTTCCATTGTTCTGTTTTCTAATGCTCATACCAATGATTTTCTCCTACAGAAACCTGAAACTACTACCACAAGCCAACCACCTCCTAGCCAGCGTGTTGTAGAGGTGGCGATTCCTCATGTAGGCAAATTTATGATTGAATCAAAGGAGGGGGGGTATGACGATGAGGTACTTCGTTTTATCATTCTGCACTTAATGTTTGTTGTTTGATACAAGCACTTGAGGCATGCCTATACTCTCACGTTTATGTCTGGCTGCATAACATACAGCTTTGCCACCCTTAGTGTAAAATTCTCTTACCAATTACTAACACGACTTTGAATTAAAATGAAAAACAAATAAGAATGAAATGGATATACTAAAAGACTATTTTCAAGTTCCTGTAGTTAAATTTTTTAATGCAAAAAATAGAATCAGTTTCCTCTCAAGTTGATAGATAACACAGCAGAATATTTTGCATTTTAAAATATTTTCTGTTTAAAGATATTTTAAGGGCTGAGAGTGTGGCCTGGTGGTAGAGTGCTCACCTAGCATGCACAAGGCCCTGGGTTCAATTCCTTGGTACCACATATGCAGAAAAAATGAGAAGTGGTGCTGTGGCTCAAATGGTAGTGTACTAGTCTTGAGAAAGCTCAAGGACAGTGCCCAGGCTCTGAGTTCAAGCCTCATGACTGGCAATATATATATATATATATATATATATATTTTTCCTGTTTTATTAAAACATTTTTGTGCTTTGCCTATTATCTACCAATCAGTTCTATAGAGCATGATTACAAGATGTGCACATGATAATTTTGCTGCTACATCCTCTGCTTGTGATTATGAATGGCATTTCTCCACATGACTGTATGCCTTGTGGTGTTTCACACACTGTGGTGCCTGTGTCTTAATTCTTCTCTATCTCTATTATTCTCATCTATTTAGTCTTTCATATAATCTGGAGATATACTAGTTGTTTACAAGAGATTTTCAGAATGCAGATTAAAATGATCTTGGTCCATTAGATTATTTTTCATTCACTTTGTATTTTTCTCTTGAGCCTTTTCACATAGTTCACTTTTGTGTTTGAAAAAGGGCCAGTGAAGCAGTTTCTGCACAGTAACATCAGAGAAGGCAATTCCTCTAGGACAACTGTACGACCCCAGTTAGCTTTTGTGGACATATGGATAAGAAATGGAATATATATTATATATGTGAATTAAAAATACATGTGTGTATTAAAAATACATGTGTGTATATTTTTCTAAATAACTTTGCCCCCAAAACTTAATTATGAAAGATTAATGAAAATCAGAAACAGCACAAAATCATCAGTATTACTCTGCAGTGTAACACAGCATGACAAAAAGTCAATTTGTAAAATAGGAACATATCAGAAGGCTTTTCAGTTTAAATTTTAGATATCTTACAACTGTTGCTATACAATTCAGACTAAAACTATGAATAACAGATTTATTGAGTCAGAAGTAGTAGCTACAATCTTTTGATACAAGGTACCTTCAGAGTACCTTATTTCATTTTGTAGACATTTTAAATTACAAATACCCTTGAAAATCTACTTTAAAGAAAAAAAGTACTTAGTACTTCATTTTTTTATTCTAATTTACTGCTTTCTTTCAGGATTCTCAGAAATTATGGAAATCAGCAAGTTTTTTAATAACAAAAATGGTTAGGAACCAGGAGTGTGGCCTAGTGGTAAAGTTCTTACCTAGCATCTACAGAGCCGTGGGTTCTGTTTTTCAGTACCACATACACAGAAAAAAGACGTGGGACTGTGGCTCAAGTGGTAGAACACTATCCTTGAGAAAGCTCAAGAACAGTGCCTCAGCCCTGAGTTCAAGCCCCAGGACTGCCCCCCCCCCAAAAAAAAAATCCAGCTATTTATTAGGCATTAAATTGCTTACTTTAGAATAAGCCTTCTGGCATTTTAAATAGAACTGTTATTAATCATTTAACACTGTGTTTGTACAAACTGGTTGTTGGCTGAGTTGTATTTGTTGTCGTCGTCTTCATTTATTAGAGTGATAGTTTACCAGTGCATGTGTGTTGAAAGTTTTTGAAGTAAGTCATGGATACAAGACAGGTGCTAATAGATGTGCATTCTAGTTTTGCAGGGGTTCCTACCCAAGGGGCTAGTGAGATGAAAATTTAGCTCTTTTAGCTCTTTCTGAGCCTTTAGGCTTTTGAATCAATGGAAAAAGAGTTCTTTTTTTATCCTAAATAAGTTCTCTCAGAGGACAGAGATTGTTCTGATTTGTCTAGAAGGAAGTGCCTAGAAAAAGAAATCTACAGTTCAGGGGAGAAGCCTTTTTGCTGTTTGCACAAAGGCTCTGTTTGAGTCACCTGTACCTTGTATGGATGATTCTGGAAGATGCTTACTTGCACATCAGATGACATTGGCTATTTAATACAGGCTACACTTGATTTATGAATAGTGGGAACCAATGGTGTTTTAACTTGCATGGAAAGAGATTGTTTTCGTTTTAATTATTTTTTTTGTGTTAACCATTCAAAACCTTTTACTTTAAATTCCTGTGGCAGATCATGATGACACCGAACATGCAAGGTATTATCATGGCCATAGGTAAATCCAGGAATGTATATGACAGGTGTGGTCCTGAAGCAGGGTTCTTTAAGGTACTATGAACATTTTTATTTTATTTTCTTCATTTGAAATATGTCACAATGTCCTTTTTGCCTAAAATGAAATTTATTATGTTTCTATTGTCTTTAAGTACTTTTACAAGGAGTTGCTATTTCACAAAGCCATTGTACATTTTGAACCCCCATTCAGCATTTGATACCCATCCCTCCCCTATCTATTGCTTACCTCCCTCTTGTAATTTGGTAGGATGTACATTGAATTATTGACTGTGTTCTCCCCGTTCTTCTGTTCATTTGTCTATTCCTTCACCCCACTCCACCCAACCCAAGTATTTATTTCCTGGTGTTTATTTTGTTGAACTTTGACTTTGACTTTGCTTTCTAAGGAATAACATTTTAGATCCATTATTTGTATAGTTTCTCTTATATTAACCATGACCACCCTGAAGTTCTGGGGACTGTTTTTATTTTCCTTTTTTTTTTTTTTTGGTCTGGCCAGTTCAGGGGCTTAAACTCAGGGCCTGCACAATGTCCTTGAGCTTTCTCAAGGCTAGCGGTCTACCACTTAAGCCACAACCCCACTTCTGGTTTTTTCCTGTGTGTGTGGAACCCAGGAATCAAACCCAGGGTTTTGTGCATTCGAGGCAAACTCTCTACCATCAGGCAATACTACCACACCCCTGGCCTCTGGGGTCTGTTTCTTATGTTTCTTTCCAGATAATTTAAGAGAATGAAAATATTTTATCTAAGTTGCTATAATAATAGTGTGCTTCTGATTCATTACCACAAATCTGAATTGATATTTACATTTGAAGAAAACAACACTATTCAATGAACAGTTGTGGAAACAGCTATGGTTATAGCTATTGGCTGCTTATATTATTTGACAGCAAACTGATGTGTTCATTTAAATATTTCTGGAGGAACTTGTTCATTTATTATCTTTTTGTTTCTTTGCCTTACTCATTTTTCCTACAAAATGAATTTTTATCCTAGTTAGTTCATGCATGTAAGACCATCAACCTGCTTCATTATTCTGTGATTACATCTTTTCCAAATTAGTATGAGAACTTTTCAATATTTTATTCACACATTTATTTATTTATTTATTTATTGGTGCTGGTGCTGAGGATTGAACTGAATGGTCTCTCAATGTTGCTTAGCTTTTCTGTTCAAGAATTGTTGTACCACTTGAGGCACATTTCCACTTCAAGCTTCTTGCTGGTTAATCGGGCATAAGAATCTCTCTGATTTATACACTCATGTTGCCTGAAAAATTTGATCTTCATATCTTAATCTTCTGAGTAGCTAAGATTATAAGCTACTGGAACCTAACTTCTATTACTTTATTTACACATTTGTAAGGTGAAAATAGCATGTAAGTTTCCTCACATTATTTAGATTTGACAAATATCCTAAACCTTTCCTACTTCTTCATGTTGTGTTTTAAAAATAACTTTTTTTGACATTAAAATGAATCTAGAAATGTCTTGATTTCCAATACTTTTCAGTTATCAGTCTAGACTGGCCTTCTAAAAGTTCCCCATTACCATTGTTATAAAATATAGTATGTCAAATAAAAGTCTTGTTTATAGAAACTTATTTCATCAAGCATTTTGTAATTTGCTAGGATTAGTGTAATCGTGCTTTTTTGTTGTTGTTGTTGTTTATAGAACTTTGTCAAAGTTGCTAGAATAGATTATTTCAACCATAGATTATTTCAACAGCTCCAGGACCATCGAACTCTAAACATCAGAGTGACATTTGACAGATTTTCTTGCTAAAACTGGCAGTATACGTCAGTATATTACTTGAGGATACATCATTATCTGTTCGCCAGTGCTTCCACCTACATTGTCTGACGTGCCTAAGACTGAGAATTTTACAGAATATGTACTTAAAGTACTAAATTACAAATTTTCTTTTAGGTAAACTTGTCCCAGTACAAGTTCATCCTCTTACTAAGATCTTACACATAATACTAAAAATCTACTCTTTTAAAACATTGAAAAGAAAGACATTGAGGAAAAAGGAAAGAGGGAAGGATTGAAGAATACAGTATTATTATTGCGTGTATTGTACAGCATTGACCTAATCACTCTTCTTTCTTTCTTTGGGCTTTATTTTCTTGAAGTTAGTCATATCCTAGTTTTGTTTGCATAGTTTTCTATATCTTATTTAGCTATTACCAATTTTATCTTGTTGGGGAAGCCTTTTGTAGAGCTTTATGGACATACTTTGGTGGTTTTCCTTTACTCCTAAGGCATAGCTACTATCACCTGGGAACTCATTTTGTTCATATTCATTCTCATATTCTCTTTCTCTGTCTCTCTTATTTTGGATTCTGTTTTCTTGCCAGTTGATTCTAGTCACTATTATTCAGTTATAATTCATAAGATGTACATAGCACCTGAAATATGACAGTTGGCTTTTGTCTCCCTTTTTCTCTAATTAGATGTAGTTTGTTTTTATTCTAATTGTTTTTAATGCTTACTTTATTATAAGTTGACAAAAAATGGTGTCTCACATTTCATTCTTGCCAGTTCACAAGAAAATCTTTAGGCTTATAGTACATTAACTCTTGGACTTTGAGGGAAAGCTTTTCAATTCTGTGCTTGTTCAGTGTTTCTTAACATAAAAGTTCCTTATGCATTAAGTAAGGTAGATGTATTTTTTCCAAATACTAGTGGTACAAGTGGGTTTTAATTTAACGTGTCCATTTATGAGTAAGTGCATCTTGATCAGTCACATCTGATACCATTTCCTGCTTTTTACCAATCCCTTCCCAGTCTTATCATTTCCTATTTCCATGTTTATATATATATATATATATATATACATACAGTGAGTCTGATGAGTATATGTGCCCCTCTATTTTTAACTTGATCATTCACACTCAAACTGTTTCAGCATATTTTCTAGTGAGGAGGCAAACATTAATTTGAACTATAATTAGTATGATGAAGAAGCATCTTGATAAAGAGTACACAAAATGAGAAAAGAGCTGGAATTTAGTGGTCTTTTTAGAAAAAGTGACATTTAACTTACACATACCAAAAAAATAGATTATAAATGGTTTTCTTTCATCTTCCACTGGACAATTCACTCTGGTTGTTGTTTCTTACATAGGAAGAAAGATAAACCAAAGTACATGATATTATTTTATCGTTTGCTTCTTTTCCTTGGATTCTTTTTTCATATAATATACAATATAGGAGATAATTTTTTATATCACCCTAATAGATTTTTTGCATTTCCATTATTTACTTTTGAGCTTACCAAAATGTATTTAAATATCTGCATAGAAACCTATCCTAGTTTTCTTTTCCCCATGTTTTAACAAGTTTAAAAAATGACAGTTCATGTCCATCAACTTTAGCATTCCCTGCTTCTACAAGGTTCGTGGAATCAGTACCTCAGCAAACCTGTTCATGGGAGTTCCTTCTTCAACTAGTTACACACCAGGAACTTATGGTTGGGTAGATTTCAGTTTTAGTTTTCTCACTAGGTAATTGTGTGATCCTAGGTGATTTATAAAATTATGAGAGCCAGCATTTCTATTCTTACAGGAAATATCTGAAAAGTAAATGGTGTAATACCCTATGTGGCTCATCAGATTATGTTTATAAAAGTCCTTGAAAATCAGTGAACTGTTCTTATTAAACTTGCCATTACTCACCTTGTTACTATACATCTAAGCCACTTCCGTTACTATTGTAAGCATTCTGATGTATATATTACTGGCCATTGTGTATATGTAGAAGAATATAATTGACAATTCAGTATGTTTGCAAATTTTAATATTGGTGAAGCTATTAAATATCCTTCAAGTGAATTTATTCATTTTTACTCTTATTGATGGTTGCCTAGAAAAATGACATTAAAAGTGGAATTCATTTTTAAAACGTATGTGTTTTGTGTTTTTTGGTGAATCAGTACCTTCTCATAAATATTTTGTGTGTAGGTATTTACGTGGACTGTTTTACCTCCTTAGTACTTATTTTTGTATTTTGGGGGTATGTGTATGTTGAATATGCCAAATCAGTTGATTCATAGATAGTTTGGCTCTATATTAAGACAACATTTTAAAGTTCCCATGCTTTATCTTCATTTTACATTAAAGTCAAAGAATATTATTTCATTGACTCTGTAACTTGAAGGTTAAATTGTCTTCATTTCTAGGCAAATAATTTCTTAATGATAGTAATAAACGTTTTAAAACATACTCTCCTAACTAGAGATAAGAGTATTAAGACATAGACTACTAACTATATGTGTTGTTTAACCACAGTCAGTAAATGACATACGTAAATTTTTGAATCCAGTATTCTGTATGTTTATGTATTTGATGTTCTGACATGTTTAGGTACAGATAAATCAAACTAAAACTACAAGGACAAGGGCGCCTGTGGCTCATGCCTGTAATCCTAGTTACTCAAGGGGTTAAGATCTGAGGATAGCGGTTCAAAGCCAGCCTTTGAACAAAAGTCCATGAGGCATTTATCTCCAGTTAACCACCAGAAAACCAGAAGGGGAACTGTGGTTCAAAATGGTAGAGCACTAACCTTGAGCTGAAGAGCTCGGGGACAGTGCCTAAGCCAGAGTTTAGGCCCCACCACTGACAAAAATAAAAAAAAATAACAATTCTCTGTAGCAATTATTGCTTGATTCTTCATAATAAGGGAAAGGGAGTAACCAGGTAGGTCATCCATGGATAGATGGAGAATAAATGAGATCATATCATGTGCGGAGGACCTTAGGAAAAAAACACCTGCATTTATGGGTAGACAAGCCAGACCAAGATGGAAAGATATCCAATTTGAAGAATAACATGAAATGAGACTAAATAATTAAATTTTCTTCCTTCACTTGAACACAGCTACATAGATATAGTACTTAAAGAATATATACATTAATGGGCTGGGAGTGGTAGAGTGCTTGCCTACCATTCACAAAACCCTGGGTTTGATTCCTTGGTATCTCATACACAGAAAAAGTGGAAAGTGTGGCTCAAGAGGTAGAGTGCTAGCCTTGAGAAAGCCCAAGGACAATCCTCAAGCCCCAGGACTGGCCAAAAAAGAATACGTACATTGAACAAAACTTTTCTTCTAGTTATTGTGGTGGCGCATTTAATGAAAGGATTGTGGTTTGAAGGTAAAAGTTAGCCAGATTCTATATCATAAAACAAACAGGGCCTGGTGAGGGCATACCTATATTCTTATTTATACTAAAGAAAAAGCATGAACCTAATCTGAAAGACAACTGAAGTTTACTCAAATAGAGTGCTTATATAGCAAACAGGAGGCTCTCAGTTTAAACCCCAGTAGTATGCTTCCTTCCCACAGAAATCTTTCTAATGGAATAGCTTTCTTATAATACTATCTTTTATATATTCTAAAATGTTTTATGGTTAATATCTCTTGACTATAGACATAAGCCTAATATAGAGGAAAGTTTAAGAAAGTATTACATGGGCCTTATGTGTACATGAATATTTGATGTGTATGCCTAGCATTTTATAGTCACATACTTTGCAGATTTTGCTCATATATGGAAATACACTAATACTTTGTTTTTCTACAGAAAAACAAATATGAAAGTAATGATAATGGCAACAGTATGTAATAATTATAACCACAGTAATAAAATTCATATACTGTTAAAGTATCAAAGAATTAATTTTGCGTTTTAGGGTTTTCTGTTTCATGGTTATTTGTAAACTGTTCAGCTAAAAGTTAATTGTAGTAGAATAAATATGCTTTTGAAGTATGCTAGCTAACTAAATCAGCTCTAAACTTCAGCTGCATAAACTGATGGTAGAAAGGTAGTATATCCCTTGACTGTTGCCTCTGTATATAGACTTTGAACAGGGTTTGGTAAATTTTACAGAATTAGTTATATCATAAGTATAGTATTTTGTCATTTCTGTGATGAAGCAGAAATACATATACTTATGTGTGTGTACACACACACGTGCGCGTACATGCACCCTTGTATTTGTTTTTTTTTTCCTTGTATTTGTAATGATGTGATAAGGATGGGCCTATGCAACCAGTTATTCAGAAAGCTCTTCGATACTGAAACATGAAACAGTCTTAGGTATACTGCCTTGTTTGTAGTATGGTAAAAGGAAGACATGTTTTAACATAAGCATTAACATTTTAATAGTAAAGGATTTTAAGGATTTTTAACTAAAATTTTTATTCTTATTATATTTTATAGGCCATTAAGTTGGAGTATTCGAGGCTGGTTAAGTTGGCCCAGGAAGACACCCCACCAGAGACAGATTATCGTTTACATCATGTTGTAGTCTACTTTATCCAGAACCAGGCTCCAAAGAAAATCATTGAGAAAACATTACTAGAACAATTTGGAGACAGAAATTTGAGTTTTGATGAAAGGTAATGTGATATATAGAATATCTAATTCATATGTTCTATTTGTCCTTTTTCGCAGCTCTCAAAAATTTATATTGTTTTTATATCAAATTTTAATTAATTTGATATCAGTTAACTTGAGTAATTGCCTTATAATAATTTCCCTAAAGTCTATTACTATGATTTTCTAAAATGTAAGTTGGAAGTAATTTTGATAATTTTAATTGTTGATAATTCTAATCTTAATTTTAAATCAAAAAGTCATTCTTGGCAATTTAGAGAAAATTATTTTTCTACGTTAAATTCAGAGAATTTAAGTCAGTAATTGTGTTGTGTGTCCTTCCTGTGACTATCGGCACTATCAGTGACCTCTATGTGTCATATACCAATAATATCCCAACTGTGGCAAGCCGAAATCATGAGAAGATTTTGTTTTCAGAGAGAGAAATACACTGGAGAATCGCTCCAGAAAAAATTGCTATTCATTTATGAAAAAATAAGCTTGCTTTGACGTTTAAGGAAAGCTAGAATGGTTCAATTAATTTGTGTCACCAAAATTTTCTTCTAAAATTTTCCACATTATATCTTAAATCTTAGCAGGGTGATGGTAGCTAAGATTTCAGGCATGAGCCACTATGCCCGTGGCTAAATGGTTATCTTTTTATAAATGTTTCAAAAACACCAAAGTTAAAAATTGTAATTAAAGAAAATATGAGGACAACAGACCATCTGTAATCAATTATTGTCTCATTGTGTGTTTCTTGTAAAATTTAGAGTTAAATGAAATAATACAAGAACATGGTTTTGAAAATGATGTGGTATACAGTTGAATGCACAATGAATGCTACCTCTGACTGTATTAGGCACCGCATAGATACTGCTTATTTTAATACATGTAACTACAGAGAATTCACCATATAACTGACGAGGACTCTTAGTGTATGATTTTCACCTGACATCATATAGCATTTTGATAAGACTTTTTGAACTCTATTTAAAAGTCCCATTTCAAGGGAAAAGAAGATGCCCTTTCTCTTCAGCTTGCTTAATAGAAATATATTATTAAGAATATGGTGTAAATTGTATCAATAGAGCTTGGAGTTTAAAAGCCATATATTAGTATATCATAGTAACTTGGAATTAGAATTACTATTTTATTTTCTTTATCATTCCCAACATTTTTTTAATCACATTTTCCACTTTAAGGCTATTTGAGAGCCATCTCACAAATATTGTTCAGATATAGTGGATTTCATTTTATGTGTGTTTAGTAGTTTAGTTTCACATAAACATATTTTTTCATTTTTATGAAGTTTTAATTTAGAAATATATTATTTTTATTCACAGGTGTCATAATATAATGAAAGTTGCTCAAGCTAAACTTGAGATGATAAAACCAGAAGAAGTAAACATGGAGGAATATGAGGTGATGTACTTTTGAACTCTTGATTAAAGTATGCTGAAGTTCACTAATACTTATTTCATTTCCACATAACTAAGCTTGAATGTGCCATGAGTGATAAATAAAAATTGTCTAATTCATGCCTAAGATTTTAATTGTGTAAATGATTTGGGGGCCTAAAAAGCTCCAAAGCCAAAGGGGTTTTAATGTCTTGGTTTTTCATTTTTATATACTTTTAAAAACGGAACTCTTCTCATTTGATTTGAGTATAACATCATGTTGTTAGTTTTGAAATTGCCATCATATGGTATCATCTATTATTTATCAGGAGGCTACTATATATACAAAGCATTCTTCTAAGCCTTTTGCATTGTGTTAACTGAATGTAATCCAGAGAGTAATGCTGAATGTATACCAGAGATGTGAAGCAACTCCATTAACAATAAGAATACTTTTTTATTAAAGGACTCTGGGAAATAAAATGGGATTTTTTTTCTTCATTTTATATACCAGATCCATTTCGTTTGTGAAAGACTTTTGCCTAAAGATATCTAGAAGTCAGACTTTATTTACTACTAAAGGAAATGCATTTACCAGACATAAGTACATTTAGTGTGGTTCTTCGTGTTCATGAGGAGCAAGGCAATCTTGGCAAATAGTGGCTCTAAATCATACTGCCTTGCAGAGTGGGTTATATGCTCCTCCTCCGTCAAGATTCACATGCCTGGGACTTGATTTTTATTTTGATCTAATTCTGCAGTCTCTTCCTAGGTTTCTTGAAAAAAAAATAAAATCTGCCTAGGTTTTTTGTTAATTTGTTTTGATCTGGTTTTGTTTTTTAAATTTGTTTATTTTGTTTGAACTCACAACCTGAGCACTGTCCTTGGGTTTTCTCAAGGACAGAACTCCACCACTTGAGCCACAGCACCAGTTCTGGCTTTTTTCTGTGTATGTGGTATTAAGGAATCGAACCTGGGTTTTCATGCATGCTAGGCAAGCACTAGGCCAAACTCCCAGCCCATGGTTTTGTTTTTTGAAACCTCATGTTCTTTTAAACTACAGTTCCACTAAATCACATGAATATTTAACTAACATGGTTTTGTGTTCTTGCTCTTATCTCCTTGCTGTGCTCTAGGTTTGAAAATGAGTAAACTTTGGCCTGTGACGTAGGATGTAACATCCTGCCTGCTTTTGTAAATAAAAGTTTATTAGAATATAGCAGTTAATTAGCAAGAAGAGTCTCACAGACTGACTTCAAACTGTGATTCTCATATCTCATCCTCCTAGGATTGCAGGGTAGGATTACAGGTAGCTAGGATTACAGGTATGAGACACCAGTGCCTCACTAATGACTTAGTTGGCAGATATTGCAGGACCTATAGAGTCAATTTTTTCTCTGTCATGCTTTCACATGAAAACTTGCCAACTCAGAACTTCTAAGCCCATTCTATGAATTTTCTTCATTAAAGCTATTGGTTGGAGAAATTTTATCTTTCTTATTAGATGTGATAACATCAAGTTTCTGCTTTGAAAAGTTTAAATTGAGATGAAACATTTCTATTTGTATTTACTTTTGCCAATCCTGGGGCTTGATCTAGGGGCCTGAGCACTATCCTTGGGCTTTCTCGAGGCTAGAGCTCTACCACTTGAGCCACAGAATCTCTTCAGGCTTTTTCTGTGTATGTGGTACTGAGGAATTGAACCCAGGGTTTCCTGTATACTACAAGCATTCTACCACTAGGCCAAACTCCTGGCCAAGACAAAAAAAAAATGTAAAAATAGCTTATAAGTAAGATCATATTTGGCTTATAATCAGTTTTAGTTTTCATGTTGTTTATAAAAGCTTTTTACCATTTCAAACATTTTTAAATTACTATTTTAGATTTTAAGTTTATATCGTCTTTTGGTTTTCTTCAGTTTTTTAAACAAGTTAATAAAATCCTATTTTTTTTATTTGTCACTCTGTTACCATCACATAAATACTCAACTACACTTGAGCATACCACACATTAATCAAAATTAAATAAATGCACGGTAACATTTACTTTACTTAAAATTTAGTATTAATAAAGCACCTTGAAGTAATGCTTACTTTCTTTCAATGTGCTAGAATATTTCAGAAAATTTATCTCAAACACTTAAAGTATTTAAGTGCTAACATGCTGTTCTTAAATAATTTGAAGTTTTGGGTTCTAGAGAATGAAAATTTTTGGATTTTTTGAACTGTTTTCTTGCTTTTGTCTTTTTTCTTTTTTAAACAAATATCCCTAAATGTGAAAAACTATAAAATCTGAAATGCTTCTGACCCCAAGCATTTGATATCAAAACAATAGTTCCTGTGTCTGAGTAATAAAAATTTATACTGAAGTCAGTTCTGATTGAAAGAAAAATGATGTATCTGGACTTTGCCCTTTAATTTTCTAGTTAGATCTTTATTGTTTAACTTCTCAGTGCTTGATATTTTTCTATTAAAAAGTGGTTTGTGTCAGAAAATAAAGTATGAGTTTAATTTTGAATTTTTCATTTCTCTTATATCAGATAGTCATAACTATGAGTTACTTTGTGAATAATTGCATTATATTATAAATGTTCTTTTTTACCTACAGGAGTGGCATCAAGATTATAAGAAATTCAGGGAAACTACTATGTATCTCATAATTGGATTAGAAAATTTTCAAAGAGAAAGGTAAAGCTCAGAGGACAAATATACAAAAACTAAAAAACTATCTAAAACTGTTTATTGCAAGCTACCTGTGCTCCTATCCTGTAATCCTAGGAGACCGAGATATGAGAATCATGATTTAAAGTCAGCTTTGGCAGGAAAGACTGTGAGACTCCTCTTACTGCTAATTAGCTACTAAGAAAAAGCCAGAAGTAGTGCTCTGGCTCAAGTGGTAGAGGAAAGAGGCTCAAAGATAGCACCCAAGGTCCTGAGCTCAAGCCCGACTGGCAAAACAGACTGGCAAAACACACACACACATACACACACGCCCTACCTGTCTATCTTGATGAACTAGGATTTAAGCTCAAGACTTTGTGCTTGCTGGGCAGGTACTTTACTACTAGAGTCTATACCAGTTGTCAAAAAATACTCACTTTCGATCTCATTCAATAGAAAAAAAATCTCGCCATATTTTTATTTTTGTTGCCTGTTTTAGTAAACATTTTATTTTAAAACTATTTTAAGCTCTAGAATATTGAAGATTTAGAATAATTCTTACGTGTCCTACATATTTTAAATCTCCAAGGTTAGCAAATTATTTTGTTTGAATTTTGGGGGGGCTTAGTAAGTTTATTTGTCAGGTTGGTTTTGTTTTGTGTTTCGGAACAGTGTCTGGCTATGTAGCTTAGGGGTGTTCTTAGAATAGAGCTCTTCCTCCCTGAGCCTAAAGACCTGTCAGGACTGTGGCCATATACTGCATGCCCAGCTACGGTATGTGTTTTTATGAGCTCTCAGATGTTACATTAAGGGTTCATGATGAAATAGGCTTAGACTAAAAACTAGAAAGTTTACTGGGAATCAGAGGAATTGATTACTGAGCACAAAGAACTCTTCTATTCCCTAACATCTGCTTAGTAGTCTTTTTTTGTTGTCAGTCCTGGGCCTTGAACTGAGGGCCTGAGACTATCCTTGGACTTTCTAAAGGCTAGAGCTCTACTACTTAAGCTGCAGCACCACTTGGTTGGCTTTTTTCTATGTATGTGGTACCAAGGAATTGAACCTGGGTATTTGTGCATGCTAGGCAATCTCTCTACCACTAGGCCAAACTCCTAGCCCCCCATAGTCTTTTATACTTTGACTTAAGCCAGAGGTAGAGTATCCATTGCACTTCCTCTCAACTCTCAGGAACCATGCAAAGTATGTATATAGAAAATCTCAAAGTAATGTGATTTTAAGCACATCTTAAATTGATTTTTATTTAAATTATACATAATCTTGAAGGAACTTTTTTTTTTTTTTTTTTTTTTTTTGCCAGTCCTGGGCATGAGCTCGGGGCCTGAGCACTGTCCCTGCATTTTCTCAAGGATAGGGCTCTGCCACTTGAGCCACAGCACCACTTCTGGCTTTTTGCTATATATGTGGTACCGAGCCCTGGTCTTCGAGCATGCTAGGCAAGCACTCTACCACTAGGCCAAACTCCCGGCCCTTGAAGGAACTTCTTAACTGTAACATTATTTACATTTGCGTTAAGAAAAGGATAGATTGTGATTTGCTTACTATTCCAATTATTTAGTAGTTTATATATATTTATTTCTCTACACATTTCTTAACATTGATATCTTTTACTCAGTAAACATATATTTTACTCATTAAACATTTAAAAAGTGAAACTCATTATCTGAAAGCATGACTTACACTGTAATTCTAGTTTTGTTAATTGTATAACTTGGAAGAATGCTTATATTGCATAATGTGCTTATCTAGGTTTCAAATATGCAGTTATTAAGTGTGCAGTTTAGGCTTAAACTGTATTAATACACTGTACAGACATAGCTCAGCCTTTTAGTTTAGCTACAGTTTTGTTGTTTTTATCCTAGTAACTTCCCTAGTTTAGAAAACTTTTTTCTTTATCATGTATCCCATTTTCTATGATATTCGTCCTGTATCCTTTACTTTTTTCTCAGTGACTTAAAGTGATGTCTCTGCATTAACCCAACAATATTTGTGATTAAAACAAAGAAACCTGACATTTGTTTCATTAAAGAATGTGTTGTTAAACAAGTAAACTGTAAGCTTTCATATCAGCCTAAATTTTGAGTGCAACTATACAATAGGAGAAAACTAAGTAACAAAAGAACATAGAAGGATCTCTTTGGATTTTTTTCATCAATGACCCTCTCTCTCAGTTTTTAATTTCATTTAAGGGCTATGTTTAAGGTGTTGCTTTGGGCATTTGGTGCATAATGTTATTTCAAAGTTAAGAGTATGCACAAAATTCTTTTTAAGATGGAGTGTTTTTACAGAAATGAAATTCTAACATTGTCTTTAATCTTTTAAGTTATATAGATTCCTTGCTGTTCCTTATCTGTGCTTATCAGAATAACAAAGAGCTCTTATCCAAGGGCCCATACAGAGGACATGATGAAGAATTGATATCACATTATAGAAGAGAATGTTTACTAGTAAGTTCAGTTCAGTGTACATATATGTGTTTGTTTTCTTACATCGGACAAGTTTTCCAGACTCATGTGTCAATGAGTGACTCTGTTAACTCTAACAGAGTATGTACCATATATCTACACACTGGGTCTGTTACCTTTGGATGGCAAAATTCTTTAAAACTCCTCAAATTCTTGAGGCTGATAAACCTGAAATGCTCTTGAAATAAGAGCAGGTGATTCTTATAAGAAAGTACTGTATAGTACAAAACAATAATAGATTTTTCTGAGACTTTACAAATGGTGGTTTACTCAGCATGCATAAAATCTAAGATTCTTTATGGTGTCTTTTTTTTTTTTTGGCCAGTCCTGGGTTTAAGCTCAGGGCCTGGGCACTGTCTTTCTTAAGGCTAGAGCACTGACTTTCTTAAGGCTAGAGCTCTACCACTTGAGCCTCAGCACCACTTCTGGCTTTTTTCTGTGTATGTGGTACCGAGGAATCGAAACTGGGTCTTCGTGCTTGCTAGGCAAGCACTCTACCATTAAGCCAAACTCCCAGCCCCTGTGGTATCTTTTTGTTCATCTGTCTTGCACTTGGTGAGTTCTTGATTCAAATTTTTTCATTGTGTACTGAAATACGACTATTGTTGCAAATTTTAAAGGTTATGTTTTGAAAGTTTTTATGCTAGTTCACATAACTAGATATCAGGAGTACTTTGTTGATGTTCCTTGCATGAGTTAATCTTCATATAATCATAAATACCTTTAAAAATTGTATTACATTTTCCTCTTTAAGTATTAACTCTGCTCTTTGAATTCTCTTGTGAATTCTCAATTTGTAGTGGTTTTTTTTTTTCTATTAAAACAAGTATTAAGAAATAGATGTTGGATCAGTGCTTGTCTTTTGATTATATGCCCCCAGGTTCTTTTTAACACATCAGGTAGTTCTGGTGGTGAAATGTTTTCTTTGAGGAAGAAATCTAAGTTACATAATTCTGATGTCTAATATCTTCATCAGTTTTGAAAAGGAGATATGGTTATGCTTTTACTACTTTAGCTTTTGATTTTCTGTTGTATGAATAGATTTTACTAAGCAATTTTTTGGTGTTAGAATAGTTAGTGCTTTTTGGGGGGGCTGGGGGGAGGAGGGTTATCGTGAGGCTTGGGCTCTGGGCCTGGGCGCTGTCCCTGAGCTCTTCAGCTCAAGGCTACCACCCTACTAATAGTTACTTGGCAATAAGAGGATAAGAGTCTTTAGTGCAGGAGCTGGCTTTTGGAGCTGGCTTTTGAACCTCAATCCTCAGATCTCAGCTTTCTGAGTAGATAAGATTGCAGGCATGAGCCACCTTGCCTGGCTAGTTAGTGTTGTGTTGTTGTTGTTTGGTTTTGTTTTTTGTTTGTTTTTGTACTGCTATTTTGTTGCTGGTATTGAACATTCACTTTGTTGTCTTCACCATTAACATTTGCAGATATTCTTAATGAGAAAAGGAAGTAACACTATCTTTTTCATTTAAAAATAACATTTGATCATTTCTTTTGCATGAAGAAATTAAATGAGCAAGCTGCAGAACTATTTGAATCTGGAGAGGATCGAGAAGTAAACAATGGCTTGATCATCATGAATGAATTTATTGTTCCATTTTTGCCCCTGTTATTGGTGGATGAAATGGAGGAGAAAGATATACTTGCTGTGGAAGATGTGAGAAATCGATGGTGTTCATACTTAGGACAAGAAATGGAATGTAAGTTTAAATAATGCAAGTAGGTATCTGAATTATGAGGTTGAAAATATTTGGGATATGGAAAGGTAGTGCTCTATCACTTTGAGCTACATTGCCACCGCTTTCCAGATAATTGGAGATATGAGTCTCAGGGACTTTCTTGCCAAGGCTGGCTTTGAACCATTATCCTCAGATCTTAGCCTCCTGAGTAACTAGGGTTACAGGCAGGAGCCACTGGTGCCTGGCCTACTGCCATTTTATATTCCATATTATTTTTATACATTGCCATTGCTATTTATCCTCTTAATCTCTATCAAAAATAGCAGTTCTCTTACATTGCTTAAAATAAAGCAGACAAATGAATCACATTGCAGATAATCACTTGTTAAGTTTGCTGTCAAGATGCATCGAATTTTGTGCTGTGTATGTGCCAGAACTGGGGCTTGAATTTAAGGGCCTGAGCACTGTTCCTTAGCTTTTCAGTCCAGGATGGAGCTCTTGTCACTTCAGTGACAGCTCCACTTCTGGCTGTTTGGTGGTTAATTGGAGATATGAGTCTCATAGACTTTCTTGTCCAGGCAGACTTTGAGCAATGGTTCTCATATCACACTCTCCTGAATAGCTAGGACTATAGGCATGAGTTACCAGTGGGTGATTCATCTAATTATTTTTATTTGCAGCAAATCTCCAAGAAAAGCTGACAGATTTTCTTCCAAAACTGCTTGACTGTTCTTCGGAGATTAAAGGTTTCCATGAACCCCCGAAGTTACCTCCATACTCCACACATGAACTCTGTGAGCGATTTGCCCGAATCATGTTGTCGCTTAGTCGAACGCCTGCTGATGGAAGATGAACAGTGCACTCTTTCCCTACACACACTGTATAAACTTTTTTTTAGTTCTTAACCCTTGCCTTGCTGTCACAGGGTTTGCTTGTTGCTGCTATAGTTTTTAAACTTTTTTATTTTAATAACTGCAAAAGACAAAATGTCTATACAGACTTTAGTCAGACTACACACAATAAAGCTGAGAATTGCATGGCACTCAGGCTTTGTTTTAACCACAACTGATGAAAAATGGCAACCCAATTGCTTTCAATATGGCAAAATTGCTTTTGCCACCCTTCTATTACAGTATTACTTCGCTTTCACCTTTTCTTTATCAACAGCTTTCTATACAGTCTGGATATTTCCATGACAAAGCCATTTAAGTGTTCAACACTGTGTATGATACATAATTATTTGATAGCGTGTAAATGAAATGATAAAAGAATAAAGTTTTATTTATGGCTACCTATGTGTTTGTAAGCAGGTATATTATGAACATGGCCTTGGGATTGATGTTAGGTCATGAATGGATTATACAGTCTTTTCACTTTGCTGTATTGGTAGCATATTGGCAATGTTGCTGTTTGACACATAAATATTTTAGCTATATTTTTTAAGCAAGTTGTTGAATTTACTATGGAGTCTAAAACTTGCTTTGATTGAGTCAAGTTTTCACTGAAAGTAGTAGCTGATTTACAAAATAAGCTACAAAGAAGTTTTTAGATTCTTTTAAATTCTTTCTTAGATTGACCTTTTATGTTTTTACAAATAATATAGTAAAGTGATTATTTCAAAAGAAACATGAAAAAGTACTTGAATAAGGGCTGCTTGTAAAACTTAAAAAGAAATATGTGTACATATATATGTACACAACAATCATATATTCTTCATAATGGAGGACAATGTTAGCATTATATAATTATTATATTTTTGTAAACTGTATACCACTTTAATTGAAAATGTTCTCTATTAAGCAATGCTATGAAATGAAATTGATACTGTTTAACTATTAGAATCTGTATCTTCATTTATTTAACTCTGTTTTTTTAAACATAAATGCTATAGAAGATCCTATAGATGGAACTATTTTAAGATTAATGAGGTATTGTGAATGAAAATCAAAATCACTTCTTTAAAGGTAATCATGTTACCTTTAATCACATCATCTATTTTTGATTTATAAAACTTTCTGTATAAATGATACTTGGTTAGCAGAGTGTATATATATATGCATGTATATGTATATATATATATATATCATGTTATGTGTATATTTGTTATAGCATCACCAAACTGAGGCTTTTGATTAGTGGCTCATAAGATCCATAATGGAATAGGAAATATTAATCTATTATGTCATAGTCTTTATAAAGATAACATATTAACAATGTGATAAAGGCAAAGAATTTGATCAATTCCTGTTGTTAAGTTACACTTTGCTCCTCATGGTTATCAAAATGTTTCAGTTTGGAATTTAACTTCTCTAATGAGCAGAAAGTTATATTTTTTGTTTGTTTTTGCCAGTCCTGGGACTTGAACTCAGGGCCTGGCACCATTCTTGGGCTTTCTTAAAGCTAACTCTCTACCACTTGAGCCACAGCACCACTTATGGCCTTTTCTGTGTATGTGGTACCGAGGAATCAAACCCAGGATGACACAGACACTCTTATCACGTAAGCCACACTTCCAACCCCATTGTATTGGTGTTTGAGGGGAATTTGTTGTTGTTGTTTCAAAGAAAAAGTCTTAAGCCGGGAGCTGGTGGCTCACACCTGTACTCCTAGCTACTCTGGAGTCTGAGATCTGCTGATGGAGGTTCAAAGCCAGCCAGGGGATGAAAATATGTGAACTCTTATTTCTTATTAACCGCCAGAAAACCAGAAGTGGTGCTGTGACTCAAGTGGTAGAGCACTAGCCTTGAGCTGAAGAGCTCAGGGACAGAGAGCCCAGGCCCAGACAAGTCCCATTACAGACAAAAAAAAAAAAAAAAAAAAAAGAAAAAAAAGTCTAAAAGCGTCAGTGTCACAGGTGTCATCATCACAGTAGTAAATTTGTTCATGTTTGTGTATAATCGACTGCTGAGAAACAAACATGCTCACCTACTGTGTGGAAATTATTCCTTCAGAAGTCATATTCAGACATATCTTTACATGGTTCTTAAAAATTATTCATTTTTAGGAATGAATCTGAAATCTAGTAATTAATCTAAAATAATTTATTGAAAGGAGTAAACTTTTCCCAAACCTGGGATACAACTTATTTTGATTAGTTCTTAATCCAGTCTTAACATGAAATCTGGTAATTCTTTATATAATTTGCAGAGTTAATTATAACATAGCTAGCAATTTAGGAATTCAGATTTCATAGTTCTGTTGTCCATACACATTGACTTTGAGTAACTATTACATTGTGTGGGTTGTTGGAGTTTTTTCTCCCCAGACCCCTACAATTACATGTGAAATAATTCAAGGTTGAATCCAAATAGATAGAACTTGACTTCTAGGAACTACTTCTAAATATGTAGTTTAAGGAGACCTGTAGCTCTGAGTTAACCTTAACCCTTCTCACATTGAGCACACTCATTAAAACACTACATTAATCATATACAAAATTAGTAGTTGTCAATGTATGATTTACTATACAAAAGTTTCAACAGAACAGAAGATTTTTTTTTGTTTACATAACCACTTGAGCCATATAACCACTTATGATTTTTCTGGTTGTTAATTGGAGATAAGAATCTCAGGGACTTTAGTTCCTGAGCTGACTTTGAATCTGGATCCTCAGATCTAAGCCTTCTAAGAGTAGCTAGGATTACAGGTATGAGCCACCATGCCTGGCCACAACAGAAAATTCCTGCACCCCCACCTATGAACTACAGATTCAGAAACTTCAAGTGGTACGAGCTTTTATCATATCCTCACATAATTTTGACATCTACTTAAGGTCTCACATAATGCATTTTCTCCTTTTGTATCTGACTTTCCAGAAGTTTAATATCTATTTTGTGGTTCAGATTTGTTTACTTGCCTCTAGGACCTATTCATTCTCAAAAAACTAAAACTTGATTGCTTTGATCTGTTGAGTAGATACTTCCTTATGTAATCTTTATTTTTGTCAGTTGTGGGACTTGAACTCTGGGCCTGGGCACTGTCCCTGAACTCTGCAGCTCAAGGCTACCATTCTATATCCCTGAGTCACAGCTCCACTTCTGATTTTCTAGTTAATTGGAGATAAGTCTCATGGTCTTTAGTTCTTAGGCTGGCTTTGAGCCTTCATCCTCAGATCTGTCTCCTGAATAACTAGGATTACAGGCATGAGCCACTGAGTCCAGCCTGTAATCTTATTATCAAATAGTGTCATTCGCTTTGGCCATAGTAACATCATCTAGAGTATGTGTTAGTGTGTCAAGATCTCATAACAAAGTACTGCAGACTTGGTGCCCTGGTGCTTTACTTTTTCATAGTCATGGGAGCTGAAGGAGGTAGAAGGTTTGATTTCTGTGGAGGCCTAATGTCTTGGTAGAGTTTGCCATCCTTTGTATTCCTGCATGACTTTGTATGTGAAAATATTCCTGGTGTTACCATGGCATTATAACCTCATTTAACCTTAATTACTTTCATTTAATTTTTTTTGAATTTATAATTCAAGGGTATTTCATTGTGATATTGTCATCAATACACACAGTTCAGTCCAAGCGAATTTATCTTCATCATACTAAACAAAGTTGTACTGCGATTAAAACTCACATGTAGATTTTTGTGATTCATAAATCACAGTATGTGACAGTTTTTTTTTCGTTGTTGTTATTAGAAAGGTGATATACAGAGGTGTCACTTTTTCATTATTTTTTGTCAGGGTGACGTATAGAGGAGTTACAGTTATATTCATAAGGTAGTGAATACATTTCAAACATTCTTACCCTTCCCTTGTTTTTCTCCCACATTCTCTCCGCACTCCTTCTCAGGTTGTAAAGTTCACTTCCAACATATTGTCTAGTGACTAACACTATTTTATTGGCTCACCCTTTCTCTTTTGTCTCATAAATCAAGTACTAATGAGCTCATTTCTTTTTTGGACAGTGTTACCCCTTTTGCTCTCCCAATTTTCCCCTTCCATTGCCAACTACAAGTTGTATAGGTCATTTTTAACATAGTTTCTAGTGAGTACCAGTGTTGCATTTGTTGACCTTTTGTCCCTCCATTTCTGTGACCAGCTAGTTTTTATACTTCTTTTCCAGAAATAATGGAAGCACCACTTGCCTCTTTAGCCACAAGATGCAGTACAAATATCCACAACTGTGCTCTCAGGTCTACTTTTTCCCTGTGTTTTTACTATTCCAAAAATTATGATAGTATTCAAGATTTGAAATTATTTAGAATTCTTTCAAATAATCATTTTAATGTCTTTCTCATATCTCAGCTTCATGAGTCACTCTGATTATTAGCATAAACCACTAGCATCTAGTGTTAGACTTTTCATTGCACAGATGTTTCTTGGATAAAGAAAATATTTCATGTTGATGATTATGTTCTCATCAGTTTTACCTGACATACCATGGGTATGTTTCTTTTTGAAGTCTTCATTCTTTTGCCTTTTCCATTCCTCATAGGAGTAATTATTTTCCTTGCTTGGACAACCTTATGTACACAGATGGGTCCAAAATGATTAAAGTGTACATATTATTCATCAAATAATTTTGTTCGTTTAATAACTTACAAGATTGCCAGGTGCTGGTGGTTCAGGCCTCTGATAATAAGTACTCAGAAGGTTGAAATCTGCAGATCATTACTTGATGCCGATTTTGAAACTCTGTTATTCATTTTTAGCCAGCTAAAAGCCAGAAATAAAGCTGTTAAGTTGTAGCCACTAGCTTTGAGGGGGGGGAAAGCTAAAGGACAGAGCCCATTTAAATTCAAGCACTAGAACTGGTACAAAAACTAAATTAAAATAGCGTATGAGTTTTATGTTCTAAGTTCTAAGTGTGTGTTCTATCATGTGTGTTCTTTAAAAAATGATTCTTAGGTGAGAACCAGCTATCTCTGTGGTTCTGTCCTGAGAGAATATGGTTGAGCCTAGGTAAATTTCAGTGGTGATTTCATCTGCCTTAGGTATAATGCATTGTCTCTTGCATACTCCTGGATGGGCTCTCGACAAGGCTTTATGCTGCTCCATTTTTACATGCTTATTTTCTCATTCTCTTTCCCCTATCCTAGCCTCTCCCTCCTTTTACAATTTCCATTCATGGTTGTTCCAATTTTTCAGGATCTATTCCTTCTTGAAATAGACTTCTTCAAGCTTTTCTTATTTGTGACCACATTACTGATTATTTTCTTTTTTATTAACACTTGGAGTGTTGTGATTACAGACATCATAGTACCTGACCCACATGTCACTCCTTTGTTCACTCCATACTTATATGTACATATATTTTTATAATAGTTTACATAGTTGTGTGAAAGAATTGCTGTTCAACAAATGCAGTGCATCTTGATTAAGGCCACCCATTCATTTTTCTCTCCCATCCCTCCCAATTCTTTCACTTCTCTCAATTTCCTTAATTTTCTAGGCCATACATTGAATTCTGTTACTTCATTCTTTACTTTTTGTCTCTTCATTAGACTTCATTGTATTTCCAGTTTTCAACATAGGCACTTGTATGTTTCAGAAACAGTGAAGTCACTACTTATTTTCTTGATTTATCAATGTTAAAATGTCTTAATTTTAATACTTCCTCAGTACGACAGCTGCTTTATGATTTCTCATCTCTTACTGGGCTGTTGGTTTTGCCAGTGAGTAGCCTTTCTGTTGTCCTAATTTATCTTCTCTGTTGTCACAAGAAGCTTTAATACTTGTTTCACTCATCTGGTTTCCACTGCTGGACTAAGCTCCTCCTCTAAAGAGCAGTGTGTGTTGAACCTGTTTTTGTAGTACTTTTGCATCCTCTCAATCCCTCCAGCCACCTTAGACCTCACTGGTTGCCAGTGGCAGTGGCTACTTCATTGAAAATAAGCTCGACACTGGTGGCTCATGCAATAATCCTGGCTATTCAGAAGGCTGAGATCTGAGGATTGTGCTTGCATGCCAATCCAGGCAGACTTTTATCTCTAAATTAACCACCAGAAAACCAGCAAATAGTGCTGTGGCTCAACATGGTGGAGTATTAGCCCTGAGCAAAAAGAGCTCAGGGTCAGTACCCCACAACTGACTAAATAAATGGAATTGAGGTGGTATTTCAAATATACTCTTTTGGTCAAATTAACCAAATTTTAAATGGTCAGTAGTTGTACATGACTGTTGGCTACCATATTTAGTATGCTTTAGAAGAGTTGTAACTACAGATTCATTATAAACTAAGAGATAGTAAATACACAATATAGCTCCTAGTTTTAGTGGCAGGAGAACAGAATGGGAAATTTTGTATTTTCCAAGAAAGAAATACACATGACTGTTGCTCATGTATTTTTTTTTTAAATCAGTCATGGAGCTTGAACTCTAGGCCTGGACACTGTCTCTGAGCTCTTCAGCTCAGAGTTACCACTCTACCCATTGAGCCACAGCACCACATTGGTTTTATAGTGGTTATCTCTAGTGGAGATAAGAGTCTTACCTCCATCTCCCAGCTTGCTCATACTTTTTTTTTTTTGCCAGTCCTGGGCTTAAGCTCAGGGCCTGAGCACTTGGATTTTTCTCAAGGCTAGAGCTCTACCACTTGAGCCTCAGTACCACGTCCGGCTTTTTCTCAGTATGTGGTACCAAGGAATCGAACCTGGGTCTTCGTGCATGCTAGGCAAGCACTCTACCACTAGGCCAAACTCCCAGCCCCTTGCTCATACTTTTGACTGAATGCCTACCATGAACCACACCAAACTGCCTTTGGTAAGCTTTGCATTGTATACAGATTAGTATAAAGGAAGTAGGACTTCCTTGCTGCTTCTTACCATCCCACTTCCCTTTAGAACTTAACCTGTGACAATGCCTGTGGGAAGAAACAAGTTGGAATGGGAGAAAAGCACTTTTCAGTCCCACCACCACACCACAGAAGATGACAGAAGGATGCAATTGTAGCTGATATACACTGGGGCTCAAATTTGTCAAGATTGTCTCTTGGGCTTCAATAAATAGTGTACTAGCTCTAATAAAAATCTTGTGTTCTTTTTTTAATCAAATGAAATGTTATATGATGCTGCTTAATTATGTTTTAAAACCTACAGTGAAAGGACATAACCAATAATTCATGCCCATCATTCATTTAAACACTGAATGTCTACCGCATACAACACAACACAATCTGCATTGGAATCTGGCAACTGCAGTTTAACTTACATAAAGCAAAATGAATGTTGACACCTATTACAATCAAAATATAACTCCAGGGCCAGGAGTTTGGCCTAATGGTAGAGTGCTTGCCTAGCATGCAGAGTTTGATTCTTCAGTGCCACATATATAGAAAAAGCAGGAAGTGGTGCTGTGGCTCAAGTCGTAGAGCTCTAGCCTTGGGAAAGCCCAAGGATAGTGCTAAGGCCCTGAGTTCAAGCCCCAGGCCTGGCCAAAGAGCAAAACAAAACTCAGACACTGTTAACATTTTAGTGTTAAATGCATGTTTACACATATATGCACACAACTGTATCCAAGTGATGTAATAAAGCTATGTAGCACACATTTTCAAGAAAATGTATGTAGATCTACTTATTACTGTTACATAATAATTAATAAGGAAAGGGTCCTATCATATTGATGGGCAAATATACGTGTAGGCTGCTACACAGGTATTTTTATATTTTGCTTCCGTTGTTGTCTTCCTAAATGTAGATGGTTTAATATGGATTCTTGAGTTGCAAATGAAAAGTTTAGGCTATATTATCAAATTTCCATCATCAAACCTGTGTTCCCTTTCCATTTCTAGTCACACTGCAGGAGACTTATTCAGTCAGTGACACACAATTTTAGTGGAAGTTTTAAATGATAAGGCATTAATTTCTTTGAATAATTCATTTTTACTAAGTATTAGTAGTTTGAATGTGTTTCTGGTGTACTTGTTTAAAGCTAGGAGGATGATTCAGGTGAAGATTGCTTACTTAGTAAACACGGATCCCAAGTTCAAAAAGGAAAAGACATTTACTTGCATTTTCTTTTTCTTTTATATATTCGTGTCCAAATTTTAGGAACCATTGCTTTGTCCTTTATTATACCTATTGCAGGTAACTTTCTTACTGTCTTTTATGATCAACTTTATGTAATCAAATCTGTTGAACTTATTTTCATGTAATAGTCTGTTTTTCCTATAACACAGTTTATTTTCTTTTTAAAATCTTATTTTATGCCAATCTTCTATGCAATTAGTGATTACATATATCTAAGGGTTGAAGCCAAATTCCAGCCTTTCTCTAACGAATACACATTTTTGTATTCCTTATACTCTAACATTTTCCATTATCCGTCATCCATAATTTTCTATACTATTTTAGCATTATTTGTCATTTAAAAGTTCAGTTGGCATTCTGATTCTATATGCTACAGAAATAAAATATGCAATATAAATATACTGGTAAATTGTGAAGCTTTTACAACACTATTTCTAAGAAAACATTTGTCATTCTGCTAGGTGTATGTGTCGCTTGGTGGGCTTCCAGATTATTTTCATTTTAAGATTAAGTACCTCATGTTCATTTTTGCAGTGTTTATGAATGAGTGCTTTCTTTTCTTGAGGGAAACAAGAAGATTTCTGAAAAGATTTTTCAAGCTTTTTCAACTCAGAACCTACTTACATTCAAAAATATTAAGAACAGTGAAGATTTTTATTTTTGCAGGTAGACTCGATATCATTTTAGAAACTAAAATAAAATGTTTAAATGTTTTGAAAATAATTGTTTTAAGCAACTTGTCAGCAAGAGTAAAATAACTTTTTTTTCCTGTTGGTGACTGTGCTTAAATCACAAAACTAAGGCTTGTACAGTATGGGGCAGGAGGGATGGGAGGTAATTAAAACTCCCAAGCCTCACAGCTTAATTATGAAAATTATTCTGTGCCCATGTTTCCAATTTAACGGAATTACCTTAAAGATGTAGTTAGCAAGAATTTGAATATTTATTTTTTAAAAAAACTTTGGGAACTGTTTCTTCTAGCACTCATGTGCTTTCTTGGAAATTTAATTTCTATAAAGTTAATCCTAGGGATAATAGTATGGAACTTTGAATTCTTTTTTTGATTCAGAGGTTTTCACTGAGTAGATTGATTCTTCTTTGTTTTGATTGCAGTTCTTCTATCCCACACCTTGAGAAATCTCCAGCTAGCACTTCCCTGTGTGTTTTTATGCTCTTACACATTGCAATCTTACATCAGACCATTGTCCGAACACTGAAAATAGTTACTCCATATATTTTTTAAATCCACTTTTATGGTTATTTATGTCAGGAAAATGACTCATAGCCAGCTACTCCATAAGGGCTGAAATCACCCATCTATAAATCTTTCAGAAGGCAGAATAAGGGAGTAGCCATAAGATTTTGGAATAATAATTCTTCACACTGAGGGGGGAAAAAGCAGTATGTTTGACCTTTAGGTTTATAAAACAATGCAGTACTAATAAGCTGAGCGTGGGGTTGGGAGGGTGGGAAAAAAAAGACTAGTGCCAATGCAAAAGGCAAAATTATTATAAAGGGAAACCTTAAGAAGACAGTAAATAACAAATCTTGTCTTTTATGGTTTTGATGGAGAGATTCATTTGCAGTGTGAGTGATGGAAATGTGGATAAGAGACTAAAACTAAAACCAAGACTGAAGACAGATTCTGGCAATAACTGTTGACAATAACATTTTTGTTTATTTTTAACAGTACTGGCATTTGAATTCAAAGCCTCACATTTTCTAATCTTATATTTTACCACTTGAAAAAAAACCCCAACCTATTATTTCAAATTGTTTCAGATAGTGATTGTCAATCCTGGTTAATATTGTGTGCCCCAAATAGAAAAATACTTAAAATTAAGAGGCTTTACAAGAGAGAACCTTACTCATAATTTTACCAAAGTTTCCAATGTTGTCATCAGTATGTGGAAATTGACCATTACTGATAATTTTATTTATTTTTCTTTTTTCCAGTCCTAGGTCTTGAGCTTGGGGCCTGAGCACTGTCCTTGAGCTTTTTCCTCAAGGTTAGCGCTCTGCCACTTGAGCCACAGCACCACTTCCGACTTTTGTTCTATGTATGTGGTACCGCAGAATCAAACCAGGGTCGGGTCTTCGTGCATGCTAGGCAAGCACTCTACCATAGGCCAAACTCCAAATGATTTATCTTTCAATCACTTTGTAATTCTTAAAGTCTTTATAGTTAAAGAAGAGATAGTCACACTGTGATCTTCTAAATTCCCAGTAGGTGGTGTCATAATACTGTATTTGGGGATTGTTCCCCCCTCCCCCAGGACTGAAGAAATCGTTAATGTATTTTCATTGTACTGCTTCTTTCCTTTTTATCTTTAGCTGACACTACTATAAACCTCTTATTTATATATTTCATTTTTTGCCACAAAATATATACTGTGAGCATTTTGTTATTTTATTCTCTGAAATCTACACGTGCAGAACAAAGTAGACAAAAAAATTGGAGATTTATTTGTTTAAATTGCTCCACATCAGTAGGTAACTAGAACACTGGTGTGTGTGTGTGTGTGTGTGTGTGTGTGTGTGTGTGTGTGTGTAACAAAGATAAAAATGAAAGAGTGCTGCCTGAGGAACATGGTAATTTTATGTAAACCATGGCAGAAATAAATACAAATATTTGTAGAAATTGGCATAATAAATCCTTTGAGATGCTAGTATAAAAATAAATTGCCTTTAATGGCTGATATGCATAGTGAAAGATGATTTTTTGAAGACTGAAAACCTTGTCTGGTTAATCTGTCTTGCAAAAATATCCCCTTTTAGGTCTATTCATCTCATGCTGAGTTGGATTTTGAAATAAGGCAGATTTCCCATATTCTCACTTTATTTACATAGCTTTGACCAAAGGGAAAAACAACAACAAAATACTTATCATTAAAAAAATCAAAATACCATGAAATTCAAAAGGGATGTAAGAACTATCATTCTATCACCACCTTAATTGTACCGAGTATTTCTACATTGGGGAACTCTCTTTTATCTATCTATCTCATAAATGTTGGGCCTTGCATGAATTCAGTTCTTGTTGGTTGAATTGAATGTGGTCTTCATTTTCCTCCCTTACATTTGAGTAATCCTTTTGTGTTTGCTTTGGCACCATTGTACATGCATTCAGTTATACTCACAGCCTCTGTGTTAGGAAAGCTCTCAGAAGTCCATGAAATATTCCATGTTTTTTCAGCTGGATTATAAATCCTTTGAGGATAAGAGTCCATGGATTAGTGTGTATTTTTTTGCTTGTTTTTATGGCCACCAATATGCTTGTTTTAAACTAGGACATTTATATAGTAGATATTTGGTAGATGCATCCTGAATAAATATGCTTAAATAATTTCTCCCTAAACTCCACAGATGGAGTTTCTGGCCTTGTGAGATCCACTATTTTGACAATTTACTGTTGATCATAATCAATATTCAACAATTGGAAAATGTATACACGCTCTCCAGAGGCTGATCTTTATTAGAAGAGAGTGAATTCTTTTGAGAAACTTTTCAGTATTTCACTCATTTAAATAAAAATCCTCAAAACTTAAAACATTTTTCAACTTTGTATTTTATTCTGTAAACTACGAAATTAAGTGGAAAGAACATGTTGATGAGTATGATCCTTTTTTTAAATTCTGAGCCATCTCGTTAAATTTGAAGAGATGTTAAGCATCAACACTTTCCTTTAAAAGAACAGGAAGTGTGGCATTGTCAGAAACTGTCAAGAAGATTTGTATTCATCTGGAAATTGTCACTTTATTACTAAGTAAAAAGTAGACTGAAGAACTGTAGTTCTGTCTCCTAGCTTTGTGTGTCTCTAAACTCTAGTGGCCTCTGGTATGTTATGATAAGTATTTCTAAAATCCATCATGTCCTGTATTAAGGAGTCCTCTTTCTCCCTTCTTCCACATTCCTGCTTTGAAGTCCTAACCCTCAGCCCCTCAGCACTGAGGTATTTGGAGACAGAGTATTTAAAGAGAGAACTTGAAATGTGATCACTGAGTGATTAAATGCAGTTTCAAACTTGAAATAGAAAAAGATGAGGGGAGGGAGTTACTTTTCATGTGCTTAGAAATAAGACATGAAGAAGCAAAGTTCTTTCCTTGACCAACCAGGATTGCTTTTGTTGTTTTTGTTGTTGCCGTTGTTGTTACTACTGTTACTTGGTTTTCACTAGTATCTTTCTATATTGGTTCTCTGGGTTTATCATTCAGAAACTCAATTTTATTTATTTTTCAGAGTTGCCTCCCTTCCATGTCCCCCACCTCCAAACATTACTAGAAGGCTAAACATGCAATGCATATATTTACTTTAATATCAAAAAGGATTTTTTCTGTTCATTTTTTTTTGTCAGCCATGGAGCTTGAACTGTCCCTGACATTTTTTCACTTGAGGCAAGTGCTCTACCATGTTGAGCCATAGCTCCACTTTTGGTTTTCTGGTGGTTAATCAGAGATGGGTTTCATGCCTTTGGACTGTGATCCTCATATATCAGCCTCCTGGGTAGTTAGAATTATAGAAGAGAGCTACCAGCCCCTGGCTTATATTTGTTTGTCACTGGTACAAAAGTGTATATATGGTAATAGTGTGATAATTTGGTGGTGACAGAATGATGCATGTACGTAATGTATATTACAATAATTTCTTTATGTTGAAAGCTGGAGTTTCTCTCCTGTGGGTCAAAGAAATATACAATTCATGGTTGTTATCTATGGTACTGTGCAATAGCTCACAAGCACTTCTATGTAAATGTAACTTCTTATAGTTCAAAATTTCCCCACCTCCTTTCTCCTCATCCAGGTTCTGATAATAGCTATTTTACTTTCACCTTCAATGAGAAGTTGAATATTTTTTGTTCAGGTAATAGGTTACAATTGCATCATTATTATGTTTCTGGGAACAGTTTGTATTTGTTATCAATCAAATTCAAATTGAAGGAATGAATCATACCATGATTGATTAATCGGGATGCAGGATCCCATTGAAAGTTTAAGCAATTACTACCTATCAAGAGGGGAAAATAAGTTCTAAACCATCTTAAAATAGGAGATAGTGGGTATATTTGAAATGCAGAACATGCAAGGAAAGGGAAATCATGTGAGGTCTCCATTTCTTTCCTACCATTTGAGAGGCTATAACCATGGTTATGGCCCATTGGATGATGGAAAAGTTCTCTGACAGCAGACATTGCTCAGAACCTTTCTGAAGTTGTTGGACAACTATTCCACAAACATTGCTTACTGGAATTTGCCTAGAGGCTGCCTGAAGGGATATTATGCTAAAATGTGCCTTCTCATAGGCCAAGAGATGGCTAAGAGAAGAGAACAAACTCATTGGAGAGGCCACTCTGGGGCCCTGCACTCTGGGATATTGTATTTCACAGGAGCAAGCCGTGAAAATCCTACCAAAACAAGCCTCTTTCCCTGGCGTGTTCTCCGTGGCTGCCTAATATTGTATCATCTGACAAAGGAGAGATAATTGTAAGGTTCATCTCTAGTGTCACTATCAGAGTAATATAGCAGTAGTTGAGATCATGAAGCAATGAATTGATACCTAGCCTAAGGCAAGTGGGATTGCCCTCTGTTTTCATAGAAAGCATGGGATTTTGCAGGAACTGGAACCTGTCAACCCATTCCACAAGGAAAATGAGATAGATAGATTTTTACACAATGGCTTTTCATTGTTTAAAAGGAATAAACAAGAGAATACTTAACGTTTCACTTTCAGAAATGAAAAACCTTTCTATAGGGAAAGTATCTGAGTTCTCACTCTCAGCCTTGTAAAAACACTTGGGGAGAATATTTCTCTTAAAATTGAAAATTATCTAGCCACAAACAGTCCATTCCCTAGAGGTAAGAAGTGTGGTTTCTTAAAAATTGAGATCTCATTTCATTTGCACAGGGACCCAAGTGACTTTTGTACATAGCTGAATCATCTAGAACATGGGATCGTAGCATGCTTAGCAGGATTGCCCAGGAATAAACAGGCCATCAGTTGAGGTCGCATATTTAATTCATTTTAAGCTTTAAAGTGGCATGTAAAAGACATTCTAGAAGGAGTTTTGTTATTACTCTACATTTCCTAATCTCTTTTATCTCTCATAAAATTTCTCCTGTTTAAGAAATGATTCTTAAAAGCTGTTGAAGTGACATCACAAGGCTCATCAGGTAAGCTGTTTTCTTAATACTGTGTAATTCTGTAATTGTAGGGCTTTGCTATAAAATAACAGTGTAGATGTTATCTAGAAAAAAATTCCTTCCTTCCTCAAAGGGTTTGAACACCAGCCTTAGAGCTTCAGGCAGCTGCCCCTATGACATTGCTGCAACAATCCTGGTTCCCAGGTTACCCTCATAAGATTCTGAGTCTTCACTCTCTGGAGTCAGCTTCATTGTGACAGGAGAGCCAATTAGACAACCAAACTGAAGCAAAAACTTGCTGTTGTTTTTTTTCCCCTCACTGTTCTACTTAGGAATATAACTACAATCTTTACCATTAGAAAGCAATACTTGTATAGTTGAGTTTATTTCTATGGTGTAATTTCTAGAATTTTACCTATGAACCACTTTCCAGATTTAATTTTAATGTGTTTAGGGATTTCTAGATATCAATAGCAGGTTCACTGATCATTTATAATCAATTTACAACTGACTCAGAGAACTACTACATGTATAACTCTGAAGTGTTTGCACCTCTTATTTCTATCTAAACTAATGCTGAGATGTTATAGAATGGATAATTGGGGGGGAGGGCAAGAGTTTGGCCTAGTGGTTAAAGTGCTTGCCTAGCATGCATGAAGACCCGGGTTCAATTCCTGGGTACCACATACATAGAAAAAAGCCGGAAGTTGTGCTGAGGCTCAAGTGGTAGAGCTCTAGCCTTGAGAAAGTCCAAGGACAGTGCTCAGGCCCTGAGCTCAAGCCCAGGACTGGCAAAAAAAAAAAGAAAAGAATGGATAATGGGCTATTTTGCACTTGCTTTTTGTTTCAGTTTCTATTACAGAGTTAACAGAGTTATTATCTAATTAAGTAATGTACATTTTCCCTGCCAAACCTCAAGTTTCTCATCCCTTAATTACTATAAACACTAGTTTCATTTTCCTTTCAAGTAACTTTTAGCTTTTTTTATTTCTGTGGTTTACTAATTTGGAAAGTATACTAATCTGGGTGTACTGCCTCAATACTATAGAGTACAGAGGAGAAAACCTGAGTTTTTAAAAATATAAAATATACATGCTATATTATATTTAAATATATGCAAAATACATTACAACATAGCCACATAAGTTTTGTTTATTTCAATACAAAAAGAACAGTTCATTTATGTCCTGTATGTAGTTATTTCTAATTTGTTTTTCTGTTTTAGTTTTCTGTACCCCGTGTCTTGTATATAAGCTCATCTGATCCGTGGAAGGGAAAGGGAATCATAGAAATAGCAGGACAAAGGATAAACTAATGCAATGATGATGCTGGCCACTATGATGAAAGTGGAGGGGAGGGGAGTAGGGAGAAAATGAGGGAGGGGAGGTAACAGTGTTTAAAAAGAAATGCACTTGCTGATGGTGGTGGCTCACATCTGTAATCCTAGGTACTCAGGAGGCTGAGGTCTGAGGATGGAGGTTCAAAACCAGCCTGCTCATGAAAGTCTGTGAGACATTTATTTACAGTTAACCACCAGAAAACTGAAGGTGGCACTGTGCTTCATGAGGTAGAACACTAGCCTTGAGCTGAAGAGTTCAGGGACAAAGCCCAGGCCCAGAGTTCAAGTCATACCTTCATATAAAACAACTAAAAGTAGGAGGTGATACATTTTTCCTATTGTATTCATTTATAAATAAAAGAATTCCCTACATGTTTGGTTCTCATCTTGGGTATAAAAGTCAGGTGTGACATATCAAAAGGATCCATGATGAAGATATCAAATGGCTGGTTTTGAAACCAGACTGGGTCTGCCGAGGTCTTGCTTTAAAAGTTGAGGTTTATAAGAATTTTTATAGTCTTATCTCAAATGTGAAAACAAAATTTATGAAAAGCTAGTTTTGCCTTTGAATCATGCCATTATCCCATCAGTAAAATCTCAATCAAAAATCATTGTAGTAAAATGACATCTTAAAAATTATCAAGTAGGGGGCCGGGAGTTTGGCCTAGTGGTTAAAGTGCTTGCCTAGCATGCATGAAGACCCTGGTTCGATTCCTCGGTACCACATACATAGAAAAACGCCGGAAGTGGTGCTGAGGCTCAAGTGGTAGAGCTCTAGCCTTGAGAAAGTCCAAGGACAGTGCTCAGGCTCTGAGCTCAAGCCCAGGACTGGCAAAAAAAAATTATCAAGTATAATAAAGTAATTTTGAACTTGTTTTTTAAGGAATTTGGTACTAAGAACTCTAAACTCTAGTTCAGAGCAAAAAAAAATGTTCAAGTGAGACTACTTATCTTCACTAGCTAGGTTCTATTTTCACAAAGAGTATTTATGGCTATGTTTGACAATTACAAATGATTATAATGATAAGCATTTAAGTACATAGGAATTATAAATAATTATGTTTAGGAATTAGGAGGGATGATTTAAAAAAGATGGAAATTTAAGTGAATTCTAATCTGACTCAGTAGACAATACTTTACGCAGATGAAATTGAACATGGATATTTTCCATCCTGCCTCTTCATCTGTAAACTATATTACAGTCTCATTAATTGTTGTTACTAACTTCTTTATAGTGGTTAGATGAGTATTTTACGAATATTTTCATCAATTCATAATTATAATTCATTAGCCCCATTTTTGTGGAGATGTTTAACTGACAAACCAAGAACATTTATAGAAAATCTGCTAAGTAAAAATGATAAAATTCCTTGTCAGATAATTCATCCTCTGGGCCTTCTTGATACTGATATTTGCTGGCTGGCTTTTATCTTTTAAGATTTTTCTAGTTCTTGCTATAATAGATCTGTGACTACATCCTAGTGTGTTCTCAAACTTCCATTGCTGTGATAAAATACTTGACCATAAGAAGGGAAGGATTGATTTAGGCTAATGATTTTACTGGTTCTAGTCACTAGTCTGCTGGTTCTGGTGTTTTGAACCTGCAGCAAAGCATAGCATCCTGGTGGAATGAATGGAGTAGAGTTGCACACCTCTGTGTTCAAGAAGATGAGAAAGAGTTAAGGGGAATGGACATAATATTCTTTGAAGATATGGCTCCAGGCCTATCACCTCCCCAGATAGTACCATTATCTAGGAAGCAAGTGTTTAAAGCAAGAGTCTATGAGAGACATTTCATGTTCAAAATATGAATGACCTGAACTATTCTGTATTGTGTTATAGGAGTGGATCTGTGGTGCATCTTTTTAATCTTTTTAATCAGACCTTTTCAGTTATTGGAAAGGAGCATACACTTTGTTACTCTGGTAGATGAGAGTAGAAATAAGGTTGCCTACTAAGCTTTAGTTGACTCAGATGGAAAGGGTATTTGGGAAGGGGGTACCTCATAATGTTTGGATGGAGGTGAGAATTTAGGCTTCCTGTTCCACCTTCTCTGAAATATACCTGGCTGGAATGCCTTTGTATTATTTCCTCGGTTGGTGATGGCATAAAATGACTTTAGATTGTCCTTTTGGACTCTTCACTGGAGCTCAACTAGGTTACTAAAAGCAGGATGTAAGTTTCTTATCTCTGTCTTCTACACAGTCATGCTAATCACTCAAGCAGTGTCTACTTAAAACCTGCCATCACCTAACTTGTCATCCTTTGGGAAGGCTGAAGACATGCGATGTAGAGTAACTGTCATTTTATTTTTATTTTTTATTTTAAATAATGCCCTGTCTCAGACCCCTGAAAAAGAACCTATAAGTCTTAAGTCATTGTACAAGATTACATCCACTTTGGATCCTATGAGCAGCAAAACTTGTAGACACACCACTGAGTATGAGGTCGGCCCTTCCCCTGCCCCAGCATCAGTAAGAGCAGTCATTTCATTGCAAATGGACTGTTCCCCAAGACGTAAGGACTTCCTTACCTGTACCTTGGCAGATCCAGGAATGTATAATGACTGCTCAGACCACAGTGGGACCCAGGCAGATGAATCAGGTATACTGCTTTTCCTTGCCCAAGTCTTCTATATACACCTGAAACTGTTGTCAAAACAGAGCCATGATGATGGACAGAGACAATGGCCCACAAAAGCATTAATTTTAATTCAACTTCTTCCCCACCTTTTCACTGTCTCTTTTTGTTCACTTCATTTAGGGCAAGTGGATGGACCTGACATCTTTGGAACCACTAGAGTTGCCTATATAGGAATTGTGAAAGTTCTTCTCTATTCAGCCTCCTGTGATCCCAACAGAGTGTAAAGGGAACAAGAGATCTTACCATGGCGTTGTGGAAGTGAAAGTCCAGGATGTGGTCTCCATGAATACCACTAAATTCTGTGGGTTAATGTGTGATGCAGATGGACTTACCAATTCCCTCTCCACCATCTCTACACCACCCTAGGAGTGGGGAATGGAACACTTTCTTCATAGTTGGTCACAGTAAGAATTCCTACTTGACTTTGTCTTCTGGGAGGCCATGGGGTCATGTCTATTGGTGTGTGTGTGTGTGTGTGTGTGTGTGTGTGTTTGTGTGTGTGTGCACGCACCTGTGTGTTTGAAATTAAGCTGTTATTGCTTAGGCTTCTCCATTTCTAATTCTTCTAAGTACAGAAAAATAAATTCAGTTTTTAACTGGAACATTATTGCTTCATTATGTCTGGGAAATTTCAAAATAGCCTTTTCAGCTTGAGTGTGGGGTGTATGAGACAGAAAACCAATGAATCTTGCTGGATGAGTCTATGGTTCTTATCCAATTCCTTCTTTGTACCTTTGGTGAACCTTTTTTTTCTTCTTTTTTTTTTTTTTGTTTTAGAGGTGGTATCTAGGGTATTCAGCTGTTCTTACAGAACTAGATAAGAGAACCTCTTATTCTCCAAGCTAAGAATTTTTATTTTATTTTATTTTTTTAGTGATTAACAGCAAAGGTGTGTTGAAGGAAAACAAAGCTTGATTAATATGGCAGTTGGATGGAAAGACATTGCTAAGAAGATCCCAAAAGCAGCCTTCCCCTTACACACACACACACACACACACACACACACACACACACACACACACACACACAAAAGAAAAAAAAAAACCCAAAGCAAATGAACAAAAAAAAAAATAAAGGGAAAGGCAGATAGGGATTGACCAAACTGAATACAGTGAAACTTCACTTTGGCAGTCATGACCGTTATGTTTTCACAGTTGTATTTCCCAGCTGTGGCTGCACTCACTACACAAATACGCAGAATTAACCCTACTACTTCACTCAGGATGAGACCGTGTGACTAACTACATCTTTGGAGAGAAACTGACTAAAGCAGTGATAGTAGCTCAATGAATTTTCCTCTAGAATTTTTATGTGGTATTCAATATGACTGCACGATTGTGTGATAAACAAATGCCATTTGTGTGTTTATTTTCTTTTTTCTGTACATTTATGCCAGCTTGAATTCCCTCATCTGTTTTCAGGGATTAGTGATACAAAGCTTTGTGTGACTAGAAATTCTGTTTAACACAGAAATTTATGGTTTAAGAAGACTTGTCAGTGCTAAACTTGTACTTAACCCAAAGCTTGTCACCTCAAAATATCCCAATCTGAGTAAGGCAAGTTGTTTTTGGAAGAAGTAAATTCTTTAGAAACTTAAAATTTTCCAGATACTTCAGTTCTCCCATGCACTAGCACTGAAGTCACAATTTCCATATTTATTGCATAAAAAATCATATCTGAGTTGCATTTTCTCACTCTCAATTTACCCAGCTGGGGCGAGACATTGTGCAATACAGATGGATATTTAAAGCCAAGATGAAATCATGACAAACTGGCAGAAAACTAATTCTGAAAACTTAACAGACAACTTATCACCTGGGATCAGTGTTGAAATTTACTCTGAATATTTAATCAGGAAACTTTATTCAAGCATGTGCTAAGTCCACAGTTTCCCTGTGTGCTCTTTTGTTTCAGTTTAGGAAAGGAGGCTATTGGCATTTTCCTTAAAGTCTTAAAGTTCCTTAAAGTTTCCTTGTGGAAACTATGCCGAGAGTAATGGCATAAATGTCTCAAGTCAGGATCCAGACTTTTTAGACCTATAGTATTTCTTTCTGTTTGTATTCCAAGCTGAAAGTCACTAATCTATTTGCTTACCAGCAGTGGAGCCCTGGAGACATAGGAATATCTGTGGAGATTAGTAGTGTCTGCCTTGTTCTACCATTGATATGTTTTCCTGAAGGAGAGAGGGTGTAATGGGTGTAACTTCGGTGAGCATTTGAATTTGGGGAGGAAAAAGAGACTGTTGGTCTTTCAGTATTGTTCAGCACCTAAAACAGCAACTGATTTATTGTTGGGTTCTCTTATTATTTGTGGAATGACTAAATCCTGTGTTATTGAAAAGTAATAGCATCATAAAACTCTGGATAGGACTCATAGTGCTTACTGAGATACTAAAAGGTATTGTAGTTTCAGGGTCTGTGACTCATTTGCCAGAGAGCTACAAATATCATGGGTGATATATATATATATACATATATATGTGAATATATGTATATATATACACATATATATGTGAATATATATGTATATATATATATATATATATATTTTTTTTTTTTTTTGCCAGTCCTGGGTTTGGGCTCAGGGCCTGAGCACTGTCCTTGGGTTTTCTCAAGACTACAGCTCTACCACCCGAGCCACAGCACTACTTCAGGCTTTTTCCTATGTATGTGGTACCAAGAAATTGAACCCAGGTCTTTGTGCATGCTAGGCAAGCACTCTACCACTAGGCCAAACTCCTGGCCCATGGGTGATATTTTTAAATAATAAATTTCCTTCAGCTTTGTTTTTCTTTGTGCTTTTTGTTTCTTTATTTAATCTGTTGGAATATTTTTTACTTATTTCCAAACCAAACATTAAATTAATGACATTTGATTATCTCCCTCCCACGCTCTCTGGACAGTCATGGAACTTCAATTTAGAGCCTAGGCATGAATTCTCAGCTTTTTTACTCAAGCATAGCCTTGTGACTCTACCACTTGAGTCACAGCTCTACTTATGGTTTTCAGATGGTTAACTGAAGATGTGAGTCACACAGATTTTCCAGCCTGGACTGGTTCCAAATTGAGATCCTCAGATCTCACCCTCCTGAGTAGCTAGAATTACAGAAGTGAACCACACTGCCCAGTTAACATTGATATTTGAGAAGGAATATTTCATGAGTAATTTACAATAATAAAATATTCTTTGTGCTAGAGATAGGAAAGGTAGATTAAAGAGTAGCAACAAGTGAACAAATAATGAATAGGAAGGATTATGGGGTCATTCAGAAATTCTCTGGATGAATTGGGATAGCAGGTCCTTGTTTGGGGACATTCAAAAAGCCATGGGTGCCTTTTCATGTAACTCCTATGTGGCTATCGGTTTTTATAAAACAAACAGTGTAACAAGCCAATCAGTTCTCATGTTGGCTTGTCAGAAAAAGATTTTCTTGATCAGTATCCTTAGGGAATGTCTTCACTAGGTGGCTTTCTGTCCTTGTCACTCAGGAAACAAGGTCCACATGTTTATACAGTTACATGTATGTGTGCCATTTCTAGAGTTCTGTTCTTCTATACTGTGACAAGGGAAGGGAAAATAAAAAGGAACATTATGTGTTGAGCTTAGACAATAGGACAGAAAGCATGATGGTGAGTGTTTTTGTTCAAATTCCATTGACTAATACTCAGAATAAATGAACATTACATTTTTTGTCATCTGACAGCTGATGAGCCAATATTAGGGAAAAACTATATTGTGTGCATATGCAAGTTTTAAACCGAGTTTTGAATTTGATCCACAGATTTACTTAATTATTATTCGCATTGAAAAGCAGTTAAGGATTTTCTTAGGTTTACATCTTTGAGTAAGCCAGTCTTCTAAATGTCTTTGTTGGTTTCTAAGAAGCCTAGAGACAGGATCAAAAGGAAGGCAGTGGACAAAGGAAGAGAAGGAAGAGAAATACAATCATAAAATCCAATGTATATTTTACAAAACTGAGACAATTGAATAAAATTGAAGGGAGGGGCTGAGACTAGAAGGAATGGGAAAGAATGATGAAGGGGGGGTGGTCACTGGTCAAGATTCATTGTATGCCTTTACTCTTTTATTGAGGGTCAACTCCTTTGTTCAACTAATGGAAAAAATACATATATATAAAGTAGTCATCTGAATCTTGAATCTCTTTCATGTAAATTCTACCCTCAACACCTAATCATTTCTTGAAGTTTTCACATTCTTACAAATCATATAGCAATTAAATTCTAGCATATGAATTTAATGAGAACGTGCTCAGTTGCTAGCATTTATCTTTTGAATGTTATAAGTTGATTTCATGGTTGTAATATGCATTTTTATAAATATGCTGGATAGGGGCCGGGAGTTTGGCCTAGTGGTAGAGTGCTTGCCTAGCATGCCGAAGACCCAGGTTCGATTCCTCAGCACCACATACATAGAAAGAAAAAAAAGCCAGAAGTGGTGCTGAGGCTTAAGTGGTAGAGCTCTAGCCTTGAGAAAGTCCAAGGACAGTACTCAGGCCCAGAGCTCAAGCCCAGGATTGGCCAAAATAAATAAATAAAAAAATGGATATGATTATATAACCACTCATATATCTTTATTTAGTTAATGTTATTCCAAATCCTTGCATTTTAAAGTCTTTTATAATCAGTAAGAGTTCTTTGTATGTTCTGAATACATAGGGTTTGTAAGGTGCATATATAGTAGGTTTTTGCTTCTAGTTCATGGCTTTCATTTTTTTATTATGGAATTTTCCAAGTGAAAATTATTTTTACATTCAAGATTGTGTTCCATTATTTTTGGCTGATTTTTCTCCATGGCATAAGGTGAACATGAAGGTTACTCTGTCATAAATTGCACCTACTTGTTTCAGCATGATTCTGCAAACACCACATTGGTTGTTCATTCACCTCTTGATGAATACCTCTTGATCTTGGTGAATAATTCTAAAAGGACACAGATGTCTAAATCAAAGTCAATTCAAGTAAAAATGTAGTCCCTTCAGATTAATATGTAGTATGGGATTTCTAGACAGTAGCAGTCAACTGCTTTTTAAAGAATTGTTTTAAATGAAAAGAAAGTATTCATCATGGCTTCATAATTTTACCATATCAGTTTTCTTTCCTCTGTGGATGTTATTTTTCTTCTAAAGTTTCACTACTATTTCTATATTAATGTGCATGTCTTTAAGCTTTTGACTGAATCTTTAAGCTTTCTTTTTGAATTAATCTTTAAGCTTTCTTTTCTTTGGAATAATTTAACTTACCAGACATTTTTTCCATAAATTTTTAAGGGTTACATTATATTCACCAGATAGAGGATGCATTACTTCACATACATTGATACCCTTTCTCATGTCTTGGTCCCCATTTCCCTCCCCCTAAGTTGATTTGATTTTGTTTCGTCCTACAACAAGGTGTCAAACAGTAATTCTTCCCTTTGTTCTCCTGCTATGTTGATAAAATACAATGAGAGATGATGGTGGCAGTACCAGGAATTAGAAATTATTGAGTGATATTAAAGACTGGCAACAAATGACCATACCTTGGATCTCAAGGATCCACATTCTCACCACATGTGGTATAAAATCCTGTTCTCTAAAGCCAGACTCAAAGAACATAGGCTCAATGGTTTCCCTCCTTTGTCACAATCAGTAGAAACCTTGGGCTCTCCTAGCAGAGATTCACAATAGAACAAAATCTAGATACATAAGGCCATATAGTATGACGCTAAATGTAAGGACCTCCAGGATACAGAAACAAAAGCCATATAATGAGTGATTGTTGTCCTTAATGTACTATTTATTTCTCATCTCTCTTGCTGTCCCTTGGTTATCTCATATTGCTACAATATTTTGCCTTGTTATCTGATACAGTTTTTTTTTTTTTGCCAGTCCTGGGCTTGGGCTCAGGGCCTGAGCACTGTCCTTGGACTTTCTCAAGGCTAGCACTATACCACTTGAGCCTCAGCACCATTTCCGGCTTTTTTTTTTCTATGTATGTGGTACCAAGGAATCGAACCTGGGTTTTCGTGCCTGCTAGGCAAGCACTCTACCACTAGGCCAAACTCCCAGCCCCTATCTAATACATTTTATATATACTTGGTTGGTTGTTTGAAATAGGAGAGGGAAGGGGGAAATCAAGTTGTGCAGGGGGGAGGAGGAGGGAAATGGGGAGCAAGACATAAGAAAGGGTATCAATGTATGTGAAGTAATGCACCTTCTATCTGGTGAATATAATGTAACCCTTCTATTAATTACAATAAAAATATATGAAAAAATCCTATCCTTTAAAACATACCTCCATTTCCTTTATTTCAACATCATCTTCTAGAAAATCAAGTTTTAAGTGTGGATATGTCTCAAGGTGTGACTTCAAACATTGATAAGAAGCAACTATAGCTTTGTTTCTGTAGATAACTTAAGCAGATGGATTTAAACATTTGATTTGTATTTCTAAATTAATGTGTATTAATATTTCTCATAGTTATAAGCCTGCTTTTGATATCTTGCTTTTGATATATTATCAAACATTTTCCATGTACCACTTAACTCACTCAACAGAGGAAGAATGCATGAATAGAGACCTTTATTCCATTTATGTAGAATGAACATTGATTGAGAAAAAATACTTTCAAGTAGTAAGGACGCTGCAGTGTAGGTAGAATTGTAATCACTTAAGTATGGGATAAACTGAGTAGCAGTTATGTCTTATAAGGTATAATTAGGCAAAAATTAGATTAAGATTTCAGTTCATATAATTATTGTAGTAAAATATGTATTATAATGTTTATGCTAAGTACTGCCATCTCCCCAACCCCTAGGCTTTTATGTTCACATTCTCTTTTACAGTTTCTGCTTCCCATAAGTGATTTTCTATGATTACCTTATTTTTAAAGTTACAGTAACAAGTTTTCCTTGCAATTTCCATATAATTTAATTTTCTGTAGAAGACAGAAAGAGAAACTAGGAAAGGAAAACTGCAGATTCTGGCCTTTAGATAGTGTGGGAAAAGCTGGGGGCATTTTCCTTTCAGCTCTGTTTGTCTTAAAGTTTCCTAAACTCCTTCTAACATCATATTCTCTTAGGACATGGCCCTACCCAAACTAAGACATTCAAGCTTCTTTAAGTAGCAACGAGACTAGAGTAAAATGATAAGTCTGATGGTCTTATCAATATTAAGACTAGAAAATAAATATATAACATGTTTTAGCCGTCAGTGAAGGAAAGAGAAGCTATGTTCAAGTTTGTATTGTAATTTCAGGTTTCCTCAGATACTTTGTCAGCTATAATTGTCAGCACATTGGGGATATATGTTATTAATTGCTAATTTAAGGAAGAACTACTAAAAACCATTGAGCTTAAAAATGACAACGACTAAGGCAATTATCTAATATTAACTAATAGATTCATTAGAATTAAAAATGTAGAGTGATTGCTGAAAAGATCTGTGTCATTCAAAAGAAAACACACACTTTGCACTGGAAGAAAAGGGAAGATTCTAAGGACATTTAAATATCATAAATCAGCAAAAACAAAAATATATTTTTTGCATAAATGAAGACATCTTAGAAGAGATGCATTTTGTTCCTGCTTGCATTGAGCTGTCTAGGGAAATTGTTTCCCAAGGATTTGTTTTCCCAAGTTCATTCATCTAAACACTGAGATCATATGTTCTTTGTGAGCCTGCTAAATAATCCCTGGCATCAACACATGCTGCTGGCGTTAACATATCCTATCAGATAGTTGTGAAACATTACCGTGCTTACCAAGCTTCTAAATGCCTTGCTGTTCACTGTTTGTGGTGCCATGAAGCTCTGGCAGGTACAAATAATGAGAAATTCAGCACCACAAACAGGAAAACAGAAAATCAACTTGAATAAACACAGTAGATAAAAGATAGATATTTAACTGATACTTATTTATTGTTGTGTTGGTCCTGGAGCTTGAACTCAGGGTGTGGGGCCTGACCCTGAGCTGTTTTTGCTCAAGGCTAGTGCTCTACACCTAGAGCCTCAGCTCCACTTCCAGCCTTTTCAGGTTCTTAATTGGAGAAAAAAGTCTCAGGAACTTTCCTGATTGGATTGCCTTCAAACAGATCTTCAAATCTGAGCCTTCTGAATAGGATTATAGGTTTACCACACTCTTTTCTGCCCAAACTGATATTCATGACTACTTTTGTTATCAAGTAATGAAATCATCAGAATATACTCTAGGATCTGACTCAACACAACTAGATGGAAATTGTCATTTTGTATCAGGAGAGTCACTTCTAGAAGGCATGAAGATGATGCAAGAGAATTTGATATATTCCATGATAATCCCATTAAAATCTCTAGCCTATCATCCAACTGTATGATCTAAGTATCTTGGAAGACTTCATTGTGGTTTTGGTCTTTTATGACTCTTTTTTTCCCTTGATAGTGCTATGAGAATAGAATGTAGGTTGTCTTCCTCTACATAATGTCTTCCCTAGTGTGGATCTTAAAATTTACCTGTACAAGGCGCTAGTTGCAACCTGAAGATCAAATAAAAGACCATTTTATTCTCATTTTTTTCCATAGTCCTTTGCAAAAGTATTTATATAGTTATATTTTCCTCCTAGTTTTGATCCACATTATAAAGATCTTGAGTTGCAGTTTAATAATATACTCCTCCAGCGATGGACACGTCATTAGTGTACTTAAGAGGCATTCCGAGAGATACTAATTATCAGGTAATTTTAAAACAATGTTCTCATATTTTATGTTACATTAGTGGGAATACCTCCATTTCCAGGGCTGGCTTGACTTTAAAATCCCTTGGATTCAGCTCTCATCTTACTTTTGTCTAGAGTGGTCTCAGAGAATCAGAGAGAACTCTAGTACTGACATTGGAAAACTCCTGTCTCAGGAGATACAAAATGATGCTTGTAGAGGCAGCAAATTGTTCTTTTAACAATAAATATACTAAGGGAATATAATATTGATTTTTCAAATCTTCAAGGTTGAAGTTTACTGGGTAAATATGAACTTCTGTGAAAAGAAATTCCACTGATATTTTTTTTAAGAAACTGGTATTTCTCTCATGCCTGAGCATGTTAAAGTCCAAGCAATCTTTGAGTCCCTACTGTTCCTCTAGCTTAAGAAAAAATGGTCATGCTTGCTTGTTGTGTTTGAAAATATCAAAGTGTGTGATCAGATCCATTTCAGGATTTGGGGATAATAATTGTTCCTAAAGAGCTGCTCTTAAGATTTCAGCAGTCATAACTCAAAATGTGCAAAGCTGCAAGGAGGTGATTTGAGGACTTTTTTTCTACTTATTGTTGTTGAGATAAAGTTGAAATTTATCTGTCATTGAAAGAGCCCAGTGAATGTATTTGGCATTTCTGGACAAAATAATCCATTACTGTGGGCAAAAAACTTCACTACATTTATTCTTACTACTTGACAGTTTTTATGTGAGATCCTTATTTAAAATGCTGAAATTTAGCACACTTATTAAGTCTTTGGCTTTGGAAAAATTGCTTTGGACAAGATACAGAAATCTCAAGAAGCAGAGGTTTGAAACCTGTTTTTTTTTTTCCTTAATAAATCTTTCCTTTGTAAAGTTTGGTGGACTGGTGAACAAGTTCAAGGGAGACTTTTGATGCCAGCATGACCTAGAATTTGTTTAAATATATCCACACTACCTCTTTGTCACTGAGAGGGTTGGTGTTTCCTGCCAGCTATCCTAGAAAACACTTGACCTTTTGAGCATGATAAATATAAATTTGAGGCTTTAATGTATGTGAGATGCTATATAGGGCTTTTTAATGTGCTTGATAATTGTTCTTTTTTCTATATACGGTCTAGTAGCAATATACATTATTATAGAAACAACTTACATTTGTAAAAATGTAAGAAAATTTTTTTTTGAATTTTGTAACTTGGCATCGCTGTCTTCCTGTTCTATGCATACTGAGATTAAAGTGCTTTTTTTTAATGGAGGATTTCCAGTCATGAAATGTTTTCATTTTTTTTCTTCCAGTCCTTGGGCTGGAACTCAGGGCCTGATACTCTCCTTGAGCTTTCTTAAGGTTAGCACTCTAGCTCTACCACTTTGGCTTTTTCTGTGTGTAATACCTAGAAATTGAAAACAGGGCGTATCAAATGCTAAGAAAGCAGTCTACCCCTAGGTCACACTCCTGGCTGCTTGAAATGTTTTCATACTATAGAAGTTACTAGAAATATCACAAAGAGTAGTAAATATATTTTCTATTTAAGCATTATTTTATATGTTTTTGAAATATTAAGAGTTTATGAAGTAAACTCATATACACTGTTTTATTTCAACCATTCGAAAGATGTTTACTTCTAGTAGCCTTTTGTATGCACAATATTGACCCTCATTTTGCAAATGCTTATCTAATATAATATTTCAAGGCCAGTCTGAGGAGCAGGACGGATAGATATTATATACCTGACAATTATAAAAGTCCCAGGTCCACTTTCTCAAAAGAGAAAGGCCACTTGTAGGCCCATTATACTTTCACTTTTTATGGACATCAGCTAATGTCTGCCAAAATCTACAAATATGTGCTTAAATTATGTAGTCTTGCTAAGATTTATTTAGTACTGTATTAATATTTAAGAAGGGTTTGCTTAATCTGAACCAGGCACTCGACTGAGCATTGAGCATCATTTAACAAACAAAATGGTTAAAAATCATATTCTTCAGGGCATTTTATTTTTGCTAGAAAAAAGTCAATAACCTACAAATATAATACCAACAAATATACCAAGTGAATCATCGTATAGTATATTAGAATTGCTGAATGTTAAGTGATAGAAATTTGTGCAGGAATAAGTAATTAAAACTCCATAGTATTATGGAGTTTGCAAGGTTCACTAATGTCATCAAGTAAGTTTATTTTTGGTGTTGTTTGTTTTTAGGAACAACCTGTGGCAAACATGTGAAGGAATGATTATTTTCAGTAACAAAGGGCTAAGCAATACTTGAGGTATGGGATTTATAAGCTCAATGTTCTAACATTAAGAACAGACCCTTAGCTCCAGAGGCCCTGTGGACTCCATTTGTTAGCACCAACCACAACCGAAAATTAGTGTGTTCCTGACTAGAATCTCTCTAGCTTCTTCTATTTTTGTTTTCTGATCTATTTATCACTGCAAATGATTCTTTGCCAATGGTTTCTGATATACACATAAGATCCTTGATATTTCCAGAGTGCTAAAAATATCTTTAACATGCCAATAAGTATATGGTAATGGAGCTTGGAAATCTCTAGGGAATCTAACGATTAGCACTCACCTCTAGAATTATTAAGCCATCATCATAAGTCAGGTACTATACTTGGGAAAGGAGGAAACACTGATATTTGAGCTCCTAAAGTCATAGAAAATAAATTAATTGATCGTGTCTCTTGATCTAAAATCAGGGGCTCTAAATAATTGAACCTATGGTGGTTTTTGCAGAGTGGCATGCCTGGGGAGAACAGGAAAGCACCATGTTTCTTTCCTTGCTGGATATATTTCTTTCACACAGCTATCCATCTATATTCTTGACAATACCCTTTAGAGCAATCTAGTAGACAAGTAAGCTTTTCCCTTAATACTCTCAGCTAGACTAGCAAGTTAACCACCCCATGGAGGGTTCACGGGAACTCCAACTTATAACAGGTTAGTCAGTGCAGAATAAATAACTCGGGCCTGGAGATTGGCAACAAAGGGGTATGGCAGGCTTTGGGACTCAGCTTCTAGCCTACTGTAGATTCTGATGCGATCTCAAGGTAAATGGGCAAAAATTCAATTGAGCTTCAGGACACAAGTGGTATGAGACTCATCTGCAAAATTGCATGGTGTATGTGGAAAAAAGTTTTTCTAAACTTAGAATTATGAATGTTGATAAAGGTGAGGGAGAAGAGAAAAGAAATTTGATTGTTCTTATTACCTTATGAGGATAAATTTATTCTAATTTTTATTAGCTTCAAATATAGAAAAAGTAAGGGAGGTCATTTTAACATGTCCATTGATGTCTATAATGCATCTTAATTATAGTTCTCCTGTCCATCATTCCCCTTCAACTTCTCTTCTGCCTCATCCCTACCCATCTTTCCTTTTCCTAGTTCCATGTTCATATGTATATGTTGCATATCATGACTATATTTACCACCATGCCTCTTTCTGGTGGTCTTGAGTATCATGCCCACTACAATGCCATGTCTTGTGATGACTCATGTTTGGACACAGATCTAGAGGATGGTAAGGCTGAAAAAAACCTAGGTGGCAGCTAGGGAACTCTTGTTCTTTGGGGAAAAGCTAGCGTAGAAGGACGTGACTTGTTTACCATTTCTGTTGGTAGAGAGATGATACTTTGGAGACACAATATTCATAGGGTTTCCCAGTCTAATTTGTGACACAGAAAAAAATGTCATGTTACACCCAGGTCACCAATGAGCAAACTAGACAGCAGGGAATGCTAAGCACTAAGGCACTAAATAGACAGATGGTTGCCATTTGTGGAATTGACCTGTGGGTAAGCACAGGTCTTCCTTGCTGCTAATTCAGGACAGGGCTTCAGTCTGAAAGATGCTAGGAATGGATGTGCCATCCTGGGCAGGAAACAAGCCAATGCTAAATTATAGTATTAATAACAGCAAAAGAAAGCAGAACAAGAAGTCAGTGATGTGCAGCCCTTTGTGACACCAGTTTCTGGCAATTTCATAAAGTCAGACATTTTTCCAAAAAATATTGGACAGTTTCCCGATAGCGCTGTGTAAAAATAAATGTTTAATCAGAGCCTTTGTCTCCAGGAAATGCCACGTTTCTTCTTAGAAATACAATGACATAGGCGATATGTAACAGTTTAATATGTTCTGTATTCCACAGGTAGAACAGATCAAGTCCCTTCATCTAGCTTTTATTAGATGGACTTAACACTATTTTATGGTTATTGGTTTAATTTCAGTTAGTTTCAAATATTTTTAGGACTAGGAAATGAACTATGAATAAAAACATATACAGAGAAAGAATAAAACATTCTCTTCTTTTGTTGTAAATACTTTAAAACATTTGTCTGTAGAGAAGGATATTTCTTGGTAATCTAGAATGATTCATGGGTAGTGGGATCTGGAAGGACGATGCTAACTGTTTCTTTGGGAAAACATTAACAAACCCAGGGAAGCAAATTGAAGAATTTCAGTGTTTGTTTTTAGAGCTCTTTTCTGGGAGATATTTCCTGAATAATTTGTTTGTTGTCTTGTAGCCAATGACTTTTATGAACAATATCCATTTGCTTTTTGTTTGTGAATTGGAGAAGGGGTTTTGTGGGACAGGATTGTAATTATCAAGCAGTATTATTCTTTTAGTCTACTTGCACATCTATAACAAGTAATTTTCTGGGTTTTCTTATTATTTATTTATTTCTGTATTTTTATTTCCAGCTAGCGTCCCTGCCAGGACTTATTCTAGCAGATGACTGAGCTTGGCATTGGCTAATTCTGTAACTGATTCCAGCTTCCTGTGCTGGGCCTGCTCTCATGGGGTTACTATATTTCAAATGTTGTTCTTCGCCAGCTGGCTCATTATCCCAAATACTCCTTTTGTGGACAGGTCCTAATGAGAGTTAAGTTTCAGAAACATCAGAAACACTTTCTGGTTTCTGCAAGTTGAAAATAATCTGTATGTGCATCCAGTATTTGACCAGGCCGTGAGAAAATAAATGCCCATAATAGTAGTTAGCCAATCTTTTACATTATCATGTAGATAACAAAAAGACCATGACTATTGTTACTTCTTATCAATAGTTTCACTAAGAATAGCATAAATGAATATGGCAATGAGTATGTCCAGCATATCAAGTAATTAAAGTAGGGCCAAAGCCATAGGAAAAGAGTAAGGGATTTAATATACAAAAAAAAATGCATGGAGCACCGAGAAGGGCTATTAATGTACCCAGTAATTCCTTAGGAAGCAGTCAAATGAGGCGGCTTTACCCAATAGCCTCTGGGTTGACAACAAAATGAGTCAGCAGGAGGTCCTGAATAGGCTAAAGGTAGAGATTTATGCATCCACTACTGACTAGAAACCCTTGTTCACAATCTTGGGTTTCAGCTGCATTGTATGTGACAAAGGCTACATATTGATGGCTGAGCATAGCTATAATCTAAAGAATCATCTGAAAAATAAATAACAAAACTAGTTCCTTTTGCTTCCCTATATATAGAAAAAGGATTGTTTGAATCACTGAAGTTTGGATAATAATAGAATATTTTGTAGAAAAAAATAGTGTGCTCAAAGGAAAGGCAGATTTCAAAGAAAGTAACAAGTGAGAATGTATGCAAAGGACTTCAGCAAACAACAGTATTTTATTTCGGATATGAAAGGCAAAGAAATAAAGTTGCAAGAGAAAGCAGTTGCAATGATAGGTTCTGGGTGAGACAGGAATGGAATAGGATGTATGTGAGGTAGAGACTTTGGGAGTAAAATGTTGATATCTTCAGGAATCTTTTGACTCTAGTGTCATACTGGCTTCAGAGAAGATAACCATGTTTAACATGATTGTAGACTGTTATAAGATCATTTCTGTGTTAGATATTTCATCCAACACTTTTGACATTGGTTAGCAAGTGATGCAATGTAAAAGAGTGTAGCATAAAAACAGGTATTCTTGTTAGTATGAAATTAAAATAAGTTTAACATTTGAGGAAAATTACTTCTCTCTTGGGGAGTTCCTGACTTCAAAACAGAAGCAAATTGCTGTGTTCTCTGATCTGATATGTCCTCTGAATGCCCATATCTTAAAGGTTTGGTTCTGAACTTACAACATTATTGGTAGAAGAAAATCAGATCATGAGGAGTTGTAAGAATCTCACTTCCTCCTCTCTGTATCTTCTTCATAGCAGATAATCATCAAGTGAGCAGCCTCTTCCTGTCACGTGGTTCCTGCCTCATGTTCTTCCGTGATGTGCTTCCTGGCCACAGACCAAAAGCAACAGGCCTACTCAACCATTGATTGAAATCTCCTGAGCTGTAAGCAGAAATAAACATTTCCTCTTCATAAGCTGACTTCTTTCAGATATGTGTTACAGCAAAGAACAGTTGGCCAGCTCAGAATTCTATAGAAATTTTATTTTATTCAACATGGGAGTGCGGGATGCATCCATTCATTCAAATTTGTGTAGAATAAATGTATGAGTGAAGTGTATAGAATATATATACACATATAAATATGTAGATTATATATATGAAATATGCAGTATATATAGATAGATATGAAGGATATAGAATTTTGGGAGAATGTCTCTCTGTCATTTATTGCAGATAAGAAAGTGTAATTATTAATTGAAATTTTAAGAGATCTCTGATTAATATATGCATATTCAGCTCTAAAAAATTCGATGAGTTACCAGACAACTCTATAAATTATTAACATCATTTTAAATTTATTTTCTTAGATAAAATTTTCCTCAGTGTTTTAAATCTTCCTCTATCACTGTTCCTATGAATGATGTAGTTTTAAGGTATTTCAAGCTAAGATTTGTAACAAGATTTTGAATATTGTTTTATATATGGAAAGCCAATGACTATCATAATGACTTTGTTATAAGTGCATACCATGAACTTCTTGATTGAATTCCACATTTGGACTTAGTTGAACTTCCTCATTTTCATCAGTAAAGGGCAAAATGTGGAGGCTTCTTAATTGCTGAGCAATACAGCTGGTTAACTTGCAAAATCTGAAAGAACTTTCACTTTGGCTGCCTTTAAAAAATAAAAAAATCATGACATTTAGTATTTTTGCTAATGTCCTTTGATATTTTTAGTATGCAAACATGTTATTAATTTAGTAGGAATAAGTACCCAAATTGAACCCAATCAACATTAAATACTTTAAAACTGAGGGAGGTACATTATGTTTTCAAGATTTTTTTACAGCTCAGGTTTCTTTCCTGAAGTACAGACAGTGGCTAGATTTTGCTTTTGAATTGTGATTCCAATTGCTTTTAGTACTAGATTTCTGGATTCTTCTTAACAAGTTCAAAGTTAGTTTCTGTGAAAATTTTCCTCATTTTGTAGTATCCAAAAAAAAAAGGAAAATCATATGACTTCTCACATAATACTTGGAAAATCAGTATCTTTAGGAGATTCTAGTTTCATTTTTCACATTTGAAATGGTAATTTGACTATAATTTTTCATTGCATATTTTAAACCTGTAAAGTTATTTTACTTAGTCATTTCTTAAATGAAGGAAGAACTGAACCACAAGTAGCATCCAATATTTTTAAGCAGGCACATCTTGAAAAACAAGGTACATGAATGAATGTCAGATGGGGTGAAACAGATGTCAGTAAAGGAAAACAAACCACATCACTGTTTTATTGTTGTTGTTGTTGTTGTTGTACAATGTGTAACCTCAGAGAAAAAAAGTTTGGGAAAAATCACCCCAGAGACCAAGTGTTTCCATGCATATCTGTAGTCCCATCAACTCAGAAGACAAAGATGGGAGGACCACAGTCCTCCTATTCCGCAAGGAAAAGAACAAGACTGTATCTCAAAAATAAACCATAGCAAAAAAAAAACCCACTGGGGGTTTGTTTCAAGTGGTAGAACTACATAGAAAATTTAAGGTATTGAGTTCTAAACACACCCTCCCAAATCACCTCAGGACATAAAATTAGTTTAATGGGAATTATTTTTCCTCAAATTCCAGATTATACTATCCATGGAACCCCTGCCAGCAGCTCCTTCTGCATGGTTTCTCAGTTATTATGGTTTGTGGGGTTTTTTTTTAAAATGATTTTTCAGTTGTATTAGTTCCACATAGCTAACTACAATAGGAAAGAAAGTGACAGCTTCCTAGATGGTATGAATGGAATGTTCTTGAAACTCTGGCCTTGAAGCATTCTCTTTAGAATCAGGCAGACCTCTCTTTTACATGAACTGGCTATGCATTTGCCATTTGCTCTATCTGTGATTTTAAGCCTTACAATAGTGCAGCCTAAAAGTCACTATCCAAAATGTTCAAGGTTCCTCCCTCTAAGATTTATGATTGTCCATAAGGAATCAGAGCTGGTTAGTATATTCTCATTATTGGATAAGAAATTCTGAAAAATACCACCCTCAGATATGTCATCTCTCTTAGCAAATTTCAACTGTCTTTTAACCAATTTTTCCCCACAAGCATGTCTGCACCATTTCTTGATAAGATAATTTTCACAGTAGCATGGTACCATCAATTTGTTTTCAGAACACCTATAATTATTACTAACAATCCTCATTATAAATATATCTTAGGGTGACATCCTGGCACTTCCATGTCATCTAATACATAACATGTTTCCACTTACTTGTATTCCACAAGATAAACCTTACAAAGTGGGGTTTCTGTAACAGAACAATATTGCATTAATGTGATATTTTAAAATTTTAACTTCGTATTTTTTTCTGAGTAATTTTAATTCTATACTAAAAATGTGATTAATTATGTAACTGGAAACAAACTAACAAATCATATGATCTCCAAAGCTCTAGCCTTATCTAAAAAAAAAACCCAAAACAAAAAGTACCTTATATGACTAGCTCCTCATTTATCAGGGAAATTACTAACAAGAAATGTAGTTTTGGAGGAAAGCTTAGGCTGAATGTAGAACAGTTTCTGAGAAGCTAGTTTTTACAATGATTTTATGCAAAGTATTATTGCTTACTGGTATTTGACCAAGATTAAAAAGGAAAATTTCATGATTTGATCAGGTGATGTTTTAATGGTATGGCCAAAATGACCTCTAAGGCATTTGGTATTGAATGAGGGCTGCCTGTGGGCTTGTTGTCACAATTTGGACTGCTGTAAAGAGAAATGTAGACTATAGGACTGAGTGTTGGGATATGAGACCTCTGAGAATTCTGATCATACATACATCCACTAATCTTTGTGCAATATAGGGAAGATATGTTAAAGCATTAGTAGTAGCATCTTCAAAAGAGAAACTAGCCGGGCGTGGTGGCTCACACTTGTAATCCTAGATACACAGGAGGCTGAGACCTGAGGATCAAAGTTCAAAGTCAGCCTGGGCACAAAACAACCTGAGACTCTTATCTCCAATTAACCTGTAGGAAGTGGAGCTTGGCCCAAGTGTAGGGTGGTAGCCTTGAGCTGAAGAACTCAGGGAACAGTGCCTGGCCGAGTTCAAGCGTCATGATCCACAAAAAGAGAGAGAGAGAGAGAGAGAGAGAGAGAGAGAGAGAGAGAGAGAGAGAGAGAGAGAGAGAGAGAGAGAGAGACAGACAGACAGACAGACAGACAGACAGACAGACAGAGACAGACAGAGAAAGAGACAGAGAAAGACAGAGACAGAGAGAATCTAATACCGCACAATAGATTTCTTGTTTCTATTATGAAATTTCTTGTTCTTATTATGAAGAATGTTAAATGTATTTTTCTCTAGAAGACATAAACCAGATTAAATTAAATTTATGGAAATTCAATTCTAGAATAGAATTTAGATTAAATATAAAATCTCAATGTTAAATGGAAGTTTGGCATATACTAAGAAAATATAGAGTATTCATTGTAGCATATGTATTTAAAGAAAATGTCAAGGTTTATAATAGAATTCTGCTGAGGTCAGACTGAGAAAACCCGACTGATCTCTGGAGGACATTTAGCTCGGATATTGCCATGATGGCACTCAAGTAAGGGTTAATAATAAAAATTCCTATTCATGAATTTCTTCCTTCTTTAATGAAACAATTATTAAACAATGGACTACTCAAGACATAAAAAAGTGACCCTTGCTTTGTATTTGACCTTGATATCTTGCTGGATCATCAGAGCAAGCCTAGTATGCAATTATAATGTATCGAAGAATTGTTGTAAGAAAAGAGCAGACTTACAATGCAAATTATGGAGCAAACGATGCAAGCCAGGCAGGGTAAAGGAAATGTTTACCCAGTTCAAGTAATGAGGAACATCTATGATGTATATAGGCTAAGTGTCGGATAAGTTCATAGTTCTGATTCCTGCTTTTCCCGGCTCTAGTATATGCTTCCCCGGTGAATGTACAAACTCCTTGGAAAGAAGACACTTGTCTGCTTTTGCTATCTTATGTAGCACAACCCTCTGCACAGAATAGGCTTTAAACTGTCAAGGTGTACACAGACTGCTTTCCAAATAAGCCTGATAGACATTATTTAGAATTTATATACCACTTAAAAATGGAACAAGAAGTGTAACTTGAAGGTTTCATGACTTTGTATGATTTTATCTACTTATTTATTATTTTTGTACCTGTTATTTTAATAGGAATTAAAGATATAATCATAGTTATAATCTAAATTGGAAGCTTGTCTTCCTACCAGAGTTGCAAATGTTTGCTTATTAACATAGTCTTTTTTTTTTTTTTTGCTAGTCATGGGGCTTGAACTCAGGGCCTGAGCACTGTCCTAGGGCTTTTCTCAAGCTCTGCCACTTGAGCACAGCACCACTTCCAGCTTTTTCTATGTATGTGGTACCGAGGAATCAAACCCGGCTCTTCATGCATACTAGGCAAGCACTCAACCAGTAGGCCAAACTCTCAGCCCCTTAACATAGTCTTATATACTAAAATGCCCTCTTCCATATACAAATATGGCCACCGCCTCCACACAGACTGTATTCTTTATGCTTAGGAACTGCCTGTCAAGTCGTCTTCTGTAGAGAAAAGACAATCAAGCTAGAATTAATTTTCCTTCTTGGAACCGCCACAATCTTAACATGTCTGGTTCTTTTATTCCTTACACAACTTCTATTGCTTTTATTGATACTAGTTTCTCTCTACTTTTCAGATGTGAATAGTCTTGTATAGCCCAGGATGTGCTTGAACTTGTGATCCCCTTGTTTCTGCCTTTCCAGGGGGGGGATCATGCATATGTTCATCACACCATGAGCTTTACTTCCTTATCATACTGGAATTGCTTTGATGCATAGTTATATATGTATTGAGATGTCTTACCTAGATTGTAGCTGCTTTTGAAGTTGGTGTATCCATCTGTATCTCTGGGAAAGTCTACCTAATAGCTTCACATTCTGTTCCTGCTTCATCCAAGTTACAAGACAAATATAAATGGCAGGATATTAGAGGATTTCCTTAAGTAAACTTGGATGTACTACACATAGTTAAAAGTAATTTGAAAATGCTAATGTGCTTTCAAACATTTTTTATGACTTTTAAGAATTTTCTTCTCTAATCAGGTGAAATATTCTTTTCTTGTTTTCACACATTTAGTTGACAACTCAAGTCCACAATTTGAACATCTTTGATATGAAGACTTTTCTCCTCTTGTGGATTTGCAGAGAAATAACTCCCTGCGCAGTGCTAGAGGATCTGCTTAGCTGGTGTGAAGGGAAGTGGGCTCCAAGTACTGTGTCTGCGGAAACTAGAACAGATTTTCCTAATGGCTGACAGCTCTCATCATTCATGTTTATATTTTAACCCAATAGATTGAAATTAAAAGCACATGAATCGTACCATATTCAAACTGCTTAGATTATTTAGTATAATTCCCATTTCAGAAATTATTTCACTTGGCCTTAGATGTCCAATGTAGCTATCATGTTTTGGATTTTCTGTTTTCTGGGCTGAAATTCCCTATTCTTCCTTAAATCTACATATGTATATACATATGCACACATACACACGCTGTGAAAACAACAAAAGAGGGAGCTCTAGAATCATAAAGCTGGAAAAGACCTCTTTACTAAAAGAACATAAATAATAGCAAAAGTTGGGTTGGAATTAGTATCTTTTAAAAAATTAAAAAGATAACAGAAAATGTTAGCAGATATTTTCTGGTGCAATTGAGTCAATACCTATGTATTGATATGCACAGTAAATTTGTAGCTGGTTAATACAACTTTTATATAGGAGAAAAGAGAGGAAGGTGAACCAGAGTATCCTGATACATAAAGGAAAAGCTTAAAAATGATATAGTGTCACAGAAATGAAAACTGAATCCTAATACTTCAAAACAAAATGCAATAAGAAAATAAGAGTGAACAATATACACCTGAATGATAAAACATTCAAAACTACACTAATACAGACTACCGTTAAGAAAACTCTTAGCAAATATTTTCACATATACACAGACATACAGATTGGTTGTGTTGAACTGAATGCTGATCTCAAATGTCTAAAACTGTAAGCATATCAGAATACCTCTCTATTTATTCTTTATGAAGGGTCTCAAGATTTAAAAAAGAAGTTATTCAGATTTTTGTCTTTGTTCTTTGTCTTTTATCTTAATGGCATTTTCTTTGTACTTTACTGGTTTTCTTTGAAGGTATTTAATGAAACTGAGTACTAGAAATTTTATTAACCTACACATGATAATAGAAATAATATTCGTAATTTCATAATCTAATTTCATTATCCTCATTTTAATAAGAAAATTATATGGGTAAAATGATGTCTTCTTATATCTATTTCATACCCCATTGTTGTTCTGATCATATCCCTGGGGATGATTAAATCTGCTGAAATTCATCAGATTTATCATTTATGTGAAAGCTGATCTTTCCTAAACTAGGCATTGCACTTAATCCATTATATCAGTATATACCATTCTGGCATGAAAGGGTTTCCATTTTTCTAATATTACCCTTCTTGCAATCAATGTGATTCTCAAGAGGATTTTTGTTTCATAGACTAGATGTTCTTTGTAAATTCTCAACATGACCTAATACAAAAATCAATGTTTCTTTAGGTAAGTTCATTTCTATTATTAGATCTGGCTGAAGCTTCATCCTAACGTGTTTTGAAATATAAGCAGGCCCTACCACAGGGCATGCCTTTTTTTCCTGGCAATACATTAAATTTCATTATAGTAAAAGTTATTTAGAACAAAATACAATCTACTTCAGGCTTAAAGAAAGTCCTTCAGCTTCAGCCAGTTGTGGGCAATGCCTTATGTTTATGTTGTGATATATATATATATATATATATATACGTACATATATATATATATCTTGACTGAGTTAAACATGTTTTTGTGTAAGTTACATATGTGAGTGATTAGTCAACACAGCATGGAGCTCAAGATTTCTGGTTTAGGAAAGACCGAAGGGGACACTTCATTGTAACACTTGAGTAAGAAGGGGTAAATTGCTGTCCAAGATCTTGGAGCAAAGTAATGCAATGTACATATCTTTGCTCATAAATAGATAAACAAGAGCAATTTTTAATGGCATAAAGAGATGATGATAAAGTCTACATGTGACATTTCATGAAGGATTCTGTCCAAACAGTGGATAATTTGCTCTTCTCTGCCCCACCCAAAAAGAGGAAAATCTGCATTTTTGAGATTATACCTTTAATCTTAGCTTCTCAGGAGGCTGAGATAAGGAGGAGCATGTTTCAATGGTAAAGGGGTCATGAAACCCCATCTCAACCAATAGTAAACTGGGACTGGTGATACATATCTGTCATCCCAGCTATTTGAGTAAGTGTAAATGGGAGGATTATAGTTTAGGCTCACCCAAATGGAAAGTGGGATTTTATGTCAAAAAATAATCAAAAGAAATGTGCTGAAATCCTGTCATAAAGTAGTAGAAAAGGTGTCTAGCAAGTACAAATCCAAATGTCCTATACTACCAAAATAGACAAATAAACAAGGTGCCCAAAATAACTATGGCATGTGAAACCTGCTGTCTCCCTTTCCCATTCTACCACTGAAGCAATTATACTAAATGAGGTTTTCTAGCTCTGATCATTCCCTTATAAGACAGAGTTTTGGCACTCCTTGATGTGTTTGTGGAAGAATTTCCCTTGACCTGAACAAATAAATTTGAGGTCTACTACGAATGCATACAACATGCAAGCTTGAGGACAAAAGTCTCTCTAATGAAAGACTTGGATGTAGTAAGATGATAGTAGCTGTCTGAGAGAGATCTTATTCAGTGAAAAGAAGGTAGAGGAAGTTCCCAGATGCTCAATCACTTAATTCTTACCCTCCCATGTTCTCAGTGACCATGACCTTGGAAAAGATTAGCAGCGTTTCTGGATCTCTATTACATAAAGTATGGATGGTGATTTATCATAGAATGTTCCATTAGTACAGTATGTAAGTGGCTTTTGTTTGTTTTAGAATATTTTAGAATATGCATGGATCACCATTTTCTTGTAATCAATTTGAGTAAGTTTTGTATTGGCACATAAATTGTTCAAAGGGACTTCATTGTGATGTTTATGTATGTGAAATATATTTATATATATATATGATGTATTTGAATAAATTCATCCCATCTACATGGCTCCCTTTGTCAGGAACATTTCTTCCTCTGCCCTCCTTTTTAACAGTTTCAGTTGATTTTAAGGAAGTTTGTTAACAGATGAATCCAGTCTAAACTGTTCAGAGAGACCATTTTTAAAAATCTATGTGTCTTGGGCTGGAAGTTTGGCCTAGTGGTAGAGTGCTTGCCTAGCATGCATGAAGACATGGGTTCGATTCCTTGGTACCACATATATAGAAAAGCCAGAACTGGTGCTGTGGCTCAAGTGGTAGAGCACTAACCTTGAGGAAAGCCCAAGGACAATGCCCAGCCCATGAGTTCAGTCCCCAGGACTGGCAAAAAAAAAAGCAATGCTATCTTGTTACACACCTTTCTGTTTCCAAGAATCATTTAACAGTTTAAAGATATTTTCTGCTGGGATATTTGACAGGTAAGAAACCTTTACTATCAATGGTTTCCCTCATTTGTCATAATCAGTAGAAACCTAGGGCTTTCACAGCAGAGATTTGCAATAGAGCAAAACCTAGATACGTAAGGCCATACAGTAACATGCTAAATGAAAGGACCTCTAGGATGTAGAAACAAAAGCCATATAATGAGTGATTGTTGTCCTTAATGTACTATGTTATCTCTCATCTCTTTTGCTGTCCCTTGGTTATCTCATATTGTTACAGTATCTCACTTTGTTATCTGATATATTGGATATATTTGTATTTGGTTATTTGAAATTGGATAAGGAAGAGGGGAAAACAAGATGAGGGGTGGGGGTTGGGGGGAGGGAAATGGGGACCAATGAGAAAGGGTATCAATGTATGTGAATTAATGCACCTTCTATCTGGTGAATATAATGTAACCCTTCTATTAAATTAAAAAAAAGAAACCTTTACTAAATTTCACATTTATTTTTCTGGGCAAAGAGGTCTATTTTTTTTCCCTAACCAACTTGCTTCATTCAATTTCTGGACAAAAGTCCTGGCTCAATAACTGGCTTTTCTAATTCTGTTTTGTAATTGCAGCAAGACATCTCTGAGGATTTATCTCTAGCCATGCACGCCAGCAGTATGTGGCCTTTTCTTGAACCCATCAGAATTGTGACTTTTCTTTGAACTCTTGGCTTCTTGGTGTTACTGACCTTGTTGTTCATTTATAACTTGGGTGCCATTTATCACTTTCAGACTTAGAGATATTGTTGTGGAAAGAGACTGAATGCAATCATTCATGCCATTGCGGCTTGCTGGTGGAGCCTTCCCGCTTCCTTCCTTACAGGATAAGTGATAGGGAGAGATTAGTGACAAAGCTGTAATTCTATTGAGGGATTGTGATGTAACTGGATCATAAACCATGAAGTGAGACTCAAGAGATTTGAGATGGCCCGAATCCTGAGATTGTTACATCAGCAACATTCCATCTCTGTCAATATGTGTTTTGTGATGGTGTGTAATCTGCTTGTAAAATATTAGCTACCTGTAGAAAAGACCCCCTTTTTATGGTATTGACTTTAATATAGCTTCTGCAATTCCAGAGCTTAAAAGCCATATCGATTGTTCATTTTTATAAATACCTCCAGACATTTTAGAGATCATTAAGAGAACTTACTCATTGACTTGGTGTTTATCTTTATTCTGTGAAGTTTTTGTTGGCTTCATTATAGAATTCTAGGCAGCTGAATTTTAATGTTTTGAAAGCAAACCTTTTCTACAGGTTAAAAACCTTTACTGAAATTAACAAATCACAATTTATTGAGAAACCATTTGCACAAACCATTTAGCCATGAAAAACTTAGTGGCATTACTACATTCACAATAGTGTCTAGTTATATCACTGCCTAGTTTCAAAATTCTTCCATCACTCCAAGCTAAAAACTAAACCTCCAAGCTAAAACTCTGACTCAGATAGCAGGTTCTTCCCCATTCTCCCTCTTTCCATGTGGGAACTTTTCAAAATAAGAAATAAACTAATTGATTTAAAAGTTTATTTGCTTAACACTTAGAAGCAGCACAAACTATTAAGTCAAAATCATCTACATCATTTAAATGAATTTGATCCCTTAAGCAACCTTTTCAAATGCAATTTTTGGAGTGGAGGTACTCTAGACAACCTAAATTTCAGAAGTATTAATTGTTATTTCTTAAGTACTGGATAAGCTAGGATGAGGGTATTTTCTTCTTGTGGAATTTTAAATTAATAAAAGCACGTTTCTCTGAAATATACAGCAATAAGATATGACATTTCCTCAGCATTATTCCTTTGTTTCCTTGTATCCTAAGTGTCATGTAGATGTCCATTCTCCATCACACATTGGTCTCAGCCTAATTAGGACATTGTAGAAGAAAACCACAAAAAATCCTAAGAGATGTTTACAAAAGTAAAGAATATGAATCATACTTGACGCTTACATTGTTGTATTTAGAAAGAGCAAGCAGAATATAGAAAATTAAAAATAATGACCACTGTGACTCAACCTTATGTGCCTTTCTTTCAACTTCCCAATGCTTTACAGATGGATAAAGACTACAAATGAATTAATAAATTTTGTTCATGTCAGTGTATCTTTGTTTATGGTTAAGAGCTTTGCTCTTTGTCTTTAAACTTAGTAGGTGATTAGTTTGAATGTAGGCCTCTTGAATTCTCAATTTTACTAACTTTCTTTTTTATTCCAAAGCCTTTCTCTGTAAGCATAAACTTACAATCAAGTTTTCTGGATATATATATATATATATATATATATATATATATATCATGGAATGATCTGTAAAGTCTCATCCAACTTGGAAATTCTGTTGCTAAAAACCCTGGATTATTTCCTAGTTTGCCTAAAGATTTTAGTATCAGGAATCTAGAGATCTCAATAAACTATATCCCCAAATACATTAATAATTATAACAGCTAACCTTTTATGTACCCCTCCTAGATCACAGTGAGTATAGAATCAAAGGAAGAACTCTGCTCTCCTTTTATAAGTATAGTTAAGACAAATGTAAATACATAACTGGCCTCAAGCATTAAGGTTTCTTAGACGTAGAAAGAACTTGGGAAGGGAGTATGTGTATGTTTGGTTTTACCTCATTCTCTCTGTTCACAAGATAAAGGAGTCAATCCTGGAGCTTTCATCTGTATCCAGGAAATAAGGTTGAAACATGTGCAAAGGAGCCATTACTTTAACAACAGCTCAGCTGTCATTTCATTAGGGGAAAAGATTAGAAAGAATAGATTTGGTCAAATGTCAAATGACCACATGGATTTTACTTTTTCTTCTCTGGTGGTATTTATTCTTCCTATTTACAAATAGCAGTGTTTTTATTTCCTTCTGCTTTTCCAAATACATGCATCTCATAAAATATTTCCAAATTTCTTTCATCTCATTATAATAAACCCTTCTGAGATTGTAATAAACCCATTGTTTGAACCACTTTTGAGGCTAAAATTTGAGAGTAAGTTTCTAATCTCACTTCATTTTCCTGAGAAATGCTACATTAGTGCTCAATGGAATAATGGAACTGCAAGGCTGCTGACAAGGATTATTTGTTAAATCAGGTTGTTAGATCACAATAGGACTCGGAATAAACTTTGAGAAAATTCAATTATTTAAAGAATTATAGTTACTAAACATAACAAATTTGAGACTTTTTTTGAAAGATACAAGGGACTTAACTTCACATTTGACCTTTATAATTATAGGAGAGATTCCTGTGGAAAAATGAAATTTTCATATGTTTCCTTTCCAATTTCTCTTTTATCTTTTGATTCTAGCCATCTATCTACTTTGAATCAGAATTGCTAATGAGAATATCACAGCTCAGTGTCTATGTGTATAATGCAGGCATTTTTCCGAAATCACTTTTACATAGACCTTTCGAAATCTTTGAGCTTTCACAAAGTTTGTCATTTCACTTAGTGAGCCATTTCCCCCGTCAGAATTGTATGACTCCTGTCAAGATACTGCTCAACTGGTTGTGTTATGTTACATCTTTGAAGTGATGGGCATGAATGGAAGGTAACAGCAGGTGAGAGGAAAAGTTTGAGTACCAGGCAGTTATTGGGTGCTCTGTAATTTCATGGTGTACTATTCACTTTACCTGGCTTCTTAGGAGTGATACGTCAGAAATGAAGTATCCACGTGGCGCTGTTTAAGGCAACTAGTCTTCCACCTACTATCTGCAGCCTGAATATTTTTTAATATTCCTAAAAAAGTTAATTCTCGACTGTGAATCTCACCACCACCATGACTAAACATTTACTTTTCTTTCTGATTACATCCTGATAATCCCTTATCCATCCCCAAGTAGAATGGCACCAGATGTAGACACACAGGTAACTAGATGTACCTTAGAGCTCATAGCTTCCTGATTACAGAATATGAATATGCCAGCCGCCTCATATAGGTAGGGTTATAAATAGAGAACAGCTTTTCTCAGCAGCATCTGGAAGTCTGCGGAATTCCTTTAGGATCATGTGTCTTGTTCTGATCACTGTGACTAGATCTACTGAAAGACTTAAAAATTATGACTAATTTTTAAATCCTAATTTTAATATCCTAAGCTAATTCGAGGATATTGCCCCTCTCTGATCCTTTCTTTATGGTAGCAGGGCCATATTGTACAGGGCCGGCTTTCCATACTCATAATTTAGAGAAAAATATCTTAACTATCTTCATTGAATAAATAATTTAGATTTTGATTTTTAAATGGCATCTAGTCATGATAATCACCAAATGACTGCTTTATTTGCCTTCAACAAATTAAAGTGAAATTTAAATTTTTTTCCAGCTGGCTTTAGAATTTTCCAGGAAAATTTGAATCAGAGTTCTATTTAGTTCATGATTTTATTTTTTTTAACTTCCCATAACTGAAAGTGGTAGTCCACCCTATTGTCTGCATCAGATGTATTAAAAGGAAAAAAAAAACCATTAATAATACTAACAGTTGACATATTTAAATATACTCATAATGCTAAATAAAATTCTTTTAATTTGTAATTTACATTTATACCTAAAAGAATGTTGAGGATAAGGCTTTTATTTGTTACAGCAGCAACTTCTCTTAATATGCTTTAACATGCTAATTGATCAGCATCACCTTTGAGATAGCATTTTCTGGCTTAGTTACCCTTGTAGAAAGGGAAGATCACAAACCTACAAAAATGAGTTTCTAAGCCCAAGAATGCTTTTATTATAGAATTATCAACACTGTTCAAAGCAGTATTAGACCAATTCCACCATGATGCACTACTCTCTATCTTAACACCATTGTCTGCTGCTGCAGCAAAATTCCAGGGAGTAGGTCATTTACAAAGAAATGTGTTTCTTGTTTTGATTTTTGGCTCACAGTTCTGGAGGAACTAGGCCATTTAGAGGTTACCAATTCTAGATACTGAGGTTAATACTGTTTAAAAAACAACAGCATCAATATCAATTAATGCACCATCTATCTGGCAAATATTATATAACCCTTCTATTAATTACAATAAAAAAATATATGAAAAAAACAACAGCATTCTTGTCCTTTTGGAAGTTCAGTTCTGTTGGAGGTGAGAGGTATAGAAGGAGAATAAATCTAAAAGCAGCATTTATAGCTAAAGAAATGGAGTAACTAGAAAATAACTAACAATAAAATAATAAAAGGCAGTGGGGCGCCACATATCAAGTTGAGATGGAAAAGCTTCAGTATTGTGTGTGTAACCTAGTCAGAACAGACTTGTTTCATTTCAAAAAATTAAAGAAAACTCTAATGATAATATGTCTTCATTATGGTGGATTTCAAGGTGTTTACTGATCTTTGTGGATCGAAAGGGGATTTATGAAGAGCTAAAAGGCAAGGAAAGCACTGAATCTTCCAATGGAATGCTGGCTGTGAAGAAAGTATGCAGAAAAATCTTTATTTAGAAACTTGCTTTGGCAAAAAGGAGACACCAGGTCTGTGTTATACATGGACTGTCCCATGGAAAAGATTTTGTAATGCTACAATTATGAAAATGTAATGGCAGTATAATTGGTTGAGGATTAGCTGCAGTGCCTTGGAAGGATCTGATTTAGTAAGTGTTTCTACCATTTTCGTCATTTATCATTTTTACAGAAGTGGTAAAACCTAGTATAAAATGTGGTCCTCAAGTCCAAGTCTCTGTTCTTTTCACAGTTGTTGGCTAGTCTCATGAATTAAGTGTCAATTGAGCGCATAGAAATTTATAAATTTTTATGGCAGCTTTCGATTTTTTTAGAGTTGTTAAATGAAATATTTATGCACAAGTAATCAAATTTATGAATAAGAAAGATTATCCATAGTACATAAAATTAACATACTGCCAATTTTAAAGAATCACAAGTTTTAGATTTATGTCTGGCCTATCACTGTGCTTCTAATGTATGCTAAAAATATTGATAGTTTGAATCTTTTCAACCCTTAAAATCAACACTGATAATAATCTGAATATAGTTACAGATCTGTAGATATAGTTATATATATATATATATACATCTTATCTATATAGGTAAAAGACATACATCTATGTCTATCTTTATATATAGAATAATCCATTATTTTATTGAGAATCACAGTAAAAAGTTAAAAATGACTAAGGTAATCAATACTAAAGAAAGATCTGATAAAATTTTACAGAATTATTTTGAGTTGAATGTTTTATAAATTCAACCAGAAATGAGCTTTAAGCTAGGATATATGATTATTTTTTCTTATGGTCATTATTTGTTTTAAATTTTTGTGGTAATAGTATCTGATCTATTGCATTTGCTATAATATTCACTTATAGTAATAAGTACATTTATGCTGGAAAGAGTTTAGTTCCAGAACAATCTGATCCTTAGTAAAGAGGTGAAATAAGGAAGAGTTCCCAAGAACTTTTCTCATACATTCTTACACAATTTCCTCATGAAAATTTCCCTACCAACAAGTGACATACCAACTTACTATTAACAAAATACATAAAACGACAGATACAGTTTTGTACTAATAAAAGGAGAGAATTTTATATTTTTTTCCTTCAGATTGCTTCAGTATTTTTCTGTTCCGATAATTGCATGTAATTTCAAGTGAGATTCAATTTTTATTTAACAGTTATAAAATTGGATTGAGAGTTTTTTTCCCTTGAGATAAAGCCATATAAACTGTTGTCAAGTATTTACTCAGTTATTTGTAATAGATATAAAGGTTAAACAAGAAACAACTGATAACATTTCAGTGGCAAAAGACTATGATATATTCATTTATTTATGCAAAATAAATGTTGTTATTCATTCTAAACAATGTAACCTGTAAATATTTTTGTATATGTAGGGGAATGTATATGGTTGGCTATAATCACATACATGTGTATATGCATGTATATATGCATGTATTCATGCCTTTTGTCTTCTTGTACCATTTGCATTGCCTGCAATGTCACCAACCCCTTGACCACATGCAGGCAGTGAGCAAAAAGAGTCTATTCTGTTAAGAAGATCGACTTCTCATACTCTTGAGAGTCTGTCATTGTTACCAGAAACCACATAGGAACATGAAAGGTTAGCGTGCAGAGCATCTCAAAGGTCCCCATTTAGGGATTTGGGGTACTGGAACCAACAGTCCTGATGTTTAGGTTCTTGCTCACAGCAAAGGTCTCAAATGAAGTGCAATTCTCCAGCTGAGGGCTGACTTTCTGAACTGAATGCTACTTCCACTCTACTTCAGGCTCTGATCAAATCCTCTAAGATAAGCCACAGCCAGATATGGCCAACCTCAAACAGAAGCCAGACCTACAGTTCTAGACACAATCAAGAAAGCTCATACAAATGTGTTATCTAAGTCATGTGCTAGTGGGTCACACCTGTAATCCTAGCTAGTTAATAGGCTTCGAACAGGAAGATTACTGTTCTAAGCCAGCTGGGGCAAAAAGTCTGAGACACTTCATGTCCAATATAACTCGCACAAAGTTGTGCTAAAGGTGGGCTCAAGAGGCAGAGCAATAGCCAAGCAAGAAGGCTGAAAGTGCAAGTGTTCAAGTTCAAACGAGCACAAAACAGTGTGCATTCTACATAATCATCTAAATGTTTTCAATTATATGCAATTAAGTAAATCTTATATGTCACAAAAATGATAGAGTACAACTCGGTAAACTCCCAGGCATATCACCATTAATCCCTGGCTATGGATTTGTAACAGCCTTTTTTTTAACTTTAAACTATGTCAAGCAAGAAAAGACAAAGGAAAAGACAATGGTTCATTTCACTCTATTTTGGCAACATGCCAAAATGTTACACTTAAAGTAGAAGTACTATATGAAAAAAGTGTCTCTTAATCACAATAACCCTGAATGTGATATTTTTGTACTGCATCATGCTAATGTTGAACTCGTACAGCATACTGTAAGAGGCATGTTTTGGTTCATCTATCACCCTGTTATCTCTAGTTGCTTTTTTCTTCTGTGTTGATTTCAGAGAGACAATATGTGTTTGTATGATTCACTGAATCTCCAATAGTCTGTTCTTAGAGTGAACTCATCCATTACAGGAGATACCCTTTCCAGATTGTATTGACTTGCAACTCTATTCACCAAGCTTTCTTGCTATAGCATCACTAGGGTATTTAATAATTTTTGCAAAATATTTTTAGCAATCATCTTGGCTTTCAAAGGACAAATGAGTTACCATGAGATTCTCAGTACTAACATATGAAACAGATGCTTTGCAAGATTCTTTCCAAAGGGTAATTTCAGGCTAAATTGTAAGACCCGACATCCTAAAGTATCATGTTGCATGCTATCCTTTTCCTCTCTTAAAGTGAGTAGTTTTTCTGCCTGACTAGATTATTGGTAATGTTTCAGAAGACACTGTAGAGTCTATAAACTGTGGCCTCCACTACCTTGTCAATTGTACTAATTACAGTACCAAACATGGCAGAGGCATAAAGCAAATAGTATTTGATGTTGTAGTTGTGTATCAGCTGAGATGTAATGAGAATAGAGGAGCCTCATTTTCAGTTATCAGAAACTGAATGTGTGTATTTTATCCAAACTTATTTCTTGAATTGCACAAGGCTCTGAGTTCAAACAACAGTAACACCAAAACAGAAAGAATATAGCTAAAATGTAAGGGCTGGGAGTTTGGCCTAGTAGTTGAGTGCTTGCCTAGCATGCACAAAAGACCCAGGTTTGATTCCCTGGTACCACAGACATAGAAAAAATGTCAAAAGTGGTGCTGTGACACAAGAGGTACAGCTCTAGCCTTGAGAAAGCCCAAGGACAGTGCTCAGGCCCTGAGTTCACGCCCCAGGACTGGCAAGAATAAATGGATAAAATAAAAATCTGGCATTTAAATTTGCCTAAAAACAAACACATAGTTTACTATTACTGCTACAGTCGGTAGATCATTCATGAATTTGCAAATAAGTATCATCCATTAGTAGAATCCTACTTAATATTGATTCCTATTTTTTATTTTGACCATGGATATCATTGTGTCAGTCCACCATCTGTACATATCTAGAAGATCATGAGGTATGAACTACTACATGATAGTGCATGAACATGTATCCTCTTACTTCACACAATGACAGGTGACGTAAATGATGCATCTGAATGTGTATGTCTGAATGTAGACCTGAGTATATTCCATCTCATAGAGACCACATTGCAGAATTCTCGGAGATATGCACACATGACAAAGAAGCCAAGAAAATTTGAGAAACTTACCACATAGGTAAAGTAGGAAGTCAAGAAAAAGATTTCTCAGAAAAAAGTAGAAAACCCTCTTACATTAGCATTGTCAAGCAATTAGGTAACTAGATCTTGTTGGTGAGAGGAATTATGGGAAAACTATTATGCTGCCCAGTGAGAAGAAAGCATGAAGGTGCATGGAATCAACAACCACAGGAAAGCTAAAGGGAAAAAAAAGAGGATATTACCAGCAAGTGGTCACTGGTAATCTTGAATTTCATAGCATTGAACTTTTACAGAACAGGGCTTAACTAAAATTTTGGTAAATAAAAGCAGAGTATTTCTAGCCAGCAGACTTAAGAGAGCCAATCAAGTTCAGAAACAAAAAGAACTAGTAAATCACATAAGAAAAATCAAAGTGGGGAAACTTTGCTCTGCCAAGGGCTATCCAGATACTTCTAGTATCATTTATGGCCACACAGAATAGATTGGGACAGGAAGGCAGTGCTAAGCAGAAGGTGAAAAGCTTACAAGAAAGATGTGAGTCATTCTTCTCAGTTATCAAATGAATCTGTGGGCGTAGACATTCCCTCCCCCAGCTCAAACAATTACACTTTTCTATTAAGACTTAAATACGTCTAATAGAAATATAAAATTAAATTAAAAAAGAATTAAATACAGAAACCTAAGAGAATATAAACTAAGAAATGCCTGCTTATGTGAAAGTCATGAGTATTTCTATTCAGAAGCAGTATAAAGCGACTAACTTCTGAATGTACATGAAATACAACAGTAAAATCCCTAACAAAAACAAGATAATAGAATAGAAACAGAATATTTAAATATGATTAGCTGGAATTGAACAACTTGGATTTGAAGTGAAATAATTTAATATCGATTTAAGCATGCAAAATTAGAATACTGACAGCAGAGGGCAGGATATACCTGAGACTGGATTGACATTTTTTAGAAATTGTAGAACATCTGTGGTCAGCAAAATTATATTGCGACATCACCTCAACAATAAAATTATATTGTATATTGCATGTATTTAGCAGATAAAGATGACACAATTGAATTTTTTTATTAAAAGCAAGATCCTCAAGGTACATTATATGCATATGTATATTTATCTAAGTGAAATCCTTATACACAATTAATTGATGCTACTAAAAATGTGTGCATAGGACAGATTCTTTTGTTTTTTTGTTTTTGTTTTTTTATATTTTTTATTGTAATTAATAGAAGGGTTACATTATATTCGCCAGATAGAAGGTGCATTAATTCACATACATTGATACCCTTTCTCATGTTTTGGTCCCCATTTCCTTCCCCCCCCACCCCGATCCCTCATCTTGTTTTGGGTCATGGAGCTTGAAATCTGGGCCTGGGCACTGTCTGGGCCTGGGTGCTTAAGTTCTTCTGCTCAAGGCTACTGCCCTACCCGTGGAACCACAGCCCTACTTCCTGTTTTCTGGTGATTAATTGGAGTTAAGTGTCTCCCTGTATTTTGTGCCCAGGCTGGCTTTGAACCTTGATTCTCAAATCTCAGCCTCCTGAGAAGCTAGGATTATAGGTGTGAGCCACCTAGCGGGGTTAAAACAGAGATTCAATTATTGGAGTTCTTTGCTATGAAGACTTAGTTTCTAGGGAAAAATGTATTTATTAGTAGATTTTGGATTTTGGAAGTCTGTTGAGTTTTGCTGTACATTTTGAGATACTGAGTCTCATTTTCTAAATCCATTGACAATCTCTAAACCAACCAGATGTAATTCTTCAGCCATCCAATTTCTTACCTATAAAAAGGAATTACAAGAAATGGAAAGAAGAGTTTGTTTTTTAAATTTTAATGGTACTGTTTATGCTTCTTCCCTTATCCCCCCAGCTCCTTGGCATATTCTCCTTCATCACTGTGTCTTAAAAAAAAATTCTGCACCCTTTGTCTTTTATATGAGTTTATCTGATTTGGGGAAGAGGAGAAAGACAGAAGTGAAAGGAAAAAGGGTGAACTAATTCAGCAATGATATTCACTAGACACTGTTGAAAATGAACTATACAGTGGGGTTTGGGGATGGGAGGGGAAAACCTGGTAATGAATGAGGAAGAGTGACACTGTTCAGAAGGAAATGTGCTCATTACCTGACTTATGTAACCATAACTCCTCTATAAACCCTCAGCAATCACCTTTACAGTTAAATTAAAACATTTTTCAGATTTGGAATCCACCTTTGGGGTTGATGCATGTGAAACTCGGTTTCACATTTACTTGTAAGTAACTGCATTAAGACAGGGGAAACACTTGCTGCTGTTTTAGGTGCATTCTTCTCATGAATGTACTGAAATGCAGAGTGCAATCGGACTTAACATTTTATTAGCTAGACCATTTGTTATAACAAGTGACATAAAATGTCAGTGACTGACAGCAGCTGCCTCTCATTTCTCATGCATGATAGGTGTTGTCTTGCATTATTCTCAACTGCTATTCCCTGAAGTTCTCAGTGTAGACCCTGGTTGATTAAATAGCCCTTATCTGTAAGATTGTGGTCTTGTGGCACAGGAGAAGCAACTCCTCTATTATGTCACTTCACTTCTCTGCAGTGACACACATTACATGTCACTTGTCACATGTCCTATGACCAAGACAATGAGTCACAAATGTAATCCTTCCCTAGAGACAGGCTATATGTACTTCCATAAAATAATGCTGATTTCCTTACGCTCTTTCTTTTTCATCAGCATGCCTAAAATGTCAGTGTATGACTTAAATGTTAGAAAATGTTTACTTCTCAGAATTTTTTCAGAATCTTTATATTTAACCTTGTTCTTCTTACTATGACAAATATTTGAAGTTTCTAGGCAATACCTTATGTAGACTTAAAATTTACATTTATTAGATGTCTTACCTATTATAATATTTTTAATCTTTCCCAAATAGTTTACACCATTTGCCTTCTTCCTTTGTCTCATCTCTTTTTCTGCATAAAAATGCTTTTATGGCCAGGACTTTGGCCTAGTGGTGAAGTGCTTGCCTAGCATGCACAAACACCCAGGTTCCATTCCTCAGTACCACATACATAGAAAAAAGAAAGCCAGAAGTGGTGCTGAGGCTCAAGTGGTAGAGCTCTAGCCTTGAGAAAATCCAAGGACAGTGCTCAGGTCCTGAGCTCAAGCCCAGGACTGGCAAAAAAATTGCTTTTACTATTTTTTGATATTGATGATGCATTTATATTCAATAATCTCTTTTCCATGTAGCACTGGTGCTGAGTTTCTAGGCGTTTCCTTAAAGAAATCAAGCTTCCCCCCCATTTGTGCTTATACTTTGACAATTTTTTGCCACCATTAATGTAATCAAGGAAAATTATTGTGGCTTATTAATGATGTATATCCAACTATTATAAATGCAGAGCAATAGAAATCATTAGTCAATATGGGTATTTTTGTTTCTCCTCCCTGGGCATATATTAAGACTTCTAGCCTCGTGTGCATGGGTGAAGTCATTCATCTCATTGTGGATGAAGGCCAAAAAAGGAAGTGCCATATGTTTCCTAAATTGTAAGGTATTTAAGGGTGATTATAGGTTGTGCTTGATCTGTTTAACCCAAAAGCCACTGGCTGATATGTCAGGTGCAAGCACATGAGGTAAGGCCAATGGCTTGGCTGCCTGCTTGCCTGGATATTAGGAAAGTGAGTTCCTCAGTCAATTACAGATTTCCGGTGAGCAAGTAGTTAACTTATATTGACATGTCACTGAGATTTATTACCAAGTATAATTTCATCTATTCTCAAACAAAAATGAGTTTTAGTAATAGACTCCTATTATAATAAAATACTTTGAATGTGCTTCAGAAGCAGTGGGCAGCCAGTGAGAAAACAAGTCATGAAATAAGACAAAGAAGAAAATACACAGTAGCTACACTTTTGATGAGACTTATCAGCCAGAACTTGGAAGGCAGAGAAAAGGCTTCCATAATGTTTAGCTGTCTGATAAATGTGTTTGAGTATGGAATCTTAGTTTAGTATAATATATGCTGACTGCTATTGGCTAAGGTGTTACCAAACAGATTCAGGAGAAGAATTAACTGGTTCACCATCAGAAGAGAAACTAGAAATATGGATTTCTACAGAATTGGGAAAGCAACTGATTCTAGCCCCTAAACTAAGAAAAGGAATTTAAAGAGGCCTTGAATGACATGTGTCCAATATAACCTTTCAGTTCCTTGAAGGTCGTCGCTTGATGAAAATTTCTAAGGCAAAGTTTTGATTAAGGTCTCTCCCCACACCTGTTGTGATCAATAATTCTTCAGATAATCACCATTAATGAGAAACAAAGGTAGAGGAGTGAGAAAACAAAGAAGCCTAGAAGACCTGAGACCTTTGCATTTAAAAGCACGCGTGTGTGGTTACTGGCACCTGGAACTGACTGGAAACAAATAGAGAAGAAGCCTCTTAAAGTATTTTAGAGAAATGTACTGCCAAAGAAACCACAAGGCTAGACTGAAGAGGCCTTTGACTGCAAGCAGTGGAAAATGGCCTTTATGCACACATGCTTATGTAAGCCACAAGGCTGAGAAAGTCCTACAATCCTGTGGAGATTTATTTCCAGATACAGTCAAAGGAGGGACTAGAAAAATAGAACTTATCATCAAGGGAAAGGAAACAGCCACACTCAGGTAGGGTGTCTTCTGTGTGCCCTGCACAACTTCAGTATTTAAGTGGGCCAGGTTTTTGGTATTCTTCTCCCGTGTGAGAATGTGCTGCTTAAAATCTTAAGATGTCATGGTTTTGTGTATTGAGTACATCTGTGATCACATGTGTGCATGTGTGTAGGGAGGATATTGTGTTTTGTTTTGTTTTGTTTTAATTTACAGGTCTCCAGACCTGCAGGAATCACAGGTATACTTGCTTAGAATGATCGTATTTTACTTCATAGAACTAGATTTTGAAACTTATCCTGGCTGGCTGGGCTTCAGGCTGTCTCCCACACAGCCTGACCAGTGCATTTTTTTTTTTAATGTGGGGAAAAGGGTAAACTGAATAATGAATAGAAAGCAGTAGGCATTACTTGTCTTCTCCATAATTGATTCTTCTTTTGTTCGAACATTTCCCAAGACATGTCAGGGACACATTTTGCCAATGAACTGCAAACAGACATAGAATATTTTAAAGATCAGCTACTAAGCTTTCTAAGCATTCTCTTCCCTTTCTGTAGCACATATAAATCCTTGAAAGGGAACATCAGAAGATAGAGTAATCTCTCTCAGGGCAGGTCCTCAAAATAACATGGGAAGAGAAACTTTTGGGCAATCATATCAAGTATTTATTATATCCAAAAAAGTTTTTTTTTTAATTAAGTCACTGGTATTTGCATTAAATGATAATTTAAATTAACTTTATAACAGATTTTCTATTTTGTAAGGCTCTACCAGTATTATTTCTAGGTAACTATTTCTCTAGACCATTTATAAAAAATAAACTCTATTTAAAGATTGAGATAGATTTGAGCCAGGGGAATAATGATCTCTTTAAACTGTACTGCCTGCCCCTCCCCCACAAATGTTCCTAAACCAGGAATGGCAAATTACTTGATTGTAAATACAACCCATTTTTAACATTAGCTACCCAAAAGACTAATTAATGCCAGATAGATTTTTCTTTAAGTATAAGAATGTGTTTTTCCTTCATAATTAGGGATAGGTAGAAAGTCATGTGGCAACTCACTTAATTAGATTGGTCTAATTTTCCAAGTGAATTTATTTTAATCTGAGGACATAAGAGAAATTCATTAAATATTTTATAATAATCTGAACAAACAACAGTGTTTACATTAGGGAAATGAGTCATTTATTTATTTAAAATGTTCTAAGGATATAAATATACAGTTAACATAAATATGCATAGGTTAATGTGTAGTGATGAATTGAGAACGTTTTTGTAAATATGACTACTGGAATATCATTTTTCTGCTTGATTACTGATACTAACTTCAGTATGCAGTTTTGTAGAAAAGCAAGTGAGGTGCTAAAAATAAATAAATTCTGAATTCTCCTTTACTTGGGAAATGAAATTTTGCTATGTGAGAAACCAAATTGCATAGATAGAATTGCAATTTAATGCATTTCTTAGGAAATACACAAATATATTTTTTACAGGCTATCATTTCCATTAACTGTTCATAAAAATGCACTGAATTTCTGTTATTTAATTTATAAATTTAATTTCCAGTTGAATTTGCTTTGACCTACTTTGTTGATGAACGGTAATCATAAACTGCTTTGTTAAAGGCCAACTCCTTTGAACAACTACTTAAAAATTAATGAGAGTTAGATTTAACTCTTTTTTTAACAATTCTCTTTCAATCCCTCTTTCTTTTGATTTCTAATCCTTCTTTCATTCTCTATTCAACTCTTATATTTGATCTACCTATAACTAAAAGACAGATGGAAATAAATAACACACTCCAAAACTACCTGTAGTGAACACTGGGTTTTATATCTTTCAAGATAGGAAAAATGAAATAGATTGAATTTTTTTAAAGCATGTAGGATTATGTTATACTACAAGAAGATGAGTTATCTTTCTATTCTTTAAATTTTCTTATCTTTCTATTCTTTAAATTTCTTTTCTTTCCACCCTTCCTTTTCCTTTTTTTTCTTAAAATGAATTTCTCTTTCCTTTCCATTTCCTTCTGCTTCCTGTTCTCTTCCCTTCCTCTTACCTTTTCTTTTGTATCTCTCCCCCTGCCATTTAATTTTTTTTTTTGCTTTTTACTTTTTCCATTTAGGCAGAGCTCTCTGGCCTTCGATTCATAAAAAATTGACTGAGACTACATTTGTAGGGGTTCATGTTTCATTTCTAGAAAAGATTGTTTGCAACAATTGGAAAACATAGTTCTCTTTTAGTCCAAGAGGTCTTCTAAAGAGTACTTCACAGGGGAAAAAGAAAATACTTATTTTATAAAATAGTTTTGAAGCATGTATATCATTTTCAATTTATAAATGCCTTTCAAAAATCCAGTGTAAATGCAAATGGTGTTTATAACAACAAATGAAAATGTTATTATATTTAGTTCTTTAAATTACATTCATTGAAAATTTTTTGTATATATTTCCTCATGAAGTAGAATGTTTTGTTTTCCTTTTCATGGCATAACATGAATTTTAGTGTAACAATTTTTATTGCATCAAGGACACACTTTTGTTTCGATGACTTAAAGGTATTTCTATGCTGTAGTACTAAAATTTTTTCTATGCTGTAGCATCAGATATTTAGCTGTCCATAAAAATATTTAAATTGTTAGGCACAGGTGGCTCATGCCTGTAATTTTAATTACTCAGATTTGAGAATCGTGATTTGAAGACAGCCCAGGCAGGAAAGTCTGTGAGACTCTTATCTCCTGTTAACCACCAGAAAGGTAGAAGTGGTGCTGTGGCTCAAAGTGGTAGAGCACTAGCCTTGACTATAAAAGCTCAGGGATAGCACCTGGGCCCAGAGTTCAAGCCCCATATAGCCAAGAACAACAATAAATTAAACTATTGAAAATAAAAGTAAATTTATTAGAATTTAGGGAAAGTGTTCCCTTTCCAACTTTTGTTAGCCCAAAATTGATATTGAAATAACTGACAATCAATCTGCCTACTAATGCAACAGCCCGTGGAGCTAAGTATGGTGAAGACAGATGATGGAGGAAGAAGTTGTCAAATGTTAAGAGGGGCAAAATTTTATAAATCTCCACCCCACTTGTAGAGGTAATCTTCCTCATTACTGCTTGAAAATATTTGAGTGCAATTTCTCTGCATCTGCATATGTATACTGAGGAATATCTTTATCTCTTTAAATGATTAAGAGAGATTATTTTATGTATACACTTATTTTACCTTGAGAGCTATTTTATATATACACTAAATCTCTAAGAAGCATTTTAGCTGATTAGCAAATATATTATCATTTTTTTCTAATACATGTACAAATTATGACATTTTGTAGATGAAGCCAGGTACAGTGATGTACATGTGTTATCCTAACACTAGGAAGGCTGAGACAGTGGGATTTCTAGTTCAAGGCTAGCCTTGGATACATAGCGAGACCTTGCCTTAAAAAGAAACCAACCAAAAATTAAAAACAAAAAAACAACCCAGAGCTCAGTGGTAGAGTACTTGCCAATATGTGCAAGTTGCAGGGTTCACACTCCAGCACTGGAAAACAAATCCAAGAAAGCCTATGTATAGGTCAAAAGAGTCAACAAATGTTATCTATGAGTAAAGGTTCATGTGCAATCCTTGTGTCATGTTCTTCTTTTATCCCTGTAATTCTTTTACTGAAAACACACACATATTAAATAAAATAATAAACTATTTTAAATAAATGGCATAATTATCAATAATGGGATATGGACATAGGATATATGGGTGATATAAAAAATAGTTTAGGTTTGAAAAATCTGAGCACGCATGGGGCCAGGAGCTTGGCCTAGTGGCAGAGTGCTTGCCTCACATACACAAACACCGGGGTTCAATTCCTTGGTACCCCTTACATAAAAAAAGCCAGAAATGGAGCTTGCCTCAAGTGGTAGAGTGCTACCATGAGAAAGCCCAAGAACAGTGCTCAGGTCCTGGGTTCAAGTTCCGGGACTGGCCAAAAATATCTAAGTGCACAGTATGTTGAGTCACTTAGTCTAATAAATTTATTTAAAATAATGACTTTTAGAGGAGTGATCATTATTTTTCCTTTGGTAATAACAAAATATAGGAGACTTTAAATAGTTTCTTAGTTTGTTTTTTTTTATTCTTTTGCTTCTCTAAGATTAAAGAGGTTTTCATTTTCCAGAGAGGATTTGTTTGTGTGACTTAATGAGGTACTTTATAAAGCAGAAATCTATTTCCCACAGTTCTCCCACAGTTCTGAGATGTCAATCTCAAGCCACTGGCAGATCTGGCCTTGTAAAGTCTGATATCCTCGTTCATTTTGGTTCATTCTCTACTTTATTAACATTTTAATTTTGATACAGAGTCTCAATCTGTAGCCCAGCCTCCTGAATGCTGGGATCAACGTGTACATTACTATGCTGGACTGTAGGTTTCATTTTGTAAAGGATAAAATACCAACTCCAATCCCACAATCCTCCCGCCCTCATCATCTCCCACATACTCTACTTCCTAATACCATTGTGTGAGTGGTAAGACTATATTTGTGTGAATGTGTATGTTTAGCATTCATCACATGGCAATATGTGATGAAACTGCAAGGTGGATCATTATTTAAAGAAAAGATACTAATCTACATTGGTATTAAATAGAATAATCAATTTCTGACCATTTCAACAAAAATATCCATAAGGGAACACGTGGAAAGACAACGGGTAACTCAGTATAGGAAGGAGTAGTTATACAAAAATATAATAATAACAAAAGAAATAAGACATCCCATCTACTCCCAGGGAAAGAGTTGCTTATCTTGATGGACAGAATGAGAATGTTGAATAATAGACCACAGCGGACCTCAGAAGTGGGACAATACATCAAAAATTTGCCATATGTGACATACATGAATAAATTTGATTCTGTGATCCAAAGCAAGGTTAGTATGTAGTACTTCAGGAAAGCAGTCTCTTGAGGTAGTTCTGGAATAATTTTTAAGCATTTATTTTTAATTTTCAATGCTATGAAATGATCACAAATGTGTGGCAAAGTTGCCAAAATATGTTAAAAATTGGATGCTTGTGCCATGCCCTTTGTCCGGAAAGGAAATTTCTCTCTTGCCTTCTTATTGTTTATTATGATCTCTGTAGCTTGGAGTTCAAAAATGAAACAAAGTTATTAGAACACAAACTATTCCTGCATATGGCTTGGAAAAGATTTTGTAGCAAGTGGGTACCTTCTACATAATTCCAGTTTTCTCATCAAAGAATAATTTCTGTTTTTAGAAACCTCATTTTTCTCATGGAGAAGCTCTCTGAAAAGTACTTAAAACTAAGTTTTGAGGATGGTACTTGTGCTAGTAAATGATGCAAATGTTTAATGAGGGTTCATTTCTTTATGTGAACCAAAGGAGTTGTCACTTAGAGAGGTCATGATTTTGTAGCTCTACTAAGAAGAATTCATCACTTTGATTTCAGACCACATTCATATTAATTTTGTTACTTGAACATTTGATTTTCGAACAACCAAATCCACATGTTTGGTTAAGCTGACATATGCTGTTTATTAAACAGGTTTATAGTTCCTGATGATATAGCATATAAATCAAATCTAAATTAAACCAATACCACTTCTTTCTGATGTCACAATAGTTGGGTACAATATGCTCAGCTAAGGAACCATGAGAAAGAATTCAGTACTTTCACTTGTTGAATGTGATATAATATCTTAGAATATTTTGTGGGATGTGCTTACTTACCTCTCTCGTGATATTACTGGACAGGAACATTGAAGTACATCCATTGTGAGGCCTCCTATTTATGTGGTTATATTCCTTAGGTTTTAAAATCTTTTTATGCATCGCTTATGATTTTACTAGCCACATGGAATTGGAAAAAAATAAAATTGGCTTAGTGAAAGTAAGGACTTTTTGGTTTATTGGATTGGTTTTAAAATCTGAATTGGAAGGAACAATATCAATGCCATACATAATATAAAAGGTTGGAGATATTTTTTACTTGTCTTCAGTGTAATAAAATGTTGGTTACATTATATTCATCGGATAGAAGGTGCATTACTTCAAATATATTGATACCCTTTCTTATGTCTTGGTCCCCATTTCCCTCCTCCCACCCCCACCCCTCATCTTGTTTTCCCTCCTTCCTTATCCCAATTTCAAATAAGCAAATATTCATATCTCCAGTATATCAGATAACAAGGTAAAACACTATAACAATATCAAATAACCAGGGGACAGCAAAATTGACTTTTTTAACCTGGTATGTAATTGTTTTAAATTGTCTTCATTAGTAAACTATCTTCTGTGGGACCATATTGAACTTTTTGGACATATTGAACAATTTCTTATTCATATATTTTATTCAACTTGAAAGTATGTTCTAACCTTTAAATATGATCCATTCATCATTACAGACTATAGTCTTGACCTCAAGGCTCTCAAATCACACTCTTCAAGACAGACATACTGGGAAGGAACTTTTTTTTTCTTGTGTGTGTGTGTGTGTGTGTGTGTGTGTGTGTGTGTGTGTGTGTGTATCCTGAGCAATGACATTTATTTAATATGAAAACACAAATGGATCCCTGAATGGAATTTTTATATTCAGCTTTTTTACTAATTTATCCATTTCCTAGAAGTTATCTTTCATTTTCTTTTATCTCTAAGATTTGGTTGCTCAGAATAGATTCTTTAGCTATCTAGAAGTCTAAGCGAGATTTGATGTGAGAATCTTTAGGTCCTAGGAAGAGAATTTTCTCAGGAATATAAGGGTTTCTAAGGCTTCTTCTGTAACTTTTTTCCCCCTGGCACTTAGTGTTCTCTCTATTTAGTATTTCTCTTTGTTTGGTTCACATGAAGTCCCTTTTGTTTACTTCCCAGCATCATCTTTTATTGTCTTCCATTTCAGAGTATTTTTAAAATTCTAATTCTTGATATAGAAGACTGTTCAATTTTTTTCCTTGTCAGTTCCCCTCAGGGAGTTGGCAAGCCTGTGCAAGAATTGAGATTTATGCTGCGGTTTTCTTTTATCACTTGGACTTGCATAGACATCTCTAGTTAGAAAAGTGAAGTCACAGTAAATATTGAGCTATTCCATAAGAACATAGTAATGTGGAAAGTGATTTTTTTAAATGCATACTGGAAAACATGGTGCTCATAATCTTTGTTCCTATATTATCAGGAAGCCAAAAGGGGATGTAGGAACATAATTACTACTCAAAAGAAGCTCATTCTGGGATATAACAGGCTATTTACTATTTTTGAAATAGAAATAAAAAAATTGCTGTTTAAATAATTTTTATGGCAGAAGATTTGTGGTATAAAAATATGGCAGATTGATTCTGTCAATCTTTCTTCTTCTTGGGTACTTATGACATCTTTCTGCCTGTTTCTCTTATTCTTGGGACTGTTTATTTTCACTTTCTTGTTGTGTTTTGTTCTCTTTTGTCTCTTCTTAAACCTACTCTCCTAGTATTTGTATTACTCAGGAATTGTTCTTAGAACTCATTCTTAGCCATAGAATCTTCCTACTAAGTTTATCCTCTTTCTTGGTATTATCAATCAACCTCAGATCATCAAATCTGTGTTGCATCTTCAACTACTCTGCCAAGTTCAAATGTACATGACATTTTAATGGTTTCTGGCTGGCTACTTACAAGCATTGACAATCCTGCATTGCGAAGTGGAACTCTGACTTTTCCTTTCCTAATGCTTGTGCTGACTTTTATATTTCTTCTGTTAGAGGGGGAGACCCTCTGCTACTTTTCCATCTTAACTCAGAGTGTATCCCTTATCGTTGTGACAAGTCAAATCAATCAGTCCACTCCAAGTGTATCTCCAGGCTTCACTCATTCATTTCTTCATTCATTCTTCTCTGAGGAATATTAATTAGAATATACATACACAATGTTACTCCTCTACTTAAAAACTCCCTTTCAATGGCTTCCAATTAGAGACAATCTCACATTTACTTTATATGGCATGAAAATGTTCAATGATCAGATATTCCCTCACCTTTTGTCCCTTTCATATATTTATGTTGCACCTGTGCTAGACAAACACAAAGAGTAAGAGAATCTGACTCAGGACCTGATCTGGATCAGAAAATGTATATAACTCCTTGACTGCTAATATATATCATGAGACTCTGATCTACAATAGACTACTCAGACAAAGCCAGAAATTATTCTGTGGCTCAAGTGATAGAGCACTAGCCTTGAGCAGAGAGCAGCTCAGGGACAGAACCCAGACCGTGACTTAAAAAGTCCCTGGACTGGCATAAGAAAAAAAAATGTATCTTAAAATTTTTTCCTATTCAATATCTTGTTCTTTATACAACTGATAAGCTTTAATTTTAAATAATTGGTATTTTTCTAGTGGAAAATTTTCATAAGGAACAAAAAATTCCTCCTTAGAAGAATTTATTTAGGGCAGTAAAATTGGTATAATGAGAAAAGGTCAATAATTTAATCTTCTTTGTTTCATTGGCGTAAAAATAAATTGGCTAGAGCTGAGTGTTTTTCTTTTAAACATATAGTCTCATCCATCAAGCTAACTATGTAAAACTGTCAAAAATATGACACAACAAATGATGTACTGTCTATCTGATAATGTAACTATCTAGCTATCTAGTAAAATTTAAATTACCTTAAGAATAAATATAATCAAAACCAAGAGGAAAAGGAAACAATGTTTTCCTTTCTCTTCTTTGTTTTTGTTTTAAATATCTACATTATCCAACATAATGTAGTATAAAAATGATTGTTCTTAGCTATTTTCATTTCCTGGAAGTCTTTTAGCTTTTTATGTGTATTTCTGAAGCATAAGGTTTATTATTTTTCCTGTCATTCTTCTTTGTTTTCCACATAAATAAAATTCATTCAGTGAAATAAAATATAAGCAGTGCTTTTGGATATTGTGCCTTTGGAAGAAATATTATTCTATGTGATTTTAAAATTTGGCCTAGTCCATACCATTCTAAAGTCTGGACTAGAGACTATAAGAACATGCATAAGAGAAAAACATGCATTTCATTAACTTGCAGCTATAATAGGGTTCTTAGAATGTGTATTAGCTTCACATTTTTTGCTGTAGCAATTACCATAATCCCCAGCATGATTATCATATTTTTCACTAATTATATCACATTGTTGGTAAGCCAATGAATTAGCATGGATTAGCTTGCCATATAGCTATATTTATCTGGAATTGCAGAACATCAAGACCAATAATATATATAAAAATACTTACATACTTGAGAAAGAACACATGTTCCTTTCTGGTTTAAGAACTGAGCAAGTTGCCAATGAGGAAGGGCTGCCAGCAGAGATAAGATAAGGTAAAGATTAATTTTATCCTAGCCTAGAGCCTAATGCATAGATTAACTGTTTCTAAAGCTATATGAAAACATTTCACAACACTTTTTTTCCCAGAATGAAACATATTTTTTTCCCAGAATGAAACATAGATCCCCAGGAAGAAATGCTCTCTTCTTCCTAGCTTACATGTTAGTCTAAGCAATGGATGAATGGAGGTGGTGTCTCCTTAGGGAGCAGAGTTCAGCAAGGTCTCCAGTCAGCAGGGACTCTTCTGTCACAGAAGTCTGAGCTATCAAAGATCTTTCAGAGCATTTTATCCACAACTCTGAACATGAGCAGAGCATGTAGCCTAGGGAATTTAAAATGTTTCACCTGGGCACAGAAGAACAAAGCTACAGCTCTAGTCTTTCTTCAAGCTCATGAGTTCCTCATGACTATAGTCTCAGAGCGTTCTGAATACTCTATATGCTCCAAAAAAATTAAACATATTAATAACGTTATTTTCAATGAAAACACTATTACAATAACTGAAAAAAACTCTATGAAACTGATATAATCAGTTCAGTATTTTTTCCTATTTTCAAATTTATTGAATTCTGAATTTTCTTTATTAAAGTACATTTATGACATGTAGATTAATCAAAATAAAAACATTAAGCTATGTAGATATAATATTCTAGTGATTAACATAAGTTACATTTAATTAGCAAGAAAGCATAGGGTGCAATAAGCTGGAAACATTTTGAATTCAAGTTTTATTGGGTTAGAAGAAACATAAAGGCTTCAGTATAATAATGTTTTGTGTATGAAGAAAAAGTCTCTACCTGCTTAAACTGTCTAACATAATAACCCTCAATTTTATAAGAAATTTTTGGAAGATGTTGATAAAGTTTTATGTTAAATGAAGAAGCAAACAGAATAGTTAGTTACATAGTTACATCAAATAATATTATTTTCCAATTGGGCATGGTGGTTCACGCGTGTAATCCTAGCTACTCAGAAGGTTGTGATCTGAGGATTGAGGTTCAAAGCCAAGAGACTTTTTTTTTTTTTTGGCCAGTCCTGGGCTTGAGTTAAGGGCCTGAGCACTGTCTTTGGACTTTCTCAAGGCTAGAACTCTACCACTTGAGCCTCAGCACCACTTCCAGGTTTTTTTCTATGCATGTGGTACCAAGAAATTGAACCCAGATCTTCATGCATGCTAGCCAAGCATTCTACCACTAGGCCAAACTCCAGGTCCCCAAGAGACTCATTTATCTCCAATTAATCACTAGAAGAGGGGAAGTGGTTCAAGTAGTAGAGCACTAGCTTTGAGCCGAAGAGCTCAGGGACAATGCCTAAGCCCAGAATTCAAGCCCCAGGACCCCCCACCACACAAAAAAGAACAGTATCATTTTCCTAGGAATATACAGTCTATAATATCACATTTTCTAGGAATGAAACAACTGGAAAGTATTAGGACAGTATGATGAAGAATGTACCCTATGAACAACATATATTATAACACATTTAAATTAGTAAACACATTTTGTATGAAATTAACATGAGCAGTTCACTAAATATTGATTTATAATATGAATGACCACAGCCTGACAGTGCAACAAACTCAGATATACAATAAAGAAGGAGCCCAGCCTGGGAACTGGTCATATTCAGTGCAAATAAATCAAGTTAATAGATAATACCTTCTTTGGACAGCCTAAACTATCCCTACCACATCCCTGCTGCTCATGGCTCATGCCTGAAATTGTAGCTACTCAGAAGGCTGAGATCTGGGAATCACAATTGAAAGCCAGCCTGATAAAGGAAAGTCCAGGAGACTTTTATCTCTAGTAAATAATCAGGATAAAGCTGGAAATAGAGCTGTGGTAGAGCATGAGCCTTGAGCAAAGAAGCTCAGGGACAGTGACCAGGCCCTGAGTTCAAGCCCCTGAATGGGTGCACCTGTGCGCGTGCACACACACACACACACACACACACACACACACACACACACACAGATTTTTAAAAACTGAATGATCTGTACCTTTTAACATAGCATGTAAGTAAGTTTTTCTTCGATGTTATCTACTTTTATATTTAATTTTATTGTCAAGGTGATATACAGAGGGGTTACAGTTCCATATGTAAGGTAGTGAGTACATTTCTTCTAGAACCCCCTCCCATGTTTTTCTCCCACCTTTACTCCCTCTATTCCCACTCCCTCAAGTTGTAAAGCTCATTTCCAAAATATTGTCTTGTGACTATTGCTGGTTGTTGCATTAGCTTGTTTATTTTTATTATCTAATCCCTAGATTAGATAAAAAAAATCACAGCAGATTATAAGGTCCTGGAGACAAAACAATTGTTATTATATTGTATTTATTTAATTTTCTGTAATACTACAACAATGCTTAACATTTATTATCAAGAATATATTGCATTAATTTGAATTAATAGTGGTAATTATTTTTACTGCCACAAAACCTGTCACATTGCTTCATGTTTTTCTGAATTACTTCATTATGATTTTAGTACTTTATTTTTAATGAACTGAGGCTTATATGACTTTTCTTTGCTGACATTTAAAAAATAAAAAATGCTCATGATTTTATCATACTTACAAGAGGACATGCTTATTTTTTTGAATTGTTCCAATTAAATCATTTTTTTACAAAGGCATACATCACCTAATTTTACTACTATAATAAGAAAACATATCACTGACTTTATAGTTTGCATTGGAAATACAATTATTTTAATCTTTTACTAAAAATATTCATTTTTGCAAATTATTTGCTCATGAATGTGTACATTTGACTCCAAAGTTGTATTTTTAAAACAATTATTATAACTGCAGTATTTTTCTTGTTATTTTTGCTTTAGGATTGTTTCTTAGCATTCTGGATTCTTATTTACAGCTAATTATATAGACAATTAAATTATATATAGTCTCACTTATTTTGGAAGAAAGGCATGGCTTTTTTCTCATGTAAAGCTATTGTCTTCTCCTCATTGTTCCACAAATAGATAAATATTAATTTTTATTCTATTTAAGGCACTTTGAATATTAATTCATAATTTAGTGATGTATTGTACATATAACAACACAGGTTATTATTTGTGCTTCAATAATTTTGTTTTTCAAAATGTTAATTCTAATCTAAATGTATATTAAGTAGATTATTTTACTTTATAAGGCATTTTACAATTTTCTCTGCTTTTCAAAATAATGTAATGTGTTGATTTTTTTCCATGCTATTGGATTTTCCTATTCATTTTAATGTCTGAAAAAATCTAGCTGGCATTGCTTTCCTTATACGATTATTCTAAAATATTTTATTAATAATATAAGCATAAATTGTCCTCTGAATATCATTTTCAAAGAAAGAGCTTATGTTTTGACTGAGAATTTGTTAAACATTCCTAAGTATTTTATTTACACTAATATCATTGATTATAGATTTATACTTTTACAAATATATTTCCTTTTTCATATATTTTTATTGTAATTAATAATTACATTATATTCACCAGATAGAAGGTGTATTACTTCACATACATTCATACCCTTTCTCATGTCTTGGTCCTCATTTCCCTCCCCCCCACTCCTGCCCCTTATTCCACCACTATGTACAGCAGTATGGAAGTTCCTTAAAAGATTAAACATAGACCTCCCCTATGACCCAGCAATTCCACTACTTGGCATTTACCCAATCGTCCAGAAACAAGGGCATACTAAATCCTCTAGCACAACTGTGTTCATTGCAGCACTGTTTTCCATAGCAAAGCTATGGAACTAACCCAGATACCCCTCAGTTGATGCGTGGATTAACAAAATGTGGAATTTATACACAATGGAATTCTATGCTGCTGTCAGAAAGAATGACATTGCCCTATTTGTTAGGAAATGGAAAGACTTAGAAAAAATCATATTAAGTGAAGTAAGCCAGACTCAAAGGAACGTAGGCTCAATGGTTTCCCTCATTTGTCATATTCAGTAGAAACCTTGGGCTCTCCTAGCAGAGATTTACAATACTACAAATATATTTTCTTTATAACAAAGCATGATAATTCTAACAAAGTATTTTCTAAATATTTCTCATTTAGATTTTCTTTTCTTTTTTTGTCTTTTATTTAAAGATTTCACTCATCTGTAATAATTAGTACACATCTAGGATTCTGCTAGGAGAGGACCACAATAGTTTGTACCTATGTGCATATAGCTCAAAAGCTATGGCCATATAGGATGAGGCTAAGCAAAATGAACTCCAGGATATGGAAACAAGAGGTTTATCTTTGTGATTGTTGTTCTTAAGGTACTATGTGAAACTATTTCTTTTCCCTTTTTTTTCTTTTCTCCTTATGATTATTCTATGATGTCACTGTATTTGACTGTTGTACCTGGTGTTTTGCATATTTATTTATTTGAAATAGGGAAGGGAAAGGGAAAAACAAGAAGATTGGGAGGAAGTGAGGGGAGGGAAATTGGGAAAAAAAAACATGGGAAGGGTTATCAATGTTCAAGAAGTAATGTACCCACTACTGATGAATGTAACTGTAGCCCCTCTCTATCACACTGACAAAAATTATTAAAAATAATTATATGTGATATTCCTCAAAAACCTAGGGAAATGACTGTGAAGAAAAAACAGTTCCAAAAATTAGAGTTGCTGTTTCTGTGCACATGCTGTATACTAAAAATTTGTACATTCTTAGTTTGTGCATGCTGTCTTTATAATCCACTCTTCTGCCCTTGTTTTATTATCATAAGGAATAGAATAGAAAGAAGATTGGAACTATTTTTATGTTTTAACTCTACTCCAAATCCATTTACTATGTAAAATATCCAAATAGAAATGTTTGTGTAACAGCAAAAGAGATGTACATTTTTTGCTTTAAAATGCTTTGTTTCACTCGTAATAAATGCAATCAAGCTCACATCATTATTGTCATACTCATGAGGTGATCACATATTTAACATTTAATATTCAATTCGAGTGAATTTTATTATGCCTTTAATTACTATTATAAGGAGACACTTTTTCTATCTAGCTTGAGAGTAATATTGAATATTATATTTTTATTCTTTTTTTTGTCATGGGGCTTGAACTTTAGGCCTGGGTGCTGTCCCTGAGCTCTCAGCTCAAGGCTAGTGCTCTACCACTTTAAGCTATAGCACTACTTCTTGTTTTTTGGTTGGAGATAAATCGTATGAACTTTTTTGCTACAGCAAGAAAGCTGGATTTGAACAGTAATCCTCTGATCTCAGCCTCCTGAGTAGACAGTATCACATGCAGAAATCACCAGCATCTGACTTAATCAATAAATTTAACATATATGATTAATAAAAACAATGCACATCTTCCTGTGTTATAGTTACATAATATTCTATCAGTATATATGTATTGTGTTAGAGTGTATACTCTTTCTCATGACAAAGTATCAGGATTTTATTGTTATTGTTTGAACAAGTATATTATATTTGTTAGGACTGTGGATAAATTCTGAGTTAAATTTTTAGGTAAATCTTCCCTTGAACCAATTTTGTTTTTGTTTTGAGAGGTCACATTTATTTATTTTTTTTATTTATTTACACATGTTAAACCCTCCTTTCATCTGTTGGGTAAATCCACTTGGTTATACTGAGTAATTTCTTAATGTATGGTTGGATTTGGTTAGTTAGTATTTTGAGGGTTTTTTAAAATATTTTTAAATATTTTAAATATTTAATAAAAGGGTTACATGATATTTGACAGATAGAAGATGCATTAATTCACATACATTGATACCCTTTCCACATGTCTTGGTCCCCATTACCCTCCCCCCACCCTCCCTCTTAGTTTTCCCCCCTTCCCTGTCCAATTTCAAGTAACCAAATAAAAATGTATCCAATATATCAGATAACAAAGTGAGATATTGTGACAATATGAGATAACAAAGGAACAGCAAAAGAGATGAGAAATAACATAGCACCTTAAGGACAGCAATCATTCCCTTGAACCAATTTTTAATCTCAAAAGAAATAAAAGGGAAAATAGCTACAATAAAAGCAGACATTTGTTCTCATATCTAATGACTTTCAACAATTTATTTCCATCTCAGAGTTTGCCTAAGTGCTTATGGGAACTCTTACGTATGACCTCCTAGGTCGACTGAAGAGTGGGAAGGAAAGATGCCATTGTTTCTTATGAATCGGGCAATTTTCTAACACTAGGTGTGACAGTTGTAATAGTGCTGAGGACAGCAGTGTGTTCTCACCATAGAATACTGGATGTAAGTATGCTCACAATTGGACTTATACTTAGTGCTTCCTCATTTTCTCATCTTTCCTGTCAGCTGTTTTTCTACTCTGTGACTCAGCTTACCCAGAAATAAAAAAGCTGAACCTAACATTGTTGTCCAGTCATCAGTAGGTTATCCACAGTTCTACCACTTTTAGTCTGTCAGTCTCCCTGTCTCATACCTGACTACATCCTATTCTGTTGTGATAATGGATGCCTTCAAGTTCTATGACATGAACTGACTTATAAATCCTACCTTCTCACCAAGAAGTCACTTACCATTCTATTCTTATTTTTTTCCATTCGTATGCCAGACTCCAGAATGGCATTATCCTCGTTATAATTCGCATTTGGTTTTTTGATCTTGTTTTGTCCTTGTTGGTAAGTGCTTTTATTTGTACAGAACTATGAGAGTGACATTTAGGTCAGATTTGACTTAGAGTACAGCAGTCACTGCCGTGTTATCAGAAAGCCTCTATAATGATATATTTTCATATGTCTGTGAGAGGAGACACTTTGGCATCATTTTCCTGCCTGTACCTTGTTTTCACGACTTTCCACTCCTCATGTGGCTTAGTGGAACATGACCTTATTAGTCCAAACTAACAATCATTAGTAGTACAAATTAGAAGAATCAATTTCTTGGTTCTATTTTTTAGCAGACTGCAAAACTGATTCTGCCCAACCCTGAAGCAGTTACTTGCTTTCCACTAGGCCTCTGGGTTGGGTTACTGTTTCAGGGTTAGACAGATATAAGGCTTCTTTTACAAAAGAAGGTCATAGCCATTATTTCATTTTTTAAAAACCAAGAAATGGTGATTCTTTCTCTGGATAGTTTCATTAGAAGACATCACTGTAGGAGCAACTGTAGAAATTTAATTTCCATGTCAAAAGTCAGCCATTACATGAAGGAAAATTCAAAGCAGAAAACTGAAATAAAATGAAGAAGTAGTGTGAAATGCACTCTACTGCTAGACTTTTGATTTATGGAGCTAATGCACTTTCTTGTTTAACCCTGTGTGGGTGAATTTCTTCTTATTAAAAGAATATACTTAATCTGGGCACGGTGGTTAGTCAAAGGTAGAAGAACATGGTTTAAATCTGACCCAGGAAAAGTCACAAGACTAGATCTCAAAGAAAAAAAAAAATATCTAAAGCACGAAGAGGGAGGAGGAAGAAGAGGAGGTAGAGAAGGAAGAAAAAGGGGCAGAATGGGTGTGGTGACTATAAGATGTGTCAAAATGATAGAATGTCTAGATCTTAGAGACCCTGAGTTCAAATCACAGACTGACCAGTTAAAACACCAAATTACTATACTGTTTTGCTTTTGTAATACATAGGATTTAATGCTTAGAACTTCCACATATTTTAATTATGAGGGAGTTTACAAAAATAATTTCATGGACCATTAGTGTTGCATATGATCACTTTTGCATTCAGATTGGCTTTCAAATTAACAAGTCGAAATAAGGTTTCATCCTAGGGTAAGTTCACTAAGACTACAGATTTAAAACATGACATATCACTGCGTAGAAGCAGAAACAACAAAACAGTGATCTTAGAATTCCTGATGTCTTGTGATATTGCCCATTACTGAGATAAATATAGTAGCTAGATATGCAACAAGAGCAAATCACCTCATTCTTGAAGTATTCAGGTTTTGATACCTAAATATGTATGTACACGGCTCCCTGGTCATATGCACACATGACAACCTCTGCTTTCCAATGTAGCACCTCACCTATACTTTCTTCTTACTGCATGAACAAGCTCAATAGTGACATTCGTCATCAATAAGCCACATTAATTATAGAGCTAGTTATTGGTTGCTCACCATAAATAAAATGGTTAGGTAACTAAGTAACTGAGATAGTAGATATGTTATTTCAATACGTTTTATGAGCCTTTAAAAAATAATCACTTCAACAACCGTATACAAAAACTCATCAAAAAAATTATACACTATGATCAAACAGGTTTCATCACATGGAGGCAAAGCTGGTTCAACATATGCAAATCAATTACTATAATTCAACACATCAACAGGAGCAGGGACAAAAATCATATGATTGTTTCAATAGATGCAGAAAAGGCATTTGACAAGATCTAACACTCCTTTCTGTTAAAAGCTCTGGAGAAACTAGGAATCCATGGAACATTCCTCAATGTAATAAAGGCTGTATATGACAAACCCACAGCTAGTATTATACTTAAAGGTGAAAAGCTAAAGCCATTCACTCTAACATCAGAAACGAGACAAGGATGCCCACTCTCTCCACTCCTCTTTAACATAGTATTAGAATTCCTAGCCAGTGCAATAAGGCAAGAAGCAAGCATAAAGGGGATCCAAATAGGGAAAGAGGAAGTAAAACTTTCCCTCTTTGCAGATGACATGATCCTGTATTTAAAGAATCCTATAGACTCTACTCCCAAGCTCCTTGAGCTGATTCAAAACTTTGGAAAGGTAGCCAACAGTGAGAAGAATGAGGCAACAATCAGGAAAGCAACTCCTTTTGCAATAGCCTCAAAGAAAATAAAGTACCTAGGAATTACCTTAACCAAGAATGTAAAGGACCTTTTTGATGAAAACTTTAAAATCCTGAAAAAGGAAATTAAAGCAGAACTAAGGAAATGGAAAAACCTCCCATGCTCCTGGATCGGAAGAATCAATATCGTGAAAATGACAATCTTGCCAAGGGCTATCTACAAATTCAATGCAATACCCATCAATATCCCAATGTCATTCTTTAAAGAAATAGAAGAGGCAATCCAAAATTTCATATGGAATAATAAAAGACCCTTCTTCGCAAAAACACTTCTTCGCAGAAAGAACAGGGCAGGAGGAATTTCAATACCAAACTTTAGACTCTATTACAGAGCTATAATTATCAAAACAGCTTGGTATTGGCACAGGTCGAAACTTTCTTAATAAGGACCAAGAATCACAACAAGTAAGAGAAAGGCTGGATAAGTGGGACTGCATTAAACTGCAGAGCTTTTGTATGGCAAAGGATATAGCTAGTAAACTAATCAGGAAGCCTACAGAGTAGGAGAAGATCTTCACCAACCAAACAACGGACAAAGGCCTCATATCTAAAATATATCAACAATTCAAAAAATTGAATCAATCCAAAACTAATCTCCAAAGTAACAACCATCCCATTAAAAGATGGGCCAAAGACTTAAAGAGAGTCTTCTCTGAAGAAGAAACAAAAATGGCCTATAGACACATGAAGAAATGCTCAACATCTCTGGTCATAAAAGAAATGCAAATCAAAACAACTCTAAGATTCTACCTCACTCCAGTTAGAATGGCCAGGATCAAGAAAACTAATAACAACAGATGCTGGCGGGGATGTGGCCAGGAGGGATCACTACTACACTGTTGGTGGGAGTGCAAACTCGTTCAACCACTATGGAAAGCAGTGTGGCAGTGCCTCAAAAGACTAAACATAGAACTCCCCTATGACCCAGCAGTTCCACTACTTGGCATTTACCCAATCATCTAGAAACAAGGACATACTAAATCTACCAGCACAACAATTTTCATTGCAGCACTTTTTACCGTAGCAAAGATATGGAACCAACCTAGATGTTCCTCAGTTGATGAGTGTATCAACAAGATGTGGTATTTGTACACAATGGAATTCTATGCTGCTGTCAGAAAGAATGACATTGCCCCATTTTTAGGAAATGGAAAGACTTAGAAAAAATCACATTAAGTGAAGTAAGCCAGACTCAAAGGAACTTAGGCTCATTGGTTTCCCTCATTTGTCATAATCAGTAGAAACCTTGGAGTCTCCTAGCAGAGATTTGCAATAGAGAAAAACCTTGATACAAAAGGCCATATAGTAGGATGCTGAATGAAAGGATTTCTAGTAATAGAAACATAAGCCATATAATGAATGATTGCTGTTCCTAAGGTACTATGTTATCTCTCATCTCTTTTGCTGTCCCTTGGTTATCTCATATTGTTACATTATCTCACTTTGTTACCTGATATATCAGATATATTTGTATTTGGTTATTTGAAATTGGATAGGGAAGGGGGGAAAACAAGATGGGGGTGGGGGTGGGAGGGTAATGGGAACCAAGACATGTGAAAGGGTATCAATGTATGGGAATTAATGCACCATCTATCTGGCAAATATAATCCTTCTATTAATTACAATAAAAAATATATGAAAAAAAGAAATTACTTAAACTTAAAAAAGAAATCACTTTGAGGCCGGGAATGTGGCTTAGTTTTAGAGTGTTAGCCTAGCATGCATGAAGTACTGTGTTTGATTCCTCAGTACCACATACACAGGAAAACCCAGAAGTGGTGCTGTGGTTAAGTGGTAGAGAACTAGCCTTGAGAAAACTAAAGGACAGTGATCAGGCCCTGAGTTCAAGCTCTAGGACTGGCAAAAATGTCACTTCTATGTATCCCTTTACTTCATATTGCATACAACAAACATGTCTTAAATGCCATGATGATCTTTAGCCCAATTTCAAATAATAGAACATCTAATTTTCTCATTTCTAAAAAGAAACATGATAGTCCTTCCCTTCATATTCCCAAGTCTACTTTATAGTTAGATAATTTTTCTCCCGGAATCTCAAAACTGACATACTTGGAAAGTATCAACCAGACTGCTTTTCTGAAAGTAAATGATGGGCATTTGATTTTAAATGTCTCTTTTCAGCTTTTTTTTAAAGGTGTATTATCTTAAATTTAATGTGTGTTACATAGACAAAATTATGTTATCTTTTCTCCCAGTCAAAAATCATTGCAGATTTAAGTATAGAATGAATTTCTTATTCTTTAAGAATGAACACCAGATAATTGAAACTGAGGATACTGAATTACAATGAATTCAATTTAACCTCCATTTAATGTTTTTTGTCATTAACCTTATTGTATGTAACCTTCTAAAAACCTTCCAAAAATGCATCAAAAATGCATTTTGGTAAAGAAAATAAAAGAGACATCTCTTTTAACTTATGATGCCTAATCATTTGACTTTTTCTAAAAGTAACCTTTATTTAAAAAGGTACCACTCAATAATTCACAGCTCTTCTTTTAGTCACCAAAGAAGACTTAGTCCCCATAATGTATTTGGCACAGAAATAGTAGAAACAGTCCAAAGAGATTTTCACAAGACAGTCACTGTGGCAGGACTTGCTTCTGAGAGAGTAGACTCAACCACAGTCTCAAAGGGCCAGACCACAACTATGATACCCACAAATCCCCATCAACTTAATGAGCATTTGAAGCCATCATATAAAATTCCCTCATCAGGCAATGTGGTCCTATATTTGCTCTCTCACAAATTCCCCTATCTTTTTCTATAAGATTATTTCTATGGCAAATTTTTTCTAAAAGTCCGTTGTTTTATGTATCCTTACAATGTACAATTTTGAAATTTTAATTTGCATAGCATTTTTTCTCCTTACAAATCAGTAATTTATGATAAAAATAATATCAAAGTAGAGGTCAGAAATTATGTGTTACAGTCTCAGTAAAGCTGCGGTGGTCTAGACATGAAGAATTAGGGTTGTAGCCAGGCGCTGGCTTCTCTTTTTTATAATCGTAGCTACTCAAGAAGCTGAGACCTGAGGATCATACTTAAAAATCATGCTAGTGAGGAAAATCCTTTGGACTCATATTTCCAAATACACAGCAAAAAAAGAAAAAAAAAGCCAGAAATGGACTGTGGTTCATGTTGCTAAGTACTAAAACTCAGTAAAAAAAGCTCAGGGACAATGCCCAGATCTTGAGTTCAAGCTCCAGGATCAGAAAAAGGAAGGAAAAGAAAGGGAAGGAAAGGGAAGGGAAGGGAAGGGAACGGAAGGGAAGGGAAGGGAAGAAAGGAAAGGAAAGGGAAGGGAAGGGAAGAAAGGAAAGGGAAGGGAAGGGAAGGGAAGGGAAGGGAAGAAAAGGAAAGGAAAGGAAAGGAAAGGAAAGGAAAGGAAAGGAAAGGAAAGGAAAGGAAAGGAAAGGAATTATGGTGTCTTTATTCCATAATGATATTCATATACTGTGGTTATTTGTTTTACTATTATTAAAAGATGAATACGTTCTACTTTGAACCTTAAGCAGCTAGTAGTGTGATTGTCATAAATGCATAAAAGATATGCAAAATCTTTGAAAGAATGTTAATAGAAGTCTAATAGATCCATCTATGTATTTATATGTATTTCTAGTCTCCCTTGGCTAAGCATAGAACTTCTACTCCTGTCCCTGCCTGTGATCAGTGTCCAAGAGTTACAGCTAACTTTAAACCGTAGAGCAAACCTCACTGCAACATAACAGTATAGCTTCCTACTTCATTGTGCTCAGTGCTTCCGCATCACTCTGGAATGTCTTGAACACCAGCCATTGCAAATTATTTTCATTTCACATGTCAGATTAATAGCAGGGAGGAGACTATGGCAAATGTTTCACTTTGTTTTGTCCTTGGAAATTAATCTGTCAACTTGGTAAAAATGTAATGTTTGAGCAGACGAGCTGGAGCTCTTCAGTGGAACATCCAGAGAATACTAATACACTTAGCAAAAACATAACAAGATTAAGTAATCAGTGAGTATCCATTAAGAAGAGGGAAACACAGAACAAAGAGAGGGGGATTAGCAGCACTTCAATGGCATGTGGTCATAAAATTAAAAAATTAAATTTAGATGCTATGTATTAATGGCTGAATTCTAATTCATGGACTGCAGACAGATGTTTGAGCATTAATGTAATATCTCACATCTCCTGTCATAATACTGTGCACTTAGGCTGCATGCACAATGCTGTGATGGGAGGAGACCTTACCACTGGTCAAGGAATAAAAGCAACTTTCCGTCTCTAGTGGTAATTCTTTGCGCAATTTTCAAAAGCTACTTTATTACCCTGTAATTGGATGAGGTTATCTGGGACCCAGAATGCTTTCTTATAAGAATTTATAGAAATCTTCTTTTATGTGAGCAAAATACAGACTTTAGTCACAGATATAAATTATTACAAGGTTAAAAAAACAAAAGTGATAATGGGGTTTCAAGACCTGGAATACTCAAGGAATGAGCTTTCTGTGTTTCTCTACTTTGGATTGCTGAGTACTGCTTTCTTCAATACTGAATCTTCTGGGTGCTTTTCCTTTACATTTTCCACTTTTATTGTTCACCCAGCAACTTCCTTCAGATGCTGTCTTCACTCTTCTTCAACTCTTCACCGTAATGCATAACCTAAAATCTAAGTCAGAGGGAAACAAGCATAGCAATCAACACAGGTCAACTTAATTGATCTCATGTGACACATGGACAGATTTCCAGTGCTACATTGGCTAATGTAGCTAATGGCTTCATTGTTATCTCCTCACTGTTTTTCACCATGTGAAAAACACATATGTTTCTAAAACATATGATGTTTTTGGATTATTACATCTCTCATTATGAAGCACTATGGTAGAGAAAACTTTCATCTTCACAAAATGAAAAAAAAGTCAGTTCTTGACTAGAAGGGATATGTCATGTTCTTTCCTACCAAAAAGTAAAAATGTATTACTATATATAGAGGGGCATTTACTAATACATAATAAGAATTGGTTAAACAAAAATAAAATTTCCAGGGAGCATTGGTTGCTCATGCCTGTAATCCCAGCTACTCAGATGGTTGAGACCTAAAAATTATGGCTTGAAGCCACTTCAATTAAGAAAGTTCATAAGACTCAAGTCCAGTTCAACATCAAAAAGGCAAAGTGGAGCTAGCTTTTAAGAGGTAGAGTGTTCACTTTCAGCCAAAAAGAAAAAAGCTCAGGTCCAGAACCCAGACCATGAGTTCATGCTCCCAAATTGATATAAAACAAAAATATATAAATAATAAAATATTGCTTCCCTTTAAGACTGGAGAAATGACCTTGACTTTTTGTCTCTGCCCTTTCTCAGGATGGAAACTTGCTCGGCCTTGTAATGTTCTCAGACTATAGAGATCTGTAGCCTTCTTTATGATTATCAGATCTCATATTGTAGTCACTTGTTTTAATGGAAATTTTGGTTACCATTCTTAATCTTAGGTCCTTTTTCTACATGGATTTTATGTATTTGTTTAGTATTTACTACTCTTCATTTAAGACTTCTTACCTGTGACTGATAAAACCAAATGGTTATGTGCCTATTTGACATCGTGTGGCTAAACCATCATATTCTTAGAATCATTCATTTCTTAAACCTTTTTTCATTATTAAAAAATAGCTCAAAGGAGAAAAGATTCCTTTACTCACTTAATAAGGAGCAACCATTAAGAACACAATTGGTGGGCATCCCCCAAGATACTTAAAAATATCTCATTCATAGAAATATAGAAAATAATAATTATTCAGTGCTCTGCTTTTAATTTCCACTGTAGTGCATTTTGTCGGTTATTTTCTTTCCAAATGACAGTCTTATTTTCTTTGAGTGGTATTGTTGTCATTTAGACAAATCTCAAGAAAGTTGAAAGGAAACATCCATGTATTCAAAGTCTTATTTCACTGAAAACATTAAAGTGCAGAAAAAGAAAATGTTTTATACACAATTTATACTTTCAAGTTACATGCCATCATTGATGACAAATTGACGTGTTATTAAACATTGTGCTTCACTAAATGTTTATAAAACCTTTTTATCGACTTTTTTTTCAATTGTATTCTGTTGTCAGGCAATGTAAAGCTTCCCTCATCAGGTAGTGGGTACATATGAAGATTACATAAGTTTGGGTTCTATGTTATTATATGTTTTAAATTATGGTTTTATAATGGTGGAGATAATTTTCTCATTTTTGAAGAAACTACTGCTGGCCGGTCTATCAGGAACATGATTAGGAAATTGGGTACAATAAATTTATCTTTTCTAAATTTCAAAAGGCCTTTTCCAATTCTCAAGAGAAGGTAAAAGCAGAACATTTCTGTGAGGTAAAATGAAGATATTCAACTGATCAGGTATCCAAGAAGAAAAGATTGGAGTTTCATTAATATATAAAGTCAGCACTTGAGCCAACATTTATTTCTTAAGTATAAGAGAGTAGGACTATAGTACAAAGAGCCTCTTCTACTGTAGCTTTCAGCCTTTTTATTTATGGCTCCAGTCTGGACTTGTTGACTTTCCTTCCTTAGAATACAACTGTCACATCGCACTAATGTATTATTTTGCACATTGTATCACTGATTGAAATTTAGATTCTTTCCCCAATAGTCTCAGTACACATTTTCTGTTAGAAATACATTTCTGAGTGAAACTGAAATAACATTAGTGAATCACTGGATTTTGTAAATCTTGGCAAACTTATAACCTAACCAACAAAGAGTGTTCTTAAAAATATTTGGTATTAATATCATTATTATTATTATTATTATTTATTAGTCATGGCACTTGAATTATGGGCCTGGGTGTTATCCCTGAGCTCTTCAGCTCAAGGCAACTACCCTTGAGCCACAATGCCACATCCAATTTTCTAGTGGTTAATTGGAGATAAGAGTCTCAAGGACTTTAGTGCTAGGGCTGGCTTTGAACCTTGATCCTCAGATCCCGGCTTCCTGAGTAGCTAGGATTACAGGTGCAAGACCCCACCCAGCAATATTTGGTATTATTATAGATTTTTAGTAGGTAAGTAGCAGTATCTCTGTTTATTCTTTTGTAAAATGTTTTTTTGTGGTAGTACGGTTTCAGTGGCTAGAATGGTACTACACCACTTTAACAATGCCACCAGCCCTGCCTTTTGCATTTGTTTTGATGATACTCCCTGTATTCTTTGGATCTTAGCCATTCAGTAACTAAGACTAAAGTCACGAGATCCCAATGCTTAACTCTCATCATGATTTTAATTTTCTGGCCACTTGTATGTCCTCTTCTGTGAGTTGTATGCTGCATTCTAGTTCCTATTTTTAACTGATTGGATTCTATGTTTCCTTATTTCGGTTTTTATTTGTATTACATGCATCGCAAACAGCAGTCTTGCATTAGGATGCCTATAGTACCAGCTAAATAGTTTCACACTCATAATGATAAGCGAACAACAAAAATGAAGGGCCACAGCAAATAGCACTTATTTAGTTTAAGCATTTAGACTTTGAAAATGTTTAGCTGGCTTTCCTCATGTGTTTATAGTCTTGCAATCAAGGCAACTCTACTACTCCTGACGAGACTCCTTCCCATGCCTGAAATGCCTGTTTAGTGAATGACCATACTTGGCTTTTCTGGCCCCATCTTTTGGGGGAGTATTCTGAGAATCACCTTCCCATGATCAGATTATTGTGTTAGAAAATGATTAACATTAACTTCATCCTGGTCACTTGCTTTTTAGACTGAGTGGTCACTTTGCAAGGACCGATCTATTTTATATAAGTGAATAGTGAATTCTCTTGTGTTGCTAATCAACACTTTTACATAAGTTAAACATTATTTTATTAATTTGGTTACTCTAAAGCGTTTCTAATGTTCTTTCTGGAGGGTCAAGATAGAGAGGCTAGCAAGTTAATGATGTGGGGGGAGTCTGTGTCCAATATGCACATTGTGAGTTAACTTTGTCAGCATGTGAGAATCCCATCCTGCACTGCTGCATTCTCTTTTCCCTTCTTTGGATAACAAACTGTCATTCACCTATGGTAAGTAAGGTGGGTTTGATTTGCTCACAAACATGAGGCAACGGTTTTGGTAATTGTATCCTAGTCATTTTCCTAACTCTACCCCTTTCTCTATCTACTTCCCAAAGGATCTGGAGCTTCCAGTTTTGAACCTGTTTTGAGATTGGCTGTCCTCCTCTACTTCAGGCTGAAATCATACGTTCCTGTGTCCTGATAGCTCAGCTCCTAATCAGATGATTCAGTTTTTGTTTTGTTTGTCTTCCTATTTGCTACCTGTTTAACGCACCTCAACTGAAAAAAAGAAAGATAAAAACCCCAACTACATTGTTAGTGAGATTTCAGATTTAATCCATACTGAATCAGAAATCCACAGGTTTATTACTTTGATAGTATACAGGAATGCATTTTTATATCTGCCAGTTATGTTTTCCAGTGGAAAAACTAGCAGATTGTTAGTTCATGGAGAAGGAAAGCATGATGTACAAGGATATCTGTATCATATTGATCACATGAGTGGTTTTCTCTAAAAGTACCCATAGGAAATTTGGATGGTGACAGTTCTGGGAGTAGAGGAAAAAGACTTTGGGGAGAGTCAAAGAGAGTAATTAAACTTAGATTAGGAAAATTGCCATCCTCTTTGAAAGTCTCATGTTCAGATTCATGTAAAATAGCATAAATGATGTCAATAATTCCTGAGTAAAATGTCAAGAAAAAGAAGAACTAGAGATAATCTACCAATTCACTATGACAATACCATTCACAGAAGTATGGAGGTGGCAGGGCCGGTGATTCTAGCTATTCAGTAGACTGAGATCTGAAGATTGCAGTGCACAGCCAGCCAGCACATGAAAGTCTGTGATACTCTTATCTCCATTAACCAAAAACTGGAAGTGGCATTGTGGCTCCTGTGGTAAAGTGATAGCCTTGAGCTGAAGAGCTCAGGGACAACACCCGGGCCCAGAGTTCAAGCCCCACCACTGAAAAAAACAAAACAACAACAACAAAAAATGCTTCTTTTCTTTTCTTTTTTTTGGGGGGGATGCATAGTAACAACTGTTGGATAAAAATGCAAGCCTTTTATTTTTCTAAGTTTTGACCTAACCCTTTTATGAAAGAAAATGTAATCTCGATTAACCAGCATGATAAACACTGTTAACCCGTGACTGTTTTTGTTTATTTGAGGTTTTTCTTTTACCTTTGCATATTTAGGCTTATTAGGTTTTATTAATGAAGTGCATTCAAAATAAACAATATTAGCTTTAAAATGGAGGAGTTTGGGAAGGAAACCAAGTCCTTAATTCCAAGTCCCTAAATCTAAGAAATGCTAAGTTTTATCCAGAGGTGATATACTACTCTATTTTTGAATGTAAATAAGAGCAACCAAAACTATACACTTGCAAAACATGTTTTAGAAATAAATACTAAATTGGGTAGAGCATTAGTAGAACTTTTAAAATCTTAATCTTCTCATTGGAAAAAGTACATAAAATAATAAAAAAGTAAACACTAAAATAAAATCTCACCCTTCTCATATCTAAGAAGGATATGCCATTATTAAAGAGTTAATTTGAACAAATTTGAAATCTAACACACAGCCACTGAACTTCTCACCACAAAAGGCCCCACAGCCATTGTCGTGAACTGCACTTTGTTTTGTCATCTGAATGCTTGTCATTGATTGTGTGGGCAGAGACATAAAGGGTGGTTTCTTGTTGTTAATTATACTATGAATATTTTTCGCACTTATTAAACCTGTTTAGGTTGTTTGTTTTTGAAGAATGAGTCGCTTTAGGAGACTTGACAAGTTGCTTTTAATTTATTGGTTTTGCATCTCTTTCCAAGTTGGCTCTTATTGCAGAAGGCATTGTATTATATATAAAGTTAATGTGATTGGCTGACATTCACATGATTATAGCCAATTTGGGCTCACTTGATTCTTTCGGTGAGATCATTGTGCTTATAAATCTAAAGTTATGCTTTTGATGTTCAGAAACAAGTCTGCTTCCCTACATCCTGGGAACACAGATGGCACTCATATTCTTCATACAGTTGTCTACTAAATTCATGTCTTTGATCTTATGGAAGGAGATTATCAATTCCTTATCTATAGTAAAATTCAGCAATTAAGTATATCTTGACAACAGCAGGTCAGAACTGTATTTCTAATAAAGGATGGTGGATAGAAATACACAAACTAGTGATTAGTATTCCTCTGGGTGTCATATCTAAAAATAATGGCTTAAGTGTATGAAGTATGTGTTAAACCCTAACTTTTCCAGAAAAATAATTCCAAATGTAATTATCACTGAAACATTATTGCATAAATAATTAACCCAAATAGCAACTGAGATATATTAATATATTAAGAGTGTGAGGAGACTATTAAAAACTAATAAGAAAATGCTAAAGAAATCCAATGTTGTTTTCAAATACTCCTAAAAAATCAGTGAGTGAACTTCTAAGTAAGAAGTATAATTTTTTTTTGGTTTATGAGTCAGAGTTCTTGAGCAAAAACTCTCTTGTTGATAATGTTCCCATACTTATCAGTATGTACATGCTTTCTAATGGTTCAGTTATAGACCATTTATTAACTTTGTAAGATATACTTAATAAGTACATTCCATGTGTTAGTGGAATTGAAGGATTAGTGGTATTATAAGATTTTAATCTGTTAAAGTTTTACTTAGTAAAATAGTCTATATTATTATAAATAATAATTATAACTTAATTTTTTATGGGCCATGGCACTTGAACTAGGCCTGGGCACTGTCCCAGAGCTCTTCAGCTAAACACTTCCACCCTACCCCTGGGCCTAGGTGTTGTCCCTGATTCTTCAGCTCAAGGCTATCACTCTACCCTTGGGCCTGGGCATTATCCCTGAGCTCTTCAGCTCAAGACTACTGTACTACCCTTGAGCTAAGCCCCACTTCCCATTTTCTAGAGGTTAATTGGAGATAGAGTCTCAGGGTCTTTAGTGACTGGCTGGCTTTGCATAGCAATCTTCAGATCTCAGTCTCCTGAGTAGCTAGGATTACAGGTGTGAGCCACCGTGCCTGACTAACTTAATTTTTTTAGAAATTTATAAAACAGTGTTAAATCAAGCAGTTGATATGAATGAATAGAGCTGTACATTCATAAAAATAGTCACAATTTTAAGTGTGTATGTATGTGTGTAAGTGCTTATGTACACGCATGTGTATCTAGGTGAAAGCAGTGGAGAGAAGGATGAGAGTACATAATTTAATTTCATTACTGGGCAATTTTCATAATTTTATTACAATTCTAGGAAAACTAGATTCTGACAGGAAAAATCACCAAATGCATGGTAAGTAGTTGCTTAAGTCTTTATTTTTTGAACATTTTCCGAAATAAGCTAGAAAAAGATACCTTACATTCAATATCAAATAATTAGTATTCAATATCAAGTAATTAGTATACATCTCAAATTGCACATAATTTGATATCAACATATTTAGCAGTTTAAAATTGTTTATTTTTATGATTAAGCTTTGTTACCTTGTACTCAAATTATTTTTTAAGATTCATATATTCCCCAACCCAAATAGTAAACCCAATTTTCCCTTGAAAATTTTTATTGAATTCAAAATCAACTGGATCATGTTTTCAGATAGAAAACTTGCAAATATTTAACAAGAAGACTATAGTAAATATATTGATAAAAAGCTGAGGGAATCCTTTCTCTTGGGTGAGGTGTATTGTATGCTATGCATGTGCTCACATAAGTATAAATGAATTTGTTTCTCCTAACATGCCTACAGTAATGATCAATTCTAATCCTGATTCAAGAGTCATGATCTAAAAATCAACTTACGCTCATTATTGGTGAAATTCTACCTTAGAAACTGACCAATATTTACATTTAACATTTTGGGTTGCCACAAGTAATATACAAATAATGTAAAAAGTGAAAATATCTTCTGAGTACATGCCCTTTCATGACATCATCAAGGAATCATAAGACATGTGCGATCTTAGTGGCAAAGACCTGAGCCAGAAGTCTCCAGTCCAAAATGTATGTTTATTTACAATGTATACAAATGACCATGAACAATGCAAATCGTTTTTATTTTCCCTGTTCATCATATTATTTACATATCAATGGTCTTTCCAGATCCTTTATTATACAATAATGTACACCCAAGTGAACCTCCAAAATATACCTTTTTATGATCATCTTCTGTTTCTATTCTCCCCTCAGAATTTAACACATCTATAGGCTGGGTTGTGCCTTTTCCTCTTCTGTAGAGCCAGTTGCCATCACAGCTATTTGATTCCTGAATAGGCAACTGCAATATGTAAAAAATTTAAAAAAAAATTAGCACACAGTTTACACCCACCACACATCTCATCCAACTCTGTTAATCAAATACAGAAAAGGTAAACATTTTAATTTTCTAAGCATTTCGATACAAGGAATGCCATCAATACACAGCATCAAAGTGCTCAAATGTAGCATACTCAAACGCTTATGATACCTGAACTGCAAATGGATCGGCATCTGCGAATGGCTCTGGTCATGAATATAGATTCACTTATTACTTCACTACGAAGCCCGATGATAGAGAGAAAATGCCTTTAGTTCTTAATAGTCTTTTTATTTGCTGACTAAGTTTCACCTTCATAGCTCACTGGATTAAATGATGAGAATAATGTTTAAATTACACACACACACACACACAGAGGCACACACATACACACTCTTCTTTTGAAGGGGAAAAATGATGGCCCAATCCACCTAAGTGTTGTAAAGGAAGCATCGAGCCCTGGGAAGGAAATAATTGGTAGATTTTATTGTTGAAATAAGCAAGCATGTTCATGCATATTTTTACGGCATGCGTGCTTATGCACCACTCTGCAAACAAGGATACTGCAGCCTGGGCGCAGTAATTAGGCTGATGTAATTACAGTGTGTGTGGGGGAAGGTAGCCGCACTGATAATTTCACAGTGAATATTAAAGACATATGTGCCTTCTAGTGTACAATAAATGAACCTGAACTGCTGTCAGGGTCTAGGAGGACAGTGTGGCCAATTCACCTATTGTGTCCCTGCTGCAGAAAGGAGCCTGCCGATTGGCCACTGTCTGCAGCACATAGCACTGGCTGGTTATAAAGGGCTTGTCTAGAGGAGAGCCTGTAGGTACACCATTCTCTGGTAAAGTTCATATGACTGCATTCTTTTCTTTTTTTTTTTTTTGCAAGGGGGGTTGGGGAGAATGGGGAATGAGGGGGTGTCAGCTCAACTGAAAAGCTGCACAGATCTCTCTCCTCTCTCTCTCTCTCTCTCTCTCTCTCTCTCTCTCTCTCTCTCTCTCTCTCTCTCTCTCTCTCTCTCTCTCTCTCTCTCTCTCTCTCTCTTTCTGCCTTTCCATAGATCGTTTCTGTTTCATGCCCTGGCTCATTTCGCATAGCTAAAAAAGAATGCTAATTAAGATCCCATGTCTTAACCTGAAAATAATGACTTTGTTGTAATTAGAAATCTGATGAGAGTTTAAAATTCTGGCAAGGGGGAACCAAAACCATCAGTTACGGTGCTTAGGAGGAAAATGAAGAATTGTTTCTCTGTAATCAAGGTAAACAAGGGAAATGGGGTTTGCCCCCCTCAATCTTCACTATTTTAACCAATGATGTTCTACTACAGAAGAGAAGATACTGTATTTCAAAAACTACCTTAACCATCAACCTGAAAGAACACAAATCAGTAGCAATAGAAGCCTTCTTAATCCTCCTTAGGATGCAATTCAGATGAAAGAACTGCTTCTTTTTTTATTTTTCTTTTTTGTATGTGTGTGTTATAGATGGATCTGAGAGCGCTGTCTGGGCTTGGTGCCAAGGGCTGGTATTTCAGAGCAGCGACCGCCTCACAGACGAGCTGTGGGAAGCAGGAGAGAGACTCTCTCTTAGGGTGCCACTACTATGGAGACACAGCTGGGCTGAACAAGATTTGCTTCAAACGACAACAAGAGAGACAGAAAGTATCTGGTTCAACCGCTGCCCAAGCAGGCAGGCACCAGAAGAGCTAGCAGCCAATCCGGCCATGCTTGAAGCCAGCTCTGCAGCTCAGCCAATCAGTGACATCACTGGTGAGAAACTCATTTACATCATGCAGTAATGAACTTTGTTTAACATAGCCTTCCCTCTTCCCTGTTGCCCCTTCCCCCCCCCCCCATATTAGGTCCTTCCATTAATTATTCTGCTGACATAATTTAAACCGCAATGAAAAATGTGGCTACATTCTATCTGGTAGCTTTCACCACCCCCACCCCCACCCCATCCTATTGGTGTTTGCAGTTACTGAAAGTGATTCTGGGTACAACTGGATTTTGTTTCTCCCTTGCAATATCATTGTCTCCTTTTCAAAAAAATCTCTCCAAGACAAGATAAAGAACGAAATCTTTGTTTGATCTGATCTGATGCCCTTTCTGGCTTTTTTTTTTTTTCCTAAGTTGAGATTTAGACCTGTACAAGGAAATGGAGAATGGGGTGGGGGGAGGTGGAGCTGACCAAAAAGTTGCCATTTTTCCAAGCAATCTGCATCTTAGAGCTTCCTTTAATGCTTACAGATTTCATGCTGCAGTGGCCATTTTACCTACAGTGCTTTATCCAAAAAGCGCTTATGGGCATCTGTCACATGGAGGAAAGTTCTCTCTTGTTATATTTCATTCTTCACTGCTCCTCGCCAACATGTCATTTTATTAATGAATAGAACTGAGGTCATTTCTGGACAAACCTCTCCCTTCCCATTGCAGCACAATGCACCCGATTTGCATCCATTTACTAGAAATACTGAATACAAGAACCGGCTTGGAAAGAGATTGAAGGGACAGCTTAAATATCATTTCAGAATGTGCTTCTGCAAATCAATTTGTTTTCCAGAATGCCTAATATTTAACATCTGCTTTAATGTTTCTATAAAAATGCCTGATCTCCATTCAAATGTAATACCTTTAGCAAGTATATGAGATGGTTATATAACCAAAGTAGATCAGATGAAATAATATTGGCGAATGAGCTCATTTCTCTGGAGTAAACCTTTGGAAACTCAATTGTATCTGGTAAATTTGTTTTTAATCTGCCAGGGATAAAGTTGTTTTGTTCTTTAGTGAACTTGAAGAGGCTGAAATGTGTGGCCTGTGAAGATTTCAGGATGTTTTATAGTATCCAAAAGAGCTAGGTCACACTTCAATGTGATTTCTTCTGCTTACTTTAATAAGTCATAATCTTTCTTGCATTATTGGCATTAAAGGGCTTCAGTTTTCTAGCAGAGCAGGTAAAGTCTCATTGTCTATTTTTTTAAAGAATGCCTGAAATATAATTATGCAAAGACATGGAATCTTAAAAAGACATCAACAAAGGTTTCATAACAGTGCATGATTCGTTTAAGAAGCTTAAAGAGTACAATGATGGGCAAAGTCACTTTTTACAGCATGTGAAGGATTTAGATGAGAAACCACAGCCCTTTTAATTCATGAGGCATTCCATCATCCCATCATCAGTATTCAGGGGGCCGACTGTCCTGAATCAGTCACGAGCTTCCCTGCTGCAGATCCTGTAATTTGAATCATGTGTAATAATATATTATCCTTCTGGGGACTTGCTTTCAGTAGGAGAATGGTTTAGACATTCTCGCATAAGAGAACTTTTGGCTTCTAGCCGACTCACAGCCATTACTTACGCAGGCAATCGCGATGGTTTTCCTTAAGGAATAACATCTGCACAAACTGCAGAGCCAAAAATCTCACAACCTCCCTCATGTTATGAATTACAATTTTTTTTTAGAACTGAGCCCACTTGACAAACTGAAGTAGAGAAATAGAAGCTTTAAAGGAATGGTTCAAAATTTTATTGGGGAGGCCACGCGGTCACAGAGCAAACTCGCCTTTTTTTTGACAGGATGGAGCATAGAGAAGGAATCGAACCAACAATACACCTGCAAGTGCTTGTTTCACTTGTTTTTCTAAGAGACAAAGTTGAAATGCAATGTGTTTCCTGTAGACACGGCTGCTTCTGTTTCTGGGCATCTGAGCTGGTTCTTTCAAAGGGTGTGGCAATATGGAGGGATGAACCAGGAGCAACTCAGGGGGAAGACAGAGATATTGTCTCACCTCAGGAAGGAAAGCAGTATGTGTCACAGGAATCATTGTCATACAAGCATTAGTTTCAGTGATGGCTCAGGTGGCTTCTTTTGTTATGACCTTGGTCACAATTTTTTCTTTTCTCTGACCTGGGAAAATTAAATACACTGTCAGCACCAAGGTATTTCGCTCTGTGGAATGCACTCTTTTCCTAAACAAAGTGAAAATCCTTTGCCTTAAGGATCGGACTAAAGGTCCCCTCTTCTGTGAAAGCTTTCCAAAGCATCACACAGTCTCTCTTTTCTACCCTTCTTTTTGCACCTCTGTTTGTGCATTTGTGTAATCAGTATTTCTGTAGGCCACCGCTAGGCAAAAAGCCCCGTGGAGACAGGGAGATCACCTTGAACTGACCTTGAGCCTGAAGCTCTGAGAGTAATAAATGCAAAGATTTAATTATACTTTTTAACGAGTTATAAATACATCATGAATAGAAATAAAGTTATACAAAAGCCAAGAACTGCTGCTGTATTACCGACTATTGCCATCAAGCACCAGTTGATGTCAGCTGTACCTTACCAATGCTGTGCCTTCTGCTTTCAATGGCCCCTCAAGATAAACTCAAACGATCTCTGCATTATATCAATACCCACCTAAAGACAAATTTAAATAATTTTTACTTTTCAAGCATGGAATTTATCTTAGTCTCACATTTCAAGACTTAAAAGTTAGTTAAAATCCATGTGGAATAGTTGCAAAACCACCCTAAGAAGCCAATTTGTAGAATCTCGCTGTACTGCTAATGATATAGAAGAATTAATTACTTGCGAGAGTTAAGCAATTAATGTTGGATTTTGAAATGCCCCAAAGAACATAATATCAGGATATATAGAATTTTAAGTTTTATTCTTAGTGTTCTAATTGATATGTTCATTTAAATATGAAAACTAATATATTTTAAGCATACATTTTTAGATGCTGTAGTATAATCTGGTAACAGAATGCCAAAATATTGATTTTTATGTTACTTATCTATGTAAGTTTATTTTTGGCTATGTACTATTACTAAATTGAGGTTAATTTGTTGGCAAACAATTATGTTCTTGTAAATAAATTGGCAGATGCTCTGACACTTAAAAAATTTTCTGCTTCAAACTGATTGCTCTGATATAAAAAAGATAGAAAATAGACACATCTTTACTATTATCTCTGGAAAATTAGCAATTTTAGTGTTAGAAATCAGCTAAAATCCATTTTGTAAAAGTCTTAGAGAAGTATCTTGTCCAAATATGTATATCACTTTAATGTTCTGGAGCAGCTAAGACTAGTGTCTGTAATTCAGAAAGACTGCTTCAATATATTTTGATTCTTCCAAATAACTCCATTTAAAAATTCAGCCAAATTGAAAAATACTGTTTTATAAAACCATTGTAAATAGCTTTACTTTGATACCATATGTCAATTCCTACTTTGTAAGGTAAGAATAACAGGAAGCTAAGACTTTCTTCAGGTATATTTTCTAGCATTCTACAATAATTAGCTACTGACAAATCCTCATTTATATTAATATTCATTAAAAGTAATTATGTTTTTAATAATCCATGGTAACTAAATACTTGCTTCACTCTGCAGTAGGTATGATTATTTAATATAGATATTTGAATAATATAGATATTATTTGAAGTATTAGAGTTGGTTAAACAGATTTTTGTGGAGTCTGCTGGATATCATTTATTTTTTGATCAATAAATTTAGATGTTCTGCTTGAACTTTTCATATGCACTTAGTTGTTTATGTGATGATATATTTCCTTCTACCCCTGTATTTACAATTAAACTCTGAGAGATGTCTTGTGACCACTTCTTTTTTTTTTTTTTTTTTTTTTTTTGCCAGTCCTGGGCTTAGGCTCAGGGCCTGAGCACTGTCCCTGGACTTTCTCAAAGCTAGAGCTCTACCACTTGAGCCTCAGCACCATTTCCTGCTTTTTTCTATGTATGTGGTACAGAGGAATCAAACCTGGGTCTTCGTGCATGCTAAGCAGTGCTCTACCACTAGGCTAAACTCCTGGCCCAAAAGGAATTTTTTTTTTTTTTTTTTGGTCAGTCGTGGGGCTTGAACTCTGGGCCTGGGTGCTGTCCCTGAGCTATTCAGCTCAAGGCTTCTGACCTACCGCTAGAGCCACAGCACCACTTCCTAAACTTTACATTTCTTACTACAAAATGACTACTAGGAGTGATAATTGTACAAGTTAAATAAAGACTTATGGAATGAGGTCAGGTTTTCTGTCATTGGGTGTTTAAGTGTCAATGAGATCAACAAGATTTCAATAAAAGGAGAACCTCTAAGGAGATAAACTGTAGAATTAGGTGTGTTATACAAGAGAATGAAAAAAAATTACTTTTATGTTTATTTCTAATCAAAATTCCCATTAGCTCAACCAGTTTCAGGGGATTATTAATTAGGGTTAATTAAATCAGATTGCCTTTTTATCATAAACTGAGGAAGAATGACACTAAAAATAGTTTTGTTTTGTTTTGTTTTGTTTTTGTGTGGGTAATGGGGCTTGAACTTTGGGCCTGGGTGCTGTCCCTGCAGCTCTGGAGCTCAAGGCTACCACTCTACCCCTGGAGCCACATTTTCTAGAGGTTAATTGGAGATAAGAACCTCAGATCCTTTAGTGCCTTGGCTGGCTTTGAACCATGATCCTCAGATCTCGGCCTCCTGAGTAGTTAGGATTACAGGTGTGAGCCATCACACCCAGCAATAGTTGCATTTTTAAAGGAAGTATAGGTGCCATGGACCACTGGCTCACACCTGTAATCCTTAGCTATTAAGGAAGCTGAGATCTAAGGATAGCAGATTGAACCCATCCTGAACAGGAAAGTCCAGGAGACTTTTATTTCCACTGAATTCCAAAACAAACAAACTGAGATGTGGCTCAGGTAGTAGAGTAGAGCAGTAACCTTGAGCATAAAAGCTCAGGAATAACCCTCTCCCTCTCCCTCTCCTCCTTCTCCTTTTCCTTTTTCCTCTTTCCATTCCCCCCTCTCTCCTGATCACTTCCTCCTTGAGAAGACCTGATATATTTAGGTAGAGAAGAGAATCAGAAAGTATTTCTAGACTGCTTTTTACTGCTTGACCCATATCTACCTGGAGAATCAGAAAATATTTCTAATAACTGAAAAAAAGCTCAAAGACATACAAATGTTTGTATCAGTAGTAAATGCCAACTGTCAGGGGTATTATTAAGGTAAAATATAATAAACTATAAATAGTCCCATATTTTAACTTTTAAGCATTGATTATATGGTAATTTTTAAATAATTTCTGCTCATCTAAGTTTGTAATTTTATTTAGGCTTTATCCACAATTGTTTTGTGGTTTAAGTAATGAAGATACTGATTATGTTCAATTTGTCATGATATCCTGACAAGGTATACTTATTGGTATATAAGTAAAGCAAAGAAACATCCTGTTTTTGTCAAGATGTTATATGAATGTTGCCTTTTAATAAGTCCTAAGTCGTCTTCTTTTTTTTTTCTTTTTGCCAGTCTTGGGCTTGAGCTCAGGGCATGAGCACTGTCCTTGGACGTTCTCAAGGCTAGAGCTCTACCACTTGAGCCTCAGCACCACTTCCAGCTTTTTTCTATGTATGTGGTACTGAGGAATCGAACCTGGGTCTTCGTGCATGCTGGGCAAGCACTCTACCACTAGGCCAAACTCCCGGCCCCCCTAAGTCTTCTTTAACTTAATTATAATTAGCTAATATCCTATTAAATACCACAAGAGAGTTCTTGCTGCTGTGAATTAAGATCTCGTTCACTCTTCTAGTCTTAAAAACTATTCATTTTACAATGGAGTTAAACTTTTCTACAGAACTCCCAGGTCAGCTATTTTCAGATTCTTCACACTTTTTCATTACTCTTCAAATTTTGCTTATTTAATTAATTTTCTAGTGTTCATGACAGAGAGCTTGCTTCTTCTTTCTTTCTTTCTTTTTTTAGCATGGTGAAAATATATCTTTTATTTAAGAATAGACTTCAATATGTTATTTCATTAAATAAAGGCAACTGCATACAACCACTGACTGGGAGTAGTAATCAAAGTAGCTCCTTAGTGACTAGGCATCATGGAGTGTGTCATATATACAAGGTGGACATGTTGAATGAAGAAATGATTGTTTTCCTGTGTAGGCTAAAGTGGGGATACTGTTAAGATTTCATCATGCTATTCATAATGGCCCATAGACTAGAATGTATTAATTGTTTATTTCTGGAATTTTCCACTCAATGTATTTGGATAAAAGTGTATCCTCTGTAACTGGAAAGTGAAACCTTCAAGCATAAGAGACTAATGGACTAAGTTTTACCCTTGTGGTTTTATTGTCTTATACTCATTTCTTGGATAAAGGAAGGCTTTATTTTTAGTAAACAGTCTGTTCTTCCTCCCATGTAATTCCCTGTTAAATTATTTGCTAAGTAAGAGTGAGGCCTAGGTATAATCATCATTGCCAAACAAATCAACCATAAAACAAACAAGGTCTGCTTAGATCACCCATAGGAAGATTTTAGATCATGGTCTCATATTGAAGTATTCTTTCTCCCATTCATTAGCTTACCTGACATATTCTACCTATTTAGAATTGATGGTACCATTGACCATGATTTTAATATCTCAATCTAGTAAAGAAGAGGTGCTGAAAACTCTTGTTCTAGCAGCTTTCATATCATTCAGTATTCTTGACAGTTTCTAAATGTCCTGGAAAACATACTACCTTATTTTGAAATCTTTTCTTTCCACACTGAGGACAAGATATTGTCACTTTTTAAAAACAAGATACACAATTCTTCTTTTAAAAAATGTATCCTGGAGCTTTTCAAATTACTTCTCTTCTGTGGAAGTACCACTCTTGTTACTTGGCTGTTCATAAAGGCTATGAATATCTTAAAACTTTAATGACAAGAGCATAAAAGAAATAATCAGCAATTTATACTGAGTCATACTTATTCAAAATGAGAACAATCATATCGTAAAATCAGAGCCATTTAGAGCTTGGAATAGGCTGGAGATAATCATTGAAGTCTCTTAATTTTCAAATGTGCTCAGAAAATGTGGAAAGGAATATTATTTGACTTGTTCAGATTCACAAAGACATTTGTGACAGACTCAGAAATAAGAATCAAGATTTGTTAAAATTTGGAGTTTTTAATGATGAATTGATGGTAAAAATGTTTCCTCTATTATAAATTTGAAGACTTGAGTTATATGGAAGAAAATGAAAGTCTTCTGTTATAATTCTGTTACCATGGTTACACAGACTATTTAAAAATTCACACATTTGGACTAATATTAATGTTTCAATCCATGAACAATCTTGCATCTTACTTTTAAACATTTAAAAATGACAAAATTGCTGGGAGTTTAGCCTAGTGGTAGGGTGTTTGCCTAGCATGCACGAAGACTTGCCTAGCATGCACAAAGACCCGGGTTTGATTCCTCCATACCACATATATAGAACAAAGCTGGAAGTGGTGCTGTGGCTCAAGTGGTAGAGCTCTAGTCTTGAGGAAAGCCCAAGGACAGTGCTCAGGCCCTGAGTTCAAGCACCATGACTGGCCAAAAAAATGACAAAATTATGTAAAATTATATGAGATTGAAAACAAGGGAGAAATTTACATGTAGTTTTTGGAAAAGCCCCAAACATTTTGAATTACAAGTTTACAAATTGTATGAGCTGATACAGGGTAAGCATAGATTATGGATGTTTGAATTCTTTCTCTTCTATATTATCCTCCTCTTCTTTTTATTTTTTTAAGTTCTTTTCTCTTAGTACACACATTAGTGAACTTTTACCTAGACAGAAAAACAATGGGACAACCACTTCCCATGGCTTTCTCTTGTCATCTGTCCTTTATCTGTTTTACTGCAGGACAGGAAGAAGGAGGTCAGGGGACTACTTGGACAAGCACAGTAATTTCTCTACATCCTGGCACAATTGATAGTTTTATACTTTAGAAAATACACAGTGATGTTTTGAAATAAAGCAGTAGACTTTTTGTTACATGTTTGTGGTGTTGTTTTTGTCCCTACAATTACTTTTTCATTATTATTATTTTAGGGAGCTCTTGATTAACTCTAGTGTGTGTGTATTTGAAAAAATATACTCTTACTATCTCATTTCTATTTGTTTAAGATTCTTTTTCTACTCAGATTTCTAACATATGAGACAGAGACACAGAGATAGAAACAGAGAGATAAGATAGAGAGGTGAGAGAGAGAGAAAGAGAGAGGTAAAGTTATCTTAAGTAATAATTGAGGAAGTGATCTATATAAACAAAATAAGGTCCTGTGCTATTAACCAAGAATACTGTACTTGAGGTATATTTATTACCCTAAAGTATTTCATTGAGAAGAAGAATCAGAAAATCTCTCTGCTCTATTGGTGTGTCACTAGCCAATGTTTATTGGCTTCCTGTTCACAGAATGTTAATCGTAGATCATTTCAATAGTTCAAAACTGAATCAACTTAGAAACTTCATATATAATGTATAGCAAAGTAATATAATAGTATATTGTATACATTATATATTATACAATATATAGCAAAGCAATATAATATTATATTATATACATTATATGATTGGGTTGGAGCTGGGACTTCAGAATCCTGTACACACCAGGGATTGTGTGAGATACTTGGTGATGGGCTCATATATCTTGTTGATAATTACTGAGATTTCCTAGAGTTTGAAAATTAAATTTTTGAAATTAGACTTTTATTTATGCTTTCTTTTCTCTCCTTTTTAATTTTTTTTTTGTTTGTTTTTTGGCAGCAGCTAACAAGAGGAAATTAAATTTCCACTAGATGGCAGTAAATCAAATCTTTGATTTGTTTTGATGTAGGCATTCCCCTACCTAATATTGTAGCCCACATTTGGATTCTTTATGCAAATTTTTAAGGAATTCTACTTTCTTATGTTATACATGAAAATTCTTTGTTTCAATTTTTCTTTTTACTTGATATGTTTTAAAGATGGTGTTTAACTTAGAGTTCACCTTTTGATAACAGGAATTTCTTAAGAATTGTAGAGTATTCAAATCAATGCATTTAGTTGATCATATAAACTTACCATTTTTATCAGAGAAGTATATTGTACTATTTCTAGTGATGAGTCAACTTGTTTTTATCTTATACAGACTAACCTTTATGAGTAATATCTTACTGTGGCTGGTTTATTGCAATGGAGGACATGTTATAAGCACTAAATAGTTAATATAAACTAGTAACACAGTATGCTTGCTTTCTTGGTGAAATTATTAATCACTTCCTAGTCTACTATAAAAAATAATACAATTTGTATGATAAAGTACACAATTTCCGGAACATACAATCTTCTTTGCTTTGAACAGTATTTGCTGCTTTTCAGGCCAGGGTTAGTGTACATGACATGGCTAGTGTAAACATTGTGGCCTGTGAGTATAGGCATTTAGAATTGTTTAAACTGGCAGTTGCAGAGTTCTTAAAATAAGCAACCTTAAAAAGATAACTTTAAATTCAGTATGAGTTCAATTTTACCCTATAGATAGAACTTTTTTTCCAATTCTTTGTGGAAAAGGAATTGCATGTCATTTATTATTAAGGTTAGTGTAAAGGTGGATTGGAATTTATACCTTGCTTAGAGAAGACTACAAAATCGGAGTTCAAAGATGGCTAATTTATAATTTACTGTGCATAAATGCCATATTGTCTAATATGGATCATGCCTATACTCCTAGCTACTCAGGAGGCTGAGATCTTAGGTTTGCAGCTCAAATCCAGCTTGGGCACTAAAGACCATAAGACTCTTATCTCCAATTAACTACTAGAAAACCTGAAGTGGAGCTGTGGCTCAAGGGTAGGACGGTAGCCTGGAACTGAAGCCTTCAGGGACAAACGCCCAGGCCCTGGGGGTAGGGCTGTAGCCTTGAGCTGAAGAGCTCAGGGACAGCACCCTGGCCCAGAGTCCAAGCCCCAGGACCGACCCCCCCCCCAAAAAAAAATTCATGGGGCTGTCAGTGTGGCCTAGAAGTAGAGAGCTTGCATACACAGAAAAAAGCTGGAAGTGGTGCTGTGGCTCAAGTGGTAGAGAAAGCTCAAGGACAGTGCCCAAGCCCCGAGTTCAGCCCTCAGGATTGGCAAACAAACAAGAAATGATAACTCAGACACTTTGTTTAGAACCATGTCATATGTCATCATTAAGCCTGCTACCAGAATGGGCCTCTAAAGGCATTTGGGTCACACACTTTCGCTAGAGATCATTTATTTCACTTCCATCATTTAAGCACTTACCATTGCATAGTTACAAATTTTTACAAATACCTCAGTAGAACTTTCAGTAGGATAGAAGTGGCAGTTTCCTTGCTGAAAGCCTCAGATCTTTCTGGGTTATAAAAGCAAGAAAGAAACTAAAAACTCACTTCTAACTACAAATTATTTTAGATTCCATCTTTCTAGTAGACTTCTCAGCACTGTGTTAGGTAGCATTGTATGACAATTTCTGGCCAATGAAATGGTATCAGAAGTCTTCAGGTGTATTTCCAAGAACCATGTGTTAAGCCTCCTTGCTCTCCTAAACTGGAAATGCAGAGCTTGAGGCTGGGAGAACCCTTGGTTCCCAGCCCCTTGCTTGGAAAACTCCTGCAATGAAGGAGAGTGAATATATGACAGAGATATGAGACTAAACTTTGATGTCCTCTGCCATTGAAATGTCAAGATTTGCTTGTTTCCCAACCACTTTTGACTAACATGGAGACTATGTAAAGTGTAGTTATATCTTACTTGGTTATTACTTAGTTTTTCTTATAACTGACAGTCTTTCAAACAAACATTGGGCTAGACAGGTCATGGTTTGAAAAATGTATAATACAATACAAATCAGAGTCTATACGGACTAAACTATAGGAAGTCATTCAGAACCTGTACTACTATGTTAGTCACTTAATATAATCTGTCAAGCCTCATAATACAGGAAGAAAAAAATCTGTAATGGCCTGTGATTAAACGATCCAATTTTAGAGTTCTAAGTTTTTATTTGTCAAGTAATAGCATAGTATGGTGAAACTAGGAAAATAATAGTTGAAGTTCTAAGATACATACTCTTTCAATAATGCATCTATCTATCTATCTATATGAATTGCCATATGGGATGGCAGCTATTTGTTTATGGTTGTGTCTTCTTAATATTTGTGTATTCTTAACATTTGTGAATTTCTTAATACTGTTCGTTTGCACTCAAAGATGGCACTGAATTAGATGATGTTTTGTGATATATTTGCATGAAGTCAGAATAATCAGTAGCAGAGCTAAACTTGTTTTAACTTGTTTATATAAAATTATATTAGGATGTTAAGTGTCCAGGCTAGCCACAAAAATATTTTTTAAATCCATAACTGAACTGAGCATGGTAGTTAGTAATTGTAAAATAAATAGTCATAGGTTTCTGTGGATTGGTTCAAGAACCTAAACACCATGTATATAAAACATTGCATCAAAAAAGATGTGGTTATGTTTCCAAAAACTAACTTACCAAAGAGCTTTAGCATATCACTTCTTTCTCATTTGGGCACCAACAGTGGTTTTTAAATGTAGCTTTCACTAATAATATGTTATTACTTTATTTTTATTAGGAGAAATTTATACATACCAAAAGTTGGTAACAGTATATGAAATCTATATAAACACATCAATCTAATCCAAGAAAATAGTGCCAGTGGCAGGTTAACTCTTAGCCATGCACGTATCCAACTTTGCCTTTTTTTTTTTACTTGAATGTAAATCCAATCACCATATCATTTTACCTTACATGTTTTAAAGTTTAGCTCCAAGTGAGAAGTGCTGTCCTATACACACAGTTTTATGTGGTTTCAACATACCAGTCACAGTATGTGTTTAACAAATATTTCTCAAAATGAGTCTGGGATGAAGTTTCTCATGTCAGCATTTAGTCACATGAAATGGGTATTATGTCCTGGAATCATAGTTGCCCTTCACCTTTATTGGAACAAATTACCTTTAAGCATTCCAAAAGTAAACTCCCCATTTCCCTTTAGACAATTTAGATGTGTGTGTATACACTGGAATCCAGAGATCAAGGAGCTGTGAAGATGTGTTTTGCAGCTGTCTCCCTTTGAAGCTCTGTGCTCTGACACTTCAGATAACAGCATCACTTAGGTTTGCCAGGAATGGAACCGCCTGCTAGACAAAGATCAGGCAAATCCCTATGCTTGACAGGTTAACTTCAAGAAAAGTCATGATAATAAATAGAATTTGCAAAAATGGTGAGAACTAAAACTGCCTGTGATTGTCTATTTATTGAGAAAGGGGGGACAACCACATATTACAGAGTGACTTTATATCCTTTGTGCTAAAATATTCCTGTTTAATATTCTAACATGCCTAGGAGGAGTTTTGAAAAGTTATATTATTCCTCTAAGAAGAGGAATTTTTCTTTTCTGTTTTATTCTTCAGATATAATTAAGTCATTTTATGATTTTCTTTCCAAAATGAGAAAATCAAGCCATGATTTTTAATATTTATCAAATATATGGGATTGAAAAAAGAAGAAATCTTGGAATACATCATATTTTGTGTAATAAAGAAAATTTGACAGATGTGAAATATTGTTCATATATCATACCAATTGCATGGAATTTACTATCTGCATTTGATTTTTTTCTGTCTATGCTATACATCAAGAAGCTAGGAACTAATGTGCTTCATTAGAGATGTAGGATGTTGCAGATAAGTTTTATCTTAATTGAATCATTACTCTTTTATTCTTACGTTAATAGATACAGTATTTACTTCTCAAACACTTGATAGATTGCAATGCAAACCTAATTTATTTAAGTATCATTGATTTTGTAATGTAGATATTTAGAGCTATGAAATCCTCTCTTAAAACTGTTTTCCTTGTGTCTCATAGGTTCTCATATCCTTTCCACTTGACTCTAGGCATTTTAAGTTCTTCCTCGATTCCTTAGATTACACACTAATTGTTCAAAAGTGTACATTTTTGGCATACTTTTTGAATTTTATCTTGCTAATTTGTATTTTTCCATTATTATCTGATAAAATGCATAGCATTTCTTCAATTTTCAGTATTTTAAAGATTGGCTTTCAGCTAGTTTCTGGGGCTTAAGAATAAGCATTTATGTATTCTCAGGCTGTTGGATTAAATTTCCATAGATTTCTGTTAAATTCATTTAATCTGTAGTTTCAGTTATGCTTCTTTTTGATTTTTATTTTGTTTGGTTGTGGACAATCTGTCTATTATGAAGAGTGGTTTTTTAAGGTCAATGACTATGTTTGCAATGTGGAAATTCTGTGCCTTTATGGTCAGTTATATTCATTTTCTAGACAAGAGGTGAATTGACATCTGGTGCATGTGTGTCTATTGTTGTCATATCCTCTTCATATATTTATTCTTTTATTAATGCAAAATGATCTTCTTTGTCTCTTATTAATTTTGATTTGAATTGTATGTCATTGAATACAAATATAGCTACTTTGCTTGTTTTGAGTGTCCATGAAGTTAGGATATCTTTTCAGCCTCTCCATTTTAAACTTTTTCTTGCTTATCAATGATGATTTTTATACAAAGCAAACAATTGTGTCTTTTTTTTAGTCTAATAATTTTCCCATCTGTTTTCTCTTAAGGATGCTTGAGATGATTTAGCATTCAGAGGAATTATTGGAAGTTATATATTAATACCTATTAGTTCATTGCTTGTGTAATGGTTGTTACTATCTTATATGCTTATCTGCTCTTCTAGGGGGATTTATTCTTCTCTCTGTTATCATGAGTGAGTTTATCTGTATAGAATTCCTTTAAGCATTGCCAACTGCAAAGCCTGAATGGTCATAAATTCCTTTCCTCTTTGTTCAGCTTGGAAAATTTGTATTTGTCCTTCAATTATCACGGATAGTTTTGCTGCATACTTCTTCTACTTTGTAAAGTCCATCTTTCAGGCCATTCTGATTTCTAAAGTTTCTGGAAATGGGCTATTACTTTGATAGGTTTACATATGTGTGTGTATATATACATATATATATATATATATATAATTTGGCACTTCTCTCTTCTAATTCCTAATGTTCTTTCTTTTTCAAGTTCACTGAGTATTTTAAGTATTATATGCTATGTGAATGTTCTCTTCTACTCGTTTTGATTTGAAAAGTCTCCTGTACCAAAATCTCACGATTTTGGAACTACTATGTGTTATTTTATTGAATATATTTTCTCTCTTTAACTTCTTACCCCCTCTTTCACATAAAATAATTGTTTTCCCATGTTCATTCAGTTGCTATTGGTATTTTGTGGAATTACTGGGTTATGTATGAATTCTTTGATAACTTTTATCTTCATTTTGAATACTTTATATATAACTTCATATATACTTTCCACTCATTGAAATCAATCATAAATCTGTTTTTTACTGATAGGATTTTCGCCATGTATCTTGTGTTTCCATATCAAGACTTTTACAGATTGAGTCAAGTCCCTGGATGGAAGTGTTTTGTTTGTTCCCTTGGTGTGTTTTGTTTGTTTGTTTTGTTTTGGATGAGTGGGATTTGAACCCAGTACCTCACACTTTCCCAGAAGATGCTCTACCGCAGGATCTATGCCCTCAATCCTTTAGCTATAGTTATTTTCCACAAAGAGTTTGGTACTCATACTCAGGTCAGCCTGATCTACCATCCTCTAGTTATACCTCCCTCATACTTTGAATGACAGATATGATAGGTTTTTTTAAATCAATTAGTTATTATTAGTATTCTATTTATTAATATTTTACCATTATGTAAGTCAAACTTTTTCCCAGGCTGGTCTTGAACTGTGATTCTTTTGATCTCTGACTCCTGAGTAGTAGGAGTACATGTATGACACACAACATGTCAAGCCTGGATGGAAGTTTCATCATCCATATTCTTTTAGTTGAAGTATTCATCCAGGTTCAGTAAGATATTTCCTCACATAATATTTAATCACATATTTTCCCTGTTTCATTTGGTTTTAAGACTTTGTTAGATGTGCATGCTGTAATTTTTTTGTCAGTCTTGGGGCTTGAAGTGGGGCAGAGCATTATTCTTAGACTTTCTCAAGGCTGGCACTCTAGCAACACTTCTGCGCGTTTGGAAACCAAGGAATCAAACCCAGGGCTTCATACATGCTAGGCAATTACTCTACTGCTAGGCCATATTCCTAGGCCCTCATGTTGTAATTATTTTATCAAATATATATTTGTAGTTGCTTACTTTTAGTCCAGCATATCATTTTGTTTTCTTGCATTGCGTTTTTTAAAATTTTTTTTATTGTAATTAATAAAAGGGTTACATGATATTTGCCAGATTTTGCATTGCATTTTAAAGAGTAAAATCTCTTAATATTGATCAAGTCAAGTTTATCAATCTGTGTTTTATAGTGTGTGTATTTTATATCTTATCTAAAAGTCTCTGCTTAACTCAATAGCACCAGGACATTTTCTTATTTTTTCTTTACATGTTTTGTCATTTTAACGGAAATTATTTCATTCTATAAACCATTTCAACTTAAGAATCATCTAGATCTATTTTTTTCTGGAACCTTCTGGAATTTGAACTCAGTTTTTAAGACTAGTGATGTATTACTTCAACCATGCCTCCATTTTGATGTTTGTTTTCCAACTACATACAACATAGCAACAATTATATTGTTTAATTATAATATACTTATTTGTTATTCTGATGTCTACATACGCTTGTGTCTTTTTCATTTAGACCTAGATATTTATGTATTTTTAATTAACTTCTGATCAGTCTAGCTAATGATTTATAATTTATATATTGTCTTAGGAAAAAATACTACCACTCTCTATATGTATCATAGGACAGTTCATCTTGGTAAACTTATATTAATATTTTAAATGTTTTAAAATGGAAAAAATGGGTTGAATCTATATTGGTCAACATTATCATAAAAACAGATCTATTAAGTTTTAGATGGAGAGTGAAATGTATTCTGGTAGTTAGCTTGTACAATCATGGAACACTGAAGAGCTGGAGAGCCAAAAAAGTCAATGATATAAGTGAGCCTGAACTGGAAGCCCTGAGAATCTGAGGAACCAATGTAGAGCTTATTCTGAGGCCAAAGGCACAAGAAACAAAGAGAAAACTTGCAGTCCTTAGCACCCAAAGGATGGGGAATCTAAAATGACTGTCTTCAGTGAAGGAGGGTATTGATGCCTGAGCTTAAGCAGTGAGCTAGGATTCAATTTTTTTCTTTTTCTGCCCATTGGTTATTTCCTATCTAGAACATTAAAGAATTAGATGATATTCCTTTACCCCTACATTGATAACAGTACATGTATTGTACTCAGTCTGGTGATTCAGATGCTAAACTCTTCCGGAAAAACTGTCTCACACACATATGTGCACACACACACACACACACACACACACATACATTTTCACACATGTGGTTTTAGCAGTTATTATTTCTGTTGTGCATTTTAAGACATTTCTTTTTTAATATATTTTTGTTGAAATTAATAGAAGGATTACATTATATTTGTCAGATAGAAGGTTCATTATATAACAAACACTGATACCTCTTCTCGTGTTTTGGCCTCATTTCCCTCCCCCCATTCCTTCCCCTCATCTTGTTTTCCCCCCTTCCCTATCCTATTTCAAATAAACATATATACAATATATCAGATAACGTGGTAAAATACTGTAACAATATGAGATAACCAAGGGACAACAAAAGAGATGAGAAATAACACAGTACATTAAGAACAACAATGACATATTATATGACTTTTGTTTCTATATCCTGGAGGTCCTTTCATTCAGCCTCATCCTATATGGCCTTATGTACCTAGGTTTTGCCTTATTGTAAACCTCTTAGCAGTTGTTTTTAAGCCAGTAGACAGCAACATGAAATTAATCATATTAGCTATTTCTTGATAAATATTTGTTAACGAAAAATATCATTTTATTTTAATAGGAATAACTAATACTATCAGGGCATCAGTGGCTCATGCCTGTAATCCTGGCTACTCAGGAGGCTGAGATCTGAGGATCGAGCCAGCACAAAAAGAATGTCAGACTTATTCCCAATTAATCACTAGAAAACTGGAAGTGGCACTGTTGCTCAAGTGGTAGAGCAATAGCCTTGACCTCAGGGATAGCAGCCTGGCCCAGAGTTCAAGTCCCATGACAGACAAAAAAAAAAAAAAGAACTGATACATGAACACTACTAATGGCTTCGGCTTCTATTAACAAGCTCTGGAGTGTATTTGTGATTGAAAATAATGTAATTCTTTAAACACATTGTGGTGGAAAATTTTTTGTCCCTTCTTTAAGGCTGGAAATTGAACTTTAGAAATAAAATGCAACTCATCCAAAGTCGCACAAATAAACACAGGATTTACCCAGAGAGGTTGTTTTCAGAATCTGCACTCCAAACCATTAATTTAGAGTACCTCTATTCTAACCACTCACAAGGAAATCAATTCTGTAACCCCATTAGCTAAAACATCTGGCACACATTGTTTGGCTATATGATGATTTATTTTTTTCTTTGAGTGTAAATTTCATTTTATTTGATTTGTTCGAGTGAACAGCAGGCTCTATAATATTCCAAACCTGATGCTCATTCTTGCCATCTCACATTCTGAAATAATTGAACATGTTAAAGAGGAAAAAAGAAGTATATAATGTTGAACTCCGATGCTTGGAGTTTCATAGGTGGGCCTCTGCCAGTTGTGAAGGTTTTTTTCTCTTGCCTTTCCTTGGATTCTCTTTTCAATGGTAATGGGAAAGAGGATGCTTTCTACTTTGTAGACTGTGTTCTATACTTCCTTGTGGTGTTATGTCACTGTCTATAGTGAATATATCAGTAACTGGGAAATAGCATTGAAGAATCATAATTCTCTGAACTGCTTGGAGTTACATTTTGCACTGTGTGGCTTTGTGTGTGATTGTGAAAGCATAGTTGATACAATCTTTACTGTGAATGGAGAGGATAGAATCTTCCATTGTGGTTCAGTGTACGTAATTCAGACAGGTTTGTGAAGTACTTCCTTGCTGTATTTATTCCACTGCCAGTAAAGATTATCACACCTCTACAATAAGGGCCATCTTCATGGATGGCTTTTATAATAAACTGCTCTAAGTAAACTTGCCCATTGTGATGATGCTGGAGATTTGCCATTTTTCTTCCTTTATTTCCTCTAGTTTTCCATTTTCCTCTTTCCTTTTCTGAAGTCTGTGTGTGTGTGTGTGTGTGTGTGTGTGTGTGTGTGTGTGTGTGGCCTTTGTTGTGTCTCTAATTTCTCTCATCTACATTTCCCATGCTCATATAGAATGTATTTAGCAGTCCCAGTCTCTGCTTATTGATATCTCTCATTTTCATCCTTCTCCATTTACTTATAAGATCAATAGCTTTGTGTTTTCATTGTGGTTGCTGTAAGAAACAGATAATATGCACATATCTACACATGAACAAATGAATGCCTAAAGCAAGTTTCACAGAAACACTTTTTCTGTATAGTCATAAATGCTCATATTCTAATGTGATGAATAAATATTTAACATATTCTCTTTACAAAACATGAGGAATTGTATTTACTCCCTTCGTTCATTATTTTATACATATACATGTACAATTTTGCCTTGGACAGAATAGGGACTCTGTATATATACAATATATATAATGTATTATAATATATATATTATATATATATATATATATATTTGTTGGTCATGGGGCTTGAACTCTGGGCCTGGGTACTGTCTCTGAGCTCTTGAGCTCAAGGCTACTGCCCTACCCTTTGAGCCATAGCACCACTTCCCGTTTTCTAGTGATTAATTGGGAATAAGTCTGACTTTTTTTTTTTTTTGCCAGTCCTGGGCTTGAGCTCAGGGCTTGAGCACTGTCCTTGGACTTTCTCAAGGTTAGAGCTCTACCACTTGAGCCTCAGCACCACTTCCGGCTTTTTTCTATGTATGTGGTACCAAGGAATCGAACTCTGGTCTTCGTGAATGCTAGGCAAGCACTTTAACCACTAGGCCAAACTCCCAGCCAAGTCTGACATTCTTTTTGTGCTCTGGCTGGCTTTGAACCTTGATCCTCAGATCTGAGCCTCCTGAGTAACTAGATGCGAACCACTGAGCCCAGCTTCTGTATGTATTTTTGAGTGACTATCAGTAATCCTTTGATATTCATTAAGATGTAATTATCTTCAAAATACTATTCTCTGAATTATTTTTCACATTTATTTGTTTGTTTATTTATTTATTTTTGGTTGACATGGGACTTGATCTCTGGTCCTGAGCATTGTCCCTGTGCTCTTCAGCTCAAGGCTTCTGCCCTACCCCTTTAGCCACAGCTCCACTTCCCCTTTTCTAGTGATCAACTGGGAATAAGAGTCTCATGGTCTATAGCACCTGGGGCTGGCTTTGAACTGTGATCCTCAGATCTCAGCCTCCTGAGTAGCTAGGATTACAGGTGTGAGCCACTACACCCAGCTTTATTTTATTTTGTCACGGTAATATATAGAGAGGTTACAGTTACATTCATCAGGTAGTGGGTGCATTGTTTCTTGCACATTGATACCCCTTTTCATGTTTTTGTCCCCATTTCCCACCCCTCCCAATCATCTTATTTTCCCTCCTTCCCTTTCCTATTTCAAATAAACAAATGAAGGTGTATACAATATACCAGGTAACAAAGTCAGATACAATATCTACATGAGATTAACCATAAGGGGAAAAAAAGAAAAAATAAATAACAGTACATTAAGAACAACAGTCACAAGGAGAAACTTCTTGTGATTTTGCTCATTTAAATAAAATAATCATTATATAGAAATGTCTAAAGTAAATCATAAAATTAAATTTCTTTGCCATAGTTACAAAGTAATATTTTGTTCATATGTAAAATTTTAACTTAGTAAAAACTATTAGCAAAACTTATGTTAACAAGTACACTACTCAATATTCTTGAAGTATGATTACAAACTTCATTGGTTACTTTTATTTATTGTTGCATTCTTAAGGAACTTACCTAAAGGCACTTTTTTCCCCACTACAGTTCCTTTTAGCTTACAAAGAATCTGTTTATCCAGTTTTCAATCTTATATCTTACTTAGAAATTATCTAAATGAATGCTTGCTGAAATTGGTCTGTACAATAAATTTACTATAAATAATTTACACAATTTCCCTTTGAAATCAGTATTAGGAATAATTTCAGAGACATGGAATTTTAAATATTAGAGATTTTAATATACACTATGCAATATTGGGGACAAGCATTGAAAAATATGTGTTGCTTTGCTTGAAATATCACATTCCTTCTGTCTAGATTTGTTTGACTTCAGGTAGGGAAGTGGGTTCATTTACTAGGCAGAATTTATTGGTATAGAATACAGGAGGGAATAATTGGGTGCCTAAAAGCTTTAGATACTGATAGTAAATATTTGGAAAATTGGCGAGGCAGAAATCTGAGCTGTGCAGGTAGGACTCATAAAATTTGAGGACATAGTAGAGTCAGATTTAAGGTAAAATCATCACACCTATGTAATTGGTGTGGGATTACATAGATAAACTTCCTTTCTAGGATATTTGAGCTTGGTATTAAGCCTTTTAGCTTTCAGTGTTGGCTATAAATTTACATTAGCCTCAAGCAATAAAACCAAATGTTTTAACAGATTACATATTGGTGTGTGTAGGGTCCACTTTTAGTTCAGGATTTTAATGTTAACAAGAACCCATTACTCTAATCTTCAGGGATAGTAATATATGCCAAATATGGCAATAGATTTCATAAAGTCATATATTCCTTTTCTTAATATTAATTGTGATTATATCTTTTAAGGAGTCTTTTTTCAGATGTGGTTATTTTTCAGTTCATGTTTAAAATTAAATTTAAAATGAAAGGAAAAGAGATTATAGTGGCATTCATCACAGCTGGCTTTTAACTCTTGAACTCACACGTGATAAACACGTTATGGACTTCTTACAGTGATCTATGTTTGAAATCAACTATATTGCCATTGAGAGACTTGAATATATTTATGAAAATGTGAGAGAACTTTTGAACAAAGTTAAAGAAATTCTTGATATAAGTAGAATAACAATTTGTTGTGTGTTTCTCTATTTACAACCCAGACTTTACCATTCTACTTCATGATGACGAAATATATTAAAAGTTTGCATTCTACTTGTTTCTATCTTACTAGCATCTTGATATGTTCCATTTAGGAACATAAAACACATGGATATAGAGAAGAATTGAATAATATTAAAAAGGTCTGATATGGTGAAGACATCCTCCCTCTGCCAAAAGAACCAGATTCCCTTCTTTTGGGCACATGTGTTCTCTAGAAAAAGAGATCCAGTCTCTCATCCAGAAATAGAAGTCACTTCTCACTGGGAATGGGCCTTTGCATTTTTTTTATTGTAATTAATAGAAGGGTTACATTATATTCACCAGATAGAAGGTGCATTACTTCACATTGATACCTTTCTCATGACATGGTAATTTTGTGACTAACAAATGTGTTCGTTTTGCTATGGTTGTGAAGAATTATTGTCAGATTAAAGCTGTGTTCTCACAAAACTTTGCTGCTAATCAAGGAAGACAGTCAATGAACGATGCAAATATAAACAGTTAATGCAAAATATCAATGCATCATATATTACTTAGAAAGACAATTAAGAACTAAGGAAAGACAAGTGAAAAGTTTAAAGTTTAAATAGGGTAATTGATTGGGGTAGATGAGCTTTGATCAAAAACTTAATTGATAGATGTTTGTATGTTTCTCTCTTAATCTATTTTCATTATACAAGATTAAGTGATATGGATCACATCTGTAAACCTAGCTACTCAGGAGGCTGAGATCTGAGGATCATGGTTCAAAGCCAGCCCAGGCACTAAAACACTAAAGTCCATGAGACTCTTATCTCCAATTAACCATTAGAAAACGGGAAGTGGGGCTGTGAGTCAAAGGGTAGGACAGTAGCCTTGAGATGAAGAGCTCAGGGACAGGGTCCAGGCCCAGAATTCAAGCCCCATGACTGACCAAAAAAAAGATTAAGGATCAAATATTAATGTCTCTCTAATGTTTTAACTATAGCTATGAATATAGCTCAGCGGATTGTGGATTTATAATTAATTTTTCCTTGAAGAATTTAAATATTGGGCACTTTTCATTAAAGGTTTCTCATTTATATAATTCCTTTAGTGAAATATGTGTTAATATGCTTTGCACAGTTTTAGGTAAGTTATTTTTTTCCTATTGAGTTGAGCTCCTTATCTATTTTTGAATATTAACTCTTATTGTATACATGTTTCACAGAATTTTTTCTAATTCTTGAGATGTTTTTTAAGTTTGTTGTTCTTTTTCTTTCTCCTTCCCTTCCTTCCTCTCTCTCTCCCTCTGTCTCTCTCTCTCTCCTTCTCTCTCCCTCTCTCCCTTTTCTTTCTTCCTGTTTCTCTCTTTCTCTCTTTCTTTCTCTCTCTCTCTCTCTCTCTTTCTTTCTTTCTTTCTTTCTTTCTTTCTCTCTTTCTCTCCATCTCTCTTTCTTTCTTTGTAAAACCTAGTTTATTTAGTTTAGTCCAATTTGTTTATTTTTTGCTTTTGTCATCTGCACAGTTAATTTGATATTCACAATATTCTTGTTAAGTCTAAGGTCAAAGGGATATATTTTTCCTATGTTTTCTACTAGGATTCTTAGCATTTGAGGTTTTATAATTGGAACTCTAATCCATTTTGACTTGATTATATGTTGTGTAATGTAAGAGTAGAGGTTCATTCTCATATATGTGAATAGTCTTTTATTTTCTTAGCATATTTATCCAACACTTCAACCTTTCTTTTATGTACTCACTAAATATTTTGGTGGGTACTTTATAACTTTTCCATTTTTATCTAAAGCACAAAGGAAACAGAATGATCTAGATAAATCTCACAACAAATTTAGACAGAAGTTAATTTGATACCTTACACCACTTTGTAGTTCCCCTCCTATCTAAATTTTAAATTTAATTAATTGAATTTAACTCATTTCCTCCTTTGATCCTATATTCAATGAATATATATTAAATATCGTTGGTATGCCAGGCATTGAAAATACAAATACGTACAAAGTGGGAATATAAAGTTTTTGTCATCATGAGACAAACAAAACACAAAACTATTGATATGCTCAATGGAGAAATACAGGGTAGCAGTCTCCTCATTATCTATCCTGTTTTATTCCCCCTAAATAATATTGGTCTCCTTAATTTATAAGGGATGGAGAAGATCAATTGTTTGCCTTACATAGCTGCTTTATATTTGACAATTGGTTGTTGGCTCTACTTTCCATGAATTATATTACTAAAGGAATAAAATAAAGGAACCTATATTGGATGATAATATTATTCTCTTAACAGCCTGATCCACCGTGTGTGTGTGTGTGTGTGTGTGTGTGTGTGTGTGTGTATGAGTTACTTTGTTTATTCTGAGATATATTTGAAACATATTTTTGTACATATAATCCAAAAAAATTAAAATATAAAACTCAGTTAAAAGGATTTTTGAGTCAGTTCATAGTAGTTGTTGACAAACCAATAAACTAAAAGATAAGTTATTAATCACTCCTTTTCTGACCATATATACAAGAGCTAGCATAGTGGATGAGGATACCACAGAAGTAATATTTTCCTTAAAAAACATTCTAGGGGTAGTTCACAAATGAAATTTATTGGTTTATAGAGTTATCAAATCCTGCCACAAAAAAGTACGGGATCATTCTATATCATCCATCCTCACTTTTCTATCTAGGAATTATTTTTCTGTTGTCCTCTATGGCCCATAGATTTTTCCATCTAGTAAATTTCTTTTTCCACCTTTACTTTCCTTTGCTCCATTTTAATGTTGGAAAGTACGCCACGTGGAAAATTTCTGTGCTCCAGATTTTATAGTGTGTTTCCCTTTGATATAGATTTGGGAAGGGTTTTTTTTTGAAAATTTCTTTGTGGTTTCTATGAAAAGACAACTCCATATAAAATGTAACCATTTGACGTCACAATAGATACCTGTGTCTTATTACTAAACTTCTTGTGCTGGCCACAATCCACTGCCGTTGCTTCTGCTACTGGAAAAAGCAAAGACAAATCAAAAGTAAAAACTAGTGTTATTTATAAAGGTATGAGAGGACTTTAAGGATTGAATGTTAGAGGAAGAAGAGCCATCCTAGGGTGATCTGAAAACCATAGGCTCCAACAATTTTCCAAAGACACTAACCAAACTTGAATCAGAAAATAAACTGAATGAAGGACAGAGATACTGTTAAGAAAAAAAAAATCAACAAGGCTTTTAGTTGTCTTGAAATGTTAGAGTGACAAGCTGTCAATTGAGATTATCTTAAGGCAGCTATGTGCTAAGACTACGAGCAACAACTACATCAAAAAGCAACATAAAAATCTTTGAAGACCTTTGGCTATTTAGAAACATACACCATCAAAGATAAAGGTGGTTTATTCAAATGTGTTCTTGCCTTCATAAGAGAATATCAAGATTTGACAATCAAGAGGCTGAAAGCTCACCTTGGAATAGCTAGGAGAGCAAGACCGTGAACTCTTTCAAGGATAATAATAAAAATGTTTGTCAGATTCTCTGTCAGAAGCTCAGAATATCAGTGATTGAAAAGCAGCGATGAACCAGGTCCTAACATGATGAACAAATATCCAGAGTTCAGTCTACTTAGTTAAAAGCAGGAGTTGAAAGCAAAATATATTTAACAGTAGAAAGGCAGAGTGCTTGCCTAGCATGCACGAAGACCTCGGTTCGATTCCTTGGTGCCACATACCTAGAAAAAAGCCGGCAGTGGTGCTGTGATTCAAGTAGTGGAGCTCTAGCCTTTAGAAAGTCCAAGGACTCAAGCCTAGCTCTGGCAAAACAAACAAACAAACAAACAAAATAGACTAGGAGTGTGGCTCAAATTCTAGAGCACCTGCTTAGCAAGAGCGAAGCACTAAATTCAATTCCCAGTTTAATTATCCACCTCAAAATTAAAAATAAAAATGTACAATAAGTCTAATGTTAACATATACTTTTCCTTTTGTCATATCTTTCTAGATGTTTCTATACTGAAAATTGACCATGTCACCAAATAAGTTAATAAGGCAAAATCATGGTTATCTATTTGACTTTTATCAGGAAATGGGCCAGCTTTGAGGACTTATCTCATGTGATTTTTTTTTAATTTTCTAGTTTAAATTTGGTGGGTTTTCCATGTCATTTTTATTTGATTTTATACTTTCCAGTTTCCAAAGCTCTTCTAATTGTTATCTGCTTTAAATTTGATTTAACACTCCTAGAAAACATTCTTCTCCCACAACAAAATGTTGTTTTAGAAACAAAAAAAAAATGTTATTTCAGAAGACATGAGAAGTAATGGTAGGGACTTTATCCTGAAACAATCTCTTTGTTGGTGTCATTTATTTATTTATTTTTCTATTTCAAACTAATTCTGAGACACATATTGCCTGAATGCTCTTAGCTGTTGACAAAACTGTATTTCTTGTTTGTCTCCAAGAGTGAACCCAGTTTTTAAATGCTTTCACACTAGCAAATGAACCCTTTCCATGAAATTACTGGTGTTCACACTGGTGGCACTTTAGACTGAATCCTTTAACTCATCCAGGTGGATTCATCCTTCTCACCCTTTGTACATGTTAGACAAGATTCTTGCACTCCTTCTTCCAATCCTTGTCATTGGAATGAGAGGCTGACAGAACCAAGCTCGCCTACTTATGCTTGCAAGTTAAGGAAAGAGGACAGGAGCAAATACTTTATAGGCTTTGCTGAAACCAAAGCATTTGGAGAACAGTTTAAGGCATTTGCCAAATCCTGAAAGTACAGCTGGGTTCCCCCACAGTTTCCTTAATTGGAAACAGATTTCTGTGCTAATTCTGTAATGTGAAGAGAACCATAACAATTTTTTTGTTGTTGCTAAAAGTAGGGCAATATCCTTGCAGTGGCCACTTCTGGTATTGTCTAAGCCAATCTTTTGCCATAAATCAGATAATATCTGACTTCAAAATATCCAATTATTCTCAGTATAGTTTTGACCTGAGTTAAATAGTTTAATTAATATATGTAATAAATAAGTACAAATAATGGAAACTAGTCATTTGCAAACAAGTTTATTGAGTGTTATGAGTGTGAAAAATGAAATTAGAAGCTAAGCAATTATTGATATAGAAATTGTTCATATTTTAAAGTAAAAGTTAACATTGTTTGAAGGCATCAGAAAGAAAAACTGGTTTCTTTCAAAGTTTGCCATACTTTGACATTATCATACAATAAAAAGAAAAAACTAAAGTAAAAATAATGTAAAATATGTGCAATATATTTACCATATATATTACTACATATTGTATATTCTTTAGTCACCAAATATGAGAAAATGATTCTTCAAAATTTGTGTTCTTAATATTATATATTCAGTATCATACTCAATAGACTATGTCTCTAAGAAGAAATAATATCAGTAATAATTTATAGAATTTCACTGTAAATTTTACAAACAAAGCATTTAAGTGGGTTTTCTGAAGAGTACCTTTGAGCCACTATTTTAGGTTGTCATTATTATATATTGGAAAGTGAAAAGTAGACCTAATGTCTAATGTCTCTTGGTAAGAATCTGAACTGTAGATAAAGATAATCTTGTTTTGAACTTTTTAAAAATTTACTTGCCATTATTTAGGCTGCAAATATTAAATGTTTCTTGTTGATAACTACATTCATAGTATAATTAGATTTTTGTAAATTTCTTTTGTCCTTGGTTTCTTTTCACATTAATTTTTTTATTATCTTCAAGTAGTTGTATAAAGGAGGTGCCATGTAACAAAGCAGTTTGTGAATACTCTTGTTTGAATGTCTGTTCTTATTTCTGAGTTTTCATTTGTAATTTCAGATCATTTTTCTTTTGCCTGAGGTACATATTATTCATATTTTATTATACCGTAAGCCCATTCATCATAACATTTCTTAGTGTTTGTTTCAAAATGTTTTCCTTCATTTTTGTTTTCAAAAGATCATTTCAGGGGTCAGGAGTTTGGCCTAGTGGGAGAGTGCTTATCTAGCATGCACAAAGACCCAGGTTTGATTCCTTGGTACCTCATACATAGAAAAAAAGCCAAAAGTGGTACTGAGGCTCAAGTAGTAGAGCTCTGGCCTCGAGAAAGTCCAAGAACAATGCTCTGGCCCTGAGCTCAAGTAAAATAAAGAAATAATTCTGGCTTTCAGTTAAAAAGTCAGTCATTACTTTTTGGAAAGAAATTTATCTTCTCGCTCCCTCTTTCTGTCTTTATTTTAATCTGCATATATATATATTTTTTCATATAAAATGTTGTCTTCTTTACCTATTATTTCCTGAGTTTTCCCATGGATGTGTCTGCTTTTATTTTGCTTAGATTTCATTAAGTTTTTAAATTTGTAGATATTTCCTATTTTTGGAAAATCTACTGATGCTTTTTTCTTATCTTTTTGAGACTTCAATGAAATGTATATTAACTTTCTAACTATTTTTTATATGTCATATACTTTCCTCAATACTTTCATAGTTTTGTCTTTCTATACCTCATTCTTCTTTACTACTTTCCAGTTCACAATCTTTTTTCTCTTCTTTCACCTAAATTTCTTCTATAAGTTTAAACCTAAATATAAATCTTGTCTTTCTTACTTTTGCTACTATACAGTATAATTTCTACAGTCACTTGGTTCTTTTTTTGGTCACTTGATTCTTTAGCAACCATATATCACGTTAATTGAAAATGCTCTTGGATTTTTCAAGCATAATTCTTTCCTTCTAAAAAGTCTGAGCTTGGCTATTTTATAATTATTGTCAATATTTTCCATTTTATAATGTCTTCAGGGTCTTTTTTTCTGCTGGGCTTTGTCCATTGTATATTTCTCTTGAATCTCTGACTATCTTTGACTGTGGGCTAGACATTACATTTAGATAAGTTTCAGAATCTAGTAAAATATTATCTTTCTGTTTAGAAAACCCTCATTTGATTTTTCTCCAAGGGTTGAGGTATTAAAAATCTGAGATACCTTTAATCCAGTTTCAAGTTTCAGCACTATCTGGTCTCTTAACATCCAAGCTGTGACTAAAGTACTATGGCTCATTTCTTTCTGATTCTAGTATTCTCTTAGGGAGCTGTACTTTGGGGTAATAATTTTAGCATAAGTGCTACTAGACCTTAGCTGTTCAGGCAGTCTTTTACGACATTGGATACCACATTTTTTGTTTAGTTTCTGTTTAGAATTTTCATAGGTACTTCTTTACACCTAGGAACTAGTACTGGTACACTGGGTTTTAGTTACTGGCTTCTCCTCATGGATTTCATCCCAGTAATTATTCATATATTAATCAATTTTGGTACACTCATCAAAGAAATGATCAAAGAATCATTTTTAATGTTTCACTGAGTCCTTTTTGACATCAGGAGAAGTAGCCTTAATTGCCTAGGTCAGAAGCAGATAGTTTTAACATAATTTCACATCAATAGGACTAGTCATTGCAGTAAGGACAATACAACACATTACCATTTTCCTTAGTGCTTATGCTCATTAGAAGATAGACCTATTCCTAGTATAATAATGAATTCAAAAATATATTCATTTATGATAAATATTTATTCATAGTCAGATAAAATTGTTGAATAAGTCAGTATTGTGTATAGACATAAATGTTCTTCTTATAAATCATATATGTCTTGTTTCCAATAAAACATTTAGTAGTCTCGTCTTCTTTCCTTTTTTTTTTTTTTTTGCCAGTCCTGGTCCTTGAACTCAGGGCCTGAGCACTGTCCTTGGGCTTTCTCAAGGCTAGTGCTCTGCTACATGAGCCACAGCACCACTTCTGGCTTTTTCTATGTATGTGGTACCAAGGAATCAAACCTGGATCTTTGTGCATGCTAGACAAGCACTCTACCACTAGCTCAAACTCCTGGCCCTGTTTTTCTTTTTAATAGTTTTTCCCTTTCCTTAATCCTTACCAGAGAACTTTAAACAAATGCAGTTGAGTTTCAGTACATTGAGTGGCAGTTTAGAATTTTGAGATATTAGGTATCAAAAAAGAAAATAAAAATAATAAGAAATAAATAAGAAATTAGGAAATCACAAAATGTACATAATGGTAATTTGCTAAAGCTACTATTCTAACTTGCCAAACATTAAATTATTAAATACTAATTTTCAAATAAGAAATCAATCAGATTTATCATTAAATTATGATGATCATTAACTGTTTAAAATTAAATGTAACAATGGCATATAAAGTTGGATTAAGCACATCGAAGTATTGGAAATAAACTTTACTAACTGTTAGAAATACATTACTTTGTTCCTTCTTGCCATGTTGGTTATCTAACTACTTGATATATTTCTTTTTTTTTTACTATAGCTTTGGCAAGGGCATAAAAATACAAGGGCAATGCTCTTGTATTTTATGTCTATTTGGTTTTTGTTTTTTTTACACTCCATAATTTTTTTTAAAGTAGCCTGGCAGGATCTCAATGCATGGAATGAAAAATGGCCCTAAATCTGTTCAGTATTGCAACAACAACTCTTTTAAAATACTTTTATATCTGACATTTTTGTTCTATTCAGCAAATGGCCATGTTACTTTGTCTTCTGACTTTTGAAGCGAAAATAGGAACTCATGACAGACATGAATTTCTCAAAGTAATAACTAAGTTCGTATTATTGAAAATGAAATAAGGCACATCAAAATGTAAATCTTCATAGGTATCAGAGGTAAAGTCATTTTTTCTCTATTGGGTTTTTGTATTCCGGTAACTTTAAATAATAATCATACTAGTGAACCTGCAATTTGGAAGCAATTATATTTTTTCTTGCTCATCACTCCGTTTGCTCATGTTTCTATGTCATCCTTCTTTTCACAATAACTTGCCTTTGCTTCAATCTTTGCATGAAAATTGAAGAGAGAAATGTGTTGTTAAAAGTTCTAATAGTTATAATCATTGCATGTTTTGTTGTAAGAAAATCTGGTGCAAAAACTTGTGGGTTATCTGCTCAGATTCAGATAGGGTGCTTTCCTCATTATCTCCAAGGATTTCTTTCTCCTTCATATTTTTTGTATCTTTTCAACCCCCTCATGCATTGTTTTTGAGATGCTAGAGATTGTGAAATGGCATGTTTAAGATGTTTTCTAACATGTTTTTTTAATGAACAATGTTGATATAGCATGTAAGCTTTAATATTGGAAAGCTTATTTTTTTACTGTTGGTTACATTCTATTAATTGATTTCATGCTATATGTTAATAATCACATCTTATACACATATGTGTATAAAGGGATACACACAAATGCATATAGAGAATAGGGTGCATTTGTAATTTAACTAATTTGTGAAACTCCTGAGAGAATATATTTTGTCTAGTTTAGAAGGCTTGGCAACATTTTAAATTTTATTTAGGAGTGCTCTAACTAAATCCTTGGAACTATTTGTAACTCAAAGTTAAGCCTGCTAGCTGTAAGTCCTTCATGTAGCCCAAGGGTTTGTTTGGTTTTGATTAGGTTTACTAGACTTCATTTGGTTCCAATTAAACGTTGAGACAGGCCAGTGACTTTTATGAAAAATGTGGGTTTCTCAAGTCAGAAAATAATCCTTTTGTGTGGAAGAGTATAATATTTTCTTCACTAGAATAAGTATGTAGTCAGAGGCAACTTCAGAAAAGTTTCCAACCAATATAAGAAGTGTAATATTTTAGTTTGTTAAATTTTGTTTCCAGTTTTGGGTATTCTTACATAGTAATGCAAAAATTAATCAATACATTGTTGTGCTATGGATGGTTGGGTAAATGCCAAGTAGTGGAATTGCTGGGTCATAGGGGTGCTCTATGTTTAGCCTTTTGAAGAACTGCCATACTGCTTTCCATAGCACAACAATGTTCATTGCAGCATTATTCACCATAGCAAAGATATGGAACCAACCTAGATGTCCCTCAGATGATGAATGGATCAACAAGGTGTGGTATTTGTACACAATGGAATTCTATGCTGCTGTCAGAAAAAACGACATCAACCCATTTGTTAGGAAATGGAAAGACTTAGAAAAAATCATATTAAGTGAAGTAAGCCAGACTCAAAGGAACTTAGGCTCAGTGGTTTCCCTCATTTGTCATAATCAGTAGAAACCTTGGGCTCTACTAGCAGAGATTTGCAATAGAGCAAAACCTTGATACATAAGGCCATATAGTATGAAGCTAATTGAAAGGACCTCCAGGATATTGAAACAAAAGCCATACAATGAATGATTGTTGTCCTTAATGTACTATGTTATCTCTCATCTCTTTTGCTGTCCCTTGGTTATCTCATATTGTTTCAGTATCTCACTTTGTTATCTGAAATATTGGATATATTTGTATTTGGTTATTTGAAATTGAATAGGGAAGGGGAGAAAACCAAGATGGGGGGTGGGTGGGAGGGTAATGGGAACCAAGACATGTGAAAGGGTATTAATGTATGTGAATTAATGCACCTTCTATCTGGCAAATATCATGTTACCCTTTTATTAATTACAATAAAAAATATTTAAAAAATTAAAAAAAATTAATCAATACATTCCAGAAGATATAGCTAGAAGTGTATAACTATGTATATCTGGGAATCTGTTATATTTAACTGTATATTATAGAGAACAGTTTAATTTTAAAATAAGCAGTTCTTTGGGAAATAGTTCAATTCAGTTGCTTTCTTAAGTCTTTTGCTCAATATTATATAATCATAGATTGCATCAGCAATTTCCTTAAATTACAAGTTTTTTCTTAGAAAAAAAATGTCAGGTAGTAAATACGGCTGTGTTCTAGATTTAAAATACATATTATTCATTTATAAAAGGAATATGAAATTAAGACTTTAAAAATGCGGCCAGGCTAGGTGCTGCGGCTCACGCCTGTAATCATAGCTACTCAGGAGGCTGAGAGCTGAGGATTGAGGTTCAAAGCCAGCCCAGGAAAGACACTGAAGACCAAGAGACTCTTATCTCCAATTAACCACTAGTAAACCAGAAGTGGCGCTGTGGCTCCAGGGGTAGGATGGTAGCCTTGAGCTAAAGAGCTCAGGGACAGTGCCCAGGTCCAGAGTTTAAGCCCCTTGTCCAACAAAAACAAAAAAAGGAAAGAAAGAAAGGAAGAAAGGAAGAAAGAAAGAAAGAGAGAAAGAAAGAAAGAAAGAAAGAGAGAGAGAGAGAGAGAAAGAAAGAAAGAAAGAAAGAAAGAAAGAAAAGATTCCATGAAATTGATAAATTTGTTAAAAGAAATTAGAGAATTTTATATTTGCTTCCAACTCTGATTCTACTTTGGTCAATAATTATATTTTATATTATTTTTAATATATTGAACTTCAGAAGTCTTACAATTCAAGCTAAAGATCAACAGCTTTCTCAAATTTTGCATATTTCTCAAAATTCTGCAAATTTTGATGACTGTAGATTATTATCTTATTGCATAAACTAAAGTTAAAATGACATCTGGAATATGTGGGAATATAATCTTCATATACTTCTTTTATTTAAATAAATTCAATAGAATGAACATAAATTCTTTATATTCAGACTATTAAGCTTGGTGTTAGATTCTGTCAGGTATTCAAAGTTTGAATGGTTCTTTCTGTGATTTACTTTCTACAAATGGAGAGAATGCAGTCTAAGAGCCCATTTCATTTTAACTACTCTATTTAATTTATTTTGGTTATCTTAGCATTGCTTATTATATTTCTATTATATTTACATGAAATTCTAAATTATCTTTGACCTTGAAAATATATGCATTAGCTTGACCAAAGGAGAATTAGTTACACTGGTAAATGTGTGTTCAATATTATGCTACTGGCTTCTGAATGAGTGGATTTTTTTTTCTCTGCAGACTACAAAAGTGCCTATAAAAGAGGTTGACTTTGATTCTGATAAATAGCCCACAGGTCTAGGAATCAGAAATGAACAAATAAAATAAGGAACTCTTTGACCTAAAATTCTCATATGAAAATTCAAGCAAATAAAATGCAATGTGGTTAAAATTCTGTCAGTCAAGCTTTTACCAGCACATCCCAAATTTGTTGATACAAGATTATCTCAGGTTAGCAGAGTAAGTGATGATACATCTCTCATTGCATGAAAAACATGGGATAAGTTTATTTAGAAAAGAAAATACCTTTATGGAGATAGATTGATAAAAAATTTTTTTAATTTAAAAATTACTGCTTTAAGACTGGCAGTTGAACAGGTAATGCTCCCTTCCTTTGTTCTGAATGTCTTAATTTTGTAAGAAACGGAGCATTTTCATGGCAATGACAAGGAACAGTTCATAAGCTACCTGCCTAATATCTTCAAGAGCTGCAATGATCAGCAAGATGAGGGAAATGCACTTGTGAATAATTGGAAAAAGGAAAATTCTGAGGATAGACACCATAGCCTCTGGGATCCTTATTTTTTGCTGGCATAATGATAGGATGAGGAATCTGGGTTTCTAAAAGCAAAGGGGTCCTCTGAACAATGCATGGTGAAATGAAAAGCAATGTCACATCATCTCCTTGTCCTCTTTTATTCTTTCTTAAAAATATTTTAATTCTCTTTAAGTAGCTGTACAAAGGAGTTGCCATTCAAGAAAGCAATGTTTGAATAACAATGCAGCTTGCTCAATATCACCCCCTCAACATTCTCACCAAAACAACCACTCACTTTTCTTAATTTTAAAGTTATGTGTTGCTTGTCTTTGCCATTTGAGGAATCAGTTTATGTATACAATGCATCTTGGTCTGTGTCATCCCTTCTGTGCCTTCAACCTCCCCTTCCACATAGCCCTTCCCTTTATATTTCTCATCCCTGTGATATATACAATGAATTATTGCCTGCAATCTCCCCCTCCTTCCTCACTTAATTCTTCCATCCTTCCTGCCCAGAGCCCACCCTCCCCTCTGAGTATAGTTATATAAAATGTTTTAAAAGCATTTGAAAGTTTGGCCAAGTCACGGGATCAACTGAGAATTTTACTGTGACCTAGATTTTGGATAACCACATTTTCTTAATGTGTCCACTAGACTGAATTGCTTCTTTGGCTCCTAACCTGAATTACTGGAGCCAAGAATGCTTGAGTGGAAACAGGCAACCACCAAAACACAATGCCATTGATTCCTTCATCATAGTTTTAAAGAAAGGCTGTGAAAAATCAATCATTTTAACATCAAAAAGCTTCAAAACCCTTTGCCAATACCACTGTGAAACTTGTAGACCAATCTATTGGTCCAGCTCATCCACTCAGGGTAGAATTCATCTGAACATTCTACTTGAACATGATAAACTTTCCAACTGCCATCATCTGAATTTTTTGGATAAGGACATATTTGTTAAATAAGAAACATAGTATAATTTCGGAATGTATGGAATCATTTGAAACAGGCTGTTTTTTGGAATTCTTCCAGAAAGAAAGTTAAGGCTACATATTGTGTATTGATATGTTGTGGATAGAGCAATATGATTCCTCAATTTTGGTCTTGACCTGGCCATATGCTGTGTGTGTGTGTGTGTGTGTGTGTGTGTGTGTGTGTGTTTATGTATGTGGTATGTCTGTGTGTATCATATATATATATAAACATCACATATGCATGTAATATGATATGTTTATCATATATGTATATCATATATTACATGTATATATTATAATACATATAAAAGATATATAATTAACTATTCAGGAACCTAATAACATATTCTAGAATTTCATCATGGATGTCAAATATACATTATCTGACCATTTTGGATCTTTTATTTTAGCAGATAAAATGTGTTTTACTAAGCAAATTAAAGACAAGGTATGGCACATAGGCATTGTTTTTCACTATGTGTGTGCTCAAAAAAGGCAAATGCAGCTGAATTTCTTTTCATGTACTGTGGACTTCAAAAGATTATCAGAGTTGGGCGCTGGTGTCTCACGCCTGTAATCCAAGCTTCTCAGGAGGCTGAGATCTGAAGATCGTGGTTCAGAGCCTGCCTTGGCACAAAAGTCCATGAGGCTCTCATCTCCAATTAACTACCAGAATACTGGAAGTGGTGCTCTGGCTCAGAGTGGCAGAGCACTAGCCTTGAGCTGAATAGCTCCGTGGCAGGGCCCAGGCCTGGAGTTCAAGCCTCATGACCAAAAAAAAAAAAGACTGTGAGACATTTGAAAAATTTTGTTCTTAGCGTGCCCTCCCTTTGGGACAGTTTTGTTTTCTGCACTTAGCAACGCATTTTTAAATCTTAGTTCTTTTGCTATGCACACAATAATTTTTGCTCACATAATTGTTTCACTTTTGTCACCATATATTACCACTAACTAGGAAAATGTCATTTGTAGTTGAATCTTAATTCTTATGCTTCCTTCTATATTACTTGTATAAAAAGCACGATCCTCTCTGTAGTCTCAGATTTTTCTGCTGGAGCTGCCCTTGACCTTTATTCCCCAAATCACAGCCTCTCCACAGTAGCTAGAACTGCAGTCTCAAATGGTAAAGAAACACCCATACTACTGAGATATATGAAACCACTATGAGAAAGGGTATCAATGTATGTGAAGTAATGCACCTTCTATCTGGTGAATATAATGTAACCTTTCTATTAATTACAATAAAAATATATGAAAAAAGAATGTAGAAAATGTATAAGGTTTGGTAAGAATTATCTGTGTTTTGGGAAGAATAATAAGCATATTGTAAAGGTAAAGTGGTTTCAATGAAATGTTGGCTTAAGGAAACTGATACAAAAAAAAATGGAGAGCTAGCTCCCTAGGAACAATTGTAAAAATTGAACTAGATCTTCCAGCTGTCCCCGTGGGAAGTGACCGAGACCCAGTTGTTGCAAAGCATTAAGTAACATTGTTGGAAATTATACTTTTCACTAGGCACAGGGGACACTGTGGAATTTAATGGAAATATCCTGTTCTCATCATTTTCCAGTCCTTAATCATGTGTTCCTGGAGTGAAGAACAGCAGAAGTGGATTGTATTTCCCAAATCACTCTGTCACTTTTCCTTAGAACATTTATTTGACAGGTCTTTCAGATAAGAAAAGTCTGTGACTTAGTTAATAGCTGTCTATTTAGGAGGAGAAAAGTCGTTTATATTTTGCCTAAAGTAAAAATCTAGAAGACAGAAATATAAGGAAGAGTTTATAATTTAAATCAGTGAAAGTATGACCTATGTCATGTGCTAATTATGAGTAGCAGGAGAGGGCCGGAGTGGAAGTTAATGATTAGTGATAGTTATGTTGTACTTACGGAATGGTTCTCTTATTTCTCAACTATTTTAAGCTTTTTAAACTAGAATTAAAATACTAAATATTACATTCTATTATCTAAACTTAAGTAATAGATAACCTGTGTTATTCATTAAAACTATTGATAGAAGAATGATTTCTATAACAATTCAAGCAATGGATAAAATTTATATAATTTACTTAAATATCTTTTGGGGGGGGTGTCTGTACATATGTGTCTGTGCTTGTTTTGGGGCTTGAACACAAGGCCTGGGAGCTGTCCCTGAGATCTTGTGTTCAAGGCTAATGCTCTACCACTTGAGCCACAGTTCTACCTCCAGTGTTTCTGATAGTTATTTGGAGATAAGAGTATGACAGACTTTCCTGCTCAGGGCTGGCTTTGAATTATGATTGACTCTAGATCTCAGCCTCCTTAGAAGTTAGGACTGTAGGAGTAAATCACCAGGGCCCAGCTTACTTTGTTTCTTTTTTTTTTCATAGCAGTATGATACTAACCTTCTACAAGATGAATTTCCCAGTAATTGTAGTTATCATATAGAAACATTTCTTGAAAAATTAATATTGTGATATCCTCAACTCTAATTTTTTTATACTGTTCCTGAGGCTTGAACTCATGGTGTGGCCCTTTCCCTGAGCTTTGTTTTAAAGGCTAACATTCTACCACTTGAGCCACAGCTTCACTTCTGGCCACCTCCCCCCTCCCCTCCTCTCTTCTCCTCCTTCTTCTCCTCCTTTTCCTTCTCCTTCTCCTCTTCCTCCTCCTCTTTTTCCTTCTCCTCTTCCTCCTCCTCCTTTTCCTCCTCCCCTCTTCTTCTTTTTCTCCTCCTCCTCCTCCGCCTCCTCCTCTGCCTCCTCCTCCTCCTCCTCCTCTTCCTCCTCCTCTTTCATCTTCACCTTCTCCTCTTCTTTTTGCCTGCCACTTCTGGCTTCAAACCATGATTCTCAGATTTTAATTTCCTGAGTAGGATCACATGGCAAGTGTGAGCCATGGGTGCCTTATTCTTATATTTGCATTTGGAACAAGATCTTCAAATTGAATCTGGATCAAAAAGAAGGCAAATATTCTTTGATTGTAACTGTAATACAGAGATGACCCAGGTTAATGTTCTCATGTTCAAATAACCAAGAGGCATATTTCATGATGTTTCCTACTCCATAAATGTTCTCATTAAATTATCACATTTTATCCTCTCTCCCCAATTTTGTTGGGATACAAGCTACAATTATTTTTCTTTGAACAGATCAGCACACAAAAGTAAAGTATAACAGATGATGGATTCAATCTTGATTGATTTCTAACTCCATCAGAATCAATGACAGTCATAATGTAAAATACTATTTAAAAAGTAGGAGGAATAAATACCCTGGGAAAGTAAAATTTACCTCAAAGCAATATTCATCAACTTGAGTGATCTTGAGAGATCTATTGTAATTAAATGAGTCTCGATTTTATATAAAAGTATTTAATGAGTATTGTTACTGTAAAATTTAAAAATAGAATCCTGATCCACCCATCCTATCCTTGAGCCAAGTCCCACTTCCCATTTTCTAGAGGTTAATTGGCAACTAGAGTCCCAGGTCCTTTTGTACCCAGGCTGGCTTTGAGCCTTGATCCTCAGATCTCAACCTCCGGAGTAGCTAAGATTATAGCGCGAGCCTCTGTGCCTGGCTAATTCTAGAATAATTTACATTACTTCTTCCACAGCTATTTCAGAGAACAGAGAAAAGTCATTCCATTCTGCAGTACAGAAACTTTGAGAAGAAAAAAAAATTTAGATTTAACATTTATTAGAGTTGTGATCTGAGTGAGAAGAATCAGAAAATTAAGCTGTAAAAATCCTATAGTTCAAATTTCTTTCTTTGAGCCATTACAGACCAAATAAGCATATTTATAGCAAACCTATTGTTTTCCAGTGTTTTTATTTTTTACTTATACTGTATCATAGTTTATGAAACCATTACCCATCTGAAGATCTGTGAAGATTCAATTCTTGATTAGTGTGATTCTTTTCAATAAATGTTTTTTTGATTATAAGCCATTTCACTATTATATATACTTGCAATGAATTACTGTGAAGAATGTAGAAGTGATGGGATTCAGAATATTCATGTTGTACTAATTAGTCTCATATTTTGTTAAATGATCATTACTTTTTATGTCATTATTTTTATTAAATATTGCATTCTTGTCACTGTCTAGAGACAGATTATTTAAATGATCTATGTGTCTACTCATGTGTCAGCACTACACTGAAAATTAATGCCATATGGACCCATTACTGACTGACTGAAATTCTCTACCTGAATCCTTGACCTCTCCTTATGGTTACATTGTTTGTATTTGCACCTACAGCCATTCTTACTTGTATAATACAGCCACTCAACAATTGAATTAATATCAGTGTTTCCCTTATTGTCCAATCTCTCTGCTTCATCACTAATTCTCCTATTCATCTTGGGCCATTCTCAATACCACAGAAATATTCTGTATTTATCTTTTCTCTCACACACACAAATATAAAACTCTTTTGACTATATGTAGACTTGATCTACCCAGTTCTCCAATGTTCTTTTGGGTGAGAATGACACAATATTTTTCAAACTCTTGGTCACTAATCCCCTTTCTTACACACAACCTGTAATGCATTACCAGCAGTAGTTATCCATAATTTTTTACAGAAATAATGAGCAGAGTGACCAGCAACCTGTGTGTTGCAGAACATTTCAGGCACTTCTCAGTTCTTATTCTAATATGGAGGAGTTCAGACAGCAGCTTCCCTTATCATAATAGCATGTACCTGGAGGCTGACTTGCTCTGAAGGCTTTTGAGGCAAGCTTACTTCTGTGCATGTGGCAGCAACTAAAAACAGACTTAGTAGGGCCCTTCTCCTGTCCCTTTCTCAAGATAACTTGAAGTTTCAGAATTCCAAGTGATTCAAGCAGACTAAATCCCCTTGCAGCATAGGCCTAAAATTTCCATGCTATTATTTTTACCTTCTATCATGTACATGATTAAAGGAAGTTATTTGTTTGAAAATATATTTTGTTATTTCTTACTTACAAGGATGTTAGATCCAGGTATGTGGGCTTTTGCCTGTAACACTATTTACTTGGGAGGCAGAAATGAGGCAAAGCCAAGCCAAAAAAAAAATCAGTATGGCTCCTTCTTAACAAATATGATGAAAATGGTGGTGTATGGATGTCTTTGCAGGTCTGTGGAACTTTAGCTAGTAATATCATGACACAAGGTAAAAACACAAGATGCTATCAAAAAATAAATAAGACCAAATGGACAGAAGGCCTGTCTTAAGGAGGGGAGTGTATAGGTAGAGTGCAAGACAATGAGTTCAAGTCAAATATTTCCATTTTTAAATAAATAAATCAGTTGTAAACATCTGATTGATTTAAATGATCTCTAAAATAAACATGCCCTCTGAAATTTATAGATGCAATAAGAAGATTGGACACATTTTAGAATATTTTATTGTTTGCATAATTTGGAGAATTATTGGATATTATTGTAGACTAAATCTTACTTTTGCTTTGCAAATTGTGTTAAAAGGTTAAAGGCCTGTGCTCACTTTCAGATGCATTTTAAATTGTGCTAGCATGAATGACAGAATCCCATGATAAATACGGAGCAGGAAATTTCATATTCATAGAAACCATAGATTTCTATTGATAATAAAACAATAGCTTTTATTTATTTATTTATTTTTATTATTTATTTTTGTCAGTTGTGGGGCTTGGACTCTGGGTTTGGGTGCTGTCCCTGTGCTCTCCAGCCCAAGGCTACCTCACTACCTCTGGGTCCGGGCATTGTCCCTGAGTTCTTCAGCTCAAGGATACCACCCTACCCCTTGAGCCACAGCTCCATTTCCCAGTTTTTTAGTGATTAATTGAAGATAAAAATCTCACCTTTTTTTTTTCTTTTTTACCACTTCTGGGCTTGAGCTCACTTGGATTTTTCTCAAGGCTAGAACTCTACCACTTGAGCCTCGGCACCACTTCCAGCTTTTTTCTATGTATGTGGTACTGAGGAATCGAACCCAGGTCTTAATGCATGCTAGTCAAACACTCTACCCCTAGGTCAAACTCCTGGCCCAGAATCTCACATTCTTTAGTGCCTGGGCTGGGTTTGAACCTAGATCCTTAGATCTCAGCCTCTTGAGTAGCTAGGATTACAGGCATGAGCCACCTTCCCTGGTTAAAAATAATAGGTTTATTGATATTAAAAATGAAGCTAAGATTTGGGCTTAAGAACAAAGAATATTTTATAGCCTGAAAATAAATAAGAGCTTTAAGAAATATTTCTGTATTGTTATTAGAACTATTCAGATTTCCTCATGTATTTGTTATATTGATTTACATTTGGATGTGATATTCCCTGTTTGAACTCATCCTTTTAAAATGGACAGTCTCCTACATCTAATTACCTGCACTCAGCTAAGCTGTCTCTTGTTGGTAGACTCATTATGTGATCACTTTATTCTCTTTGAGCAGCACATAGCAATGTGGCTGCTCTCTCAGCAGTGCTCCTACAAGCAGTGGTGAAATACTTCTTGGCTCAAGTGCTTTGTTGTGATTGTCTTTGAGTTCTGAGTTATACTGTGAAATCTGATAGGTTGGATTCTGTTTTCCTTATTCAGTAAAAAAGTCAGAGTGTGGTTATGGCTGAGTGAGTACCTGGCATTAAGTCTGGAATTAAATGAGCACGGATTTAAATCTCAGCCTCACTGAAGCTAGCTGTCAGATGGGGAAACTTTCTAAATATCTCATATCCTCAGTATTTGTGTGTCCAAGGGGGATAACCCTTGCTTCCCAGTGTCCCTGTGTGGGTGTTCGAAGAGTTCATAGCTTTTTACCCACTTAGCACAGGACTGGAGCCCAGTAAGTTCTCAATCACTGCTCCTCACCGCTCTTGTGTCTTGTATCTTACATTTCTTTTCTTCTTTATACTTGTCTTTGCTTTCAAAATTTACTGGCATGTAAAAAGTAACCAAAATATATTCTCACATAAATTATATGGATGCTTCATTTTGAAATTTATATGTCACTATGTATAGCTTGTTCAAGAAATGATTCATCTTAGTTTGTTAAGTGTTTGATAAAAGCTTAATAATATTTTAATACTGATAAAAGAGAAGATCCCATAGTTTGAAGGAAAGCTTTTAGGAGAAAGATATCATATTGTACTTTTAAGAAATCTATATAACATTAAGATGGCTAATATTTTCAAGTAGCTAAAATTTTGAAGTGCTAGAGGAGAATTAATGCAAAAATGAATAAAAATGTCATAGCACAATATATTACCACTAATTCAATCAACATGGAACTGAATAAACTGTATGAATATGCAAACTACCTAGGGATGACAAAATAATTTCCATTTCGGAAAATATGGAGATTGAATTAGTTAAATTAGAATGTGGAACATGAGGAAGATGCCCTAATCATATTTTGTAGTCATTAGAGTAAGTAATAACCTAATCAAAATTATTGATTTTCCTTCAGGTCCAAAATGGAAAATGTCTGGGAATTTTTTTTTACTGAACTTTGAAAAATCTTTTTAGCACCTCACAATTTCAACATGATACTTGAATTCTATTCTTTTTCTTCTTTAAACTTTCTTTTTGGGGTTTATATGCTGTTAGGTAATTTCTGTTTTATTTTTCTATCATTTCTTCCTATGGACATGATAGATATACATTGCCTAGACAGATGCATTTTACAATGAGACGCATGATAAAAGTGATTTCATTGCATTTGAGCAAACCAAGTAATTGAAAGTATCTACAAAAAATTAGACTCAAGAACTGTTTTTTGCCGTATTTTCAATCACATAATGAGAAATAGAGATGGCTACACACATGCAACAAACTCCAGATTAAAAAAATATTTGGAAGGCAACAGGAACACTGTTTTGAATATTAATTCCACATCTGAATTAATAGACACTTTTCTTGCTATTATTTTGCACCTAATGCTGCACAAAAATTATTTTTGCAGCATTTACATTGATGATATATAAATTATTAACTTATACATGAGAATATATGTCAGTTAGATGCAAAGATTGTGCCATTTTATGCCTACAGGCTTGGTACCTGCTAAATCTAGAACCAAGACCCTGCAGATACCGAGGGCTGACTATATATACTAAACAACAGTTAGTCTTAACTCATGTCAGTTATAGACTAGTTTAATTTGCTCATTCTCAAACTCAATTTATCTCTGTTGCTGGATCTAGATCTCCATTGGCTGCATTAAAATTCATATTATTTCTTTATCATTTTTGATATTACTACAGTTTTTATTGGGTTTAAAACAAAGTATTAGCATGTACCTATAAGAATAATATTCTCATCTGAAACCTCCCACAGAAATGTCAAGCTGTAATCTTAGAGCTTCTTTTAAGATGTGACCTATGTAACTGTAATGGCATCTGAAATTTCTGTAAAATAAAGAGATGAATCATTTCACTGTGAAAAAAAAAGAATAATATTCTCTTAGATGTATCTGTGCTTTAAAACATTTTAATTGTGAAGTAAAAAAAGCAAATATATTTAATAAGTATATTAATTATATTTAATTTAATATTGAATATATTATATATTTAAATATATAAAGTGCTATTAATTATACTCATATTTAAAATCACACTCAAATTTCAAAAGTAACATTAAAAATTACTCTGTGACATACCAAATACACAGCTATGAGGAGCTGATTGTTACTTGGAGAATTCATGCAGAGAAGAGTCAGTCACATGAATTTTAGGACACACTTTAATAGAAAATGTCGCAAAATAACTAGCCATCGTGTTTTTCTTTCCTTTTTAAAGGCTTTTAAAATTAGTTCAAATGTGGAAGAAGGCCTCATTTTAATTCATGGTATATTTCTATAATGTGCTATTAGTGTAAGCCTTCATTTTCTTGTTAATTAAAGACTTATCTTTATTCCATGATTCACTTATCAGTAATTCTCTGGGTATTTTAAAACTGATTGTTTAAAAATCCTCCTCTTTATGGCAATAAGGCACCATTCATTTTGTGAACTTTATAAAACCAACCTCTGCCAATTTTGCTCTTTGAGAATAGCTCTAAAGATGTGTTCCCACAGTAATTACTGATTCTAGAGATGTTCATTAAAGAGTGAAGTCAGAGGCAAGGGTTTGAAACAATTGTATCCCCCTAGCCAAAACCAGCTTAAGGGCACCTTCCCAGAATCCATAGTCCATTTTTTAAAAAAGCCTTAAAATATCTTTTTTTTAAAATATCTTATTGGAAAATGTAACATGTGTACTTTTGAGTGCTATTAACGATAGCAATAGTGGTGTTAAGATAGAGGGTATTTATTTTCCCTTATTTATATTTAAAGTGGAGATTCAGCAAAAGATGAGGGGTGAAGTTGGGATCTTTTTGAATGTGGGCTTAGCTGTCAATCATATACCTGCTGTGAATGGTGTGGGTTAGGCTAGTGTTAGGGCACTAGCTGTCCATTACTCATGAGCACAGGGACAAGAAAAGGAAAACCTCAGAGACACCATGCTGAACTTAACTGAGAAGGAAAAGTGGTGTTAAATTTATATATTCCTTGTAGAATAGGTTTCTTAGTGTGGGAGAATAGAAGGAAGAGTCTTAATCTCTTAACAGTTTAGTATAGAACCTAAATTACTGCAGTTCTCCCATTGACTTTTAATGGGAAAAAGAGGAAAGAAAATTTAAGAGTAATGGAGCAAGGGGGAGGTTTTGTCTATCTACCTGTCAGTTTATCTGAATGATAAACTCTACACAAATCAAAGGTTCTCCCCTTCCCTGGCACGGCATGAGGAAATACGATGGATATAAGAATGAAATCAGGGGCCGGGAGTTTGGCCTAGTGGTTAAAGTGCTTGCCTAGCATGAATGAAGACCCGGGTTCGATTCCTCGGTACCACATACATAGAAAAAAGCCGGAAGTGGTGCTGAGGCTCAAGTGGTAGAGCTCTATCCTTGAGAAAGTCCAAGGACAGTGCTCAGGCCCTGAGCTCAAGCCCAGGACTGGCAAAAAAAAAAAAAAAAAAAAAAAAAAGAATGAAATCAGGGTACATGAGTATGGGGGTGTTTTCTAGCTCTCTAGGTGCAAAGTAGAGACAATGACCTCTATGTAATGAGTACATTCCTTGTTTGCATTCCATTAGCTTCATTGAATTAATTTTCAAAATGTATGGAAATCATTTTTTTTAATCTCCAGACTTGAGTTTTCCATCTAGATTAGGTTTCCTTGTTTGGATTGATCCTTATTAACAATTATGGTTTCAACCTAAATATGATTTGGCTTTGAGTTTTGAAGGAGTGAGTTTACTCTAAAATTTACTCCTCATTGATATTTATACTATGACACCCAGGCTCCCATGAGAAATGCCAGAAATTACCGCAGCACTTCAGTGGCCTCTATCCAAGAGTGGTAGAAAACATGGCAGTGTGGTGCCTGAAAGCATTTATTGGAGATTCAAACTGTCAGCATTTAGATTCCATTGAAACATTATGGAATATGTCTAAACCTAAGCTACTTCATTTACCAAATGGCAATGCTAGCATTTAGAAAAATGTTAAATGCAACCTCAAGAAGATTCTTTGTGAACAACTGTGAGGTCACTGCTTGGCACAAATGAAGTGGTTAATAAATGTTAGCTATTATTATATACCTATGTTTACAGCAACGTCTGTGAAAAAAATCATCTTATTACCACAAACAGTAAGATAGAAAGTAAAAATCGAGTGTAATAAGAACCTAATGTTGCTAGTATTAATATAGCTGTCAGAGATCTTCCCAGAAACAGGATCTCACTACTGTAATATTCATACTTTTTTTTGCTATTTTTTAAAATTTTCTGCTAGCTTATGGGGATCAATAAACACAACTATACCAACTAGTGGTTAGTGTCTGAAGCACATTCTCTGAGTTAGTAATTTAAGCAACCATCCCTGGAATCTTAAATATTCTTTGCGGCTATAGATAAGAGATGCCTTTAATCAGCACTTCTCTTGTTTACTGGTGCTGGAATGTTTTGTTGGCCACTAAAATTGACTGTAGCCTTCATGTCTAGGTCAAGATCCTAGCTAAACCATCCAGTAGTATGTACCTTTAGGCAAGTTATATAACTCTTTGTCTCACAAGATTTACTTTTTTTTCATTTATATATAAAATGTTGCTTCAAAAGGGGATCTGGATATTATGGTAGATCAGTGGTATCAGGTAAAATACATAAAATTTAGTGACAGGTTCGATGATGTCATTTGTATATATTAAGAAATAGTTGAAGGCTGTGTAAAGTCCTGGAATTCCTCCCAACTCATTATAGAAGAAATGCATCATGTCTTCTTACAAACTGCAATTATTATTATGCCAAAAATTGAAAACTTCATAATATGTCATTTCAATGAGTACATAGCCTTTGGACTTTTATAATGTGGAAACATGCATTGTTTCAATCTGCTTGCAAATTGTACTGAAAAAGAGAGTGTGGTAAAGTTAGTTCTGCTCACTGCTCAAGTGGGGTTAATCCCTGATGAACAGTAGCAAGTTGGTTAATTATTTACAACTTTTACTTCCTTTTTATTTTTGTTATTATTATTATTATTATTATTTGTTGGTTGTGGGGCTTGAACTCTGAGTTTGGGCATTGTCCCTGAGCTCTTCAGTTCAAGGCTACCACCCTACCCCTTGAGCTACAGTGCCACTTCCTTTTATTATCATTCTTTTTGCCAGTCACGGGCAAAAAGTGCTCAGGGCCTGAGCACTGTCCTTGGGCTTTCTCAAGGCTAAAGCTCTACTACTTGAGCCACAGCACCATTTCTAGCTTTTTTTATGTATGTGGTACTGAGAAATCAAACCAAGGTCTTTGTGCATGCTAGGCAAGCACTCCTACCACTAGACCAAACTCCTGGCTCCTTTACTTACTTTTTAAAAAAATTTTTTTTGAGGATTAGGGAATATTAATACCATTGATCTAGGTTTACCATATGTGTTCTGTGTATAGTGGTGTGGGATTGGGAAAATAAGACATTTGTTTTTTCAAGGACAGAATTTGAGAGTAGTGGTAACAGCTGAAGGAATCCTAGGTAGTTTTCCTCCTGTAAGAGCCATGATCTATTTCTTCTTGAAAATAATGTCACTTTTCAGATGTATAAGTACGTATAAATATATATATATGGTATTTGTATTAGACAGAGTCATTTTAAAAAGAGCTTCAATCAGGGGCTGGAGGCCCCAGTCATGGAGCTTGGACTCTGGGACTGAGCGTTGTCCCAGAGCTCTTAACCTCAAGGCTACTGCCCTACCCCTAGGGCCACATCACCACTTACACTGTTCTCATGGTTAATTGGAGATAAGAGTCTCACAGTCTTTAATGCATGGGCTGATTTTGAACCATGATCTTCAGTTCTCAGCCTCCTGAGTAGCAAGGATTACAGGCCTAGGCCCAGCAATAGAAGCCCATACCTATAATCCTAGCTACTCAGAAGACTGACATGAGGATTGCAGTTTGAAGCCAGCGAGGCCAGGAGAGTCCATGAGACTCTTATTTCCAATAAATTACCAAAAAAATTCTAAAAAAAAAAAGCCAGAAGTGGCTCAAATAGTAGATCACTGGCTCTGAGCAAAAGAAACTCAGGGACAGCACCCAGATCCAGAGTTCAAGCCCAAGAAATAGCCAAAAAGTAAAAATAAATGGTAGCTTCAGGGTGCTAAAAGCCATCAAATAGTAACAACATTGACAATTATCCAGCGTTCTCAATGAGTCAGGCAAGAGAGAAAAGAATTGCACTCAGAGCCCACCTTTGCCCATGAACATATTAATTTGCTTCCCTTAAAAAGTTCTGAATGAGTTTATTGTCTCTGAACATGGAGAAATAGTTTGGGATACTGAAATACTTGGAAAGCACACTCTCAAGACAGTCCTTTCCAGTCTACTGGCTATGACAATGTGCTACAGATTTATGAGGGATGGTGTGTATGTGGGCTTTCTTTGTTAAATAGTTTGAATTATTGCAATGATGTAGTGCAAAATCCTAGCATGCCAACATTTCTCAAAATGTGAGCCACAAGCCCTCCTTCGTAACATCTAACAATCTAGTATGGGGGACATTGTTCTAGAAGTTAGCTCTCCATAATTATTAATTGCTCATACATTCATACATACAAAGGTAAATTCTTGGGGTCTGGGAGCATGGCCTTGTGGAAGAGGGCTTGCCTAGCCTGCATGAAGCCCTGAGATTGGTTCCTTGGTACCACATACCAAGAAAAAGCCAAAAGTGGTGCTTGGCCCAAGTGGTAGAGCACTAGCCTTGAGAAAGCTCAACGAGAGTGCTCATGCCCTAAGTTCAAGCCCCAGGGCTGGTGGAGGGGGGTATGGTGGGGTAGAGAAGAAACAAATGTGAATTCTTGGCCATTGTGATGGAAAACAAAAGAAAAAATATGCCAACAGTAACATTCCTTAGGAGAAAGTTAAAAAATACTAATTCCCATAGATATTTGGTAGTGTTGAAAGGGATGACACTGATGATGACACATTACCTTCTTCCTTAAGCTGCTTTGTTGAATGACAACTCCTTTGCAACAACTACTTAATAGCAACAAAAATACATATCATGAACAGATTTGAAGCTTCTTGCAAGCTTAGAGATAATTCCATCCTAATGTAAAAATTCTCTGAATGCTCCATTATTCTTTGAACTGATTACCAGCATTCTGTCCTGAGCACTCAGCTTCAGGTTGGTCCAGTTCTCACCCTAGAGTTCCCAGACTAGCACTGGAGACACAATGTACAGAATGACCCTCATTTTACAAGGGAAGATGATAAGAGGTCAGACCCTGAGTTTTCCTCTGAAACTTAAGTGGATCTCACATCTGGGTTTCCTGAAGTCTCCAGTTTAGTCTTCATTCAGGGCTTCCTCCTTGAATCTAACAGAAAGGAGGGAAATGATGTGAACTTTCTAAAAGAAAGGAAACTGTTCAGTGTCTTTTCTCTAGCAGAGCACCAGCCAGGCTTGTAAAGTGTACACCAGACACTCAGTATCAAGAATATAAAAATCACATTGATGGTCACATTCCAGTGAAGATTTCTGATGAGGTTTTAATGATTCTGTCTTATATTGTCTCGTTCTCTCACTTCTTCTCTCTCTACTTTTGTTTTCAAGGACAAAGCATTGATATGTAAATTCAATCCTCTAACCTCAGTTTCTGATTACCAGGATTGCAGGTCTGTACCACTATGCCTGGTCTTGTCTCATATTTCCCTTTAACTACCTTTTTATACATAACAATATGTAATATGGAGCAGGCATGGTAGTTTACACCTGTAATAATAGCTACTCAGGAGGCTGAGATCTGGGGATCATAGTTCCAAGCCAGCCTGGGCACTGAAGTTCATGAGAGTCTCATCTCCAATTAATCACCAGTAAAATGGAAGTGGTGCTGTGGCTCACAGGGTAGGGTGGTAGCCTTGAGCTGCAGAGCTCAGGGACAATGCTCAGGCCCAGAGTTCAAGTCCCATGACCCACAAAAAAAATGTAAGGTGAAAAAAAACCCTTATAGCAAAACAATCCTTAGCAGAAAGAACAGCGCTGTAGGAATATCAATACCAAACTTCCTACTCTATTACAGAGCTATAGCAATAAAAACAGCTTGGTACTGGCACAAGAATAGGCCTGAGGATCAATGGAATAGAACTGAAGACCCAGAAATCAACCCACAGATCTATGGCCACTTAATCTTCAATAAGGGAGCCATAAAATTGGATGGAAAAAGACAGCCTCTTTAACAAAAGGTTCTGGAAAAATTAGTTAAGCACCTGTAGAAATTAAAGTTGAATCCGTACATGTCATCCTGAACCAGAATCAATTTCAAATGGATAAAACACCTTGAGGTAAAAGCAGATTCCCTGAAAACTTTACAGGAAGGAATGGGAGAAACACTAGGACTCCGTGGCTTAGGTCAAAACTTCCTTAATAAAGGCCCAGAAACAAAACAAATTAAAGAAAGTTTGGATAACTGGGACTGCATTAAACTTCAGAGCTTCTGTGTGGCAAAGGACATAGCTAGCAAGCTAAATAGAAAGCCCATAGAGTGGGAAAGATCTTCACTAACCATACAACAAAGGCCTTATATCATGCTATAATTCCTTTTTTCATATATTTTTATTGTAATTAATAGAAGGCTTACATTATATTCACCAGATAGAAGGTGCATTACTTCACATACATTGATACCCCTTCTCATGTCTTGGTCCCCATTTCCCTCCACCCAACCCCCTCCCCTCATCTTGTTTTCCTCCCTTCCCTATCCGAGTTCAAATAACCAAATACGCATATATACAATATATCAGATAACCAGGTGAAATACTATAACAATATGAGATAACCAAGGGACAGAAAAAAAGATGAGAGATAATATAGTACATTAAGGACAATAATCACTCATTATATATATTATATTGCTTCAATATATATATTATATTGTTTCTATATCCTGTAGGTTCTTTCATTTAGCATCATTCCATATGGCCTTATGTACCTAGGTTTTGTTCTATTGTAAATCTCTCTACTAGGAGAGACCAAGGTTTCTACTGATTATGACAAATGAGGGAAACCATTGAGCCTATGTTCCTTTGAGTCTGGCCTATTTCACTTAATACGATTTTTTCTAAGTCTTTCCATTTCCTTACAAATGGGGCAATGTCATTCTTTCTGACAACAGCATAGAATTCCATTGTATATAAATACCACATCTTGTTGATCCACTTATCAACTGGGAGGCATCTGGGTTGGTTCCATATCTTTGCTATGGTAAATAATGCTGCAATTAACATCATTGTGTTAGTAGATTTGGTATGTCCTTGTTTCTGGATAATAGGGTAAATGCCAAGTAGTGGAATTGCTGGGTCATAGAGGAGTTCTATGTTTAGTCTTTTAAGGAACTGCCATACTGCTTTCCATAGTGGTTGAATGAGTTTGCACTCCCATCAACAGTGTAGTAGTGATCCCTCCTGGCCATATCCCCTCCAGCATATATTGTTATTAGTTTTCTCGATCCTGACCATTCTAACTGGAGTGCAGTGGAATCTTAAGAGATGTTTTTTGTTGTTGTTGTTGTTCATTCTGATGTTTTTTCATATTTTTATTGTAATTAATGGAAGGGTTACATGCTATTTGCCAGATAGGAGGTGCATTAATTCACATACATTGATACCCTTTCACATGTCTTGATCCCCATTTCCCTCCCCCCCCTCATCTTGTTTTCCCCCTTCCCTATCCAATTTCAAATAACCAAATACCAATATATCAGGTAACAACGTGAGATACTGTAACAATATGAGATAACCAAGGGACAGCAAAAGAGATGAGAGATTTACATTTCTTTTATGGCCAGAGACGTCGAGCATTTCTTGATGTGTCCGTAGGCCATTCTTATTTTTTCTTCAGAGAAGACTCTCTTTAAGTCTTTGGCCCATCTTTTAATGGGATAGTTGTTTCTTTGGAGATTAGTTTTGGAGTGATTCAATTTTTTCAGCTGATATATTTTAGATATGAGGCCTTTATCTGTTGTACAGTTAATGAAGATCTCCCATTCTGTAGGCTTTCTAGTTTATTTGCTAGCTAATTTCTTTGCCATTCAGAAGCTCTGCAGTTTAATGCAGTCCCACTTATCTAGACTTTCTCTGAGTTTTTGTGTTTCTGGGTCCTTATTAAGAAAGTTTTGACCTGTGTCAAGGAGTCCTAGTGTATCTCTTATTCCTTCTTGTAAAGTTTTCAGTTTTTTTACCTCAAGGGCTTTGATCCATGTGGAGTTAATCCTGATGCAGGGTGACAAAAAGGATCTAACTTTAGTTTACTGCAGGTGCTTAAGCAGTTCTGCCAGCACCACTTTTTGATGAGGCTGTCTTTCTTCCATTCTATTTTTTTGCTCCCTTATCAAAGATTAGGTAGCCATAGGTCTGTGGTTTAATATCTGGGTCCTCAGTTCTATTCCATTGGTTTTCAGGCCTGTTCTTGTGCCAGTACCAAGCTGTTTTGGTCACTATAGCTCTGTAATAGAGTCTAAAGTTTGGTATTGGAATTCCTCCTGTGCTGTTCTTTCTGCTAGGAAGTGTTTTTGCTATACGGGGTCTTTTATTATTCCATATGAAATTTTGGATTGCCTCTTCTATTTCTTTAAAGAATGAGATTAGGATATTGATGGGTATTGCGTTGAATTGGTAGATAGCTCTTGGCAAGATTGCCATTTTCACGATGTTAATTCTTCCAATCCAGGAGCATGGGAGGTTTTTTCATTTCCTCGGTTCTGCTTTAATTTCCTTTTTTCAGGGTTTTAAAGTTTTCATCAAAAAGTTCCTTTACATTTTTAGTTAAGTTAATTCCTAGGTATTTTATTTTCTTTGAGGCTATTGCAAAAGGAATTGCTTTCCTAATTGTTGACTCATTCCTCTCACTGTTGTCATAAAGGAAGGCAGTTGGTTTTTGAGGGTTAATTTTACACCCTGCTACCTTGCCAAGGGTTGAATCAGCTCAAGCAGCTTGAGAGTGGAGTCTACAGGGTTCTTTAAATACAGAATCATGTCATCTGCAAAGAGGGAAACTTTCACTTCCTATTTCCTTATTTGGATCCCCTTTATGCTTCCTTCTTGCCTTATTGCTCTGGCTAGGAATTCTAATACTATGTTAAAGAGGAGTGGAGAGAGTGGGCATCCTTGTCTCGTTCCTGATTTTAGAGCGAATGGCTTTAGCTTTTCGCCGTTATGTATAATACTATCTGTGGGTTTGTCATACACAGCCTTTATTATATTGAGGAATGTTCCATGGATTCCTAGTTTCTCCAGAGCTTTTAACATAAAGGGGTATTGGATCTTGCCAAATGCCTTTTCTGCATCTGTTGAAACAATCATGTGATTCTTGTCCTTGCTCCTGTTGATGTGTTGAATTATATCAATTGATTTGCGTATGTTGAACCAGCTTCACATCCCTGTGATGAATCCTGCTTGGTCATAGTGTATAATTTGTTTGGTGAGTTGCTGAAGACAGTTAGCCAGTATTTTGTTGAGAAGTTTTCATCAATATTCATCAAAGAAATGGGTCTATAGTTCTCTTTCTTTGATGAATCTTTGTCTGGTTTGGGGATGAGGGTTATAGTGGCTTCCTAGAATTGATTTGGCAAATAGCCTTCATTTTCAATTTCGTTGAAGAGCTTGAGGAGTATTAGTGTGAGCTGTGCCAAAGCACCTTATAGAATTCAGCTGTGAATCCATCTGGCCCTGGGCTTTTCTTGGATGGACAGTCTCTTATTGCCCTTTGTATTTCAGTGCTTGAAATATGTCTGTTTAGTTGGATTAGGTCTTCTTGGTTCAGTGTGGGTATGTTAATATTGACTAGAAATTCATCCATTTGTTCTAGATTCTCAAATTTATTGGCAAAAAAGTTTGAAAAGTATTCCCTCATGACGCTCTGGATCTTGGTAATTTCTGTCGTGATATTACCATTCTCATCTGTGATTTTGTTTATTTGGGTGTGCTCCCTTCTATTTTTGGTAAGATTTGTTAAGGGTCTGTGAATTTTCATTCTATAAATTCTAAAAGTTTTTTTTTTTTTGCCAGTCCTGGGCTTGAGCTCAGGGCCTGAGCACTGTCCTTGGACTTTCTCAAGGCTAGAGCTCTACCACTTGAGCCTCAGCACCACTTCTGACTTTTTTCTATGTATGTGGTACCGAGGAATCGAACCCGGGTCTTCATGCATGCTAGGCAAGCACTTTAACCACTAGGCCAAACTCCCGGCCCGTTTTTTTTTGTTGTTGTTAACTGTAGAAAGTTCCAGTTGGCTTGTTGAAAAAGTTAATAAGTGGGACAATTTAATTGCAAAATGAAACTTAAAATTTTCTTGTATAATCTCCCACAGGAAGAAAAAGAAAATTAGTGCAATTTAAGTATAGGCATGCTTCTGAAATTTAGGTTTGCTTACTCATGTACATATGGTCTTGTTTAAATATTTTATTCCATATGATGTCTTTAAAGGAATTTGTAATGGATTGAGTATAGTAATCTAATATGACATAACATTTTAAAATTCTCATTATTTTAATTCTGAGCCTGTTGCTAAGTATATAGTGGTATCAAATAACCATTGCTCTTATTTGTTTTTAATAAAACTTTCCAAGTTATTTGAAAGATTAGCATAACCTAGCACTAATCTGCCTTCTAGGGAAATAATTTTCAACTTTGGATAAACATGAGAATTACTTGGGGGGTTTATTAACTTCTCTAATGCCAAAGGCACCATATATAAATTAAATATAAATATTATGTTGGTAGAATATAAGCTGCACTACTTTCAAAAGCTCCCAAGATAATTCCTTTGTGCAGCCAGTTTAAGAAACACTACCACTGAGAACTTAATTAATCATCTTTGTCAACTTTTTAAATTAAAATACATTTCAGTATGCCTTCCAGGAAGCCATTCATTTTTATCAGACTGTACATTGATGATTAAAGAAAAAACTTAAGATAATAAATTTTATTTTCCTTTTTGATAGGAATCAATAAATTCCTAATGATAAAGTTAGAGTCTGTGCCCTGATATACAGGGAAGAAAGTTCACAGCACTCTTCAGATTCTCAATGTTGTCTTTCTGTAGTAGATGGAAAATGGCTGCGTAAGAAGTATGTTTAATTACTAATGTGAACTTGACTTTGATCCACACAAATACCAAGTTCCTTTCTGTAAAGTATATATAATATGAAGCTAAATTGTACATTACTTATACACTATATCAAATTATTCAAATTCTTTTTTGCAAAATTCTTTCTGCAACATCAGGGGTAATATCCCATACCTTTCTATCTCTAGACAAACATTCTGCATTCGAGTCTGTTTGTATTTGTTTTATTTTGTTTCTGTTTGGAGATGAGTTCTCCTTAACATTGTCTGGGCTGGCCTCTAACTTATAACCTTCCTACCTCTGCTTCTCATGTAATTGGGATTACTACTATACACCATCATGTCTGGACTGGACATATATTTTATAAATCAAATAAAATGATATGCAAAAGTGGACATGTTAGCTACAATTCAAAAGACAATCTTAGAATATGAGTAAAATAAAGAAGTTTTCTACTTTCTGATCAATGATTCATTATTATTTATAGATGAACTGGAAAAGCAAAGGATAGTTCAGTGAGAAAAGCCTCTAATTCTTCCAAAATGAGGAAGAAAATAGGAATTTTCTAGCAAAGAGGAAAAAATGGTTGTCTTAAGACTATGAGGCTAATATTATTTTTATGAGTGCTTCTAAAGTTATTCAATGGAAACTTAAGAATGGAAAATAATGGAGAAGTCATAATTGTATAAGAACTTTTTGAAGAAATAAAGGCTAGTTGCTTGACTCCAGATTTTATTTTCCCTGTTCTCCTATTACAAATTGAGAATCTTTAAACTATCAAACCTGAATTTCAAAATGCTCCAACATCTTAAACATTTTAAGTGCTGACCATATAAATAGTAAATTTCATACCTCTTTTCATGTTCAGGATTGTACTCAAAGTACAAATATACTACATATACTCTAGAAATGTTTCTTTTATATATAAATATGAAATATATGAGCATATATAATACACGTAAGACAAATTTTTAGTCTTGTATTTCATCACTAAGATAGCTCATTTTGTACATGCAAATATAGTCTAAGATCTGAAAACAAAATCCAAAATCTGAAACATACTTTCTCCTATTCATTTTGTATAAGGAATAATCAGCCTATACTTCATAAGGTTTTATATAAGACATAGTAATTGGATTGATATAGTAAGCATAGGATTTAATTATGTCCCATAATAAGAGTGTTTCTACTTAAAGGCCATTGATTTTTCTCATTTTTATTAATTAGGTATTTTACCAAAAATGTTTATATCTAAAGGTATAAAAGGTTGTATGTTATTTTCTTCCTTAAAGCTCTTTCTTCCCCCAATATTGTTCCAGGGTACATTTCTTGTTTCATTTCTGGGTAATGCATGCACTGACATGACAGTTATTCTTTCATTTAAAGATAGTCATGTTAATATCCTTAATATGTGGCTATTAAATACAAAGAGTACAAGAGCGAAGAATAAATAACTGCATACCCAAAGCTATGGACATGGTAATGGAAATATAAACATAACTGTATAGACATAAAAACCTATGACTCTATAGACATAATGTTTTATTTCATAAATTAATATGTTTCTATGACATACAAACCCTTAGCCTAATTTTGATTAAGTTCTAAATACTAAGTTCCAGTAATTGCAAATAGAGATTCCCCCCTTGATTGATAAACTTGTCATTTAAAATATGATGTAAAAAATCAATGTTAATAAATTCTTTAATAAAAAAGGGAAAAAAAAGATAGACATGTTAAGCCCAGAATTTGTGCCTCATACTTGTAACTCTATCTACTCAAGGAGCTGAGATCTGAGAATGAAGGTTTGAAGACAATGTAGGCAGGAAAAGTCATGAGATTTATCTCTAGGTAGCAAAAGGAACTAAAAGGCCAGAAATAAAGTTGTGTTTCAAGTCATAGAGTCTTAGCCTTGAACACAAAAACTTATGGACAGTGTCCAGGCCCTGAGTTCAATACCTGGGATTTTAACAAACAAAAAGTAAGAATGTCAGATTACTGATTCTTTTGGTTAAAATTTCCAACTGGTATTTCATACAGGATAACATCCAGAAGTGCTTTTATTGAACTATGTTTGTTAACTTGTTTCTCTTACAGAGAATACTTGAAGCATGCTTTCACCTTTCAAATATTTTGGCTATCATCAATCTAATGATTTCATTCTTTTTGTTTCCTTAGACAGAAAAATTTCATCAAACTTTTTGCCACGTGGCCAAAATCTGCTATTTAGTGTGCTGTAATTGAAAAGTCAGTACTCCTCCTCCCTCTCCTTAGATATACAAAAACAAAAACAAAACAAAACAAAACAACAACAACAAAACCAGATGCAGATGCAGTGATTAGAGTGTACTGTACCTGGCTAAGGTAAATTTAGATGTATAAACATTGTTTTATATGTGTTAGAACAAAGCATGTTCTTTCTCATTGCTCTTAAATGAATGTTTAATAAATTTGCTGCATATCAAGAGAAAGAATCCAGACAAAGACTAAATAAATGAGGTGATATTTTAAAAGTTAATGAGTGAGGTGCTTTGATCTATGGCTTCATTATTGTGTTTTCATTGCTTTACAGAGCTCTTAAAACATGAGCTGAGATGGAAAGGGTAGGTAAGGTCCTTTCAATTTAACCTTTGAGAGTAAGCAATAAAACATTCCAGTGTTTACCAAAGGGCTGTATAAACTCTTTGGTATGGTAGAAAGAAAGGAAATATAATATTTCAATTAATATTTTTTCAATTAATCTTTTTAACATAATAAAATGAACAGTAAATTGTATTTAAAGTGATTAAGGATATATATATATATATAGTGGGTGGGAGCAAAATACAATAAACTATGTTTTTAAAAAATTTACTCCCTTGTCAAAGATTAGGTAGCCATAGGTCTGTGGTTTAATATCTGGGTCCTCATAGCAAAGATATGGAACCAACCCAGATGTCCCTCAGTTGATGAGTGGATCAACAAGATGTAGTATTTACACACAATGGAATTCTATGCTGCTGTCAGAAAGAATGACATCTCCCCATTTGTAAGGAAATGGAAAGACTTAGAAAAAAATCATATTAAGTGAAGTAAGCCAGACTCAAAGGAACATAGGCTCAATGGTTTCCCTCATTTACCATAATCAGTAGAAACCTTGGGCAGAGATATGCAATAGAGCAAAACCTAGATACATAAGGCCATACAGTATGACGCTAAATGAAAGGACCTCTAGGATATAGAAACAAAAGCCATATAATGAATGATTGTTGTCCTTAATGTACTATGTTATCTCTCATCTCTTTTGCTGTCCCTTGGTTATGTCATATTGTTACAATATTTCACTTTGTTATCTGATATATTGGATATATTTGTATTTGGTTATTTGAAATTGGATAGGAAAGGGGGGGAAAACAAGATGAGGGTGGGGGTAGGGGAAGGGAAATGGGGACCAAGACATGAGAAAGGGTATCAATGTATGTGAAGTAATGCACCTTCCATCTGGCAAATGTAATGTAACCCTTCTATTAATTACAATAAAATTATATGGAAAAAATTTACTCAATATTTCCATTTCAAAAAGAAGTTCTATATATGATATTTTACAGAAACAATATTTTGATGTTTATTTTATTTTATGTAGATTTCAGCATTTATTGGTTTCATGACCTGTACTTGGTCACAGTTTTAAAGCATTAAAAGTCAGACTTTTGCCCCTTTTGCTCCATCCATCAGATAATGCATAAGCATAGTTCTATAATCACACTTTTCATGTCAACTTATTTTTTAAACCTATAGATTATTTTATCAAAAATTCCACAATACTCTGGACTTATTTTTACAAATATACAGAAAAGGCCAATTTGAACTAGCATAAACCAAAAATGACATATTTCATAGCTTCTGAGTTGCCTCATGCAAACTCATACCAACAAAGCAGCTTTCTCCATGGAAAAGACTGGAACTAGATTCTTAAAGAAGACATTCCACCTTCACTTTTCTCTGCTCCTGTCTTGTTTTTGTTCCATTGACAGACTCTTGGATTCCAATTCTTCTAGAAGCTGGACCAAGTTTGAAGTCCTCCTCCATTGAGGAGGAATTCTAAATTCTCTTGAGAAAGAGTTTTGAATGGTCCAGCATAGGCTAAATGTCCAGCCAAGCATGTTTATTTTGTGTCATGTAGCACAATATCATGGAGACAGCTCTGTGGAAGATAGGGTCTTGTGGCAACAAGGTAGCTATCCTGTGCAAAAAGTTTGTTTATTGATTTATTGGTTGCTTGATTGTTGGTTGTGGGGCTTGAACTCTGGGCCTGGGCATTGTCCCTGAGTTCTTCAGCTCAAAGCAACTGTCCTACCCCTTGAGCCACGGTGGCACTTTTGGTTTTCTAGTGGTTAATTAGAGATGAGTCTCACAGCCTTTAGTGCCCTTGTTGGCTTTGAACTGTGATCCTCAGATCTCAGCCTTCTGAATAGCTAGGATTACAGGCGTGAGCCACCATGCCCAGCTCTATGCAGAAAGTTTGAAGGGCCAGAAGACTGACAATATTCCATCAATGGAATATTAATATGTAACTAGCAAAGTAGAGTAAATTATAATATGTAATATCTGAATATGTAACTAGGATCATATCCGTAAATTACATGACTAGTATGGATAATTCATATCAAATGGATTCAAGCAGCTCTCTGCTTCCTGACTCAATTACTAAGATTGAGAAAACTATGAGACTGAAAAAACTCATAGGCAGGCCTCATAGTGAGCCTTATAAATAAAAGTACATCAAATGGCTATTGCTGTGGACAATTAGCATAACTCAGGTAATTATTATAGTAAAAAATACATTTAAAACTTTATTTTTCATTAGGATGGTAGTAAAAGTCTATTACTTTTCATAAATAATGGTGCTTTTAGTATGATTTATTACTGTATAATTTCCTTTAACTTGGATTTTATCTCTGTCACTGCAGTAAGTTAATAAAAGGAATAAAAGAAGCAATATCTATGCTTATTTAATAAAAGGTATCTTCCCACAGTGTTCTTCATTAAGCACTACTTTTATTAATATTATTTTTTGCTTTTTGTTCATTTTTGGTGGTGGTCCTAGGGTTTGAACTCAGGGCCTGGGTCCATCCCTGAGCTTCTTTTTCTTAAAGCTGCAGCTCTGCCACTTGAGCCACAGCTCCCTTTCTAGCTTTTTTGATAGTTTAGTGGAGATAAGATATTACAGACTTTCCAATCTGGGCTGGCTTCAAACTATAACTACAGTATTCAGATCTCAGCCTCCTGAGCAGCTCGGATTACAAGTGAGCCACTAGTGCCTTGGTAAGCACTAATCTTAGGTTTTGTTTATGGTTATGGTTCTTGAATTTGAATTTGGAGCTTGGGTACTGTCTCTGAGCTTTTTTTTTTTTTTTGCTCAAGGCAAGTGCTCTACCACTTTGAGCCACAGTGCCACTTTCAATCCTTTTTAACAGTGGTAATAATTTCATTAACCATTGGCATGATATTTGTGTGGGGTAATTGTACTTTTTTCTGTAACTTTTGTACTATGTAAAAAAGATTTTGTTGTTTTATTTAACAAAAATCTTTTTGAGAATTGGCTCACCTATACATTTATTCTTATTCTTATTATTTGCTTTTTATTTTTGTTGACACATTTTCACTGTGTACCCCAGAATGTTCTAAAATTGCTCTGGAATACAGTCTGGCCTTCAAATTATGACCTCCAAATTGATGAGATTACAGGTATGCACTACTCCAAGTTTTTTGCATTGATTCTTAGCACATCATATGATCTATATTAAGTGTCCATATATATATATATATAGGAATATATATATACTGATTTTTCTTACCTATGATTTTGATATTGCCATACGCTATTTCATTTTCCTAGGCAATATTAATAAAATGCAGAACTTAAAGTCTGATCATGGCTAAGATTTCTTCTAGCTCTCATTAGTTTTAACAAATGCTAATTATTTAACACATGAACATGAATCCCAATTTACAAGACAAAGAGAAAAGTTCGTATCTCATTCTTTTGAAATTATAAAACAATATTTTATGCTCTTCTATTGTCAACTATCATAAGAATCATTTTTTTGTCATACATCTCTGTGGACTTCCAAGAACCCAAAATAAGATTTTAAAAAGCCAAAATAAGTTCATATTTCTAGCACCATAAAGGTTAAAATGCAGTAGCTGCCTCGTATTGCTTTTATTTCTGTACATATCAAGCAGGCAGTTTCTAAGAGTCAAAACTTAGAAGAAGAGAAAAGAGGAAGATAAAGCACTATTTTTAACCGGGGGGAAGGCCAGTGATTTCAAGGAGCACATAAAAAGCTGACTTCTAACATTTCAGGACACAGATGATCCATTCCCCTCTCCTGCTGCCCTTAAGATTTGTTATTTGAATGAACACATAAAAAGGAAACAATAAATGTATTATTTTCAGCCCCAGCAATGCAAAGTAAGACAAAAAGGTTCTATGAGGGCCAACACTTGGGGACTTGAGATGGGAGTTACAGATTTGGTGCCATGTACCAATTTTCCAAGGAAGTTCACTAAATCCTTTCATTTCCCTAAGCTTCCTTTGCAAAGTCTATTGAAATAAGAAGTATGAGCTCACTTTTATTCTACTTTTAGCTGTAAACATATTCTTCTTGGGATGTCTATGTGTTATATCCATTTTAAACCAATTTCTTCTTTCTGTACATAGTTATTTTTTTCCTCCTTGTAGTGGTTTGACACTTTAACCTCTTTCCTTGGAATCTGTTCAATGGATGCAAATAATTTGATATTTTCAAAGCAAACTATAAAGAGACTGACAGACATTCCATTGCATTTACTCCTTTTTTTCACTACAAAGCAAATATATTTTTATTTCCAAAAAGTTTGTTTTTTGTGTGTTTTTTAAGCTCACTGATTTATTATTCTTTGCAGAGTTGTGTTTCACCCCAAATTCATGTAGTTTGAACCTCCAATCAATTAGATCCTGGCTATATATGGAGATAGGAAACAAACTAAAAATGAGGTCATTATGTGGGCTGTTTTCCAATATGACTGTGTCCCTATCAAAAGAAGTAACTAGGGCACGCATGAAGATGAAAGACCTCATGAAAGCACAGTGTAGGCTGCCTTCCAGGTTCCAAGATAAGGGAGGTAGAAGAAATCAACTCTGTGGTATAGAGATCTTGATGTCAAATGTTTAGCCTCCAGAAGCTTCTTTTAAGTCATCCAGTGTTTTTACTATGGCAGGCCTAGAAAATGAATGTGAGTCCTGAAGGTCTATAACTTCATGTCAAGAAGTTAATCTGTAGAAAATAACTAATATGATGTGGAAAACAAATTAGAAATTATATGAAGAAGAAGAAGAAGAAGAAGAAGAAGAAGAAGAAGAAGAAGAAGAAGAAGAAGAAGAAGAAGAGGAAGAGGAAGGAGGAGGAAGAGGAAGGAGGAGGAAGAGGAAGAGGAAAGGGGGAGAAGAAAGGGAGGAGGGGAGGGAAGGGGAGGGGAGAGAGTTGTCATTAAAATAAACTAGTAATAAATCATAGTAAGTGAAAAGACAAACAGGCTTTATTTTCACTAGGATGATGAATATACTTAAGATTTTACTCTTTTACAATTCCAATTAATCTGTAACATACACTCTTGTGAAAAGATCTCTTGAATGTCCTGGAGGCATAAAAGAGGGAGGGCCTATTTAGTTAATTTTAAATTGTCAGCTCTTTTCCCCACCATTCTTTCAGTAAAGTAAACTGTTCTGCTGAATAAGAGTGTTAAGGAAAAGCCCGAGTGAGTCACTCCAATTTGTTTCCACATTCTGAACAGTCAATAAAGGAATTTATTGCCTCATTAGGCATTTTGAGTAGTTTTTTGGAAACCTGGGTGACGTAAGACAGAAAAGTAACCTAGTAAGATGTTTTGAAAGAGGTTGCAGCTGAATTTGTTGCCTATTAGACTGGAATGACATGGTGATTTGTTTCAAGAAATAGTGCCAGGCTACAAGCCCGTTTCAACAACAGGACAAGGAAATTGTCTATTTTTAAGAGGACTAAAAAAAAATAAGGTAAACGCTGCTTTTAGAAATGTACGGTGAAGTGAGAGATACCAGAGGCTTGGAAGAGGGTTGGAGTCTTAAAAGTCCTAACTTAGAAAGAGTCAACCACTTGTAAGTAAAAACAATGAAAATCTGATCAGTGAACTGCTTAGCAGGCAAAGCACAAGATTGCATTCTGACTGGGTCTGGGATCACCCTTCTACTCTGCTTAGTTAGGTGTAGGTTCGAATACAGAGATTTGAAATCAAACTTCTTCCAACCAAAGCACCTATATTCTTTTGAGTTTGGCTGTGGGATACAAAGTCACTTTAGAAATCAAATGAGGGTAGGATTAATTTTCCCCCTCATTATTCACATTTGTACTACATTCAGAAATATGTCTTAACTTCTTTTAAAACTATTGAAAGTTAAATTGGTAGTTAGTAAAGTGGTATTGTTTCTGAATAAAAGAAGATTTTTGCCGCAGACATGATAAACAAACCCAGAAAGGAAAATAAGTGAAGAACAAATGATTTATGAATATATAGAGCACAGTGACTTGCTTTGTTAAAGGAATGCTTTTTGGCAGATAAACACATTAATCATATCAGTCTGTACTGCATCAAGAAAAAATAAGCACTTGACAGATTAATCATAATCAGCCATGAAACAAGTTCCAGAGAATTCTGTAATAAAAGGCATAGGAACATTTGTTTCTCATAATGAATATATATATATAAAACATATATGGCTGTGAATATGTATATATGGTAGATATACATATATGTGCCATTGAACAGATTTAAGTATCCATGAAGCTGGAGAGGAGAAATAAAAGGAGACATAATGGCTTAATCTGAATTCTCGCCTTGTTATAAAACAGATTCTCCCAAATAGTCTCATGTTCTTGTCAAAGAAGAGTCCAACTCTAGGAGAGCTTATAGGAAAGCATCATCCTTCACTCTTTTATGTCTTCTTGTTACCATTATTCCACTGGGCATCTAGAGAACAAAAACTGGAAGAGAAGTCTCTGGTACAAGGCACTGAGAAGGGGCCATTGAGAAGATATGTACGTGCAATCTCATTTTCCTGTTGAGCATCTCTCAGCACAGTTTTGTCATCTGCGAAATGATGAGACTTGAGATGCACGACTTCAAATTTCCCTTGATGACTATAAGGCAATTAACACATCAAACTTGGGGGTATGGAGATTAAAATCCAATTAAATCACAAAGAAAGGAGACTGAAAGAACCAAGAAGATGCAGTCCATCTCTTTCTAATTATGATTACAAAAGATAGAGTTCTGAGATGCAACTAGATGAAAATGTCTTCCACTTTACATAGCATTTCTTTTAAAGATGTGTGGGATATTGTGTGTTAATGATTGTCTATTGACTATGATGTTCATTGAGGCTCTCCTCAATGAAAAAGCGGCTCAAACAATAAATCTTTAATTGGTAAGAATCTAATAGGCATTTAGGGTGGTGTCCTTGAGCTCTACAACCCAAGGCTAGGGCTCTGGCATTTTGAGCCACAGTGCCACTTACAGTTTTCTGTTGGTTAATTGGAGATGAGTCTCACAGACTTTTGTGCCAGGGCTGACTTTGAACCACAATCCTCAGATCTCGGCCTCCTTTTTTTGCCAGTCCTGGGCTTGAGCTTAGGGCCTGAGCATTGTCCTTGGGCTTTCCTCAAGGCTAGTGTTCTACCCTGAGCCACCGCACCATTTCTGGCTTTTTTTTTTCTTCTATGTATGTGGTACTGAGGAATCGAACCTGGGTCTTCGTGCATGCTAGGCAGGCACTCTACCACTAGGTCAAACTCCCAGCCCCTTTTCTACAATTCTTTTTTTTTTAATATTTTTATTGTAATTAATAAAAGGGTTACATGATATTTGTCAGATAGAAGGTGCATTAATTCACATACATTGATACCCTTTCACATGTCTTGGTCCCCATTACCCTCCCCCTCTCCCCCACCCCTCATCTTGTTTTCCCCCCTTCCCTATCAAATTTCAAATAACCAAATACAAATATATCCAATATTTCAGATAACAAAGTGAGATACTGAAACAATATGAGATAACCAAGGGACAGCAAAAGAGATGAGAGATAACACAGTACATTAAGGACAACAATCATTCATTATATGGCTTTTGTTTCAATATCCTGGAGGTCCTTTCAATTAGCTTCATACTATATGGCCTTATGTATCAAGGTTTTGCTCTATTACAAATCTCTGCTAGTAGAACCCAAGGTTTCTACTGATTATGACAAATGAGAGAAACCATTGAGCCTAAGTTCCTTTGAGTCTGGCTTAACTCACTTAATATGATTTTTTCTAAGACTTTCCATTTCCTAACAAATGGGGCGATGTCGTTTTTTCTTTACTTGCCTTTGTATTTAGATATATCCGCTAGTGATTCATCTATGTTAGTCCATTTGGAGAACGGCTTAAACATCAAGATCTAGATTGAACCAAAAGTCCAGAACATTAAATTGGCTTTCTGCTCAAGCAGAGGGACTATCTGAGCACCCGTAATCTCCTGTACTAAAATACCCTTTCTCCTTGATTGTTGCTTCTTTTCAGATCTATTTTGGGTATCTCTAAAAGTGATTGTGAAAGTGCTTTCGAAGGGACTTTATCATAAACATGTAAGGTGTTCTGGATCTTATGTTCAATTTAATATTGATACTAGATTTAACGTTCTGAAAGGGGGACTGGAGATGTAGTGTTCACTGTTAGGATACTTGGTAGCAGGTAAGGCAAAACAGGAATGATTTCTAGCCACAGTGACTTAAATTAACTAACTGAACATAACAACAAGAAAATAAAGCAAAAATAAATCATTATATCATCGATTTCATGTAATTCTAGAGTTGTTTTGAATTGAAGAAATTTTAATGAGTAACATACATCTTATGTTATTTAAGATAATATGATATGAAGAAACTTCTTTTTACCCATTTATATTTCTTCCTTAAGTAAGATGAAGGAGTTCAGGGAATCTTGCATTAATGGATAAAAGTTGGGTTAATGAAGATTATCATTATTATCTGTATATTGTAGCTATTCAGAAGAGTTGAGCATTTAATATGATTTTAATAAAAGTAAGTTTCCTTTATCTGAGCTCTACAAAGATCAGTGACATTCCAAAATTGGATAGAACCCGAAGCATGTCTGCTTTAAAAAAAATTATTTCATTGTCAGGGTTATATAAAGAGGAGTTACAGTTACATTCACCAGGTAGAGGGTATATTACTTCTTGAAAATTAATACCCCTTCTTATGCTTTTGTCTCCCTTTCCCTCCCTCCAACTCCTCCCAGTCATCTTGTTTCCCCCTTCCCTTCCATATTTCAAATAAGCAAATAAATGTATATATAATATGCCAGTAACAAAGTCAGATATACTAACAATGTGAGATAAATCATAAGGGGGAACAGAAAAAGAAAAGAAATGACTTTACATAGTATATTAAGAACAACAATCACAAAGATAAACCTCTTGTTTCCATATCCTACAGTTCATTTTGCTTAGCCTCATCCTATATGGCAATATGTACATAGATATTTTGAACTATTGTGATCCTTTGCTAGGAGAATCCTAGATGTGTATTAATTATTACTAATGAGGGAAATATTTTAGCTTTATATCAACACCTCAATAGCATTTTCCCCTCCAAGTTCCTTAAAACACCATTTAAAGCACAGTTGTAATACTAACAAATGGGCAATGGCAAAATAATGTGGGTATCATATACCAAAAACCCAATAAACTCTTTATTTCCTTTTTTTTGGGTCAGTCACTTATTCTTATCTCCACCTCTCAGTTTCTTTTCACAATTATTTTTCTCAATCTTTTTCTAAATTTTCAAGCACAGTATCTTCATTTCTGCAGACTACCATGTTACATGCTCCTCTAATATATTTCATTAACATTTTCATCTTCATAAAGTCTCAGCTTTTAATATGATCATTAGAGATTTTTAAAATATATTTTATATATGTATATATATTTCTCCTCACATGTTTGCCTATTGCAATAATCCTGAATCTCTTTTGTGGAACCTCCCTTTATGTCTCTATTTTTCTCTTTCCCCTTCTCATTCTCCATCGCATTTTCTTTTCCTTTTTCCTTTTTCCTGTCTCTCTGTTCTCCTCACATGGCTTTAGGAGTGACTTCTAGAGCCTACAAAACTACTCTTCAATTTCAAATTACAATGTAGAAGACTTTGTGATGATTTTCTTATAAGATTAATGTCTGTAATACTTCATAATTTGATCCACCATATCTGCATATAATTTTCCACTTATTGTTGTTAAATCACTATTATTTTTGGACATAAAACTTTCTGCGTTAAATATACATAAGATTATTTCTTGTAATGGTATCACTTCCTATAATCTGTGGACACTTAGATATTTTTATCTTTCAAAACTCAAAACTTTCAAAATATGGAGCTGGGAGCTTGGCCTTGTGGTAGAGTACTTGCCTAGCATGCATGAAGATTCAGGTTCAATTCCTTGGTACCACATATGCAGAAAAAAACAGAGGTGATGCTGTGGCTCAAATGGTAGAGCTCTAGTCTTGAGAAAGCCCATGGACAGGGCTCAGGCCCTGAGTTCAAGTCCCAGGACTTGAACAAAAACAAAATCAGAACACTTAATTTGATAAGAAAAACATTACTTATTGTTTCAAATAGGTTCCCTTATTGATATTATTTCTACAGATTCACATATTTAAAGACACAATTACACTTGTTTCTTCTCTGTTTCAGTGATCATTACATGTTTCGTCTGAAATTAAATCAATTTATACAAGCCTAGACCTTGAGTTCTCAAGACCCAGGAGAGGCAAAAAAGCAAACAAAAAAGTTACCCTTCAAAAATATGCATAGAATTTAACCTAAATTTAAATATGCTTAAGAATATGAACATTTGATAAATGATGCTAAATTTGTTCTTATTTCAAAAAACAGTCCAGTTTTTTAGGAATTAGAATGAAATAACATGTATAAACATAATTTCTCACCTGACCTTGCTCTTGCATATAAGGAATGAATTACTAAGTTAAGCCTTACTGGGCATATAAATATTGAGGTAACTTGTGGAAGTACTAACAAGAAGCTTAGACACTGCTTCATAAATAATATTCATTTATTGTTTATGTTTTATTATATGCTAGAAAATGCTTCTAGTGATTGGATAATATTTCTTCATAAAGTCTGCTTAATTCTCTGTCCAAAAGGCATCATAACACAAGCCTTCTACTATTGCTTATGCCAATGGAAAAGATGCTGTATTGGTTCTCATTCCAGCCTTTAGGTATTCATTGTGGAAAACCAAGGTAAGAGCCACAGGAAATTAAAGCAGAAGTGAGAGATCTGGTTCTTGGGCTTGTAGGATTTGTATTATAATGGAGATGTGAAATCAATTAAACAAATCCAGATACACACGTGCTATCCATCTCACCCGGGTATAAAGCAGCTTCCGGGATTTGATCAGCTTGCTGCTGTGCATTTACACATATTTGCCCTCTTCCTGAGAAACTTGATTTCTTATGGATTTCATGATAAATAGAAATATTCTCAAAGGCTCTTCTTTTCCTTTCAACAACTTAGATTGGAGCCTGTCTCTTTTACTTGGCCTTCTCTGGGCGGTACAAATAAATCATTTGACCATTATTACCTACTTTTCTGAGAGTGTTTTTCTGAGCAGATTTACATTCTAAAAATCTTCTGAGTACTTTCTTTGTTAGTTATCAAAGATCACCCATAGGTCAATGGAAGTGGCTGGATGGAAATGGCAACCTGTGTGGCCCTCTGTTGCATGGTGCGAATTCACAGGCCCTTGTGGCTGCATTCAACACAGGTGAAATGAATGTATGCCTTTGATGATGTGTACCATGAATTTCAACAGTGGTCTGAAACTGAGAAGTTTGTTTTAATTTTTAATGAGAATGTCTTAGCCTATGCTGACCAATCTTGTCCCAGGAACTGAAATTGTCCTATCCATGATCCTGATTTTAAGATCCTAACCTCCATTAGGAATAATTCTCCTATGAAGATGTAGTAACTTATTTTTCTTGGGTGGTCAAAACAAAGATTGTGTGGTATTTTTACAAACTATGATCCAGACAGCAAATGTTTCTAGAGCACTTTGTTTTCATTATGTTGGTGTCAATGAAAACTATTGGGTTTCCTGATGTTGTACCGAGATATCCTCTTTGGCATGTTGGGCCACTTTCCCAAGGATACTGCATGGTGTCTGACCATTATTCCAGAGGAAATAAATAATACTTTGATTGGTTTGTTGTGGATATAGTGCTTTCTCTGAGAACTACAGAAGGAAAAACATTGGACTAGGATGCTTTCCAGAAATAATAACAGCTAACCTCATCCTGTTGTGTAAAACCCCTTTGTACTTTGTTTTCTGTGTGTTCTATGGAAGTTTTGTTTTTCAAGGGCTGATCAGCTCAGTAAAACATTACTTTGCATTTGAATTTTATTTAAAGTTACAGGAGAAAAATGAAATCTTAGTGTAAGTTGATAAAAGTCACAATTAATGTTTTTGACTAAGTGGTTAAGTTACAAATCAATGTTTCTTTTACTTAGATTGTTCATGGTGATGTGAAGATAAGAATAAATAATGCAGTGTTTCACCTGACCCCAAGACAGTTCCCTGAAAACCAGGTAAATATTACAAAGATGATTTTTAGCATTATATATATATTCCCTTTATAGAAGAAACATTTCTCCATCAAGCGTGATCTACAGATTCCTTTAAGAATCTGTATTTGCTATCAAATTTAATGTGTATCATATGTCAATTCTCTCTGAAATACACAATGTTTCAGTAAAGCACATCCTTATGCATTAATACATTAATTCAATAAACATATATTAGTAGCATAATCAACCTTTTTGTAAACATACTAAGAAAAAAACAGACCCAAGACAATCTGCTTCACTTGTCTTTCTAGAGGAACAGGTTAAATAAGTGTAATGCTTCTTTACAAATAATTTCCCTTCACTAGAGAAATACATGCATATATATAATTTATCTAAAATTAAATTTTATTGGCAAATAATTTTAGAAATAAGTGCTTTGATACAACCTCAGGAAGATAATTTCAGTTCCTTCAATTATCATTTTTCTTCATGACCTTGAATAATACACACAGATATCTCATGATGGGTTTGCTTTTCTTTATTTCTCCTCCTTCCCTTTCCGTTCTTCCTTGTGCTCTATTTCCCTCTCCCTCTCCCCTTTCCTCCCCTCCTTTTCTGTCTCTCTGATAAGTGTTCCCAAATCTCTAATGTCTTTAGAAAATGCTTCTGTTCCCTATCCGACTTCAAATAACCAAATATGCATATATGCACTATATCAGGGAAGGGAAGAAAACAAGATGAGGGCGCGGGGTAGGGGGAGTGAAATGGGGACCAAGACATGAGAAAGGGTATCAATATATGTGAAGTAATGCACCTTCTATCTGATAAATATAATGTAACCCTTCTATTAATTACAATAAAATATATTCTAAAAACCACTTAGTTAAGAGAAATTGTGAGATTGTATGAAGAGATTCCCTTCTTGAATACTTGTTTGTTAAACCCATTATTTGAAATATAATGTAAAAATCCATGTTAATAAATTCTTTAATAAAAAAGGAATTATGAAACATAAAAAAAGAAAATGCTTCTGTATTGAATTTGAGACACAGACAATCTGCTCAGAGAACTTAGCACTCAAAGTCAGATTAGATATATTTATTTTATCAAGCAATTGTGATTGCTATGGTAAAAATTATTTTCACTTTTGTAATCATTGAAGTATGTTGTTAATTGGTTATGTATCTTCTCACATTATTAGAAAAGACTAATGCCATTTTGAGCCTAATTTTCTGTTTCTCACAGACTTTTTTTCATAGTTCTGTTTTTATTCTCTATACTAGATTTTACCAGAATCTTTCCTATTGTGAGACTCCAACCCTGTGACAAGGCACTTGATTTCTGGAGATTCATGCTTTTAATTATGAGAAAATTTCTTATATTATTTCCTTAATAATTTCTTCACTAGCATTTCTTCTAAACTCCGTGTACTACTCAATGTACTACTCACTGAACATTGAATTATCTGCATGGGCAATTTTAAGATAAACACATGCGTAAAATAGTTGCTTTCTCTCCTGTTTTCATTGTTTGATCTTTTCAACATACATTGACACATTTTTTTCAGACATTTGCTTAAGTTTCATATATACTAAATTTATTATTATCGCCTTTAATCTTTTCTGGAATTCTCTTTTTTTGGTGTCATTTTGTCTTGTTTTACTAAGGTAAAATGTCTTCTCTTTTCTTTCTTTTTTGTTTGTCTGTGGGCTTGAACTCAGGGCCTCCTGGGTGCTGTCTCTGAGCCACTTTGAGCCATAGCACCACTTCCAGTTTGTTGTTGTTATTGTTCTTTGTTTGTTTCTGTCTGTTTTGAGTAGTTAATTGGAGATGAGCCTCAAGAGGACTTTTCTGCCTGGGGTTGGCCTCAAAGGGATGATCCTTAGATCTTAGCCTCCTGCGTAGCCAGAATTATAGACATGAGCCACCCCTGCCCAGCTAAGGTAACATTTTTCTAATGTTAGAAGAGGATATGATAAAATGTTATCCTATTTGAAATTTTCCCTCAATGAATGTTTTGTTTTTCTAATCTACTTGATTACTTTTGTTTCTTTGTTTCACATATTGTCCTGCATGGATTCACAGTAATAATTCTTGACTATCAGTCACTTTCTTGAGATACTAAACATCTGATTAGAATCTGTATAGAAAATAGGCTTTCCTTTGAACTCATGGGTAGCACTTAGCATATTTCATGAGCAACAAACATGAAATTCTGTATCTCATGTTATTTCTTTTTATGTGAGAGTTACTTGCTATAAAGAACTTTTAATCTTCTATTTGTTGTATAAGCACTAGGGTTTCTTTTTACTTTTTGGTATAATACCTGTTATAGCTTTCCTTTAGGGAAAAGGAGCTCAGTGGGTGCTTTATATTGGAGAGATGATTATAATAGATATCTTTCACACCTGTATGAGAGATTCAAATAATCTTTCTATTTCTAGGCTTTAACTCAGTCATTATTACACTGGGAATGGAATAGTAGAGAATTCACACAAATAGCATGACTCTACTTGTCTTTTGGGAAGGAAATTGGTGACTATTTTTTCTTTCAAGTTTCATTGCTGAAGAGAAGCTTGGAAGGTGGTATGGGGTGGAGACTTGTAAGAGGCCAGATGAGCATCAATCCACAATGAGCCAACCAAAGTATTACTGCTAGAACAGAAGAGAATGGATTCAGATGTAATTCTGAAGCAAAACTGCAGAGCACGAGGATTTCTACCTTTAACTGGAAATGGTAGCAAGATGCTAGCAGTAAGAGACCAAAGAAGTCTGGAAAGGACAGAAGAGATGATATCTGCATCTTAAAAGTATAAAAGGGAGAAGGTGTTTGAAAAAGGTGCAAAGGAGAACAGCATGTGCAATCTACTTTCTTCAACACTACAAACTGAGAAAAGGCATGGCTAGGAAAAGCTGTATAGCCACTCAATAGTTTTAGTGGTGGACCAGCACTAAGGAATATGTAATGATAGATATAGAATGTCTACACTGCATGGGAAGTGAGGTGTGATAGAACATGCAAAAGGAAATCTCTAACTTCCCTACCCTTTCTAGATCATTATTATATTTATACAGGTCATTGTTTCTGAAGCAATCTGTCATCTGCAGGAAGCATCTCCCTTCACTTGTTTATTTCTTCTCTCCTCTCCCTTTTCTCTGTTTCTGTTTCTCATTCTTTTCTTTCTCTCCCTCCCTCCCTTCCTCCTTTCCTCCCTCTATCCATCCCTCCCTCCATTTCTCTTTGTTTCTGTCTCTCCCTTCCTCCCTCCCTTCCCCCTCTCTGTCTCTACCTCCTGCCTTCCCTCCCCCACTCCCCCTCATTCTCTTGCAACAAGCTGTTTCGTATATAGGTCAGGCTAACCTTGAACTTGCTATATAGCATTGTGTGGCCTTTGACTGCCCATTTCCTGCTTTAGCAGATGACAGGTCTGTAATACCACAACGCACCACTTTCTTCCTTTTAAAATGTGTCCAAAGGTTCCACCTTTCAGAACAACTATCTCAGTTCCAGATTTGGGGAGAGATTTTTATACTTTTAGCTGCTTAATAAATTTCTAATACAGCATCTGTTCAGTCAATACATATTTATGAAGTAAAGGAGAAGAGCAAATACTCATTTGGGAGGCAACTTCTTCACAGTGAGTCCTCATAGCTCTGTGTTTACATGTATCTTCTAACATTCAATTATTTCTTTCTGACCATTTTTTTCTGAAATAAAAGAGTAGGAAAATAATAAAGTTTTTAAATATAAATTGATATAGGTCCAAAAATACGTCTGCATTTTTCATTGTGTTTTGATCCCATACAATAGTCAGTGTAAATCTTGTTTCCTTAAAAGCTTCAAAGTTTATTAATTTAGCTACAAATTGGGGACAATTCACAAACACAAAATCAAATCCCCACTCTAATTTCATAGCAAGGAGGATTTGAAAGCAAGCTCTTCATTGAAGATTTCAGAATGGGAATCTGAACTTTATTTGCTCTGCTTATCAGAGTGTTAGGTCTAAACCTTTGTAATGGAATCAAAGAGTTCAGGAATGCAGTCTGTGGCCTAGAATTAACCCCTTAGGATTCTCTACCCTGTAGGTTAAATTTCATTAACAATTTAAGTCCCACAGTTTCACAAGGACTTTAGACCTAGTAACGTAAGTGCCTTAACTCAAATTGCAGTTCTGATTTCATCTAGTTTGCCTTTCATGGTTGTACTTTTAATCCAGCGTGTTCTTCCCTAATCTAAAACCTGATACTTATGAGATAAATATAATCTTCTCTCTACTAAGAGGCAGTACTAGCAATTGCATTGAACGTGTTGCTCTTTCTAGGCAGACAATCCACTACTTGAGCTAAGTCCTATTGCTGTGGTATTTTTGAGGTAGCATCTAGCTTTTTTCTCAGAGCTGACCTGAATCTCAGTCCTCCTATTTATGTGATCAAGTGTTGTTCCACCACAACTAACTCTTTTGCAAAAAAAAGTATCTTTAAATTATGTGCAAAAGGGTTTCCATTTAACAAACCAGTTTATGAATACAATTCTTCTTGATTAATGTCTCCCCTTTCAGTATTCCCACCTATGGCTCTCAACCCACCCCTTCCCTCATTTTTCTTACTTTGTAGGATTGATATTGAATTATTGATTATTTTCTGTCCGTCTCCTCTTTATTCATCTATACCTCTCCCCTTGACCTCACTCTACCCCTTTCAATTACTTGTTTCCTGATATTTATTTGGTTGAGCATTGACTTCACGTTTCTAAGGAATTACACTATTTGAGTTCTCCCTTGAAATTATTGTAGTTCAGTTAATACACTTGTATGTGCTTGCATACTGCCCAGTGTACTTATGTGTATATTTATAAATTAATTCTACCTTCTACATATGAGGGAAAACTTGCAAACTTTATCTCCTGCAACTTCATTTACTTCACTTAACATCATTTTCTCAGGTCCTTATACTTCTTTGCTAAAGCTGCAATATCATCCTTTCTAACCTCAACCAGCTTTTCTATTGGTTTAGCAGGTCTGTCTGCAACACCTAGAGCAAAGACGAGAATGAATGGAGTTTACTGACAAAGAAAGAGGCATATGGGGAAATTTTAGAAACATACATTTTCCAGAGTTTGAAATTTCTACCACAGATTAAAAATCAACTGGAGATCACAACTCCAGGTTAGCATTGAATTCATAGAAGGTCATCACTTAACAACAGCTTCACATAGAGTCAGACTCCAGCTTTTGACTATCCCTAAACAAACCATACAACTTGTGTGCGACTTTATTTTCTTCCCGAGGTGTCACTTCTCCATATTCTCCTGTATTTGGTTTTAGTTTCTTCTGTCTGAATCAGACTCATATTTCCCAGCCACTGTTGCTGTGGCTTCCTTAGTGAGCCATGACCTCCAGCTTAGCTGGATCATTTTGTACGGAGCACTCTGAAGCATCCATGTGTTTGGATCTGACAATATGTCAGAACAACTCACACCACACATTTCCCATCAGCTCCTCTGGAGCTATATTTCCTTTCCTTTCCAGATTTTATGCTAATCTGATTATCTCTCTATTATCTAGTATCTATCTATCTATCATCCATCTATCTTCTATCATCTGCAAATTTTTTGTTATTTTCTCTTAAGTAATAGCAAAGATTTTACAATTTTCAAAATTACAGAAGTTGAACTGTTTGTTATAATCAATCTGTTCTCTACTTCTTCAGTACACTGTTTTGATTTGATGCTCTGATCCCTCATTTGAAGTTCCCCTCTTTCCTTAGTAATCTAATCATAGTTTTCGCTGCTTTTTGTCGTTTATTTTGTAAAGCAACTCCGTTTAGTTCACTTTCAGCTCACCCACTTGACCACCCACACTGTGAACTTGAGGAAGATACTTTTTGCTACCCTGCTGAAGCTCCAAACCCTTGGGAGCCATACAGACTGCGAGGGCTTCAGACAAGAGTTATTTTAGATGGCCTGGGAAAATCTAATTAAGGGTCAAAGTGGTAGATGCTGTGGGAGGGCATTTGTCACTGACTAAAACAGATGACTCTTGACATATGCTCTCAGTGGAAAAACAGAAGCTACATGAATTTACTAGCATGATTTTCTATGTGTACGTATAGCTTTAAGTAAATGAGCTAGAAAAACGGAGTATTTTTTTAAATGATTTTACAAGTAATCTAGACTTGGGAGAAAATATAACCCACAATAAGCTAGTGATAATGAGATTTGTGATAAAAACCCAGTACTGGAATTGTTAGTACTCTTAAATGGTTCATAACTCTTGTCTTCTTTTGTTTAATGCCTTTCATTAATTATAAATGTATTGAAATCATTGTTTTAATTTGATAAATGAAATCTCGATGTATAATTCTGTAATTCTGATATTGTTATTAATAGCTTGGGTTTCCTTTTTAACTATCAAAGACACAAATTTTATTAAAAAATTGATCATAGGTTACAGAGTTTGACATGTTTCTGCTTTTATTTACCTAGTTTCTATCATAACTTTCATAATAATTTTAAATGACTATATAATATAAGAACTGGCCTCTTCTGCTTCTAGTTTATAGGCATTAGCAAATGAACAACTTTGGAAAATAATGTTTGTCCATCTCAATGGTGAGTTTCTCTTAAGAGAATCTTTTAGTATAAAATATGAGGAGTCATATTCCTATCTCCTGGCTATTTCACTGGTCAGTGGCTCTCTAACAGTGCTTCTCTCCCACACATGATCATCTGGATTCTTATGGAACCTTCAGATTAATGTTCAACTATTACAAGAGCAGAGATAAGTTCCCTGAGAACTTATCAAAAATACCATCTCTTTTATACCTAAAGACATCTATTGTCTCCTTATTCTGCACAGTTTTTCATCATAATGTCCAAGAGTAATTCATGTTATGATTGTTTCCAGCCATTGAATCTAAGATGTGTAAGAACTTATGTTGTTAGTTTATACCTAGAATTTTCAAAAGTGCTGAATACATGTTTATTCGACACAAGATAAAAAGAAAATTCAAAAAGTTTCAAGTTTTCTGGAAAGCAAATTTGTATATAAATTTATGTAAAATATATTGTATCCTACGTATATTATACATAGTATAGATAATAATATATATATGAAGACTATATAAAAAGTTGCTTTCCAGAAAAATTTTTAGTTTCATAGTAGTAAAATAAGAGGCAAATGTATACCATATGTCATTATTGCTTTAGTTTTTAACTATGTCTTCTTAGTATTATCTGTCCCTTTCCTTTATCCATATTTTATCAACAATTTTATCTGCTAAAATACTGTACAAAAGATTGTATGCCTTAACTGTTTTGAATTTTTTTTAGATGTTAGTCATTTTCCACCTGTGATAATAGGCCTTTATGATTTCTTTGTGTTTTGACATATCTTGGAGTTAAATATGCATGAAATCAAATATTTTAATGTTTCTTAAAATGAGGTCATAAACATTATGTTATAGATTTCAAGTTGTTTAATTTTGCTTGTCATTCACTACACTATTGGGACTTTTCACAGTACTATTTCCTACACTAATTTTCCTCCTTTTAAATATGTTACTCCATTTTATATTATTGTTTTTATGTCATTATTTTTACTATATAAAATTCAAGTATTCATCAATTGCATTCAAAGTGCTTGTTTTTATGGTTTTTTTTGTTTGGTTGGTTTTTTTTGGTGGGTCATGGGGCTTGAACTCTGGGGCCTGGCCACTGTCTCTGAGCTCTTCAGCTCAAGGCTACAACCCTATTCCTTGAGCCTCAGCCCCACTTCCCATTTTCTAGAGATTAATTGGAAATGAGAGTCTCAGGTCCTTTTGTGCCTGGGCTGCCTTTGGACCTTGATGATACTCAGCTCTCAGCCTCCTGAGTAGCTAGGATTATAGGCATAAGCCAACATGCCCAGCTATTTTCTTAATGCGTTTTTAAAAGATGATGATGATGGATCCTCTCATCGTTCCCTTTTTGATTATTTACTAAATCAATTTTTCAAGTTTTCTTCCTTCCTTCCTTCCTTCCTTCCTTCCTTCCTTCCTTCCTTCCTTCCTTCCTTCCTTCCTTCCCTCCTTCCTTCCTTCCCCCCTCCCTCCCTTCCTCCCTCCCTGCCTTCCTTGTTAGGTATCTCGGACTCATCACAAATTCTCAATCCTCCTATCTCAGCTTCCTCAGTGTGAGATTAATTACAGGCATATATCATCACTCTTGGCGCTAAGCATGATTTTTTCTTCTTCAGTACTAGATATGGAATTCAGGGCCTGTGCTTGCTAAGGGAGGGCTCTAGCATTATATTTGCAGAGTAGCCTATATGTTTCCAGTGTTTTATTTACAACCTGATAGGACTTTCTTTACCGTACTATTCATTCCTATGTGTAAGTCCCATTCATGCAGTTAAGCCATCTCATGTCGCTACTGTTTGGTCAAACATTGATCCACAGACCTTCTGGCTAAGACAAAGAAACAAATACACAGTCTAACATTGTGTCCCTAATTGTGTCCCTAACTGTTTTCACAAGCATGAAAAACTAAAGTTCCTAATTTATGCCTTTCTTTATAATCTTCCCGCTTCTGCTACATTGCTTTACAAATTTTGTGGAAGAACATAAGACAAACTACATACCAGTAGCATATAAACAGGAATCCCTTCCAGTTTTCAAGTAATAATATCAAATAGGAAGTTATAATGAGATGAGGGTACTACTCTATGTATCCCCAAAACCAGCCTTTCTAGTGACATTCCTTATAATTATGACAATCCAGGGACTGGGAGTTTGGCCTACTGGTAGAGTGCTTGCACAAAGACCCAGGTTCAATTCTTCAGTACCACATACATAGAAAAGCCAGAATGGTGCTGTTGCTCAAGTAGTAGAGTACTAGCCTTGAGGAAAGCCCAAAGAACAGTGCTCAGGTCCTGAGTTCACTCCCCAGGACTGGCAAAAAATAATTATGACAATCCAAAAGTTGTAACAGGTTAGAATCTGTTAGCACAGTTAGAATCAGAATATAATTCCAAGGACTGCTATAATACTTTCTTAATGTTCAGATGGTTAGGATTATTTCATATACAGTCTAGACTGCTTTTTTCACTTTTCTTAATCAACTATTAGTATATTCTAAACTGTACAGAGGTTTCAGAGATGAGGTATAGCTCACTAAAGAAGCATTTTCCTAACATATTCAAGATCTTGTATTTGATCACCAGCCCATAAAACATAGGTAAAGACAAATAAATGTAAGAAGTAAATGCATGTCAAAAATGCTTTTGCTTAGCAAAATGTAAAATCTTAATTTTTAAGATGTTTAGTAGGTATAATTTAATAAGCAAGTATTAAAGAATTTGGCTGAGACAAGGAAGGGTTGTGGACTGTTACCATGTGTTACTGAATTCAAATAGTGTTTGTTTTGTAGTTCTAAGGATTGGCTCAATAGCTTTCTACCATTGAGCTACACATTCAGATTCTAGTCATTTTTTGTTTTTTGTTCTTGTTTTTGCCAGTCCTGGGGCTTGAACTCAGGGTGTGGGCACTGTCCTTGGGCTTTCCTCAAGGCTAGAGCTCTACTACTGGAGCCACAGCACCACTCTGGCTTTTCTATATATGTGGTACCGAGGAATCGGACTCTGGTCTTAGTGCACACTAGGCAAGAACTACCACTTGGCAAAATTCCCAGCCCCTAGTAGTTTTATAATAGTTTTTCAAACTTTTGATTTAGTACATTTCTTCCTTTGCCCAAAAGTGGCTATCTTTCAAAACATTGTAGATAAATAGGGACAAATGTATAGATGCATAATATAAAAAGTATTAAAAACATTAACATGACATGAGTGTTTAATGTTTTCTCTTGTTACATAATGCTTATAAGTTATGACTTTATAACTGCATATAAACATAGTAGAGCCTTTTATCTTAAATTACTTTTTGATTGTTTCCATATTTATTCTAACTCAACATTTCTATGTATACATGATAGGGATTTGGTGACAAAATTATCTTAGCTATTGAGGTATTTTTCAAATTAGAAGAGTTTAGCAAAGTTTGTTTAAAGTCATAACAACATTTAGAATAGCAAATATGTTTCCCCATAAAATGGAATTGGAAACTGAGGTAAGTCAAGTCTGCAAATTGTTTACAATAGTATCCTGGCAAGGGTTGCTTTTAATGTAAGACACCAGATTTTATTAAAGGGGATTATTTTCATAACCAGTGTGTAATTCAGAAATGTCTGTGGTCATAAAAGATGGTAACTGGCTGTAAAAAGTACATTATAGATTGGGAAATCACCATGGCATTTTCAAATGCATGCTTTTTGTTCTATGTAAGTTGTTAGTGACACTTACACACTTACCAGAAAGTTCTTTGTTTCCTTGCATGAAGAAGCTCTGTTACCCTGGAGGCCAGATCTTTCAGGTCTATGTAGACTTCTAAAGTAGAAAGCCCAGCGGCCTGGTTTTAACTTAGTGGTTGGTTATTCTCCACTGAAGGAAGCCAAAAACGTAAGCATTATTTTCAAAACACAAAAATGCACATGAAATTACAAGAATTGTAGGAATTTCTGAAAACTTCATTTTTCTATATACTTAATAGCTAAAAGCCCAACCTATTTTTCAATATCTGGTTTCAATGTATAAGGTAGCCATAAATAAAGGATTAAGCAATACCATATAATTATAATTCTTTATTTTGAAAAAAAAATTGTAGAGACATCAAGCTGTTTTTTTTCCCCTGAAATCCACCAATGGCACCCTGTTTCATGTTGGAGAATATGGAAATCACTAATACCTGCCCTAACGCCTACCGATAAGTTATTTAATATATAACCTACAACTTTATGTTAACACCTATTAAACTCATTCTCTGTTACTCTAGTTTCAAATTTGATTTTACTCACCCCAAAACATTATTTAGTCCATATCTTTGATCACTTGCCCAGTCGAGAGTATTTTTTAATTTTTTTTATTTTTTATTGTAATTAATAAAAGGGTTTCATGATATTTGCCAGATAGAAGGTGCATTAATTCACATATATTGATACCCTTTCACATGTCTTGGTCCCCATTACCCACCCCTCCACTCCCCCCCCATCTTGGTTTTCGCCCCTTTCCTATCCAATTTCAAATAACCAAATACAAATAAATCCAATATATCAGATAACAAAGTGAGATACTGTAACAATATGAGATAACCAAGGGACAGCAAAAGAGATGAGAGATAACATAGTACATTAAGGACAACAATCATTCATTATATGGCTTTTGTTTCAATATCCCGGAGGTCTTTTCAATTAGCTTCATACTATGTATCAAAGTTTTGCTCTATTGCAGATCTCTGCTAGTAGAGCCCAAGGTTTCTACTGATTATGACAAATGAGGGAAACCATTGAGCCTAAGTTCCTTTGAGTCTGGCTTACTTCACTTAATATGATTTTTTCTAAGTCTTTCCATTTCCTGACAAATGGGGCGATGTTGTTTTTTCTTACAGCAGCATAGAATTCCATTGTGTACAAATACCACAACTTGTTGATCCACTCATCAACTTAGGGACATCTAGGTTGGTTCCATATCTTTGCTATGGTGAATAGTGCTGCAATGAACAATGTTGTGCTAGTGGATTTAGTATGCCCTAGTTTCTGGATGGTTGGGTAAATGCCAAGTAGTGGAATTGCTGGGTCATAGGGGAGCTTTGATCACTTGTCCAGTCAAGGGATTTTTTTTTTTTTAAAACAACTGTTTTACTTTTATCATACAATACTTGAGTTCAACTCAATTGGCCCAGAAAAGATGAGATGAGAACATGAAACTCATTATCCATATGGAATTCTGAATTCCTGTGTAATGATGAATCTAATGCTGCTTTAAATTCCTTGTGGTCTCACCTATGGGCTCAGATGGGGAAGTGATGGGGCTGTGGCCAGTATAGCTCTAAGTGATGTCCACTTGGCAGTAGAGAGAGAATCTGATGGAATGCAGATGATCCTGGGTTAGGTTGTGTTGCTCAAAATCATGACTTGAAAAAAAAAATACCCGATTTCTTTTCTTTTTGAAATTTAATTTTATTGTAAAGGTGATATACAGAGGAGTTAACATTACAGAAGTAAGGAAAAGAGTGCATTGAAATGATAATGGCTTATTTTTTTAGTATGCAAACAAATTCAATTTATTTTTTTTTCTTTTCTTAATTTTTTATTGTAATTAATGGAAGGGTTACATTATATTCACCAGATAGAAGGTGCATTCCTTAACAATCATTGCTACCCCTTCTCAGGTTTTGTCCCATTTCCCTCCCCTACGCTTTCCTCTCATCTTATTTTCCCCCTTCCCTATCCTATTTCAAATAAACAAATAAACATATATACAATATATCAGATAACAAGGTAAGATACTGTAACAATATGAGATAACCAAGGGACAACAAAAGAGATGAGAAATAACATAGTACATTAAGAACAACAGTCACACCTTATATGGCTCTTATTTCTATATCTTGGAGGTCCTTTTATTTAGCTTCATCCTATAGGGCCTAATACTTTGAAGAATATGCAAAGAAATTAAATAAACTTGTAGTTTTAAGCTTTATTATTATTTAATCTAACCAATTCTTTTTTAGAATATATTAAAAGGAGATGCTCTTTTCTGAACTAAACACAAAAAGAAATTCTAGTTAATGTAGCTGTTGAAGTAAGAGAACTGTTAATAATATGGAATCTTCAAAAAGATTAAAATGAACCATGCCCAGGTCTGAAAGTGAAGTCATTTTGACTTCCTTGGCATAAAGAACTCTGTTTGCTGTGAGTTCACCTTTGCACTAAATGTAATAAATCAACATTTCTTACAAATCTCAAACAGAATGTCTAGAAGCTAAGTGATAGAAGATATATACATGTATTATTTAAATGTATATGCTAATGTGACATTATATGGTTATTTTATTTCTGTATTTACAAGTTATTTAAAGCAAAACACATGTTCACTGGTTTGTTTTAAATTCTATTTAATTCAGCATGAAAAAATATTGCTTTAGATTTCTTAATAAAAAAAGTCATTGAATTAAATAGTAACTAGTGAAAAATCAACTGTTTTTTAATCTTTGCTGTTTCAGACTTTCATTTTGTTTCCTATTAAAAACATTTCTACAGTTTAGTGTCTCCTGGGTTTTGGTTATCCAAGCTGTAATAAGTAGCCTTGGGATCCCTGAAGGCACACCCCATACCCTTATGCTGCCTGACCTAAGGTCACAAGTAATGGCTGCAAGCTAATTGATTGAGAAAGGCTTGTCTGGCTGGGCCTCCTTGTCTTCCCTGGACATTCTTAAGTTCTGCAAAGAAGCTCTAGCAGCTCTCAGCTAGCAAGGAAGGAAAAAAGGGAGGAAGTTTCTGCCTTCTGATTACACCCTGAATTCCCTTGTAGTGAGCTTGCTTCTCTCCACCCACTGCTCACAGAGAACACTCTTTTTTAAACTCCAGGGTGAACCAGCTTAAAGCTCGAGCCCACAGGGTTACCTGAAAAATGATCTGAGTATTCATTGAACGGAAAGGACAAATCATCTACGTCGGTCGGTGGGAAGCAGATGGAAATTATATTAAGATCTTCAGCAGAGTGCATAGCTGCTGTGGAACACAGAAAACGGCCTTCAGAGTGACAGGCAAAGCAGCCTGTTTGTGGAACGGGCCTCGGGGTGGCAGCTCTGGGCTTTGGGGTGTTGGTCAACTCTAGGCAAATCTGAAATGGACCAGGGGCAGAAAATACACTTTCACCCTTCGCAACTGTTGCTTTCGCCTGGTGAGTGCAAGCTTTCAGATCGTACTGAAAAATAACTTTCTGTGTTGTGAATGCAAGTTGGGAAATCTATTGTGTTCTGATGGCAATTACAGAAAAGAGCCCTCCTTAGAAGTTCTTAGGTAATTCCGCTCTCTTTGTTTCTGCTTGATTTCACATCCATCCTGGGGATCCAAAGAGAGAGATACAGTGTTTGCCTTGTCCTGTGAGTGCTTTCTCTTGAAATGGTCTTTTTGTTTGAATCTTGCATCTCTTGAAAAGCCGAATCAATATTGTTTTAGGCAAATCAGGTGTGGGCTAGAGGAAGGAGGAATACCGGGTGTGACAGAATATATGTAAACATTTCATTTAGTCTGACTTTGTGTCACTTGTCCTGGGGTTCACGGTTTTTTTTTATAGCCTTATCTCAAGACTATACAGCACAGAGGTATGAAAAGCGCTTTGTGTGAGCATTCCTGGCGGCTGGAAGGGTCAGGGCCTGTGTGTTATCTGACTGCCAGCAAGACTCACTGCTGTGTCCTTCTTATTTTTAACTTAAAATAGGAAAGGAAAAAAAGCGCATCGATGCTTATTAAAAAATAGCGTGTTTTGATTCTGACACTGCCCTGCTATAGTTCTTGTGTGTTATTCCTAGCAAAGGGTTGTGTTAAAAGTTTCGTTTCCTTTTCTCCTGTTTGTTCACATTTCATTGCACAAATTTTTTAAAGAAATATGTGGTTAGGAATTTCTGAATAGTTACTTCAGTGGAAGCTAGTAGTCCTATATTTTCTGGAGGGACAAAAACTCTTAGTGAGTGTTCAATTGTTCTAACTTAGTTCCTAGCTTAATCACACTTATAATAGTATTTTCAATGTGCTGCTTTTTCTGAGAAAAAAAATCAAAATCTCTAAGTGTTTAAAAAACTATTAATATCAGAGAAAGGTTTTTCTCATGGTAAAACAAAAATTCATACTGTAGTGTCCAAAGATTATTACTCTTGTTGACTTTGTTAGTTAGTAAAAGCAGTTTTATTAACAAGGTGATTGCTTTAGGTGTTACCAAAGGACATGAAGTGGAAAATGTGACTTCCACACTGCTGATTTGATAAAAATAAAGAAATAGGCTACTACTCTGTGCTTCAGTTTTATTTAGACATGTTAAAGAACCGATGCGTAACTGCAAGTTTTGTGTGCAAGTTTACAAAAAGTAAAATTTACTGGAGCAAGCTCCTTATACATTTGGAAGTTTATATCTTCTACTTTGTGTAGTAAATTAATAGGCTGTGAAAATGTATTGAGATGATTATGAAGCTATAAAACTACAATAAAGGGGAGAAAATGTTTTGGAAACTACCAGTTTGATTTCAATTATAAGGAAATTTTGAAGTAATACCTCCTTGGGCCTTCCTTTGGAAAGATTTATAAAGAATTATCAACTATTGGCAGAACTAAGTCATGTTTTTTAATTTTCTCATAAAAATTATGTACAAGAGTTACTTGCTACTTCAGCAGTTGCTAATGTGACATTGCTAAGAAAATAAGTTTATTATGTTCCTATCACCTGTTACATTCCTCTCTCCCTCTCTCTCTCTCCCTCTCTCTCTCTCTCCCCCTCCACAGTTCCTAACTGTTTATTAATTAGTGCGAAGTAATTTCTTTAAAGAAAGTTCATGTTACCTGAAAAAAAAACCTTTTAATCACCAAAAGTATTTTATGAGTTCTTTTGTTATGTCAATGTGAATTGCTAAGATATATAAGTTCTTTGGTTTTACACAACCAACATATGTACGTGTGTGTGTGTGTGTGTGTGTGTGTGTGTGTGTGTGTGTGTGTATCAAAGTTAAGATATAACTTTGTCAGGACTTCGGCCCCTTTGGAAATTTGAGATGGTAAAATATATAAAAAAAAGTTTACTATTACCTATTCCCTCCAAAACAATTTAGAGACCCGAATTTAAAGGGACTTACATTGTTTTACTTATTGTACAAGTCTCACCTTAATTCAGGAAGTTATAACGCTACAGAGAGGGGTGAGGTTGGAATGGGATCTTCTTTAAAAGAGGACTATAAATCATGACAAAGATAGCATGACCAACTGCTTAGTTTTTCTAATGTTTAATCAACTGCTATCTTGTTTTTGCTATTTGCATGTTCTTATCGAGATGAATACTTTCCCGTTTCTACCTAGCTTCTTATACATTCACCAAAGCTATTATTTTTTTTTATTTCTTTGAAGATCCTACCATGGTTACTTGGAAGTGATTCAGAAATTGCTCTGTTCTTTTCATGATATTTGGAGTGACTTCTTTGAGTGTTTTATTATTTTTTTTTGTTAGTACTCTTTATTACATTGTTTTGTGATTGGAAGTTTCTGATTCAGCTTTAATGAGAGGGATTTTTCAATGAGAGGGATTTATTCTCGTTTTTTTTTTTCCTTTACTGCTAGCCCCTGTATCCAGCCCAATGAACATAGAGTTGGTCCTTCATGCCCTCTGTACAGCCCAGTATCTTTGGTAATGAGAATAGGTTAGCTATAGCATATAATTCAAAAATCATTATGACTCAAGTTCTAAGTACAAGATCTTTTAGATCTGTCTTGGTTAAGAAGGTAGCTCTACATAAGTCATGGCATCAGAGGGGAAAGACATGATAGTAACTCATTCACGGTCTGCTTGTTTTACCCTTAGTTTTCAATCAGTAAACTGTAACAACTGATTGTTACTCCCTCTAGGGTACATGGGGCACCAATTCCCTTGCATTCTCTTGCTTCCCTCTGCATTCTATCTCTGTCTTGAGTTTGAAAATCACTTTTGTTTCATACTACCTTGCTGAAAATGTATTTGTGATTGTGATACGTTGAAAACAAAGACTGGGACAAAAGTTTTCTCAGAACCATCCTGATAGGATGGAGTTGGAATCTAAACCTTGGCTTTGGAATGTGACCCTGTGATTCAAGTCACTCGTTCATGAATTATGTCACCGTAGGCCAAGCCTTTAGTCTCTTAAAAGCTTTCATCTCTTCTCATGAAAAATGTTGATGAGTAAGTCAGATTTACAGGGTTGCTGTAGACAACCAAACCTACAGCAAAACTAGATGCTACCTAATTTGAAATGAAAATGGAAGTGTCTTCATTTCCATTGTCATCAGTATTCTACAAGGACTCATGCAATATTATAATTTCTTATAATATCTAAAACAAATTTGTAAAAATGAATGTCAAGTGATTTAGTTTCCTTGTCTAATGTATGGGTAGTTATACCTTATGTACCTTGGTAAATATAAGTGAATAAAATTCAGAAAATCATAGTAAAGTAGAGCTCTTCCAAATGATTCTAGGCATAGTTATTTTAAATCCTAGTAGCTTAATGTAAATGGAAAAATAGAAGTATAAAGAAAACCATGCCTGTTTTTTTTATTACCAATAGAGTATTATCCAAGAGTGAGTTTCTGTAGTTAGCAATAACAAATTATCCAAGAATGGGTTTCTGTAGTAGTTTACAAAGGAGACAAGTGCTATTCAGTCCTGTTTTGTCTTTGTAGATACTTTTTTTTTAATACTACTATCTTTTAAAAATGTGTTTTGAAGGTCTCAAGTTAAGACTTAGAATATCATCAGAAAGTAGGATTGATGATATGAGACATGATATACTGAAAATAAAAATATTTTACAAGAAGAAAGATGAAAAGGAAGATAAAGAAGCAGCTATATAAATTGGAAATGGTCTTAGAATTTGAAAATAGACACAGATTTCTAAGAAACTACTGTCAGTGTCTCTGAGTAGAATATTTATGAAATAACCATTTTAGTTTCCTTTTTCACAGCTTGGCTCCCGCCCCCTCCCAATATTAGTCTCTTTCTTTCATCTCTTTTCAAAGGAACATCTTCCACTTACCTTTAAAAATTCCTTAAATGTTTAATGTTGCTTTCTTGGATGCTTTTTTCTTTTGTTACTATTGTCTACCATGTTTATCTCATCCATCAACAAGACTTAAGACACTATCAGATAGCAAATCTCTAGACTGTTATTAATACCCTCAAATTAAACCAGTGTATGTCCAAAAAGCCACAGGAACTTTGTACCCATTGTTTCCAGTCTAAGCCATGACTTCCTTTCGAGAAACCTTTCCACCACTAACCTACCTGTGATCCAAAAATAGAAATAGGACTTGAACTTTGTCTTCTAACTCTCAATCAACTTTAGCTCAACTCTCCCCACAACATTTCAAACCATTTTTACTTATTTTCGGATAGAATCCACATATCTTCCCTATTTGTCTGACATTGTGGTGAACCATATCAGTGTTTTATCTCTTGAGGACAAGAAAGCTGACATTGTATGTCTCAAACTTCTGTTTGTCTTTGACTATTCTGTGAACATTCATTTGTGAGTCCTAGCCCATGTCAAGAGAGCCCTATCTAGCTTGTTCTTAGCTAAGAGAGATCGTGAGCAAAGAATGCCAAGTGCATGCAGTAAAACACTCCAAATGAACAAGGAAAATGTAAATGGTAAGAGTATAAGAAAACACCAAGATCACCTAAGCTTGTTGCCAAGAGGCATATACATTTTTTCCCGGTGTTTGTTATTCCATGCATGTTGTAAAGAACAAAGTGGTACGTGTCTCCTCATGGGCATATACTGAATTTTTTTAGGGTAGAATTCTAGAGTGGAATTTCTATACAATGGGATTTTACTATGCTCAAAATGATTTCCCCAAATGGTACTATTACATGTTCTAGTTTCATAGCAATACTAGTACCCATTTGCCTCTCAACACTTATTGCCCAATATTTTAGTTCTTATCTATTTAAAAAAAACACAATTTAAGTTTTCATAAATTCAATTCATTTAAAATGAGGATCCAAAAAGATGTCCAATAAATCACTAAAACTATGTGAACAGAGGAGAGGGTACCTTTTGAATCATAGTACCCTATTTCATGTTAAATGATAATACCTTTATGTATTAAATATTCAAGTGTCTCCTTTAGTTAATGGTATAACACATTGCTTGGATGTTTGAACTTCAGGCAGACAAATGTTCTAGTAGTTGAGAGACATCCAGGTAAATTTGGGGGTGTTCATGGACAAAGATACGATCTGTAAAATATTGTAAAATTAGCCAGGTACAGTGGCTCATGACTCTAATCCTAGCTACTCAGGAGGCTGAAATCTGAGGATTTCAGTTCAAAGGCAGCCCAAACACTAAAGACTTTGAAACTTTTATCTCCAATTAACCACAAGAAAATGGGACGTGGGTCTGAGGCTTAAGGGGTAGGGCAGTAGCTTTGAGCTGAAGCACTCAGGGACATTGCCCAGGCCCAGATTTCAAGTCCCATGACCCACAAAAAAAAAAAAAATTGAGAGTATGGTAAATGGGAAAAACCACAAGAAGTTGGATAAGGCACATTCTATGGGTGACAGACGTTAAAAAGATCGTATGCAGCCACATAACAGCACACTCCTGAATGGTACACTGGGGCCTCCTTCAAATGGTTAAATCAGACTTCATATGTTCAGATATTACTTTATCTAGAGAGAAAAATATCCTGGGCCTGAATGGTAACTACTAGGTGCCTTTTCACAAGAAATGTCATCATCTGTTCACTGTAGTTACTGAATGAAGTTTCAAAAACTGATTTCAAGGTCATCTGTAAACTACTGATGACATTTCTAAGTAATATTTTTGAGGAGAGATAGATTGTTTTTAAATAACTAGCTGATTAAAAATGTCAAGTAAGTGGTTTAGATTAGGACTGGCCAGTGACTGGCCAGTAAAGAGCCTCTTGAGAAAACCCATATTTAAGGAGGAAGTGAATAAAGAAAAGCAATTCAAGGAGAGATGAAGAGGTGATTATGGAATATCAGAGGCAAATAGTATTCTATAGCAAAAGTAGTCTTGGAAGTGAGGCTATGGCTCAAGAGGTATCCTAGGGAGCTCAGGGACAACACCTAGGCCCAGAGTTCAAGACCCATGACTGACCAAAAAAAAAATCCCAGCAGTAACCTTTTAGAAGGTAATTGATGAAGGAATTTTACGTTTTTTTCATTAAGTTTGCACATTTTATTCAATAATTGAAATTCTATTTTCCCTTCTGTGGTGAAAACACACATTAGGCAACAAGTTTGCTATGAAGCAACATCCCAGGCCTCTAAATTTTAATTTAGTTAACTTTCTCATTTGTACTCTGTACGGTTGGTCTGCAGACTCATCTACAATAGTTGTGAGGTTAGGAAGACAAGTCATAAAAAGATTAAAAACTCAAAATCTTTTATGAATCCCTGTTGAACTCTGCTATTTGATTTTTCTTGATTATCTGTCGGTCGTTTGTTTTGAGCTGACTATATTCCATCTAGAGAGAAGTAATTCTCAAAGAATGAACCTAAAATGTATAAACTATTAATAAAGTTCAGCTCACACCAAGTGCATCCACCTGTAGATATTACATCTTCTGGCAATTTGTCTTTCATGACATAATATATTTTTCTAGAAAACTTCATTACATTTTCAGAACTGGGGATTAAACTTAGGGTCCCTTTCTTATTAGGTAAGTCTTCTACCAATTGAATTATTAGCCTAATATATGTTTTCTGGGGGAGGAATTGTGTTTTTTAATTTTTGTTGTTGTTGTTTTTACTCTTTTTCATATATTTTTATTGTAATTAATAGAAGGGTTACATTATATTCACCAGATAGAAGGTGCATTACTTCACATATATTGATACCCTTTCTCATGTCTTTGGTCCCCATTTCCCTCCCCCCACCCCTGCCCCTCAGCTTGTTTCCCTCCCCCTTCCTATCCTATTTCAAATAACCAAATAAGCATATGTACAATATATTAGATAATAAAGTGAAATACTGTAACAATATGAGATAACCAAGGGTTTTTTTATTTTTTTTAATTATCTTTAAGTAGTTTTACAAAGGAGTTGTCATTCACCAAAGCAGTTTATGAATTCAGTGCAGCTTCATCTATTTCAACATCCCCGCCCAATACTTGCAAACCACCTCTTCCCCCACTTTTCTTAATTTTAGCTTATCTATTAAATTTTTTGCCATTTAACAAAGCAGTTTATGCTTTGTGTTTCCATTTCAGCATCCCCAACCCCCTCCCCAACTCCACCTACTACTTTCCTTATATTTCTCAATTCTGTGGTATACCACAATTAATCATTGCCTCCATTCATTCCCACTCCCTCCTTCATTCTTCTACCCCTGTCCTTTTGGTCCCACTCTCCCCTCTTATCTGTACCTATTTCCTGGTATTTGTTTTGCTGGAATTGACTTAATCCTTTTAAAGAATTAAACTATTTGTGCTCTCCATACATCTATTGCACTTCAGTTAATTCATTAGTAACCCCCTTGCTTACCACCTAGAGTGTTTACTTATAGATTTACAGGCACATTCTAGCTGCCACAAACAAGGGAAAATATGCCGCCTATGGTTTCCTGAGTCTGGCTTCCTCCTCCTTCCTCCTCCTCCTCCTCCTCCTCCTCCTCCTTCTCCTCCTCCTCCTCCTCCTCCTCCTCCTCCTCTTCCTCTTCCTTTTCTGGTGTGGATTTGACCAACAGGAAACTTTGTTACACTACTGATAAAAATATAATCTTGTTCAACCACTCTGGAAATCAGTCTGGAGGTTCCTCAAAAACTAAACATAGCGCTTCCTTATACAATTCTATTCCTAGGCATTTATCTAATAGAGCACCAACAATGACACACTAAAGCTACCAGTACAACCATATTCATTGCAGTATTGCTTACATTTGTTTTTAGTTTGATTTTAAGGTCTTTCTAATTTTGCCAAGACAGGCTTCAAACTCAAGATCTTCCTGCTTCACCACAAGAGTAGATTGGATTACAGGCACATACCAACATATCTGGCTTGATTTGATAGTTTTCATTACTTTTAGAAAAATCACTTCTATCTTCATACTTTTACCCTATTTTTTTACCCAAATTTTACCCTATTCTCATGGTTTTTAAAGTAGAAGTAACAGCAGATATGTAGAAACTATGACCAGAACTGTTATATATTTTTGCCCTTTGAGGAATACAATTTTACATCATGACATTTCTTATTCTTTCAAGAACTTTTTGCCTTTTTATATGCAAAATATTTATAATTTTTATAATTTGATGGTTATGGTATTTCAAGAAATAAGTAATTTTGACATTTACAATTATTGCTGTGGTTTACTTGCTTTCAAAGTAAACCTGTTTTCTCTATTATTTGTTTGTAACATTGTTATTAGGTTGAATTTTCTGTCTTTAATATGTTCTACAGGCTTTTCCATTGTATGATTTTGTTATGGTTGGCTTTATTTGTCTTGCTTGCTGGAGGCTATAGCTGATTTTTGCATTTATATCTTATAATCTGTTTCTTTGCAGTGAAAAAAATCTTGTGTTACTTCAGTTGTCTGCAAAATCTTCATAAGCTACCTCCTCTTCTCTCTGTTAAATTTCACTCACAAACTCACCCGTGTACACATGGTCCCCCTTTCTCAGAAATCTCATTTCATTTTCTATAAAGCATCTCTCTCTACCAAGAAGAGATAAACATTTGAAATCTTGGAAGTGAACATGGTAATGTTTGGCATCAGGCTTTCAAATATTAAACTGTATTATCTTGTAGCCATGATAATTCATTTTCTTATTGGTCTTATCTTCTCAATCAGTATTTTCTTGTCAGTCAGATACATATTAGCAAGTCTACATTTCATATGTTCTTGAAGGCAAAATATCACAACACAATTTAGCAAGAATTTTACAATTAATGTTCATTTGTACTATTTACTCAGTAGAAATTACATAGGAAAAAATGTCACAGGAATATGGCCCAAATCATCAAGCTAAGGAGCACTTAAATCAACATTTAGAATTCTATTATTCTAACATAGTTTCAAGTGAGTATCACTGCTGAAATGAACTATATGATTTGGTGGGGCTTTGGAGGGGGGAACTGAAAGAAAATTAGGTGACACTTTAAAAAGAATGCACTCGTTACCTGACTTAGGTAACTGTAACACTTCTGTAAGTCAGCTTTACAATCAAAAATTTAAAATAGTGCCAGGCGCTGGTGGCTCACGCCTGTAATCCTTGCTACTTAGGAGGCTGAGAACTGAGGATTGTGATTCAAAGCCAGCCCAGACATGAAAATCCCTGAGACTCTTATCTCCAATAAACTACCAGAAACTGGAAGTGGCGCTGTGGCTCAAGTGGTAGAGTGCTAGCCTTGGGTTGAAATGCTTAGGGACACAAGGCCTAGAGTTCAAGCCCATGACCAACCAAAATAAATAAATAAATAAATAAATAAATAAATACATACATGTTAACACAACTGTATATTATCAAGATAAAAGAACATGTTTGGATTAGTGAAACACGTTTAATCATGATTCATAGTCTTCAATAGTCCCATGACAAAATATAAATCTAGAATAGATCAATTTATTTCTCCTATATAGAATATATAGAAATGCAAAAGAATATGACAGGTTAGAAATATTGAGAGGTAGTGTGGGTATGATTACAAAGATTTGCTCACAACAGTTGAGATTGTATGATGATATGTGTGTTTCTCATCCCCTTGTAGCAGATATACATTAAGAATATTTGGGTGAGATAATTTTCTCTGTTTTAACCAGTGAAAAGGATTCTATTAAAATAAATTTTCAAAGTTATAAGAATGATTTTTTAAGTTATAGAATAGTTACAAGGACAAATTAGCTAAGAAAAGGAAAGTGGACATTCACAGTAGTAATGCAAACTATGTATGTATATATATATATATATATATGAATATGTGCATGGGCATATATATAGTCCTTTTTGTTATATTGTTTACAAAATTTGAAATCTTGTTTCTACAACAGACTCAGGAAAGATGGTTTCATTTGTATAGAATCTTTTCCTGGAGTTTATGTACCAGGTGTACAGACTACAAAATGAAAAACGAATTTTTGCCTTTGATAAACACAGTGCTAAAATCAGCACTGAGTCAGCTTGTCTTTTAAGTGTGTGATTGCTATTTAATTAGATACCTTTACTCTTGAAACCAGAGCAATTCAACAAAAACAAAACTCTCATCCTGCTTGTTCCTTCTGCCACATGGGAAATATGTAACCTAATCTGATGGTTTTATGTGACCAGTTTTATTATATATTTTATAGATAAGACCTTAAATATCTAATAAGAATGTTTCTGTTGACCAATGAAAACAATGAATGTAGCTATCTATTTCCTTTCTTGTAGTACCATCATAAAGATTTTAGGGTAACTGTGTGATAATGGAACAAGCAAATAGGAAATCAAATTCTGTGCTTGTTTCTCACCCTCCAATTCCTCTTTTATCCAACCATAAAATGCTGGTAATGATTCCTTTCCAGGTGTGTTTTGTTGAGAGAAAGAGATGAGGTAATTTACATGATTAGTCATCTTAGAATGTATTTATTGACACTGATGTTGAAAAAAATAAGTCAGAAGAAATGTACCAGATAAATTTTCTCTCGTTCATTTCAGAAGAGAATATAGAGTAGATTAAATCACATTCTGAGGCAAGTATCAATTTAATACTATCTTTAATGGCTAAAGTTATAAATCGATCCTTAGTTACAGAATCCGTGTTTCCTTCTTCCTTTACGAGAGTGATTTTTAAGTCTTCCATTCTTGATTACTGTAACAAGGATTTTTCAATATTTATATTTGATATCCTATTCCTCATGTATTTACCAATTATTTTACCCTTCTCAGCTCTTTGTGTGAATAATTAGACATTATTTTTTCATTCTTATTGTTAATACCTAGTCATTTTTGCCTTCATTTACTTGATCCTATTTTATTCACTTAGCACCAAGATGGGAACTTACAAATAGGTGCAGTAGTTCCAGGCCTTGCATACTTCAGTCAGTTACTTGTTCTTACCTTCTCTCAATAAGGACTGGCTTAAATAGTTAAGTGGTTACAGAGCTTGGATTTTCAATTGCTAAGTATTTGTTTTCCTCCCTGTCATTCAATATAAAGTAGACTATGACCTTGCTGATCTGTACAGTCTTGCTCCTCTGTCTTTGCCCTTGGGTCCATCATCTACTCTTACCCTGTACTACTGAAAAAAAAAATATACCCATTAAATGGTGGTAAGACACCATCTGAGAGCCAGATGGACCCAAAGGTTTTAGCATTGAATTTTTCTACCATTTAACATTCCATGTAATTTCTGGCTGGTGGAGAACTGATGTTTTTCATCACTTCTAACTTAGCTGGCCAACACTATGATAAAAATGCAAAATAACATATAGATACACAAATTTGCTATATTCAGATCTGTTTTCTTCTAGATTGCAGTCTTATAATTTATATTACAGATAATATTATAATATGGATATAACATGTATTTTATGTTATTACCTCTGCTTTATAGTATCTAACAATGTCATCAGAAACCACTGGCCATGACTTATTGCTAAACTGATGCTATTTATTAAAATTTATTTCACAGCTTAACATGTATTTATTAAAAATTTGTACAGTTTCTACTTTTTTCTTATTCCTTGGCCTTTTTTCTATATTGTTTTATTTTATTTTATTATTAGAATGATGTATAGAGGAGTTACAGTTACATTTGCAAGGTAATGAGTACATTACTTCTTGAACATTGTTACCCCTTCCCATGTTTTTCTTCAAATTTCCCTCCCTCCACATCGTCCCTAGTTGTAGAGTACATTTCCAATATATTGTCTTGTGAATATTGCTGCTACACTGATTCATCCTTTGTCCTTTGTCTCATCATCTTGTTTTTGTTCCCTATCCTGATTCAAATAAACAAATAAATGTATATACAATACGCTAGGTACTAAAGTCAAATACATATGGCTTCTACTTCTTTTAAAATGCCTCTAAGTCCTGCTCATTCTTTTTTTTTTTTTTTTTTGCCAGTCATGGGGCTTGAACTCAGGGCCTGAGCACTGACCTTGGACTTTTCTCGTCTAGTGCTCTACCACTTGAGCCTCAGCACCACTTCCAGCCTTTTTCTTTGTATGTGGTACCGAGGAATTGAACCCGGGTCTTCATGTATGCTAGGCAAGCACTCTACCACTAGGCCAAACTCCCGGCCCCATCCTGCTCGTTCTTTACATTCTTTATGACAATCAATAATGGGGCTTCAATTCAGAATTTGTGCTCCTTATAAGTTTTACCCAAGGCCAGGGTGCTATCAATTGAGACATGCTACCAGTTCTGACTTTTTACTGGCTAATTGGAGATGAAGTTTAATAGGTGTATCCGCCTGAGCTATCTTCTAGGTACCTTCTAGCTACAAGCCTCAGCTCTCAACCGTCTGAGTAGACAGGATTATAGGTGTACACTACTGGTGCCAAACTGAGGCCTACTCTTAAGAGAGTATTCAGGATTTAGAGCAATAACTTTTATAAATCATATGTATATATATTAATTTTTATCATTATAAAGGTAATGTATCTGTAAGCCTCATGTGTAAATATGTCCTCTACCTAGATAGGTGGTATATATTTAAGCATTTACTTCTGGGAGAAGAAATAAAGTGGGGAGGAGTAGAAAGGGAATCATTTTAATTCAACTGTATGTGTTCGCCTTGTCTTACAGTGAATGCATATGAGTTTATAGAGTGCTATGTATTTTTAAATTTAAAAAGTGAAATTAAGACTTTGGTAATTATTACTCCAATATGAGAACAAATGGTGTAAAATCTTCAATCTAAATTTCACAGCTGGAGTTTGTTGGCTTCCTGACTTAAATATGTCTGGACATATTCTATACACTATATGAAAAAATTATTTCTATCGGCAAAAATGGTAAAATAAAATAGTCTAGGTTTTTAGAGCAAATCATTTCCGTCTGCTACTGCATAAGTAATTCTCACTCTACCACATAAGTAACAGTACATATGTTTTTAAAAATCACTATTTGCTGTAGACTTAAGCAATTTGCATGCTTTGCTTATGGTTACTTATGGTAATGAGAAAGAAGACAGCTAACAGATTTTTAAAACTGTATCCAGAAACAGTGCCAGTTGAGTTTAAGCCAAATGCTTAATTTATGTTGGTTGCTTTCTTTCTTCCTAAATTCCGAAGTTCAGAGTTTAACTTGGAATTGTTTTCTCAAGTTTAGCTCAAGTCAAAGTCCATGAAATGGCTTGGGTCTGTCAATAGTTGACCTAATAGAGTTTGTTCTATGCTGACACTTTGTTCTTTTCATACTAGACAAGTGCAGATAATATAAATAATTTGCATCGGCTTTGTTTTAAATTAGAATCAGAAAAGTCATAGAGAATTGTAGTGATTATTTAGAAATGTTCATTCCTTAGTAAGGCTTAGCAATAAATGAATTATTTTCATTCATTTTAGAATATTATCAGCAGTATTGAACTCCAAATATGTTAGGACCAGCAGAGTGAAATTAATTGTAAAAAATTAAACAAATGAATGGATGAGTTATCTATAATGTTACATTTTCCCCCTGAGAGCTTTGTACAACAGTAGTTAGACAATCAAAAATAAGCTATTTGTCAGGTGTCATCAAGTAAAAAGTTACTTTTTTTTAACCTGGAGAAACTTCTGATAAAGAAACTGGTTGTTTGGAGTGGGGGTTTTATTAGCAGTGATAGACACATTTGTAACAAGGATCAACTGAGAGTAGGAGCAAAAAAACACATTTGATACGGTTTGGTGCATGAGGTGGTTTCTGCATGTAAATAAGTTATGATGACAGAGCAGTGAAGTTAAGGCAGCTAAGCAAATTTTAGAGGCCATTGGACTCCATGCTCAAGACCACAGATCTTTTCCTCTAAATATTAATGATCTCTTCTAGTGATTTTGTAGGAAAACAATAGAATTGCACCCTTATGAAAAGGATGATTAGCAGAAATGTCTGGGATGGATGGAGAACGCACACTAAGGTATTAAACCATTTCTGCAGGTCATACAAGCACAGGCAATATGAACAGAATGACCATGATGTTGTGAAGGGAGGAGTTGATACAAGTGATGAAAAAAGTAGCAAGACTGAGTCACATACACCATCTGGATAATGCTGTAGTGTGGGTTAATTCCCAGGTGTCAATCTTAAACTAATAGGTAGATGGAAGAGGAAAGGAAAGGGTTAGGGGAAGGGAAGCAGGGGTTCAGACTTTGCCATCTTTCCACAGTTTATTCTAAAGACATCTGGTTTGCCTATACTTTTGTCTACTTCTACTTCATTTAAATTGGAGATGCTAGTGTTTTGTGACAGGATCACTAACAGTAGCCTTCCAGCTTTGCCCTTTTCTCCTCTAGAGATAGCTCACCCCTCCCCTTCATCTCTTTCCTTTTTAGCAATCAGAATGATGTCAGAAATAGGTAAATCAAATCATGTTCTTTCCAGGGTCAAACTCATCAATGATGTATAGTCGGCTGGGGCAAATGATGACTCTTGTAACCATTAGAAAATTCCTACTCAAATACTTTCTTTTCTTCTTAAAACCCTTTAATATCAAAAACATTTTTTTAAAAAAGTGGACCAATCTATTTTAAATTTCCAGCATTCAAAGAGGTATGTAAAATATATTTGGCATCCGTGTGGATTATTTATGCTGTATGCATGGTATTATTTCTTTTTATATTGTAATGTATAGAGGGGCTACAGTTATATTCTCCAGATAGTAGGTATATTACTTCTCACATACATTGATACCCCTTCTCATGATTTTTGTCCCCATTTCCCTTCCCCCACCCCTCCCAATCTTCTCGTTTTCCCCCTTCCCTTTCCTATTTCTAATAAACAAATAAATGCATATGCAATATGCCAGGTAACAAAGTCAAATAGTATAACAATAAGTTGAAACAAATGAGGGCTGAAGATATTTTTTATCATTAATGGTTTATTCAATCCCTGAATTGCCAGCAACAAGCAAAATTGTACTTAGTATATTCCTTGACTTTTTTTCTAGCCAGGTAACAGCTGATATCAGTGAATGTACACATTTCACAGATTGAGATCTGAAAGAAACTTTTAAATTTAAAAGGATAAAAGAAGAATAAACTGATATTTGGTCATTTTTTAATTCAAATTTTATTACCAAGACTTAGTTATGATAATTAAAAATAAGAGCACTCCATTAGATGATAAGCAATACAATTTTTCATAGGCATGGATTAAATATGATTCTGAAAGTGGAAGGTCCTTAAGAAAAATGTGTATGGATCTTATCTTTGGAGGAACTTTCCTTAAGAAAGTGTCATGAAAGTGGCTAACAATAATGGTTATAAACCTTGACAATATAACTGTTATTTTCAGTGTCATAATTCTATAAAGACGACAGAGATAGTAACTTTATCTGACAGAACTGGCTACTAAAGACTGAGATTTTGACATTTTTAAAGAATATCACATATGCTAATTATAGACAGATAGTGATAAAATTTTTACCATGTATGTTTTCTTTGTTGAAATACCTTTCATAAAATGTTCTTTATGTCATATGAGTCACAGAGGTATGCTAAGTGAATCTAGTTTGTTGCTATGTTTGCAAAACTACAATTTCTCTCACAAAGAAAACCTAGCCAAGAATGATATTAAACTTTGTAAATATTCTATGTAATCTCTTCTTGCTATAATTTGAGACAGAACTTCTGATTGGAGGCAAACATTAGCAATTTACTTTGAATTCTTAGTTTTCCAGATTTCAACAAATGTTTTCATAGTGCAGAACATCTCCTGTCCAATTAATGTTAAAGTAATTTTTTGTTTGTTTTGTTTTTGCCGGTCCTGGGCTTGAGCTCAGGGTCTAAGCACTGTCCTTGGGTTTTCTCAAGGGTAGAGCTCTACCACTTGAGCCTCAGCACCACTTCCGGCTTTTTCTATGTATATGGTACCAAGGAATTGAACCTAGGTCTTTGTGCATGCTAGGCAAGCACTCTACTACTAAGCCAAACTCTCAGGCCCATTTTTTTTTTCCCCAGCCCTGGGCCTTTAACTCAGGGCCAAGCACTATCCTTGTGCTTTCTCAAGGCTAGAGCTCTACCACTTGAGCCACAGCACCATTTCTGGCTTTTTTTTTCCCCCCTATGTATGTGTTACCGAGGAATTGAAACTGGGTCATCGTGCATGCTAGGCAAGCACTCTACCACTAGGCCAAACTCCCATCCCTGTTAATATTAATGTAGTTAGTATTTCCAAATTCATTAAGATAATGTAGCTCATAAAGTAGTTATATTTTATTGGTAGAAAGTATCAAAATTTTGTGAGAATAGCTTTTTGGAGATCTAGAAATTTGAACTTCTTTTTAAGCTATGGCATTCTATTTTTTTACAAATGTCTGCAAAACTCAACTCAGTGTTCAGAAATACAAAATAGTAGTTAAGATATCATGTGCAGAATGAATTGCAAGGTATTTATTTTGTTTTTACATGTGGAATGTATTTACTCATTTGCACATGGTGAATTTTTAGTCACTGCAGTAGGTTTTTTAACTTCACAATAAGCCTGGTAGTTGACATATTCAGATCAGTAAGGGGGAATAAAAAGCCTTTAATGAATTCAATGGGAGAAAAATATTTGTTTCTTCAAATTTTGTTAAGCCTTATCTTTGAACAAAAATGTACATCTACAGGTCAAAGATATTCAGGTATTTAGCTAAGCTGGGTGCAGTGACTCTTGTCTATAATTCTAGCTACTCAGGAGGCTGAAATCTGAGGATTGTGGTTCAAAGCCAGCTTGGGAATTAAAGATACTAAAGAACTTGAGACACTTATCTCCAGTTATACACTAGAAAGCCAGATGTGGTACTGTGGCTCAAGGGCTAGGGCTGTAGCCTTGGGCTAAAGAACTCAAGGACAGAGTCCAAGCTGAGTTCCACCCCCACTACTGACCAAAAAAAAAAAATGTTTAGGAAAGAATTATCATAGGTAACTAGATTTGGATTAGACTATAATTGTATTGTGAAATTTTGGCAACTTGTAAAAATTTTAATTCGCTATTCATTATATAGATGGAAAGTATATTTGATATTTTTATAAACATTGTAATTATATGGAAAAATTATATTTGGTATTTTAAGTAACAAACATCATTAGAATTAAACTTCATGAAGTCAGATTCTTTATCTCTGTTGCTCAATATTGAATTCCCAGTTCATAATTTAATGCTTCACATCTATAAAAAACATATTAAAAAATTAAAGGAGCACCAGCTAAAGTTTTGAGATTTACCATCTAGCCAGAACACTACTTGTAAACAAAATGTTATCAAAGCTATTTCTGCCTTAAATTTCATTATCCTCATCTTATAAAATGGGTTTTTTAATTGGTGAGAATGCTTCTGGTTTTATTAAAACTATTTAAAATTATGCTGCTTTATTTGGGAACATTATTGCAACTTCTAAGGAAATGGAAGACTTAGAAAAAAATCATATTAAGTGAAGTAAGCCAGACTCAAAGGAACATAGGCTCAATGGTTTCTCTCATTTGTCATAATCATTAGAAACCTTGGGCAGAGATTTACAATGGAACAAAACCTAGATACATAAGGCCATATAGAATGACGCTAAATGAAAGGACCTCTAGGATATAGAAACTAAAGCCATATAATGAGTGATTGTTGTCCTTTATGTATCTCTCATCTCTTTTGCTGTCCCTTGTTTATCTCATATTGTTACAGTATTTCACTTTGGTATCTGTTATACTGTATATATGTGTATTTGGTTATTTGAAGTCGGATAGGGAAGGGAGGAAAACAAGATGAGGGGTGGGGGTGGAGGGAGGGAATGGGGACCAAGACATGAGAAAGGGTATCAATGTATCTGAAGTAATGCACCTTCTATCTGGTGAATATAACCCTTTTTATTAAAGAATTTATTAACATTGCTTTTTACATCATATTTCAAATGACATGTTTAACAAACAAGTGTTCAAGAAGTGAGTCTCTATATACAATCACTGGCACTTAGTTTTTAGAATATAATCAAAATTAGGCTAAGGGTTTGTATATCATAGATACATATTAATTTATGAAGTAACCCTTTTATTAATTACAATAAAAATATATGAAAGAAAAAGAGTATATTTTCACTGATGATACAGTTGCTAATCTTATGTATTACAAAAGCCTAGTACTGAGACTAAAACCTTTCCAGGATAGATTTCTCTTATGAACATTATTGTATAATTCTTTCCACACAGAGAGTTTTCAATAATCTCATTAAAAATGGGGCAGTTGATTTTCTTGAGGGGAAGTTTCTTGTCAGAGTTGAGAGTGAATTATTTCTTGTAACTGCACAGGGGGGTTCCTGCAGGTCAGGGTTGAGGTTGAGGGCAAGCTGGCTACAGGAGCTCCTAACACTAAAGGCAGTGTGTGAATGAACGAGGCATGTTCCTTACTGAGTTTAGGCAATATTCATACTAAGTTTAAATCCTCAGTGTCAATGTAGCTTCATGAAAATCTGGAAAAGTCAAAGGCAAGGAATATATGGAAATAATGTTTTATAAAATGGTATATAAGTTGTTTCATTGATCTTCCTTCATCAATTACTTTCATCTTTCAGATCATCAAGAAGTGTACTAGAATAGTTATCCAGATGAACCGTCAAGGCTTCTATCTAAATGGTGAGTCGAGCTACTTGTAATATCTCCATATTTTTTAATCACGAACACAACTTTCTGAAATATTGAAACCAGAAGCCATTTTCATGTTTTGCTTCTTTTTATAAGATTTACTATTCCTTTTTATTTCATTTTAAAAGTGTTACTGTGAAATGCAAATATATGACATACCCATTTATCACTTTCCTCTAAAAGCAGGTAGAATATAACATGTTGGAGAATTAATTCATTTACCAACAAACATTTTGCAAATAACCTACAGGAAATATATCATATAGAAATATAAAGCTTCACTTCCAGAAAACTATTCAGCGTTAATTTTCTTAGCATGAAATTATATAAACATGACCATGGTTTCCATGGATTCATCATTATGTTCTGGTTAGGTTACAAACAAACAAACTTTCACTTGTTCATATTTGGGGAAAATGTCCTAACTGTACTGTGAGGATTATCTCCATTAACAGTTTATTTCCTTAAGTTTTGAGGTAGAAGAAATGAAATCATCATTATTCTTATATAGAACAATTTGAAAGGATCCTTTCGGTTGAATCTTGATGGCAAATTTTGTTAGTCCTGGTGTCAACTGAGTTGCTGTAAAGCAATGTTTTGTACTGTTGGATACAACAATAATGTCTAAGATATGGATAGTTATATATCTGAACTCATTAGCCAAAGAAAGAGCTGCAAATTTGGCATTTGTTACATCTTTCTTAGTATACATGACATTAGGTTCACAAGAGATAAGTCTGTCAAATGTACATCAGAACAAATAAAACGTTCACATACTCAGCATCTAATATAACCTGTAACGCTTTGTATGAATGGGAGTTTTAAATGGAGAAACAGGAGTTACCTTCTCTGCCTCCTATGGACTCTGTTACCAGAATGTAAATTTCTTCTCCTCAGTTTGTTTTCTGCATGATCCTTTCTCATCTGCAGCCATTGAATGGATTCAGTGCTTAGTTTACTGATGTAAGATATTAAAGTATTACTATATTTGGTTGCCTGTAAAGTTAGAAAATAATAATTTGTTTTTTGTATCCTGATTCCTCATTTAGCATCTGACTTACTGTGGTCCTTTTTCTCTTGGTTCTTGTGATTTCAGGTAGAAAGTCATATCGTTTTACTTTGTTGGCATTCTGCACATTTCACCTTTGATTTCACTACTTCTTGCTATAGTGTTAGCTTTCAGTTCTGCATTAAGTGACTGATAATTCATTTTATCTTCTTGATTGTTTTTTTGTAGGTCATGGGGCTTGAACTTGGCATGGGCACTGTCCCTGAGCTTTTCAGATCAAGGATACCACCCTACCCCTGGGCCTGGGCACTGTCCCTGAGCTCTTCAGCCCAAGGCTATAGCCCTGACTTTGAGCCAAGCCCCACTTCCCATTTTCTAGAGTCTCAGGCCCTTTTGTGCCTGGGCTGATGTTGAATTTTGATCCTCAGATCTTAGCCTCCTGAGCAGCCAGGAGTACAGGCTTATCTTGATTTATTGGTAGTATTTCCCATGATTCTCATTTAAATATCACAGTGAACATGTATCTCTTTTCTGATTAATTTAGATTAAAAGAAATGCTTGTTGATTCCCTATAACATTTGAGGTACATAAATATATAAAAATAATATTCTGTTTCAAAGCTTGGTCTTTTATCAAATTATACTTAATTATGGCTAACTCTAAAGTGAAGGTTTTTTTAATCCTACTATTTCTTACTTTAGTTTTTTGATTCATTTTCCCCAGTATTTTGCTAGGTTCCTGGCAATTACGTAAAGCTACTAGAAACAGAGATTCTACATCTCTTTAGCTTTGTATAGTTCTATGTTTTCTTGGCTTTGTCTGCATATCAGAAACACTTGGAAAGATTAGCAAAAAGCTCAGAAGTAGATGATAAACCTTGATTGTGATGACTGTTTTACATGCCAGCCCATGTCAAAATTTATCCAATTGTGTGATTTAGATATGTGTAGTCCTTACCAAAAGTAAAACATGTTCACCTTTTAACTCCCCGATCTCCCTACTATGTGTAAGACATGGAGATGTGTGGCTTCAGATAATCAGTCCTCACTTTGGGAGGCTTTGGTTTGACTGGGTTTTTATTCGGTTCTAATTCTTATAGTTGCTTAACATTTTCCTGATGGTTCTCAGGCACAGTCAACATTGAGAAGTTCTGCTGGAGTTCTCCTACCATATGCTTTCTATATGAGAAAGACTAAAAAAAACCATGTTCTCATTGCATCTTACGTACATTTTTCTTCCATTATGAATAAGGAAATGGGAATAAATTGAAAGTGTAGTGTAAATTTTTGTCAAAAGTCAAATAAATATTATGCTTCCCAAATAGCTTTGTAAAAGTACAGACAAGGCCATGAGTTTGGCCTAGTGGTAGAGTGCTTTGCCTAGCATGCATGAAGACCCGGGTTCGAGTCCTCAGTACCACATATATAGAAAAAAGCTGGAAGTGGTGCTGTGGCTCAAGTGGCTGAGCTCTGTCCTTAAGAATGCACAAGGACAGTGCTCAGGCCCTGAGTTCAGTCCCCCGGACTGGCAAAAAATAAAAATAAAAGTAAAAATGTACAGACAAATGTAGCCTTGATATAGTTCTTTAAGCATGCACTAAGACACATCATTACCACACAACTACATACATTGGGATTTAACCCAAGCAGGCTCTGTGTTGGTCATGGGGGGTTGGGGAAGGGATGTGAGACAGACTGTAAACTTAAAGGAAGATTGTAAATCATCATTCTCTTGTTTTTTTCTATTTGTCTTGTTAGTACCAAGAACAGGATATAAATTTCCACGGTAATAAGAGTATAAACTAGAAAATAAATGATGTCAACTTCAATCAAAGATAAATGGATTGTATTTACATCATTTAACTCATAGTAGATTTGAACATTGTCTCTAAGTCATGTACACGGGAACCATTCTGATAAAAAAAGATAGCATCGGCCATCTGGAAAGCCCACAATTAATAAGGTGTATCACCCACAGAAAGACAGCACCATTTTGATGTCCCATGTGAGAACTAACATGTAAAAACTGAAAAGCCAAATATTTTCCTTGCTGCTGTCCTTTTTATTCATGGAAAAGTCCATTGATTCCCACTCATGGTAAGGCACATGGACTATATATTATAAATTCACCTCAGAAACTGTAGGTAGCCTGGTGAAGGTGGAAAAATGCCTGTGCAAGGCAAGTGAGGATTCATCCTGTGCAAACTCTGACAAAGATTGGCCAACCTAATCAAAAGTAGGGAATGTAAACTGGTTATCTTCTTACTAATGGTTAAGAAATGGACTTACCTGCTACAAGTATTGACATTATATGATAGATCATTTTTCAGAACATATATGATGGCATATGGTCATTTACCCATATATTGAACATGGGCCAATGTTGCTATCTTCCAGTTTCATATGTATAATATATATTATCATGTAATATGTCTAATATATCATATAATGATATATTAGACACACATATTTTATACATAAGCATATATATTATATATACATATACACACATGCATATATGTATCTATCCCAGATATTTTGTTCACAGAAATCTGTTTGCATTATGACAGCATAGTGGAACTAAGCCATGATGAATGGCTTAGTTGTTTCCTCTTCCTTCTTGGTGTGCCTAGATTCTGGTACCTACCTGACTTTCTGAGGCTTATCTCTGAAGTCTGTGGGAGGTTACTTCCTCCCTATTAGTAGCCAGCAGGGAGGCGTGTGTTTCCTTCCACAGAGCTACAGGCTGTTTTGTTCTATCCTGTTTACAGCTGGTGGGGGGCCCTTTTTCTTCCTGAAGCTAGCCTTTTCATCAGCACAGAGGGAGATGCAAAATTGGAAAACATCTTAATTAAATGTTTTCCTACAGAAACATCCATTCCACAACCTTGATCTATTGAACCCCCTTAGAGGTGTCTCTCCCGACCTAGCTCCAGGAGATTGAAGGCAATAGAGTTTATCACAAAAGATATTGGAGGATCTAATTTACATTCAGTCTTGAGAACTTGCTTAACTAATGGAGTAATTATTAGTGCTTCTGGCTGAAATATTTTCTCTATTTTATTTTCGAATAAAATTGTATTTCCTAAATAAATTATATAGGTGTGTCCTAAGCAAATCATAAAAATAATGTTAAGTATCCAGGTTAAACATTTACAAACTATTTTCAAGGTTTGGGTTTCTAAAAATACCTTATGCTGATGCCTTAAAGTATCTGCCTTTTTGAAGAATGTGTAGGTCTATTAGCTTTGTCATTTCAGCATTTGAAAAGAAAAGTAGATTTTAGTTGGATTGAATCAATTTTCTTAGCGGATTAAGACAAAAACTCTAAATCTCTACTATTCTCTTCTGGAATTTACACAACTAAATATATTCAGTTCAAATATAATGTTTGCTTTCATCAGAAAGTTATAGTCTTTTATATAAATGATTATCTTTTTAACTTCTATATTTTTATTTTAAAGTAGTTTTATGAAAGAACTACCATTCCACAAAGTAGCTTAGAATACAATGCACCAACATTAATGTCACCTCACTCATCATTCTCTTCCATCCCTCCCAATCCAATCTTTCCCCTCACTTTTCCTTGTTTTATAGGATATTATGACTGGCATCTTACATTTTCCTCTCACCATTCTACTGCCTCCTCTCCTTCACCTCCTCATAGAACTTCAACTGATAGTTTCATTTTTAAAATACAGTGAAAGTTTATATGATTGTTATAAACATTTTTGTTCTAGGTCCAAGATATGAAGAGTGCAATTCAAAACCAAGCCAGGCAGAAAAGTCTATGAGAATGTTATCTCCAAAGATCCAAAAATGATGCTATGGCTCAGGTGGTAGAACATACATCTTGAGCAAAAAGCTCAGGGCCAGTACCCCGGCTGATTTCCTGAATTCCAGCCCTTAAAAAGGCACATGTATATGTATGTGCATGCGTGTGCACGTGCACACACACACACACACACACACACACACACACCATTTGTTCCTCCATATTAAGAGAAGGCTGTGTTTAATTACTACATTAGTCACTATTTTAAACAGATTGTTCTAGAACAATTGTGACTAGCCTTATTCTTCAAAAATGTATTTTAAAGAAATAAGAAAAATTAAACCTTAACATCAGAAATTTTACCATTACATATTACTATCATTTTATAGCATAATAAAATGAAAATATATAGCACAATAGAAGATATGCTTTATAGAGATGAATACTTTAAAATATAAATTACAACTGTGATTATAAATTTTATACTCAACATATTGAATCAGCATTGCTTATTGATTAAATAATTATACTTAAGATGAAACTCTAATTATAAGTGGGATTTTATAATAAATACATTCTATTTTCTTTATCTAGTCACATAATGCAGAATCATGAATATAACATATTCATGAAGTTTTTTGAAAATTTTGAACTTTTGAAAAGTTAACTACTTGCTTCTTTTTGTGAAATACAAATATAAACTACTATTTTTAGATCTTATTTATTAAGTAATGAGTGAAAAATTTTAGTCAAATGGTCCTATAGTTTGGGCTTTGTTGTTGTTCTAAGGCATTTCTCTATGCTATGTGAAGGAGACATGCTGCTTTTATTTTAATAAAAGGTACACAGAATCCGTCTTTATTTCTCTACTCTAGCATTGCTAATGGATGAATAAACAGTCACAACTTTTAAAATCAATATTTTTTAACAAACACATCCTTTGAAATATTAATAAGATATTGATATTTTAATGTCTTTATGGTTTTGTAAATTAAAATAATATTTAATCAAAGGATATTATGGAATATCTTGTCTACCTATAAAGCAATCCAAATTGGAACTTTACACTATTAAAGTAAAAGGACATAACATTATCTCTGCTATGTTTAGAATCATTTAAACTTTTGTTTTTTTCCTTAATAGAATTTGTTAATTCTATGTGTTTTCCTATCACATAAGGAAGTTCAACATATCCAAGAACACAAAGCTAACGAAAAGTTTCTGTTGAAATGGTTTCACTCCAATAACCTTGGATGTGTTGTCAAGGAACTTCAGTTTCAGTGATAAGATTCTGCTGCTGCCAGAGATGGTTTGGGCCATTTGATAGGCAGAGATTTTCCAAGAATAACTTTCTGTGTTTATTAACAGCTTGAGTTTTGGTGGAGAATTAGTCTTCCCCCTTCCCAGGTTTAGATTCTGTTTGCTCATAATAGTATTAGTTCTGCTATAGATGACAGGAAATACATTTTAAATATAGTTTCTAAATTTGTTTTTTAAAATAAAATTAAAAACCTACTGTGCCTTCCTAAACTGTGACTTCTGCATCCACTTTGTATTGCCAATGCCCAAAATTCACTTAATTTAGTTCCTACTGAAAATTTGCAACTTTTATGATAGATCTTTTCTGTTTTGAGTAAAAGCAATAAAAGTCATTAATATACAGGGCTTCAAAATTAACACCTACGGAAAGATTCAGCTGTGAAGTTACATTGATACTTGCAAAACTTTCTGCATAGGAACATATTTCTTTAACTGAAAATTTTGTGGGAAATAGTTGAGAGTCAAATTTAAATTTTAGTCCAATAAAATATGAAGTACAAAACAAAGTTCCTTTGAATTTTAAGTCAAATTAAAGATTTGTTTGGCTGAGTTTTATTGCCTAAGAATGTGAATTCTCACTGTGTAGATACACTCTTCCTTATATTGCATTCCTTTCCTAAAGTTGTATCATTTTGTCCCACTCTTAAGATGAATGAAATGATTAATGCAGGAGGCAATATTATAAGTTGTCATTTCAAGGCATATTCATACAGAAATTAGGAAATTTCTCATTTTATTCTTATTGATTCTCAGATTGATGATGACTCCTGGTTTAATTTGATTAAGTATAATATTACTTAGGTATTTTGCCAAATTCAGGAATATATCTAAGGTATTAAAAGTAAATACTGATTTTTCCAAAATGTAAAGTTTTATATCTATTTTATGAAGATGGTGATGTGAGCACTTTAAAAACTTCTGGTAATATTCTTCATATTACCTTCTTATTGCCTTTCATCACTTATGAAAATCTATAGATGTTCACTAATTGGTGAAACTTTAAATATAATGTATTACCAATTTCTCAATGAAATTTAATGTTTAATTTCCCCTTATATTCCCATTTTATGATGATTTTCCAAGAAAAAGTTTTTCCAACACATTTGAGCTTTCTCCCTCAGTTTTCTTTCATACTATTTTTAGTCAAAAATGGAAATATGAATATTAATATTTTCACGTTAACTCAGATAGTGGCTATTCATCTTTGTTCTGTCACTTGCTGTGTTTACATGAAAATCATAGAGCAAAATGGACAATATAATGTCAATGTAACAATAAATTTTCAGTAAAACATCTAGTGTAAGAGCCAACTTATACTAATCTAGGAGAAGAATAAATCGATATCTGATCTTATTAATAATTTCCAGTATATGACATGAAGCTATTCCAGCTGATGCAATGAATAGACAAAGAGGTTGTCTGGATAATTCAGTCTCTTGACTTTGCTGCAATTTATGACAGAAATCAGTTTGGATGCCATGAATTCATTGAAACAAGAAAAGTATTGTCCTAGCACATTAAAAAAATTACTTTGGAGATGGCTAAAATGGAACATTTTTCTCCATGATTTCAATTTGCTGCTTCCTTGTGTTTGACAATATTTATTTCTATTTTCTCAAACAAAGTTGTCACAAACTTTATTTTCATAGGCTTTGTTGGTCTCTGCCAAATTTTTAATTTTGCTGCAAAACAAAGGATGGTAGCTTTGATATAAGACATACTGGTTTCTCATGGTTCTGGAATATCCGAAGTTCAAGAACAGGGAAGTAGCACAGCTGGCCGTTGGTGAGGAACCAGGATGAAAACTGTTGTCTTTTAATTGTTTTTCTCACATGGTAGACAGAAAAGTAGAAAATGCTAGGAAGTCTCTTTTTAAAAATAGCACAAATTAACTGTATATTTATATACATAATATACTTTGACCAGGTTCACCTTTCTATATTGCTCTTTCTTAGCCCTTCTGCTCCTCCTGTCTCCCTTCACAGCTTTTACTAGATTTCAGTATATTATATTCATTTATTTATAGTGTAATATTTATCATATTCACCTCTGCCATAAGAGGTATTTTATTAAAAGCTCCAACTGGTCACTCAAACCTGTAATCTCTACTACTCAGAAGGCTGAAATCTAAGAATCGTGGCTTCAAACCAGCCCAAACAGGAAAGTCCATAAGACACATCTCTAATAAGCCACCAGAGAGCCACAAGTAGAGTGGTGGCTCATGTGGTAGAATGCTGCCCTTGAGCATAAAAACTCAAGGACAAACTCTGGACCCTAGTTAAAGCCTCAGCCTAGTTCGACACACACACACACACACACACACTCACAACATGATGCATCAAATCCATCCATATGGACTTCATCCTAATTATTTCCCAAGAATCTTACCTTCTAATATTATCTCACTAATGGATAGGATTTCAACATATGATTCTGTTAGAGGACATCAAGAATCAATCAATAAGAAAATCTGATGTTTGGGGCCAATAGCATGGACTAGTGGTAGAGTGTCTTGCCTAGTATACAGGAAGCTCCAGGGGTTTGAATCCTCAGTTCCACCTAAATAGAAAAAGTGGTGCTGTGGCTCAAGTAGTGGAACACTTTTCATGAGAAAAACCTGAGGACAGTGCCCAGGCCCTGAGTTCAAGCACCAGGACTGCCCCCCCACACCAAAAAAAAAAGAAGAAAGGAAGAAAGAAACAGAAAGAAAGAAAGAAAGAAAGAAAGAAAGAAAGAAAGAAAGAAAGAAAGAAAGAAAGAAAGAAAGATCATATGGTCTTGCTAGATTTACAAATCTACTGACAATTGCAGTAACAGTTTCTCAAATCAGAGTGGGTACAGTGTATTTAGAGAAAATTATCTTAAAACAAAATCATCAGTCCTATACGTAAAATTTCAGAATGCTGAATATACCTTGAAGGTGGGTTTTGCAGTTATATTTCTTATAACAACCCCACTGGATTCTAAGATGTTTAATTTTAGACTGCAGATTTTAATTTCTAGAGTAAATTTGGAACATATAATTCAAGAAAGCATAAATTAATGTTTTAGCTAAATGAACATATTTAAAGGAATTATAGGATCTCTCAAAATTAAAGAATCTTTCTTAAGGAATGTCATCTTCATAAACAAGGTGATTCTGGCCTAGTGGTATATCTATAATTCCAATACATAGAGGGAGAAGCAAGAGATCTTGAGTTTGAGGCCAGCCTATGCTCCAATGGAGAGATGGTGCCTTACTGAAACAAACAAAATTTAAGAACAATGAAAAAAGCAGACATTGAATCTATTTTGAATTTGTATAATTGTGTATTTACTGAACTAATTCAGAATTTGAACATACTTTCTTGTTTAAATCTTAATTTGAATGTCCCTAAAATTTTAGATACTTACAGTGCCTACATTTCCATTTATAAAAGAGAAGTCAAACAAGTTTGATATTGTGTCAGCAAGAGAATTGTTTGTCTAGATGATATATGTGCAAATAAAACTGCATAAGAAGACTTAAAGCAATGGTATAACCACTATCCATTGCTCTGTTTCCATTAAGTATTGGTAGACTTCATTGTTTAGGATAGTCGTGAACTTTTCATGAGATACCTCCTATAACAAGAAAATAAGACTGCTCATTAATTGTGAAGTAAGAATCTAAACTAATGGGAAAAGAGAAAACTTAGAGTTAATCTTTGGAGTATACTGGTTGTTGAAAGGTGATGATAATCCCATACAACTATTCAAGATTCGAGGACTGGAATTTACAAATTGATTGTGACCATAAGAGAACACCATTGACTAACTAATGACTGACTGAAGAAATCTTAAAGGTATGACTGGTCCACTTCTGAATCTTAGTAGTCTATCCCTTGCAGTAAACAAGCTTAAAAAAAAAAAGATCTGAAGGAATGTTTGCTAGATAGCACAGATAGCACATAGTTTATTACTTTTACAAGAGTTCCTTCTCATAATTTTATATAATCATATTTCAGAGCTATATGTATAAATACAGAACTTTATGTCTGTATTCATATGATGCATTTCCTTCACAATATGGTATTTTGCGTAACACCGTTAGATCACAATTATCTTTTATATAGTAATCATTAGAACATGTTTGAAAAAATTATTTTAATATATGTTTGTACTAAACCAAGATTTTTCAGATGATTTTTCATATGCAGCTCATGTGGATTGCACACAAAACCGTACAGATTTATTTATTTTTTTTATTTTTTGTGAGTCATGGGGCTTGCCCTCTTAGGCCTGGGCTTTATCTCTGAGCTCTTCAGCGCAAGGTTATTACCCTACCACTGGAGCTGTTGCCCCATTTTTCATTTTCTAGTGGTTAATTGGAGATAAGAGTTTCACAATCTTTAGTGCCTGGGCTGGCTTTGAACCGCAGTCCTCAGATCTCAGCCTCCTGAGTTGCTAGGATTACAGGCGTGAGCCACAACACCCAGCTTCTAAATAGCTTTTATATGTTTTGATCTACAGTTCTACAGACTTTCTGGTTTTAATGAGAGAATAACCATATATGGATATCTAATTTGATACCATACTTATAGAAATCTGCTGAAATCTAGTTTTAGAAACAATAACATCAAGAAAAATCTAATGTATGTTATCTAAATTTTTGAGTGCCATTAAAAAAAAGCCCTTTATCTTGAAGAGATTCTCATTCTACAATACATATCCTTTAATTGTATGATATCATTCAGTGTCACCATTTTTATTTTGATGTTTACCATTATTTCCTTATGTATTGATGTTAAGTACTGTGAAATATTAACTTTTATGAAATGTGTATGAATTATTGCATTGGATTTTACCCTCTTGCTTCTGAGTAGTATTTAAGATTCTGAAAATTACAAGGTAGAGAAAAACAATAAGAATTTCTTTTTTCTTTCTTTTTTTTTGGGGGGGAGGAGATTATGGGGCTTGAACTTGGCCTGGGTGCTGTTCCTAAGCTTGCAGCTCAAGGCTACTACCCTACCCTTTAGCCAATTCCCACTTTACATTTTCTAGAGGTTAATTGGAGATAAGAGTCTCAGGTCCTTTTGTGCCCTGGCTGGCTTTGAACCTTGATCCTCAGATCTCAGCCTTTTGGGTAACTAGGATAATGGGCATGAGCCACTGTGCCTGGCAACCATAAGCATTTCTGTAAGCTTGTATTAGTCACTGAGGTTTTTTATGAAAAGTTAATTATTTAAAGTGTCCAAAATATTCTATCTGGTTCTATGCAGCTCAAAAAAATCAAATATGTCTTAAGGCAATAGAATTTTAATAAAAAAGATATGCTATCTCTTATGATTCTAATAGTAGCCTTATATTTGCATTGTGCATGTATATCAATATATCTATAAATGGAATGAATAAATATTTATGCATATGAGAAAAAGGAAAAATCATTCAAACTAGATTTCTCATTAGTCTTCTAAGCAAAATAACAAGAAAACACATGCCAAGGCGACCTAGTGTATCTCCTATTCTTTCTTGCAAAGTTTTCTGTGTATTTGCTTTTACCTTGAGGTCTTTGATCCATTTGGAGTTAATCCTGGTACAGGGTAACAAAGAAGGATCCAACTTTAGTTTTCTGCAGGTGTTAACCAACTCTAAGATTTCACCTCACTCTAGTTAGAATGGCCATGATCAAGAAATCTACTAACAACAGATGCTAGAGGGGATGCAGCCAGGAGGGATCACTACTACACTGTTGGTGGGAGTGCAAACTCGTTCAACCACTATGGAAAGAAGTATGGCAGTGCCTCAAAAGACTAAACATAGAGAGCCCAGCAATACCACTATTTGGCATTTACCCAATCATCCAGAAACAAGGACATACTAAAGCCTCTAGCACAATGATGTTCATTGCAACACTATTTACCATAGGAAATATATGGAACCAATTCAGATACCCCTCAGTTGATGAATGGATCAACAAGATGTGGTATTTATACACAATGGAATTTTATGCTGCTGTCAGAAAGAATGACATCACCCCATTAGTAAGGAAATGGAAAAACTTAGAAAAAATCATATTAAGTGAAGTAAGCCAGACTCAAAGGAACATAGGCTCAATGGTTTCCCTCATTTGTCATAATCAGTTGAAACGTTGCGCTCTCCTAGCAGAGATTTACAATAGAACAAAACCTAGATAAATAAGGCCGTATAGAATGACGCTAAATGAAAGGACCTCCAGGATATAGAAACAAAAGCCATATAACGAGTGATTGTCATCTCTTTTGCTGTCCCTTGTTTATCTCATATTGTTATAGTACTTCATCTTGTTATCTGATATATTGGACATATGTGTATTTGGTTATTTAAAATCAGATAGGGAAGGGAGAAAAACAAGATTAGGTGTGAGGGTTGGGGGGGAGAAATGGGGAACAAGACATATGAAAGGATATCAATGTATGTGAAGTAATGCACCCTCTATCTGGTGAATATAATTTAACCCTTCTATTAATTACAATAAAATATATGGAAAAAATAAATAAAAACTCAAAACATAAAAAAGATACAAAACAAGAAGAGCATGTGCAAATCAGAAAGAGAGCCCCTTTTTGTTTTTGTGTATTGGTAAATAACTCATAGTACTATTACATACTAACTAAAAATGATGAGATATTTTATGATATTGTGCTAGTTTTAACATTATACTTAAAGTTTCTGCAGGCAAGAGACTACGTAAGTTATCATTTTCATAAATTACCTTTTATAAAAGGTTATTAATGATCATTTTAACATATCAGAGTCAATACTTTGCTTAAATTGCCTTATAATATGATTAAATATATGAACTATTATCTCTGTGCAGATTTAAAGACCTGTACACACTAGGGTCATCACTGAAGACCATTAGAGACTCTAGTGCATGTGTAGATGTGATGTGAATTGGTATACTTATGGATTCAATTTTAAAGCATATTGATTTAAATGTTAATAGGATTCCTACAATTATTTGTCATAATCTTCAGAATTAAATTAGAGAATATTCTTCAGAATGAAAGTTGACTGATGTACCTAAAATGATCTCTGAATCTCCAAGAAATTTATACATTCTGACAATTTACATCACTCTTTAAAGCATTGCAAAGATTATCATCTAGAGCTAAATTCATGCATGCAAATTACTTTTCAAAACAGAGTTGCTATGTTACTTCTTGGTTTAAAATACTTTTCATTAGTGTGACATTGCTATTGAAATTAAGTCCAGACAATGCCTTTTGGATTGCTGCTTAGTAAGTTTTCTCCCCTCTCAATAGGTCATTTGAAATAGATGACTTTCATTTTCATTGAGACAAAAGAAACAATCCTAAACTTTGTACAAGCAAGATGATCCCTAAAGAAAGAGGAAAAATAATTTAAACTGCAAGTTTGTTGTTTGAAATACCCACAGACACACCATTTTGGCCCTTGCTAACAAGGAGTTCCTATAGCACATACATGTCTATTTGATTTGTAGCCCTGGGGCTCATGGGCCAGCCTCTCCTCTGACATGTACTATTGAGCATGCGTAAACAACAGGCTTAAGAGAAATGCCTTACCTTTGCCTCTTTATATTTTCAAATCAGAATATTAGCTCCCAGTAAGCAAATAACCCTTAATTATCTTATGAGTTATCATTAGGGACCAAAAGTGCTTCTTTGAATATAACCTCAAGTGATGCAATGCTTAGAATACTTGTAGATCTACAATGATTTTAGATCTAATACTCTAACATCTTCAAATGCTATAGAGCTTGTGATAAATCTGCTGCATTATTGCTTATTTCTGCTTCATTCCTTCAAGATCATATATATTGACATTCGCTTCTAATTATATATATTTTAAACTTTTTAGCTAATATGTTTAGTAAAAAGACATGTTTCAATACATCAGTTTCAAGAGCCTGAATGATAGTATAATTTGTAATAGCATTTGTATCTCAGTTGATATTGATTTTTTCCAAGGCGCACTTACCACAAAAAACATTGCTTTTAGGTCATCTGGCATTTTCTTTACATTGAAAATTGAAGAAATTCAAAATCATTAGAAAAATCACTCTTTTTTCTTTTTTTTAAAAATTTTTTATTGTAATTAGTAAAAGGGTTACATGATATTTGCCAGATAGAAGGTGCATTAATTCACATACATTGATACCCTTTCACATGTCTTGGTACCACTTTTATTTAACTGGGTTTTCTTCAAATTGTATGACTATAAGCTAGACATACTGAATAGTTTACCCAATATTTTCACACTCCTAGTTTATGCACAGATTCAATTTTATAAAAAAGAGAATTCTTGAACATTTTCCCATCTATTATTTGGCTCCATTTATTGCAAAAGATTGAAAAGTAATTGAAGGAAAATGAAAACTAAATGAAATAATTAAATAAGCAATCTAATTTCTAGGTGTTAATTCAATTCTATTTCTAATCAATTTTCTGTATCTTAAACTTCATTTGCTTTCTATCTACTTCTTGCCTAAAGGCTTAGATGTCTCAAATTATGGGATGGATACATCCCTGAGTGCTTAACACAATGACACAAGGGAAATGCTACTCTGAGGCTTGACTAACACATTTAACATTTATTCCATTATTTGGTGGTTTCAAACTCCATATGGCCTTGTCTGGTTGATTTGATTGTCTTTATATATTAGAAATCTGTACTGTGAATGCGCATTACCAGAAATAGTTAAATATTTAGTAAAGGTGACTGTATTGCTTCAATGATATTTTAAGGGAAACAAAAACATTAAATAAGGTAAGTGGAACCTTTTTAAAAATATATCTTAGTTAAGTAAACGAATATTTAAAATATATATAGAGATAGATAATCATTATTATGGCAGTTTCCAAATCTCCTAGCATTTAAAATGATTTTAAAAATTAAAAAAACCTAATGATACTGAATTGACATGTAAGTCTTTTCTATAAGTCATGGGATCAACTGCCACTCTTTCCTTGGGTAAATACTCATCTCTAAATCTAAAACAGTGGTTTTGGAAATAAGGTGTGTTCTTTAAAAGAAAGAAAGATAAGTAGAAATCATAGGAGACTGACTATTGGTGTTTTGACAAATATCTACTTTTGTGCGTGACCAGGATGAGAAATTTATGGTAATATCTAAGAGATTGTATGAGGAAAGTATTTTCAAATATGAATTAGAATCCTCCCAACCAACTAGTCATTCTTGGAATTATTTGGAAGAAAATCAAAGTTGTTTTTTTTATTTTTTAATTGCTTTTTGGATGTAATTTAAAAGTAATAGACAAACATTGTAAGCCTTAATGGATTTCTTACTAGGAAACAAACCCCACATTAACATTCTACCAGGGATTTTTGTAGCATTTGCATTCATGTGACATTGACTATTAAATTTTATTGTTTCTATTTTAAAAATTGTATATTTAGAAATAATTGCAATTCAATTGCTCAGTTATGAATATTTTTGTTGGCCCTATCTGTGGGACCTGGGGGAATATTTTAGAAGATAATTATTAACAGATTTCCCAGCTTCTTCCTTACAACAGATTGCTTTGTAATAAAGTTAACATTCATAGCTTAATAATATTAATATGTTCAGGATTTTCTCTTAACTCAGCTTCATGAAACCATGTGGAATGACATGGAAGTTTTACCTAAATGATAGGTTTATCTAGCTAATAAAGGTTTATCTAATAAAGGTTTATCTAATAAACATGATTGGACATTAAATTTACATGTATGTATATGTTTTTGAGAGAAAAATAGGGAGGCGAGAGAGAAAGAAAGGAATTGTCATTGTACCAAATTTCATGTATGTTGCACAGCAAACATCCCTAAATTACTTAAAAGCACATAGCACCAATCTCTCTTATCAGCATTTGGAAGATAGATGAAGTGAGGTTGGATTTGTGGATTTTGCTTCCACTCTTGTCAGAGATCATCGCCCTCTTTCCTTTGGGATCCAGCATCACTCCTGGAAGAAAAATCATAAACATATGCCCACCACCCACATAGCCTCAGCAATCAGAATATGGGGTGCCAATTATTTATTGCTCTGGTATTTCTCTATTAACACAAAAAACCCAAGCTGATTATTTCCTTTTCCATGATCATTTGTTTCAAAAAGGCCTATTTTGTAATGCTCCCATACCTTAATAGGAAGCTTTTGCTTTTAATTGTGACAGACTGAAAGCTTACTCTGAAAGCGGTTTCTGGAGAAATCTAATTATTCTTGGTCGGGAATGTTCCTCTAGTGATATCGCTAGCCTCCTGGGTACTAAGCATGTCTGATGGTAGGTGATTCATAAGTGCAAAGTGACATTTCCCAATGAGTTGTTTTGTCACAGGTTATCCATTTTGTCAAACATGTTATTTCATCCTGAGCTTTAATGTGACTGTGATGTTGCCGGGCAAGTCACTGAGTGTGTCATTTAACTTGTCAAAACCATAACAACATTTGAACCAGAATGAGTAATTTTTAAGTCAGAACTGTGAAGGTGAACTCAGTACCCTGCTAAGTCACAGCCAATTTCATTCCTACTTAGTACCTGAGATTTGATGTATTAGTGTGAGTCTGCCATCATCAGCTCTTATTTTACAAATGTAATCATTTGAAGGATAGGACTCATATCTAGATCATGCTATGCCACCTGTTTTTTTAATGTTATTGTGTGTTTCCTTTGAAGGAGGCAAATTAGATGATCAAATTCTTAAATCAACTCTGACAAACACGGGAGTTAATACTTTTTTTTGATATAATTCTAGTGTGGATGCTTTTAGTCTTAAATTTTCTCACTCTGCTAGTCAGCTTATCCACTGGAAAATAAATCTATAATTTAAGTCTAACCCATTTTGATGCAGTATCTTTGTTACAAGTGTTTTACAAATTCTACAAATCCAGCATCAATATGTGTCAAAACAATTTTAATAGCTTTTTAGATAGCTATTTTTAATCACTTATTTATTAACTTATTATAAACCAAAGACAACTAGAAGTATCTTATCAACACAGCATTCCCTTTAAGATATTTATAGAACATGATCAGCTGAAACTTATTTTCACGTATTTCTCCGTGTTAGAATTTGTAGTCTATTTTCTTTACCAGAGAATTATTTTTACTTTATTTATTTTAAAATGATTATTTTCATTCTGTATCACCTATTTACAAAAGTCCATCTACAATCACTTTGATTAATCTATGATTAGTAGTTTAATTCATATTAGGAGTAAAGGACAAGAAGGTCACATAGAAAAAAATGTAATTATTTAAGAATAAAGTCACATTTATCATTCAAGTTTTTAATATACTCAGAGTGATTATATTAGAAAGAGACTATTCACATTTAAAAATTAGGAACTAACACATTTCATGGTTTAAAAAAGTACACTGGGGGCTCATGCCTGTAATCCTAGCTACTCAGGAAGCTGAGATCTGAGGATCACAGTTCAAAGCCAGCCCGGGCCCTCAAAGCCAGCCCAGGCACTGAAGTCCTGAGACTCTTATCTCCAATTAACCATCAGAAAACTAGAAGAGGCACTGTGGTTCAAAGGTAGGCAGTAGCCGGTAGCCTTGAGCTAAAGAGCTCAGGGACAATTCCCAGGCCAGAGTTCAAGTACCACAACCAACAACAACAACAACAAAAATACACTGGGACATGATAAATTATGCAGGTCTCTAGAAATTCAAATAACGAGACCAAAGGAACATATTCATAGGTCTGGATGACTAAGTTTCAATAGCTATGTGCATATAATTATATAAAGTAATCTTTTATGAAATAAACTCAAAGAAATGGGAATGGGTTTTGTTGTTGTTGTTGCTGTTATTGTAGTTTTGCTGTCTTGTCCATTTTTCTTGTTTGTTAGTTTATTTGTATTTTGGAGGGAGAGGGGGAGCGCAGAAAAGTTGGGACAAAGGACGAACAAATATAACAAGGGTTCTCACTAGACACCATGTAAAAAATGAACTGTGTAACTTGTTGGTATGGATAGTGACAAAAACTATGAGAGAATGAGGGAAGGAATGACATGTTTCAAGAAGAATTGTATTCATTACCTGGGTCATAATTGTAATCTCTCTGTATATCACCTTTACACAATAAAATATGTTACAAATAAATGGATAGATAAATAAATGAATAAAATGAAGTAGAAAACAGTAAGACAGGGGTACTGGTATTTCATAGAATTTTACAAAATCATTTTGTTTAATAGATTGTTTTAGAAATACATGGCTCCACTTTTTAATGTTTTCCCCATTTCTTAGTCAAAGGGCAATTTGAAAAATCTTGCAGTCTTTGGTAAAGCATGGGAAACTTGCCACCACATTTAGTTTGTGTCTTGGGTCACATTCTATTAAATAAACACTTTGACAACAGTTTACACAGTGATTTAAGGTTTTTTTTACTATTCGTCTGTTCATTTACATACATGTATATAAAAATATTCAAAACAAGTACCCTTTATACCTTCATGTCAGTTCTAGTTATTCCTTCATGAGAATTCTGGGTGTTTTTTTAATTTTATTTTTGCTTTTTATTTTCTGACAGATCATTCTTTGAGCTTGTTATGAATGTAACTTTTAATTAAAAAAAATCAAAGCAATTAGTTTTTGTAGAAGAGTCCAAACAGCTATTACACATTTTAAGGCACAGGGTTAAATCCTGTGTGGTAAAATATACATGACTTATTTATTTCTTCGTACACTTTAGAAACTTTTCCCTTTAAAAATATAATTATTAAAAAAATTAAAAGTAAGACCAATCTTTTCTAACCTTCTCTTGACAAGAAATGGTATTTCCAGTAAAAATAATTGAACAGTTCTTTTCATAATATAGAATCATGTTCTGACTGTTGCAATCTCTATTATTTTTCCATTCCTTTAGAAAACACATGTTGATACTTATGAAACAACAGAGAATTTTCCACAAGGATATAATTTATTATGTAAATGTCTGGTGATTGGGATCCTATTGTCTTTTGCTATGGCTTAATTTTCTGCCATGTAATTGAGGCCAAATTTTAGAAATAATGAAAAAAAGAATAAATGACATATACTTCTTTCTGTTGATTTTCATGAATAAAATTATGCATATACTGATGCACTAAACAAATTGCTAGATTGTCATAATTTTATGAACTTTCCTTAAGTATAAGCAAGTATATTTTATCTTAAAAAGAAAATATCACATATAGAATAAATGCATTTGATATTATATTTTAAATAAAACCTTTTGATACTTGAGAGGGAAGTTGATCCTTCTATGTGTGTTTCCAGACTTTTCTTACAAAGTATGTTATTTTATCAACATGGCTTAACACCAAAGAGAGTTAGTAGTATATTTGGCAAAATTAGTACTAGTAGTAGAATGAGGGATGACAAAGAAGACATGAATGAAGTTTATTCATTTTGAAGTTAAACTTGAAAAGAAAGAAAATAACATGAGCTTTGTTTTCCAGAAGAGAAATGGTAAACTTACCATCTTCATGTTTGTATGGCATGCTCTTGTCTGTGATTATTTAACTAATTTTATATATATTAACAAGGTGCTCCATAAATAGTGTAGAGTTGGTTAGAATGTTACTTTATCAGTGTAGCCAGTCTTGTACTTCCTTCTATCCCAGTATTTTACACAAATTGCCTCAGCTGATGGGACGTCATCACTGTGGAGTTTAAGTTGTTGTTGGAGTTGGTATCAACTTGAATGGAAGAAGTATATCAAGCCTAATGCAGTATTGTCCATTATTTTGTAACTGTAATCAAGTTAAAAACTGACCAGACATTATTTTACTAAATCTTTCAGATATCGTTGAAAAGTATTGTAATGATATGATAAAACATAATTTATAGGTATGATCAATGTTCAGTAGATTATCTCCATTTGTTTTTAGTTTTGAAGTCTCTGAAGCTCTATGTTTTGTTTTGTTTTGTTTTGTTTTGTTTTGCCAGTCCTGGGCTTGAGCTCAAGGACTGAGCACTGTTCTTGGACTTTCCTTAAGGCTAGAGCTCTACCACTTGAGCTTCAGCACCACTTCCAGCTTTTTTTCTATGTATGTGATACCGAGGAATCGAACCCGGGTCTTCGTGCATGCTAGGCAAGCACTCTACCACTAGCCTAAACTCCCCGCCCCGAGCTCTATGGTTTCTTAAATATAGTCTTTAATATTACATATCAGAAAGTGACAAAATTGATAAGAAATTGCTGCTTCCCAGACCAGTCCTCCACCTAAGTCATTGTTGATAAGATACTGTATCGTTTGTTTTTTCCATATATTTTTATTGTAAGTAATAGGAGGGTAACATTATATTCATCAGATATTAGGTGCATTACTTCATATACATTGAGACCCTTTCTCATGTATTGTTCAGGAAGAGTTTTCAACTTGAATTAGAAATTGTTATTTGATGATTTCCTCTGCCTATTTGTAGGTCTACATGAAGGAAAGTGGGGTATCTGGGACTTTTGGAGCTTGTTAGAAAACAAGGATAATACTTTCTACCTCCTGCAAATCTGAGCATTATTATGAGAATTAATACAGTTCTTATAAAAATGATAAATCTCCATCCATCCCAGTATAAGGTGGCTTGACTGTTAATGGACTTAGGTAGAAATGAAATCTCATTTCTACAGCTGTTTCATGGGCCCAATCTATCTGTATTTTCGTTCCTCTCTTCACTGGCTTGTTCTCACATTCGCAGATGACATTATGATCATCGTATGAATGCTTCCACGCTATCTTAATTGACACCTTTTATAACCAGGTATTTCTGTGATATTTTCTTGAATACCATGTAAAATATAGTTATCTCAGGAGACTTCTGGCATATATCCTTAAGTAAAATGCATTCTATTGCCATCGGCATTGATTTATTTGAAATAAAATTTCATAGGTTTGTAGAAACCATTGAATGGTAACTACTGAGCTAGCACTGAAAGGCGTTTTGTGAATGAATAATGTAATTTCCTCCCTCTAATAAAAGCTTTGTACATCTTACATTTAGTTTAAATTGATTGCTTTCTGACACAGAAATAAACCAGTCTTTATATTATGCAGGGTTCTTGTTAGTGGTAATATGGAGAATATAAATCTTCCCTTGTGACTTCTATTTGCATGCTTTTCTTCAACCTGAAGTAACCCTAAGCAGGTTTTTAATTAAAGTAATGGGAACCATAGAGTGTATCATCCCTTTTATGCATGATCAAATTACCATAGCATAAATATATTCCTGCTCACTTGTAAACTTGAATTTTATGGATGGGTCATAAAAACATCCTTTCCAAGGTTTGCAATTTTGTTTCCACCTTTTAAAAAATATTGTGGTCTATTGGCAGTGCTTATATAAAAAGTTATACTGGGTGAATAACACTACGTATAGGAAATACCTATGTACACCTGATGGAGTTTGCAAATACAGACTTTGAAGTCTCTCAATGTGTTCGCCTCTTTAAAATACAAGGTATGGTTTAAAAAGTAATGTTATTTCTTTTCTTTTCCTTTTGCAATTTAATCTGAAACTTAAGACTGAATGACAGGTGCCAGCCCAAATAGAGGCTTCAACAATGTTTTATTATAGATGGCACTGAAAACCTCAGTCACTGGAAGAAGGAAAAGTGAGTGTCAGTGAATCATGAAGAAAAACAGTAGTGAATGTTAATTTAATTAAGTACGAGCTCCACATTAAGAGAATTTCCATTTGAAGACACAGATGGTAATGGAGGAGAGGGTTGAAAGGCCAGTGTTTAGCTATAGATCAACTCCCAGCCAGCATTAGGTTTGTGACCTTGAATATGGTACTTAATCTTCCTAAGCCTCAATTTACTTATCTATACTACAGCATCTTAGGTTTAAGATAAGAGATAAGAAAAATGATGTAATGCCTGTCACACAGAAAGCATTTACAATGTTAACTAGTCATATTAATCATTCATTCATAAATTACTTAAATTCTTTCCTTGTGCTAAGTCCTAAGTAGGGTGCTTCAAATGTTTTAGAATACAACCCATGGACTTGACCACAGTATGACACCCAAAGTCTTGTTTATGATCTTAAACTCATTACACTCTCTCCACTACTGCTTCAGAATTTAATGTGTTTTCTATACCAGGCTTTCTTACATTGCAAATGGACTCAAGAGGTTTTTTGTTGCATATTGTTTTTGTTATGCCATTGGAAAAAATGGCTTTTCTGTTGTCCTACTGTCTTGACTGAGATTTTTGTGGTTCCGAGATAGACTCATTGGTTCAGTATTAATCCTAAAATAAACATTTCCTTTTCTTTTCCTTTCTTTTTCCCTTCTCTTCTGTTTCCCTTTCCCTTTCCCTTTTCCTTTCCCTTTCCCTTTCCCTTCCCTTCCCTTCCCTTCCCTTCCCTTCCCTTTCCTTGCCTCCCCTCCCCTCCCCTCCCCTGCCCTCCCCTCCCCTGCCCTCCCCTCCCCTCCCTTCTTTTCCCTTACCTCTCCTTTCCTCCTCTCCCTTCTCTCTGACTTACCCTTCCATCTCCTATCCACTTCTTTTTTTCCCCTCTCGACATCTACCCTCCCTTTTCTTCTTCCATTCCCTTTATTTTCTTTCTTCTTCCTTCATTCTATCCTTCCTTCTTTCCCTTCTTTTCTCTTCCCCTCCTTTCTCTTCCTCTCCTTTTCCTCTCCCTTTTCCTCCCTCTCTCTCTCCTTTCTTTCTCACTCTTACTTATTTATATGACTTTATAAAGCTTAGTTTCAGATTATCAAATTAAGTATGAAATAGCATTAAATTAAAACATGTATGAAACATTTTAATGAAATCATATTTTAAAATATGTTCCATTCACTTAATGTTTTACTAGTATTTGTACAGTTTGTTTTGAGACATTAGCTCAATTTATAGTTAAATCTGTCCTCAAACTTTGATTATCTTTCCCTCATCAGCCCCCAGAGTCCTAAGATAATAGATATATACTACTACACCAGCTTTAATGTTTTGATTTTTATTCTATTAATGAATTACTTATTGAATGTTCTTTAAAAGTTCTGATTTGCTGGAGATAGTTATGAGCAAAGCAAGCATGACATTTGGCATCTTTGGCGATCACTTGAATTACACCCAATAGATGTTAGAGTAAATAATACCTTTGCCAGTATTTTAGCTCAAGTCAATTGTATCTTTACAAACTGATCTGGAGTAACCCCAGCAAAAGGCATTTCCTTAGGAAATATACATCATCTCTGCTTCATTCTCTTAAATATCAACTTGCAAATTAGTAAAATGTTTTATTCATATTCTGCACTTCCCTCACAGCTACTGAGTGTGGGGCACATATACCAACATAACACAGAAGCCCAGGTAATCAGTGTGAAATAACCCTAGTGACGCCTCTTGATTAAGCTTCCTAAAAACTCATTGTTAATATATAATTGAGTAATGGTATAGTCTGTGTTCAATTATCCTCAAATTGGTAATTTTTAAATCATTATTGATCATATATCTTATTAAAGTTATTAGTAGGTTTTATGCATTCAATTATCTAATCTTCCAATGCTTTGAAATATCATTTTTCAGTGTAAACTGGGAAATTATAAGGCACTGAAACAAAGGTCTAGCACAAAGTTACCAAAACATAGACTTTATTCTTTTTATTCTTCATTCTTTATTCCTTTATTCCTTCTGAGTGGTATGAATAATATATTTCATTGTACAGTGAGGTTCATGAGGAACTGTTCAGTATCTTTCTTGTATCTATTATTATTCTTGTGTTCTAGTCTACAATTTACTTTTTAATTTTTTAATCATTTTTGACTACTTTTGTGTGCAAAGGAGGGTTGCTTCCATCAATTTGTAAATATAATGCATCTTGATCAATGTTACCTCCCTCAATATTCTCCCCAATCCCTCCCAAACTAAGCACTTAATTTTCTTAATTTCATAGGATACTCATTCAATATTATGCATGCTTTCTTCTCTTCTTCCTTTCTTCATTCATCGACTCTCCTCCATTTGACTAATATCCCCAACCTTTCAAGTGCCCTGTTTCTTGGTTTGCATTTTGCTAGACCATGGGTTTGTTATTCTAAGGAACATTACCATTTGAATTCTCCTCTGCAAATATCATACTTCAGTTAATGCATATGTGAATAACTTGAATAACAAGATGTATCTGTTTACTTTTACATTTATAAATTTGTTTTGGCTTCTACATATGAGAGAAAACATGTGTCATTTGTCTTCCTGGGCATGACTTATTTCACTTAGCATAATTTTTTCCAGGTCTATCCATTTCTTTACAAATGATGTAATATCATTTGTTCTAGTGGATGAGTAAAATTCCATTACATATGTATGTGTATATATATGTAAATATATATATTATAAGTCTATTATGGGACATCTGGGTTAATTCAATACCTTGGCTATGGTATATTCACCATAATGAAGATGGTGATGCAATTGGTTTTTACTGTATCCTGATTTTTCATCTCTGGATAAATGCCTGAAGGTGATTTTGATGGATCATCATGTAGTTCTGCAGTCAAATGCTCTACCACTGAGCTATACCCCCTCATCATGTAGTTCTATGCTTAGTTTCTGGAAGAACTTCCAAACTGTTCTCCAGAGTTGATTGTCCATTTCCTTAACATCAAAGTCGACATCTGTTACTGCTATTTGCCTTCTTGATGATGGCCATTCTAATTGGAGTGAAATAGGCTATCAATCTTGTTCTAATTAGCCTTTACTTTATGGACAGAAATGTTTAGCATTTCTTCTTGTGACGACTGGACATCTTCTTCTTTTGAGAAGTCTCTATCTCATTTGCCCATTTATTGATTTGGTCATTGATTTTTTTTTGAGGGTTTAGTCTCTTGAGTTCTTTGTATAACCTAGTTATTAACCTGTCTGATATGGGTGGAAAAGATTTTTTCCCATTCTGTATATTGTCTGTTTAGCATAAAAACTTTAGTTTGATGGAATCGCACTTGTTAATTCTTTTATTTTTTTTTTATTTGCTGAGCCCCTAGAACTTGACTGAGGAACTTCCTGCCTACACCAAGAAGTTTTGCCCACTCTTTCCTGTAGTAGTTTCATAGTTTTAGGCCTTCCTGGAAAGGCTTAGAACCATTTTGAATTGACATTAGTTAACAAATTAGGATCTAGTTTCAGTGTTCTGAATGTGGATATCCCAACACAATCTGTTGAAGAAACTGTCTTTTATCCATCCTGTGATGTATATTAGGTGGCCATAGGTCTGTGGGGAAAGTAATAGGGGAATACCAGACACACGTACAGTTGTAAGTTGTCTGAAGGCAGTATGTGTGAACACACACACGCTTCTTATGGTTTAATGAGGATTCACCTGTTGACGACTATGTAAGAAAACCATGTCCTTAGTAGTAGCTTCATGTCAGATCACGATGTTACTCCTCTTACTTTCCTTTTAAGGAAGTATTAGGGGTTTATATGTAGTTTTATTCCAATAGTTATAACAAAGGGTTTCCCTTTAACTTGCCAGTTTGTGTGTGCAATGGATCTTGATCAGAGTCACACCTTCCTTCACTCCTCCATCTTCATCCAACTTATCCCATCCGTCTATCTCCTCAAGTTTCACAGCTGTGTTTGCACACGTATACATTGTATGTTCCACTGTATCCTCCTGACATTTCTCTTTGTGTACCCTTAGTATTTAGTCCTGATCCTTCTTGGTCAAGCCATGTTTCAGCTTCCTGGTATTCATTCTATTTAACTGCCTATTAATTGTTTAAAAGAGCTATATCATAGGCTCTCATGCTTACATATGCTGTATATTATGATTTAGCATTTTGATCATTTATATTTATGTATATATGTATATATATACATAAAGTTATTCTAGCAAGATCATTCTAGGAGGGGATTAAGATTATGAATTATGTGGATCCATATTAAATTCTGGTGTCTTTATTCAATGTAAAGAAATGTGTGTGGGGGGAGAGAGCTCGAAAAATACAAAAAGGACATGGTTGATGATCCTAATCATTACAATAATTGTATCACTTTACTTATAAACTTTTGATATTGATAATGACCTTCCTATTGTAAAGCTGAGAAGAGTGAGGCCCAGATAGTCTAAGAAACAGAAACAGTCAAATACCAGCTTGCAGCTGAAACTCCTGTATGGAGTCTTAGATATTTTTTTAATCTTACGTGGGCACATTGAAAATGATGATAAAGTAATTATTATGCTTCTGATTTGTCATCAGAGTATTTATAATCAGAGAGTATAATCAGAGAGTAAAGCATTATTCTTGCTAGAGAAAAACTGACAAGTTATCCTGAATGTTAGTAGAAGATTAAACTTGTTATATCCAAAGCAGCAATACAGATGAGATTCTCATTCCTTAACTTAGTCTACAAGAATACAGGTCTATAATTAGTTTATCTTGCTATTGATATTATTGATTTGAATATGAGTTATTATTAGTCTTTTTGAGCTGTTACACAAAATACTACATAGCAGATGGCTTTGGCAGTAGAAATTTTATTTTCTTGCTATTTGGGAAAGTACAGTTCTATAAACAAAGATTTTGGCCTCTTCTTCCAAGCCTTTAGACAGTTTGTAGATTCTCCTTCTATTCCCACTTGTCCTTTCCTCCACTTGTCTGGGCTGAAAGAAAAAGAGCAAATTCTCTGAGGTCTGTTCTTATTAGGACACTAATTAATTGGACAGAGTCCCATGCTTATAACCTCATTATCCTAATTACCTCCATAGAGGTTCTTTTCTTCCTTATAGCCACATTGGGGATTAGGGCTTCAACATATATTTGGGGAAGGATGGGACACAATATTCAGTCTATAAGCCTGTGGAAGACTCTCCTTGTCTCTAGCTTTGTCAGGGGCTTCCAAAAGTGCTTGTTTAATCTCATGTCATGAAACCATGTTAATGTCTACATTCTGAATGAAAATACTTTGGTTTGGTTTAGAGTTCTCCATTGCTTCACTCCTTTCTTGCTTCCAGATTTCGTGGGAGCAGGTTTTCTCTTTGTAACACGCAGGATTTCAGTTAGAGAAGAAAGTATTGTTTCTTGCCACTCTAATGCCTTCTAGTAACCTTCATTTCAAGGTTGCCTCTGACTCATTCTTTAGAGAAAAGACCTGAGAACTGTACTGTAAAACTCTACTAGTGTTTTGAAAACTCTTAACAAAATTGACTATTTATCTATGCCTCCCAGAAAATTCCCCTCACAACAAGACTTGAGGTTTGACAGTACAGATTCTGTGTTAAAATATGGTTCTTCTTGTAGTTAGTGGAAATGAACCATTGTAGTAAAGTTTTGTGGTAGTAGAGTTGAGTAATACACAGTCATATGAATAAAACTTATTGAATTTTAACAAACCTTAAGCTCATTGATATGACATAAAACTGCTTTATCAATTATTCTACATAGTCTCAATCTATTTTAGGTCTTTACTTATTTCCTAAAATAAGTCTTTTCATATGCTTAGATAAGTTTTTAACATTCATTGATTTACTAACTTATATATTTTAAATTGATTTTAGTTTGGGTATATTTGAAGAACATTGAAATGTCTATGTTCCCAGAACCAGTATAATATACCTTAAATGTTATGGGGATTTGTATCAATATTAAATAATATTGAATTGCAGATTATAATTACACTTCCATTTCTAAATCTTAAGTAGAATTACATATGCCAAACTTCTATCGTTTAAATTTGTTTAGAGAATTCTGTGAGCTACTCAGTGATATCTATGGGTCACAAACTACAATTGAATCTATGACCATACATGCATGAACATGTATGAATATTTATGTATAGTCATAGAGCAAATAAATATACTAGTTAAAATCATATTATATTAGATTATTGAGGGAAATAGTTAAGTTTATATGGTGAGTTAATTATGTGAGTGGTTATCATGTTATTTTGGTCTATTTTAGTTTGTTTTTTTTATGTCCTTATAGAAACTGTGTATGTGTGAGTTTGTCTATGTGGGAGTATTTGTGTATGTTTATGTGTTCAAATACTACTAAAGAAAGCTGATGGTAGGATATCTGATGGTAGGAATTTACCTTCTGTTTTAGTTAAATCAGATTTTTATATATGGAAATCATTATTTTAAAATAATGATTGCAAGTTCCTTTCACAAAATGCATCTACAGGAAGGTAACTTGGAACAACTAATGTGCAGTTAAAAAGTTACTGCAGTTTTATGACCTGAATAAAATTGTGCCATGTTATAGGGCTCGAATGTTCATTAGAGTAGATAACATAATTGTTTACTGGGAAATGAGACCAGTCTAAAATTCAGAATTGTAAATACAGATGGAATTCCAAAGGTTTTTTGGTTTTGTTTGTTTGGTTGTTTTCTTTCTTTCTTTCTTTCTTTCTTTCTTTCTTTCTTTCTTTCTTTCTTTTTTTCTTTCTTTCTTACTCCTTGTGAAATCTTTATTAAGTCCAAGTAGAATGATTTAAGAACTTTTTTTTGGAAGTAGTAGGTTTCCTTCAGGACCTATAGGGTAAAGTCTTGTGTTTTTAAGTGAAATTGATATTGTTTGCTATTCACTATTCATGATATGGGGAAATACAAATGAAACCGTTTCAAAAAAAGTGAGTTGCAAAGAATGGAACAATCACTCTGTGGGCTAAGTCATTTTGTTTGTTGTTCTTTTGTTCCATAATTGATTGCTAGGAACCCCTTTAACCCACCTGAAAGGGCAAGCTGGAAATTCATGTTTTCGTTCATCAGCCCATCCCTCTGAGAAGCGTTCGATATTAAAACACTTTGCAAGGAGCGAAAGCAGAGCAAACCAGAGGGCCAGATAGACTGTTAGCAAGGTTAGAAGATACATGCAAGATTGCCTGCAACACATCGGGTCTTGTTCCTGTCCAATATTTGCATGAAGGTATCAAGTTAATTAGGGTAGGAATCGGTTGTTTGCTTTATATATGACCTTTTCTTCTTTCTGTGCCTCTAGTTCATGTGGTGTCAGAAAGCGATGGGAAAATATTTTGAACTGCTTGACACAAGCTGGGAAAAATTATGCACTGATATTCCCCTCTTGCCTGAAGGTTATTATAAGAGCAAAGTGTTATAGAGGCAAAGGTGATGTTGTGGAAGGTTTGTTGTGGGTATGAGAATATTTTCTTTGTCTTTGGGCTCCTTGCTTGTTACTGAAGATCAGGTGTGATTCCGAGAGTTTCAGAGGGGAGTGGGGATTTGGAAAAGGGAGGGGGTGGGATGGAAAGGGGGAGAGTTGGTGCAAAAGGAGGTTACATGGCAGAATTCCCACGAATTCTGGGGAAGGATGAAAAAGATAAAGAAATCTTGTTTTTTTCTGAAGGAGAGGAGTTTCTGCATGACTTCCCTACTGTTGGGGTGATGAGCTTTCAGGCTGAGATTTTATTAACAATTCATATGGAGATTGAGGGCGGTAGAGGAGCAGATTCTCACATAAACTTGATCTGTCCATGAATGCACTCCTCTGTTTGCCCTGACCCTGCACAGCTTAAGACACTGCCTGTGAGGCCAGGGTGCCAGACACAAAGAAAGAAATGAAAAGTAAGCACATTCCTGGAGTCTGCACAAAAGAGGCCAACCATTCCTACTCCTCTCCCCAGAGAGGATCTTATCTCTGTCTGGCCAGAAACCTTTAAAATGTTTATTTGTATACCTTTAGTTTTAACATCCACGCCTTGTTCATTAAGCAATAGACTATGGAGACATTTTGTTAGGCTTTATGTTTTCTTTTCTGAACTTAGAACTGGGAATTTTATAAGGGTAGATATTTCTTTCTTCACCCCCACTCCCCTTAAGTTGAGTTTCAGAAATCATTGGACTTGGATTGTTTTTATACTGTGGATTGGTTACTTTGCAAAAACTGTCCTTGGGAGGTTTAGGGGAAGACCAGAAAGGAAAACAAACAAACAAAAAATGTAAATCTTCATTTGATACTGGAACTCTGAGGCTTGTGGCAAAGATGATGCATGAGTTGATATGTGATCAGACATATTTCCCTGTGTTCACAGACACAGACAGAAATGTTACATTAGAAAAACTCATGGAAGAAGCAAATAGAAAAGTTTGAGTGAGATAAAGACTCAAGGAAAGCTAAGATCTTTTAATTTTACATTTCTACAATTCTTGACAGGTTACTTTGTTAGAAGCTTTAATCCAGGAGAATAACCAGCTCTAGAAGCTATTTTTCGGTAACTTGATATACAGTAGATTTTGTTGTTTAATGAATAATACCCTGGTAGTATGATATAAAGTAGGAGATAAAATAATTAACCTTGTGTATATAAATTTGTTGCAAAAGTACATTTTGCTATAAATGCATAAAAAAACAGAAAACTCAGATGGCATATACTCTTGAATTTTGCATATGTGCTTAGCTGCTTAAAGTTGCTTTCAACTTTTATGGTTCATTATAGAAATAACCAGTTGAGGAATGAAGACAAATATCATTAATTATGACAGGCTTTGTTCCTTTCATTTTATAATGGTTTTATTTCCATGAAATTAACTGTTGTACTTAGGCTAATTGTCAGTAATTGCTGACAAAATCACTTCATTGGTTTTCTATAGCATGATAGTAATTAGAATCTTTGTGATATTGACTGAGCCATGCCTCTATATTTTACCTCCTGTATCAAGTCAGTGATAGATAATATCGAATACAACTTTTTAAGAAATCTATGGGATAAAATGTTTTCATTAATAATTAAACAAGTTTCTTAAACAACTTGTCATAAATTAACTAAAACATTGACATTGAAGGGAGTTTTATTGTAGACTTAGTTGATTTTGTGAAATACCAACTGATTTTCATGCTATTGGAACTGACTTTAAATTGTCACAATTACAGATTTTAGCTGCTTAGGAATGCACCTTTATTACTCTATTTGTGTAGGCAATGTTAAAACAATGCAGCTAAAGGTGGTTTGTGAAAGAATAAGGTTGATGGCTAAATTAGTTCTAATCAAATACAATGTTTTACTGACTTGCATTTCTGGTGGGTTTTGACCTTCTGTTTGTTTCTGACAGATTATAATGATTGTTGGAGTGAAAAGTAACATGCATGTAAACAGAAAAAACAGGACATTTTGGGTGTGTTTTTTTTTAAATGAGATTGGATGCCAATGGGACAAAATATTGCAAAACTATTGAATATTGTAATATTATACATCCCATTAAACTATCACAAATGATATAGTTTTGCTTATTTATTTCCTTAAAGAAACTTTCCTCAACTGATTCCCCTATGATTTTGATGATTTTGTAAATTGCAAATGTTTTCTAATATTTTGAGGGAAGTCTTCTGATGCTTTTCCTAATTCCCATTTTTTAAAGTCATATGCTAATTTGGAGTTTACAATCCACTTACTTTGCTTAATGCATTAAATTTATACATAATGTGCAACTTAGAATTGACTGTCCCATCATCATCCTGAAAGAAGTTTTTATGAAACGATTAGGAAAATAATTACCTATTAAATGGTAAAGATTGGTTTGAGTAGAAAAGAAGAAACTGAACTTTCAAGTTTGAAAGCATCCATTGTTAGCAGGAAACATAACACATCAAATCTGAAATTAGAGAAAGCTTACAAAACACGTACCTTGGCAAGAGAGGAATTGTTTGAATTTTTATAAAGCTGTCAGTCCATTTTTTCTATTTATTCCTGTTAAAGAAAATCTTGAAATGGAAAGCTCTGTCTTTTGTACAAAGTTGAATGTTTTGTTATTGTAGGATTGTTCTACACTGTATAAAACCTGAACAATTCAATAGCTCCAGGGTGGGGGAGGCAAAACACATAGGAGAATCTTTCTGCTATTTCAGAATATCCATAACAAAGCAAAAATAAGTATACAAATCTAGAGTTTCCTTGACTTAAAACAGGCATCTTTTGAGTGCAACAGTTATTTGAGTACCCATTCAGATTCATTTGTAGCATTTTGTAATAAGTGCTCATGTCTTAAATGAAGAATCATCTTTAGGAAACACAAACCATTTTAGTTTGTTGCATTTTAATTGGTTACTTCTTAGAATTAAGCAATATTGTTTTTGTATTCTATCTTTTCTTTTTTTATTTCCTCTAGAAAATAAATCTCTCAAATGAAACTTTGGGGTTCCCCCCCTTTTTTTTTCTTGCCCTGTTGGAAAGTCAGATTCAAATATTAGAACATGAAAATATACTAATTATAAAGCAATCTGCAAGTATAAGTAGGATGAAATATAGTATAAGATACTTGGAGAAGATGTTTTCTCCTTTACTTTTCTGACTCTATGTATGTATGTATTTATGTATGTGTGTATGTATGTATGTATGTATGTATGTATGTATGTATGTATGTATGTGTCTATCTATCTATCTATCTATCTATCTATCTATCTATCTATCTATCTATCTATCTATCTAGAGAATTCTAACTATTCAAAGAAAACCTATGGATAAAATGGAAACTGTAGTTGAGTAAAGTTATAAACCTCATCCATAGGCATCTGAATTCCATAGAAGTTAACACACACACACACACACACACACACACACACACACACACACACACACACCCCTCTAGGCTGTTTTTCCCATAATTGTATTTGACAACCATATAGACACCATTGGGGCTAGCACGGGGAATAGCCAGTGTCTGTGACCATGTTGGCCCCAGAAGTCTTTTGTAATTATAATCAGTTTCTTCATCAGACCACACTCTGCCAAAACCCCTAATTAGCCAGAATCTCATTTTAAAAATTAAGAACAACCCATATGCAGTAAGGACAACAAGCACCACCACCCCTCAAGTAGCCACTCTGTTCTTTGTATGTTCATTCACTGGAGCAGTGACAGCAGCTACTTGTCTCTGACTTCCATGGCATAGTTGGGGTTAATCAACTTCCCAAATGGGAGGTAGACAAGCATTCAATGGAGTGGATTCCACTGTAGTGTCACCAAACCAGTATTTTTTTCTCTCCTCTCTCTCTCTCTCTCTCTCTCTCTCTCTCTCTCTCTCTCTCTCTCTCTCTCTCTCTCTCTCTCTCTCTCTCTCTCTCTCTCTCTCTCTCTCTCTCTCCTCCTCCTCCCTCTCTCCCTCCCTCCCTCTCTATTTGTTTTGTTTTTCCTTTCTTCTTCTTTCTTTTCTGTTTCCTTTCACTGATATGCTTGTGCTTAATAGGAGTAGTCTCACTTTTCACATTGCTAAAACTACAACCCACCAACTAAAGCATGTGGTAACAAAAAAAGTAGAGGGAGGGCATACTTATTCCATGCTACTGTTTGCTTGTGCTGCTCAAATAAGTTTTACATTCTGTAAATTGTCTTTTCTGTGTGGTTAACTTCCTCTCGTCTTTTGGAAAGAGGACAAAAATTGTGGTAGAAATTAGATGTTTGAGTTCTTCAACCTTGTAATGTTTTAGAAATGAAGAATTTTATGTGTTATGATAGAGGTTTACCTATGAGAAAACTCATTCTAGTTGAAAGAACAAGGAAACCAACTTTTTAAAATCCCTCATTGTCTATAGCCTTAATTCAATTCAACAACCTCACAATCTGAAACTTGAGCAAGTTTTATGTGATACCAAGTTCACAGCAAATAAAAGATAAATGAAACAGTTTTGTGAATGTATGCCACATGTCTTACCTGGGCAGACAGACATAAGCATTGCTGCAGACAGAGGATTTGTTTGTAGATAAAATCAACTGGTGTATATTTCATTTGTGCCATATGATTTATTATTTTTATTTGTAAATAGTGACAGATTTGCAAGCTCATTTGTTGGAACATCCAGAAGTAACCAGAAAATACTAATTGTTTTGTACTTTTTCTAGCTATCTACCAGGTAAGAAAATAATGTTCTCTTAAGGATAGACTGCCTAAGAGTTTATTCCAAGTATGAGTAGAGCAAATATTCAAGTTCAAAGTCATGCCTTCTCTTCTACTTTTCTTTTTATTACTTGTGATAAAATAGGAATTTTATGTTTTGTTATATGTTCACTAACACTAATGCATTGTGTGTGTGTGTGTGCGTGTGTGTGCATGTGTGCATGTATGTACTGGTCCTGGGGCTTGAACTCAGTGCCAGGGGATGAGCAATATTTATTGCTCAAGGCTAGTGCTCTATCACTTGAACTACAGCTCCATTTCACCCTTTCTTTTTTTGTTTCTTTCTTTTCATGTTTTTTCTTTTTAAAAAGTTTTTGCTTGTGTGTGTGTGTGTGTGTGTGTGTGTGTGTGCGCTCAATCGTAGTTAAGATTCTTATCAACTTTCCTGTCTGGATTGGCTTCAAACCGTGATCCTCACGTATCAGATTCCTAAGTCACTAGTATTACAGTGGTGAGCTACCAGCACCTAGCCAATGCATCATTTTTTAGATTGACGTAGGCTCTAAAAATTAAAAAAGAACTTAGTACTAACATGTGCTACTGTTCTTGGGCTTTATCAAAATAATAATAGAAGTAAAACTATGTAAAATATGTCTGCAGGTTTCTATTCTTTCATGCATAGAAAGCTGACATGCTAAGGAGATATGTGGGGACAAAGCCATTACCAATATCTAAATTTCAAAATAAAGTAGCAGAGAAAATGTAATCACATGAAGAACAAAATATACTTTTTGGAAAAAAAACTGCTCCGAAGCTTCATTTGTATTACATAATACACACTCTTGGTCATAACTTCTAAGAAGCTCAAGGTACAAATTCTGAAATATAGACTATAGCCCAGGGTATAACCATAGGGAAAACTGTCAAAGATATGAAGCCAGCAAAGTAAGGCTCATGAATTTCGTTAACACACTCCTGTGATTGGAGGCAGATTTTACTGTTGACTTTTACATGAGCAATTTTGTTCTTTGGTTTACTCCTTCCCGAGATCGATCCCCAGCTGAAGGCAGAGCATTTCAGAAAGAAGGCTGAGATTAAGACAATGTCAGCTTTTGCTTTCAGCAGAGTGATGAGGTTATCAATAATGCATTGGCGATCTTGGGAACCTTTGGATTGCTGTACATCCCAGCCGCTCTGCATGTATTACATTTATTGTAGCGCTTGCCTGACTGAGAGATGTCACCACATCTGTGTAGGAATCAGGCATTGATGAAGCCTCAAGAAAACTTGAGGGCATAGGGAGAGTTGTCAAGAGAGTTGAAACATTGTGTTTAGAAAAAAGTGATTTAGGAGTGAGAATACATATATGAAATGACTGTCTTAAAGAAGACTATTCAATACTTTCTTTCGTAATCTCTTGTTCCCACATCTCCTTTCTCACAATGATAAGTTTTGTTGTTCCGCTGACAAGTTTATTCATTCCCTACCAGCTTGTCTGGCACCAGGGTCATGTTTTGTACTCGGGCTTTCTAGTCACGTGGTGGCTAAGTGTAATGGACATGGGGAATGAGTGAGTGTGGAAATGCAAAGCTGTCTCTTGTTACATTTTATCGATCTCATTTTGGTGTCATTCAATTAAGACAGAAGTGTGATGGATAGTCTCTGCACAGGATTCTGGCTCAATCTCCATCCATTGCAGATAAAGCCTTTGTGTGTTATGTTTTAGGGGGGAAGGGGTAGAGAAAGGGCATAGGCAAGTGGAAGAAATCAAAGATGATATGTGATCTGAATTACAAATCAATGTCTCTCTAAAGACGTTCCGAAATGTCAAATGTGCTATGTTTGTGTTTTCACATACACAGGGTATTTCTGTTAAGGTATGAGTTAGGTTATTAGATTTAAGGTAGGGTTAATTCTTGATTATTTATTCCAGTGAGCAAATATAACCATTCTTAAAGTTCAAGATAATTAAAAGTAAGCCACATGGAAAAGCAAATAAAGAAGAAAAGTTGAATTTGAGACAGTCAGAAATTTTCTTTTTTTTTCCTTTTTTCCCATGGGCCTGTGATTCTAGGCTGACCTTTCTGCAAATAGATTTTAAAGCTGGTAAGATGAAAATGGTAGACACTATATTTCTTACTGTTTATAAAAAAATCCATTCTTCTTATTTCTACTATCAAGAAGTATGTTATCAAGGAAAATATCAGACTTTTGGATTGGGTAAATTCTGACCCTTTCTCTTGGTGACATGATATTCCTTATCTATAACCATACCTTTTATATGGATGTGAAAAGTTGTGAAATAAACAACTCGTGTAAGCAAAGTCTTTCTTCCTTCCTTCCTTTCTCCCTTTCTTTCTTTCTTTCTTTCTTTCTTTCTTTCTTTCTTTCTTTCTTTCTTCCTTTCATAAAAAATACACATAAACATAATTAACAGTAGCTGGGCGCCAGTGGGCTCGTGCCTGTAATGCTAGCTATTCAGGAGACTGAGATCTGAGAATTGTGGCTCAAAGCCAGCCTGGGTAAGGAAGTCTGTGAGACTCTCCAATTTACCACCAGAAAACCAGAAAGTGTCACTGTGGCCTAAGTGGTAGAGCATTAGCCTTGAGATGAATAGCTCAAGGGCAGTGCTCAGGCCCACAGTTCAAGTCCCATGATCAAAAAACAAATCACTACAAAGAGATATCATGAATACAGGCAATGGTTAGCAACGCTTAGCTTTGTTTCTCCCAAAACAATGCTAGATTAGAATTCAGTATTCATGGTTTTCTAATCAGGGTTCAGACTGCTGATAATCAATATACACTTAGAGATAATGTGGTATAAAAAGGTAATCAGGAATTTTAATATCAGATCAATAGTTTAATGTTCCTCTGTGTGGTTGGGATCTGTCTTTGGATAAGGTACATTTGTTATTCTAGTTTAGACCTGGCTGCTGTTCTCTTGATTATGATAAACAGAATCATTCTGAGAATGAGGTAACTCAGAACTTCCTTCATGGGAGACAACAAAGGCATTTGTTTTATTCTGAGAATGAATTCTTTTGGAACTAAGTAGATAGCATATATTTTATCCCATTTAAATTAGCTATAAAAACTCAAAACCTTTGGCTATTGGTACATTTACAGCCTTGTAGAATGTTGCATGTGTATGTATGGATGTATGTATATGTACATACATTTGCATATATATGGATAAAGATATATACAAATCTGTCTATATACATACTACACCCATATAGCTGAGTATATATATGTATTATATATGTATGTTGTATATATATAGATATATATATAGATAGATAGATAGATAGATAGATAGATAGATAGATAATTGTGTGTGTGTGTATGTATGTGTCATTGGATGGAAATCTGATGTCCTTTTTTGTACTGAAGTTATGTGTTTATAAAGTATTTAGTAAAACACATCATTCTTAATTAAGGCCTATTTCAAACCCACATTAAGTTATAATTGATACACTTTTATGTATTTATAAGGAATTGGTAAGAACAGATTTGTTATATTTCCTTGCTGAAAATTGTCAACACTTTGGGGGAAGATACAATAAATTAACAAATTTATACCATTCTTTCACACACATTGTGAATGTAAACTACTGGAAAATATATCTGTTTATGGGTTTTCTGTAAAGGATTAATGTAAATCAGTTTGCTTATTTCTTGATGAGTATATGTTGCACCACTTAATGTCATACAATAGTATGAATCTTTGGGCACAAAATAGAAATGATGGAAGCCATTCTTGTATGGAGATGATTCACATCTGATTCAAAAGAAAGATAACCTACTTCTTACATCTCAGAAAGTGCTGCTGAAAATAATTTTCTCAGATACATCACTTTCTTTTTTTCCCATATATTTTTTCTTATAATTAATAGAGGGGTTGCATTATATCCACCACATAGAAGGTGCATTACTTCACATACATTGATACCCTTTCTCATGTCTTGATCCCCATTTCCCTTCCCCCAACCCCTTCCCCTCATCTTGTTTTCCTCCCTTCTCTATCCGACTTCAAATAACCAAATATGCATATATACAATATATCAGATAACCAGGTGAAATACTGTAACAATATGAAATAACCAAGGGACAACAAAAGAGATGAGCGATAACGTAGTACATTAAGGACAACAATCACTCATTATATGGCTTTTGTTTCTATATCCTGGAGGTCCTTTCATTTAGTGCCATACTATATGGCCTTATGTATCTAGGTTTTGTTCTATTGTAAATCTCTGCTAGGAGAGTCCAAGGTTTCTACTGATTATGACAAATGAGGGAAACCATTGAGCCTGTGTTCCTTTGAGTCTGGCTTACTTCATTTAATATAATTTTTTCTAAGTCTTTCCATTTCCTTACAAATGGGGCAGTGTCGTTCTTTCTGATAGCAGCATAGAATTCCATTGTGTATAAATACCACATCTTGTTGATCTACTCATCAACTGAGGGGGATGTACCACTTTCTATACTAAATGACATAATTGAAAATATTTCAATGTAAACTGTAAAATAATAACTTTTGTAAGTAATTTATAATTTATAGAATTCATAGAAAAAGAGATAGCTTGAGATCTTGGCTTATGCAAAATATATAATCTCTTATTTGGGTAAACTTTATCTCCTTTTAAACTCTGAAAGAATTGTTTCCATAACAATTTCTAGGAGTATTTAGCTCTCACTGCTAATTGCTTATTCTTTCCATTTTCAGAAATGTTTTGTTGCCTTTAGCTAATATTTAAAACCTATTTTTTTTCCTTTTCGGCTTTCTTTCTTCTCTGTCTCTGTGTCTCTGTCTCGGTGTGTATATCTCTTTCTTTCTGCCTTTCTCTTTTATCATATTTATGATACTTCACTCGGTTAGATGCTCTAACCCCTGAGCCAGAACATAGCCCTGTCTTGCATCTCTCTATAGTCTTTCTTTTCAGTTAGAATGTAAAAATATTGTAAAGTAAAACAAAATTTTTAAATGGTTCCAGAATGTAGTTTCATTGACTCCATACTAAGTGTGTTCCATTGGCAAACAGGACATTGCTATTCTGTTTGTCCTTCCTTTCTGTACAGTAAAGCAATTTAAAAGATGACCCATTCATAGTCCCCAGTAGTTCCTTCTCTTCAACATTTACACATCATATTTACTACAGAATGAATGTGATAGTCCAGGTCTTCTGTTGCACACATGGTCTAAACCATGTCAACTTACTAAACTATATACAAACTAATATAAATTATAATTTATAACTTTCTGTCTCTAGATTTTTTTTATCCTTAGATTGATTTCTGGATGTCTTCTTTCGATTTTCTTCCAAACTGTGTCATCTTCAACCTGACTGACTTTTTTTTTTACATTGAACAGAATTCATTTTTTAAAAACTTGATTGTCAGAGTGATGTGACAGTTAGGTTCATAAGGTACTGAATACATTATCTTTCAAACAATGCTGTTACCCCTTTCCATGTTTTTCTAAAGAAATAATACCCTTCATGCATAGCTTTCTGCCCATAGCAACATAGCTTGATATTCTTCAACAGTCCAGTAAATCTATCTCTAAAATATTTTCTTTTCGTTTTGCACCATACAATTTTTCCTAACTCTAGTTTTATTATCATTACATAGTTATATAAAGGAGTTGCCATTTACAAAGCAGCTTATGAGGACAGTGCTTCTTGATGCATGTCAGCCCTTTCAACATAGTCACTCATCCTTCCTAAACTACCCTTGCTCTTACTCTTCTTAGTTTTGTAGGATATTCATTAAATTCTTGACTGTGTTCTTCCCATCCTCTCCTTTTATTTGTCTAGCCTCTTCCCTTAATCTCATGACATCCTTTTAAAGTACTTGTTTCCTGATGTTTATTTTGCTGAACTTTAACTGACTTTCTAAGGGATTACACTATTTGAGGTTTCTCTTGAATTTACCATATTAAATCTACCATATACAATGCCATTCTTTCTAATGATTGGCCATCCCCAAGCCTTGAGAAGCTCTCCAATCCTATTATCATATACAAAACTCGTGATATTCGTACATCAGACTCAATATAGTGAATCCATTCTATGTTGGTTTATTCTCACTCTCTCTCTCTCTCTCTCTCTCTCTCTCTCTCTCTCTCTCTCTCTGATTCTTTCCTTTCTCTTTTTCTCTTACACATATACACACAGACACACACAGACATAACTTTCACATTTTACTCACCATGTTGTTTTTCTAATTGTACTGACCAGTCTGTAATGAAAACAATTGCAGGTTTTATTTTGTTTCATATTTAAATTCAGTTTGAAGCTTGGTGGCTATACAGCTTGAGGTACTCATAGACACTAATCCTAGGCTTACAAAAATTATAAGCAAATTACAGAAAATGCTCAGGATATATTTTTGCCTCATGTGTGGAAAAATCTAGAGACTCTGGTAAGGGTCCAGCCTGTCATCTTGTGTTGGGGTTTGCAGGGGAGATTTGCCTGTCTTACTCAGCCTCTCCACCACCCCTGACATTGTGGAGGAAACCAATGTGTTTGATGAAGCAGGAAACTGGAAGCCATATTTGAAGGTGTTTTTAAACACAAGATTAAACTTTATCGTCTCAAACACGGATGTGCTAATTATACATTCTTCTGAACATGAGAGGATTTTGAATGTTTTGTAACTGTGTCCTGATAATTTTCCTTCTTCCTTTCTGATGTTCTTCTGTTCCACTAGAGGAAGGAAGCAGGGGCTGTTTTTCTTTTCTCCTCAGATCATTTTTAGATGATTAGTATTGGAATTAATATTGTTTTATGAGAATTTCTAAGGGTCCTATGTACATAGGGATTCAACAACCTGTTTTAGTCATGAAAGTATTATCAAGATGTTGCCAATTGGGACAACAATGGCCCACTGTCATTCCCATCCACCAAGGCCTGCCCATGTCTTACCATTTGTGATACTGAAAGCCAAACTTTGAACACATGAACTTCTCTGGATGGTCTATTCCAGCTGTCCAGTGACTGTAGAACTTGACGCTATTTCATATGCAAAGTGAAGTTGACTACCTGGCATATTTCTTCTTTTCTAACCTTCCTGAATTTTAGAAAGTAGAGCTTCTATTCCATTTAATGCCAAGTAGTTATAACTAGTAAAAGTTCTTTCAAGTGAGCATTAAGCTCAGTTCAGTGATAAATGTACAAAAGATAATGAAGCAGACTGCATTTCTGCTAGAAATAAAAGGGAAAGTAAGAAGTATAAGCTGATATTAAGTTCTAGGATATACATTCTTTTCAGTACTTCTGTATTTGTGCATTTTCCTATGTGGCTAAGAACAAGTGATTCTTTTGGAGGGGGGAAGGAAATGTATTTGACTGTAACATCTAGAAGAATGTAGGAAAATCACAAGCCGTGAATGAAAGAAAAAACATCCAAAGAACTCTTCTTTTGGTTTTTTCTTTGTTTTTATTTTTGTTTGGAAGTTTTTTACTTTGAGTATCATAGAGCAAGATGGCTTTCAACTTAATGATCCTCTTACCTCAACCTCCCAAATGCTGGGGCTACAGGCAAATTCAGCCACAATGCCTGGACTCAGAAAATTCTTTTATCTGTTCCCAACCTTAGGACCTTGGGAGTGTACTCATTATAGGTGAGAACAATAAATCTTTTAAAGTTTGTCCTTGGACAACACAGATCAAAACGAAGAAGTATGCCCACTGTTTATGTGGTCTCTGGTTGACCTTAAGCAGTGATTTGATCATCAAATCAAACTACCTCAAAGAATAAATATTTAGCCTAATAGAAAATGGGACATCTTAGCCGGGCACAGTGACTCACACCTGAAATCCTAGATACTCAGGGGACTGAGATCTAAGGATGGCGGTTCAAAGCCAGCCTGGGCACTAAAGTCTTTGAGCTCTTATCTCCAGTTAACCACTAGAAAACGGGGAGTGGAGCTGTGGCTCCAGGGCTAGGGTGGAATCCTTGAGCTGAAGAGCTCAGGGACAGTGTCCAGGTCCAGATTTCAAGCCATATGGCCAATAAAAAAAAAAAGGAAGAAAAAAAGAAAGAAAAGAAAAGAGGACATCTTAGTACTCATCTGTTAAAGGCTGATTAATGAGTATGATATATATGTATATATACACATATATATGGGAAGATTTATTTTCACAGTCTTTGTATAAAGGTTATTTTTCATCTACATGTGGGAGGTATCTATTTGTAATAGTTTCTAGATATTTCTGATATATACTGAAATGTTATGGACTCCAAATGAAACAGAACTAATGTACAGAATACAACAAGCAATAATAGTATGTATGAAACCAACTTAGTTTTTCAATCAGTCTTAAAATCTTTCTTCTTTCCTATTAACCATTTCAGTAAATGGTAACATCTGCTCAGTATTTTAAGTGTAAAATGTACTGTCAGTCTTTGATTTTTGATTCTTTCTTTTGTTGAAACACATTGTTCTCACCATGAAATCCAGACATGGGTGTTTCCTCTTCTGCCCAGTTAACCCCTCCCCCTCCTCCAGAATCGTTGCTTTTCTTTATACTACTGTTGTCTGCAGTATAAACCTACTAACAGATCTATTTTTCTCTCTCTAGAATTAATCTTCCTCACAGGAGTCAAGGTCAGCTTTCACAAATATAAATGAGAAAAAAACTCTTCAGTGGTTTCTCATGACAGGAATACCCTAGCTTTCTTACCCTGACCCTCTAGAACCTGTATTATGATACTACGAACACTATTTTTCTAGAGCCATTTCCTCTTACTCTGCCATAGGTGCCATGTCCATGTACACTGACAATCAACAAGTCCACCAAACATACTGTAGTTCGTCTCCTAACCTCAAGGCTTCATAGTGTATCCATCTGTTTAGGATATACACCCTGCATATAGGTTACATCTTATAATACTCATGCTTCATCTAAAACACCACTTCTTCAGAAAGACCTCCTCTGACCTCAGTAAGCATTTCTTTATCTCTGCTTTCTGTCACAGTGCATGTTAATATCTGGATTCACACAATGAAGTAACTATTTGTTGGCTCTTTTCCTTATAAAAGTCTCAGAACAGTGAACGTCTTATTTCTCTTGTTCCTTGAATCCAGGACAGTAAAAGGTAGCAGTCATGCATTTCTAAAGGGTCTGTAGACTGGCTTTATTTAAAAATGTGTCACATCATTTGGAGGCATCATCTAAAAGAGTGAGAAGGTTGATCTGCACCTAGATTGTAATCTCAGAGTGGACACATGTTCCCCTCTAGATTTGGGAAAACCACTTAATGCATGACTTTTTCCTCTTGTAAACCTGGAACTTTCACTGTCTGGTTAGCTTGTGGAGAAGTTTAGTGGGGTTGACCATTGTAAACACAGTGTTTCACTACTAGAAAATAGTCCATGATAACATAACCAATAGTAATAATGAACATCAGAAAAATTACTCAGTACCCTGGACTTTACAAGTTCTACTCCACCAAAGAAAAATAAAATGAAAATACTCACTTTCAACTCATTATTAGAGAGTTCTATTAGAGTCTTGAATATACACCACACCCTTGGGATATGGAATAGGAAATATGGTTTAAATAAGTTTAAAGTCATATGGGAAAAAACAGTGAAAAATCTGTAAAATGAAAATATGTTACATTGGAAAAACATCAATGCAACAATCAACTACATTTTTTTTATTACTTGGAGGAAGAATATGCATGCTTAATTCATAGATGCCTTTACTATTTCTTTGCTAGAATATGCTTCTATAACAATTGTACTTCTGTCAACAAAGTTGGATCAAACAAATCAAGGGTTTGTTTTAGTGCTGTAAATTTTTTTTTCATAAAGTACATTAAATATTATTGACTAAGTGAGTCCTCACTTGAACTTTGGGTAAATTAAAGGTATCTGATGCCCTTTCTCCTTGGCTGATGATGCCTCCTTCCTTGTATGAATAACATGACTCATGTTTGTGGCTTAGTGGTCACAGCCTGATTTGAATTTCATTCTTGCTCTTTTTTTTTCTTTTGGCTTTCCTTCCTTTGATTAGATACAGTCTAAACAACCACAGGTAGCTAAGCCTTTCTCCAACTGACAACTTTGGAAGGCATATAAAATAAAAGAGACTACTAAAAAAAAGAATTGTCATTATTACATGTGGATGACTAATAATTGTTGACACAAATTCTAACAATATATTCTCCAAGCTTCAAGCTCATTAGTATTTTAAGACTAAACAGTTTGATGAAGGTAAAAGAGTTTGGGAAAGGGAAAAGTCAAATAGGAACTTGATATAAATAATGCAAGTTGAATATTCCTTGTTTACTTTTCTTGGGACCAGAAATGTTTCCTGAATTTTTCAGATTTTGGAACATTTGTCTATGCAGGGTGAAATGTCTTAGGAATGAGATGCAAGTTTAAACATAAAGCTCATTTATATTTCATATGCACATGATGTGTTACCTGAAGTTGCTTTTACTCAGCATTTGTAGTATTTTTTTTGCACTAAACAGTTTGACAGTGTAGAATTTTCCATTTGTGGTAGCATGTTAGCATGCTCAAAGCTTCATATTTTGAACCACATGTGAATTCAAATGTGTGGTTTTTAAAGAATAACAAACAAGATCCAATTTAATTCCAAAGATCATTACTGAGCATTCAATCTGCTATTGGGCACTGTAAATTGTAGGAGGAAAAATGTGCAAATTGGTTTTACATCTTTTTTCCTTTTATTGTCAAAATGATGTATAGAGTGATTACAGTTACCTTCGTAAAGTAGTAAGTACATTAACACTTGAACATTGTCTCCCCTTACCATATTTTTCTCCCATTTTTCCTTCTCCTTCTAACTCTTGGGGGTAAAACAGCTGGGAAAATAGTATTAGTATGTTAGTCACTGTGCTTTATATTACAGTGTTATGACTGCCAATAACAAAAGAAGCAGGGCAAATGAAAGCAATCCTTCCTACATCAAAGTGGATCTGGAGAGAAGAAAGCTATTTCATTGGGAGCCTTAAAAAGGCGACATCCAGATAGGAAAGGGGGGAAAACAAGATGAGTGTGGGAGTGGGGTGGAGGGAAATGGGGACCAAGACATGAGAAAGGGTATCAATGTATGTGAAGTAATGCACCTTCCATCTGGCGAATGTAATGTAACCCTTCTATTAATTATCACAGTAAAAAATATATGGAAAAAAATTTAAAAAAAGACAAAAAAAGGCAACATCCATTCTATCATCCTAGAATAATGTTTCTGATTAGCATTAAAGCTAGTCTTTTCAATAAGTTTGAGAATAAGAACTTTGATCTACAAGGAAGCCACACACATACACACACACACACACACACACACACACACACACACACACACACACAGAATGATAGGAGATTGTGGATCTCCAGGGGAAACAATAATCCATCCACGTTAGCTGGACATACATGGAGCATAGAATGTGAATAAAGATTTTGACATATTGAACAAGGATGAGATAAACCAGCTTCTAGAGGGTTTTGTTTAGTTTGATTTTTTTTTTTACCATACCTATTAATTTAAGAAGAGAAAGAATTTGTTTTCCTCAGGTTTTTATTTTGTTGTTGTTGTTTTGGGTTTTTTTTGTTTGTTTATTTTTGTGCTTGTTTGTTTTTGTTACTTGCTTTTGGTTGTGGGCCTTGAACTCTGGGTATGGCCACTGTCCCTGAGCTCTTCAGTTCAAGGCTAATGCTCCACCACTTTGAGCCACAGTGCCACTTCTGGTAGTCAGGTGTTTTTAATTCGAGATAAGACTGTTATGGACTTTAGTGCTCAGGCTGGCTTTGAACTTTGATCCTCAGATCTCAGCCTCCTGAGTAGCTAAGATTACGGACATGAGCCACTGACTCCAGATTTTCTCATAGCTTTAGAGTTTTCATTCCTTTACACTGTGGAGGATATGGTAGAGAAGAGCAGCTCTCAGCGGGGCTCTGAAGCTTTCTCTTTTTTCTGTTTTATTCCATTGAGGCCTCCAGCCTCTGGCTACAGTACTGGCCCACAGTCAGAGAAGGTCTTTTCCTACTTGCTTTCAGTTCAATCAAATCACTCATCGAAATCAATCATTTTACTCAACACTCTTAGTTCTTCTTTTCTTTCTTACCATTCTTTTAAACATATTTCCTTTCAAAGACCTTTAAAATGATTAAGTCAATTAATTATAAAGAATGATTTGTACTAGGTAGAGGAATTAATCAGGAAGATATCTGTAGAGTTTTATTTAGCCTGTTATGGGGCTTGTACTTGGCCTGGGAGCTGTCCCTGAGCTCTTCTGCTCAAGGCTATCCCTGGATCCACAAAGCCACTTCTGGTTTTCTAGTAGTTAATTGGAGATAAGGCTCTCTCCATCTTTACTGCCCGGGCTGGCTTTGAACCTCAATCCTCAGATCTCAGCCTTCTCAGTAGCTAGAATTATAGGCATGAGCCACCGCACCTGGCTTATTTTTATTCTTTTAATGGTGGCATACACAACAAATTTGGTATAGTTGAAAAAAATCTATTAAAACTTTTATAGAATTCTTTTTTTTAAATCTTAAGAGGCCTATGGAAATTGCATTCGCATTCAAACTCTTAGCCTCTTCAAAATTCCTTAAGATAATATTTATTCTTGTTTATTCATTATGCAGTCATATTTATGCATACATTCCTGTTCTATATTATTTTATGTAACTTAATCAAATTTGATTTGCAAATGTAAATGAACTCATGTATTTAATCAAGAATAAAATCAAAATACTGAATAAAATGATTTAATGATGATATTTGATTAACTTTCTCTTTCAGATTATTTTGTGCATATGTACAGATATATCTCAATATGTGTACATTCTTGTGTGTGTGTGTGTGTCCTCAGATTTCTAATTTTTGTATTTGACCTTTGGAAGGGTTTCCTTCTTTCCTTCCTTCTTCCTCTTTTTTTTTCTTTCTTTCTTTCTCTCTCTCTCTTTCTCTTTCTTTCTTTCTTTCTTTCTTTCTTTCTTTCTTTCTTTCTCTTTCTTTCTTTCTTTCTTTCTTTCTTTCTTTCTTTCTTTCTTTCTTTCTTTCTTTCAAGTCATGGGCTAAAATCGAGGTCCTTGTGCTTACCTGAGAGCTACTCATTCTACCTCTTGAGCCATGTCCCCAGCTCTTTTGGACTTACTATTTTTCAGATAAGGCCTTGAGTTTTAATCCTATGATAGCTTTGAATAGCAATCCTCCTATCATGCACACATGTCCCTCGAATTAAAGGAATGTTCCACCATGTCTTGACTTCACAAATAAACTTATTTTCATTTATTTTGGCATTATACATTCTTTTTTAAATTTAATTTTATTGTCAAAGTGATATACAGAGGGGTAAAGTTTACATATGTAAGGCTGTGGTTCTAAGCCAATGTTCCACCACTGAGCTAAAACTAGAGCCCTTTATGTTTTTAAATTCTTTAAAACCTACAGGAAAGTTTCAAAGTGGTATACAGAATTAATTTTCATATATATTTATCCTACTCTCTTAATACAACCATAGCCTAGTGATCAAAACCCAAGAAATAGAATTTTAGTAGTGCTGCATATATATCTATATATGTATACATAATGCTTGTAAACATTAAAGTGACGTCCATTTACATACACACATGTGTATAATTTGCCTATGGTTATATACTTTGAATGCTAAACTTCCTAATATGAAAAGTAATATATTGAATTATAAATTCTCTCTTAGCTAGTGTGTCTGAAAAAACTTGGTATAAATAATTTTGATCCAATGTAGTTGACAAGAATATTTGTAAGTAATAATATCTTATTAAAAACTGCTGTGGGGGTTGGGGATTTAGCTCAGAGGAAGAGCCCTTGCCTGGCAAGTGCAAGGCCCTGAGATCAGTCCTCACCTCTGGAAAAAATAAAAACTTGAGGATTGTTGAATATGAACCATCACGTTTAGTGCTGGTTGGAAATACTGATGAGAAAATGGCCAAGAAGACAGTGGAAATGAAAACAGATTGGTGGGCAATTAAAGATGAATGAAAATTCCTTAACCTTTTTATGGAATTTATTTATATTTTAGGAGCCATGGGAAAGGAGGTTACAAAATCTGCAAGGAGACCAGGAGAGGGGATTTGCAGAAATTTTCTGAGATGTGGAGTTTGGAGTTTAGCGTCAAATCTTCATATGGATTTATAGAATTATTTTATTATGCTCTCTGTTAAATATCCACATCCCCCTAGCACTCAAGCCTTAACACTAATAGTTTTTTTTCCTCTGTATAATTCCCCCATTAAATTATGCTCTCATTTTTACCTCACAAATATATGTTTAAATGATCGAACTCTTTTCAACTCAATTGCTGCCACCCCCATAGTATGGCTCATTCCTCACACACCAGAACTGTTCCAATAGAACTCCAACTGTTCCCCTTGGGGCTTTAAAAAGAAAAAAATAAATGTGATTTGAAACATATTTTTCTCAAAGAAACTGTATCTTAAAGGAAAAAAATTATAGGCACAGCTGGTGACTTCTGATCCACTATGTAATCTTGGTATTTTAGAAAAACTTAGATAAAATGTGAAGAACTAGCTCATTTCTCAATTTTTACGGAATGTATTTTGCATCTTAAGGAATATATAATAGGGTTGGTTAGAAATATCGAAAATGAAGAAAAATGCAGAGGATCAGAGATTCAAGTTTATAGGCTGTGTTTTAGCTCTAGAAGTATTTTTAAAGTGTGAGGTATGACCTGAGACTCACACTTGTAATCTTACCTACTCAAGAAGCTGAGATACAAGGATCTCAGGCAGACAAATCTTTAGACCTATTTCCAATTAGCCAGCAAAAACCCAGAAGTAGAATTGTGAGCCAAGTTGAGGCAACAGTCTCATGAGGACCTCAGTTCAAGCTCCAGTACTGGCAAAAACAAACAAAAATTCATGACAGCTAAAGAAAAAAAAATACATAAAAATAGGCACGAGACTTTTGTTTTGCTTGCCTGTTTGTAAACATTACGATGAATCCCATCTCTTTTTTTATGTTTTGGTCCATTTACTTATAATAATTTTGCTACTTTTAAGGGATATGAGATGACCAGGCCATGTTGATTTCTACTCTAATATGACTGTCCTGGCTCATGTATGTCATTTGAAACAATGTTAGAGGATTGGCCTATGTAACTCTGACCTCCACATAAAATACTGGCTCTGATTAAGTTAATTTGAGTCCAAAGCATATGGCATATTGAATCACATGTTCCATACGTGTTGAATTGTAACCTTGACCTGCATGTTTAATATATGTTAAAGTGTGATTGCATGTGATAATAGAGCATGTTAATTGGTTCTTTCAGTATGAAGTGTGTAGTCTGACAGGTAGATAAGAGGAAACGAAAATAAATTTTGCTGCTCTTTGTGGGAAAAGGCCCTTAAAAAGGAGAAAAATTGAGTATTTGCTGTCTTCAAACCTGTACAAGGATATCAGAAATAGAGCTCTGGAGATGGGATAGAAGAGAAGAGATACCTCTTGAATGTTTTCTAGACACTGCCACTATTTGAAGGTTTCACATAGAGCTCATTAACATCGGTTAAGGATGCAATAAATAGAGATTTAAAAAAAAAAAGAATATACTACTTCTGATTAGAAACATTCAAGGACCAGAATATGTGAGAGTATTTTTGTATCTTATAGCAGAATTACAAGCTCTGTTTGGAGAAATCCATTTATTTATTTACCACAAGAAAGAAAATTTCTCTAGTATACTTTAAATGCATTACAAGGATGACAGAAAGGCATGAATTTATAATATTTTTGAAGAAAGGATGAAACATTAGAATTTGGAATTCTGTTATTTCTAAATGGAGGAAATTTTCCCAAGCTAAAAATTTCAGGATCATGCCATTAATAGGAAATGACATAGACTTTTCTGTATACAGCCAAATGGATTAATTTCAATTTGGATAATGTCTTTTAAGTGGAAATGACAAATGTCAATTTGAAAATCAAATAAATTTTCCATATGTTTGAGGAAACCAGGAAGCTATGGCAATGATAATACATGAGGTAAAAGGGAAATATTCTCATTTATAGGATAAAGGAAAGGAGATGTTGGTCAAAGAGTATAATGTGTCAGATGGTATTAACAAGTTCTGGAGATTAACTGAACAACATAATGATTATAGGGAATAAAATATTTCATTATACTTGAAAATTGCTGAGAAAATACATCTTAAGTGTTCTTGCTATACTCATATATGTACACATATACAAACACAAAAGTAAATATACAAGATAATGAATATATTACATAGCTTACTCTAGTCCTTGTAACATATAAACATATATACATGCATATATCCATGAATATTTTATTAATTTACCTTAAAAATTTGGGGAGAAAAATAATGAAAAGTAAGAGTCATTCAAGTATTAGCAAAGGTATATAGTGCTTTATCTTTTGTTTTTACATTGTTTCCAAATATAAAGATTATGTTAACTTTGACTTTAATGAAAGTTTGAAGTAATACTTTAGTTAGATATAAATGATGTGTATAGTCACCATATTTCTTTTTATTTATTTATGTCTCAGAACTTATAAAGCAAAAATCTTGTTACTTTCAAAGAAAGATATGATGAATTCTAATGAATAAAGCATTTGAGAAGAGACAATGGAAAGTATAAACAAATGACTGGATATGTTGATTTCAAGGTGTATGTAAATTTTTCTTGAAATACATAAGTGGCTGTGTAAACCTATGTAGATTATAATAGAATCAATGTATAGAGAAACTTCCATTTCAGATGTCTATTTTAAAAGATTTATATTTCTGGCTCTTTTTTTTTGTTTAAATTCTACCTTGTTTGGGCATGTTGGCTTTAAATGACCATGTATACTAATGAGAAAGAAAACAATCATCCAGATGCTGTACCAAATATAACCCTGCAAATGGTATCAGCTTTTCCCAAGAATCCATATTGTCCTTGGATTTGGCTGCCGTATTATACTTTAAATGGAATTGATTGTGTGGTTGTAATGAAAGTAACAGATTGATTTCTCTCCAGTGCTACAAAGAGTAAATAGAAAAATGTACCTGTCTTGACCTGCATTCACAACCAATGGGATTTGCTAGCTTTAAACTCAATCCTTAATAAGAGATAAGATGCAAATGTAATAAAACAGGCTTCAAAGTTTACGAGTCTTTCACTAATCATTAAAGATATTTCTTGTTGCATTTAGATGTGGTATATTGATTAGATCACGGTCACCTAGGAAATGTTACTTTTTTAAAATGTGCTTCATAATTTATCATGTAATTAACATTTATAGTATAATGCTTTCATAAACATATGGAGATTCTTATAACAGGAGAAGAGTGAATTATTCAGTGTAAGCTGTATAAGTGTGTAGAATTATCACAATGAAACCCTTTTTACTGTTAATATAAATTAATAAGAATGATTGTATAAAACATTATTAGGCTAGGTAACACGATACAAAGATGTAATTTTGATTATCCTTAAAATAGATTTGTATCTGACGAAGATTAGTTTACCTTGGATTTATTGTCATTATTTATGGTTAGGAAGCATTTCTGTTGGTAGAATAAATTTTTACCTTGTGAATTATTAGAAAACATACACTATTATTATATTTTCTTAGCCTATTATGATTGTGCTATTCCTAAGAAACTATTTCCAATGGATTCAGAAATCTTACATTACTTACCCAAAAATGAAATGGCCATATTTATTAGTAAACTCATCTTATATTCTTTTCTTGATAACCAGAAGATACACATAGGATTCATACAGTTACATTTATTTTTATTTTATTAGAATATGAAAAATCCCTTTCTTATCCACCTTTTTGTAAATCAAACTCAGGTCCCCAGAACAGGGCATTTAATTATATACTGCAATTGGTAACTTCAGATTCCTGTAAGTGAAGGAATGCACAAAGCAAAGGAATAAACAAACAAACAAAAAGCAATCCTTAACTATTCATTTTTAAGCAACAGTTTCTTCACACGTTATGTGACTTTTTGGATTTGTTTTATGTTTTGGGAAAAACAGTTAGTATAATGATGCCTAAATGAGGCAAAACAAAACAAAATACAAACAGAAAAACTAAACACACACAAGACACTTTAAAACGCATACACAAGACACTTTAAAAAAACAAACACAAACACAAAAAAAGCTGATACATTGACTCTTCATGAGTCTCTGTTGTAGCTTCCAAGAGCTGCTGTTCTTTCTGCCCACTTGATGCCCTGCAGGTTATGGAGACAATTCACGGGAAAAGCTTAGACATCGAGCTTGCATGCTTCTTGACTCCATTTTAAACCTTTTGTTCACACCAGGGTGGCATTTTTTCACACCACATGTGGTAATTTTGACTCCTATCCAACTTGTCTTATAAAATCAAAGTCTGTGACTTTTTTTTTTTTTTTTAACATTCACAGGCTGCTTCCTGAACTGCTTCTGCTATTTGAGTATTTCCTAGTGATTGGTACAGAAGTTTGTAGCAAAATGACTTTTGGGGAGGAAATGAAAGAAGAGAGCAATAGGAAAAATGTTCCAGTCTGAAATACAGAAAATATATTTTGGATAATACACAAGTTGATTCTGTAAAGATCATATGTAAAAATAAAATACACTAGGTAATATTTTTATGATTTTGATTCGACTATGTGAGATGTTGAGGAGAATTGGGGGACATTATCTTCAGGTTACATAATGTTACTTTCTAAATGCTGTCATGCAATCCTGAACAAAAATATTTTCTTCATATTCCTCCATATTCCATAATATTTATAGTGCATAGTGAGATTAGAATGATTTCTTTTAAATATGACCACTAACATGCTCCATTTTCTTCTAAGCTGAACTGAGGGTAAAATCAAACATGCCATTTAAAAAATTCATCTGATTGAGATGCAACACTGAAATAATGTTTATAGCTTCCTCGTTTTAAAAATGTTATCATTTTTCTCCATGCTTAGATTCAAATATAAATTCAGTCATTCATAGTTATAATGATAAATTTCATGTCTATTTCAAAGAAATTATATGAACAACTAATTGAGAACATCAGATTCAGAAAATTTTATACACATATAAATTTAGGTGTTTGATTCTGTAATTACTATTAAACCTATGAAAACTACAAATAAAAATATTTTGCAGGCAATTTGTCAATGTACATAGTGGAGCTAGCAAAAATAAAAATCTTCCCTTTGAAATTCCCATCTTTTAATTACATTAATAGGAACAATAATATATTTTAAAACATTCCCTAAACATATATGTGCATGAATTATTTTGTAGAGATCAGTGGAGCAGTTATTTTATAAACAAAATCAATAGCTATGTGATTTCTCATTTTTTCTGCAGTTTTGCAATATTTTTAAAATTTTAAGTTGTTATTTTTGAATAAAAATAATGCAACCATGACATAAAGAGAAGTGTGAAATAATAATTTAATAGAAACAATATATTAGTATTTGTAGTACAAAATTTAAAATGAAAGAAGCTATTTGCATGCTTTTTAAAATTTTTAGCAGGAATGCCAGCCAAAGTAAATAAAATGACTTTAGATAATTTGAGTTGCATAATTTATATATCAGAAGAATCACATTGTGCTTTAGGATCAAATTTACATATCACAGAATTTTTATAGCCTTTATACCTTCTTTGAGAGAATTCCTAAGTAAATTTAGTATACATATGTGTTATTCATTATAATATATGAAATATGAAATGGATCCAATAAATTGAGTAAAACCTCAATTGAGAATTTATATTTTTATTTCTGACTTTCTGGAAATAAAAGCATGATCATCAAAAATATACATGGACAAATGACTCTCTATTGCAAGTTCTGAAGGAGTGACTAACAGAGAAAACTGTACAGATTTTCCTTTTCCAGATATAAAATTCCTTCAACCATAACTCCTATAAAGTGCTAGAAAATTAGAGGTGAATTGATTTCTAGGAAAATCTAAACCCTAATGTAAATGAAAATCTATTTGAAAGCATGTTAAATCTGAAATTTTCTTAAGCGTACATATATTTATCAAGTATTGTTTTTACCTCTACTTTCATAAAAAATCTCACTTCACTTGTAATAAAGACATATTTTTATTTAAAAAACAATCTTACAAAGATTTTATGAAAAATCCTTTCCATTAAAAGTGAAAGACAATTCAAAGAAGGTAAAATATCCAGATAAATTAAAAAAAATGTTTAACCACTTTTCTAGTAAACACCATATAAAAATACAAAACTAAAAATACAACGAACTATTTAAGAATACAAACAAAGCCAAAAAATTGTTGAAAAAATTAATAAAATGTACCTACTTTTTTGCAGTTCAAATGTTTGTTGGAAAAATACTCTATTTCATATGCATGCCAAAGAATGCAGAAATGGTTCTAACTCATCATTTCTCACTAACTACTGGAGAAAACCATGACTTTTATTGCTTTTACTTTCTTATTTCCTTCCTTCTCCTCCTATTCCCAGTTTCATCAGTCTTCTGGCCAGCATATCTTCTATTTTAGGTAGAACAAAATAAGATCCTCAAACAGACAAGTACAAAATAAACATCGTGCAGCTGAAGTGAAATAGCTTTTCTGCTTTTGCTCTATCCTGTATGTTAATATAGTCAGTTCATACATTTTGCCACAAAATTTAGCTTGGAAGTAAATCTCGGCTACCTAAAACTGGATGAAAAGAGAGTACTCATTGTGAATTATATTTCATCTGTCACAATAACCTTCCTTATTCTGCCATAGACCTCCCCTTTGCCTGTGGCAATTAGAGCAAACAGCTATGCCTTCAAGTATGAAATACTGGTTTCTTAAAACAAAACAAAATGAAACCCAATCTATCTCTCTCCCTCTTTCTCTTCCTCTCTCTCTCTCTCTCTGTGTCTCTCTCTCTGTGTCTCTCTCTGTATCTCTCTCTGTGTGTCTCTCTCCCTCGCTCCTTCTCTCCCTCTCTCCCTCTCTCCCCCTCTCCCTCTCTTCCTCTCTCTCTCTCTCTCTCTCTCTCTCTCTCTCTCTCTCTCTCTCTCTCTTACACACACACACACACACACACACACACACACACACACACACACACACACACACAATGCCTGCTACACCTTGGACAGAAGACACTGTATAAAAAATTTTAAAGTTATTCTGATTTAAAATGTCACTGTTAAAGAGCATTTCAGACTGAGTATGTTGCTAGAGTTGCTACTGATTATAATTAACATCTGTTATTGATGACAAGCAGTGAATTGTATTGAACATGAACTATAAACAATGCACTTTCATGCTGTATCCTTTCCAATTAAAACATGTCATGAGATAAAAATACTTGATACTTCATTTAACGTGCCAAATCAAAGTGATTTTTGTATCTCTTTCAAAACACAAAGGATTCATATACTTTTCGGTATAGTCAGTGCTTCAGAATAATATTTTCACAAAATTGTAAAGGTAGACAAAAATAAAGAAAATCTTTCCTTTAAACCAAGCTTATTAAACAATTTTGTTTAGCTTAAAATCAATGTGATCATTTGATTTACTTACTCTTACAATTCACTGAAATTACCTTGAGCAGTTCAAGTTCACCTTTGTGGAATTAAGCCTGTTAAATAATAGACAACCATTAAGCCATTTCTTTAAAAAAAAAAAAGATTCCTCAAATGTTTAGCTTAACACAGAGTACAGTAACTTGTCATTTCTACTTAGAAAACAGTTAAGGTAGAAGACCAACACAAGAAAACCAAGTGACAGCAAAGAAAATGTTTCTCTTCCCTGAAAGTAGTCACAGCTGCTGAAGTAAGGAGCTCAGTCATCTAAACAGTTAAAGGCAGAGAAATAATTTCAGTTAGCACAGAACTTCATAAAATCTGAAGAGAGAGAGAGAGAGAGAGAGAGAAAAAAATCTTGAGACTAAAAGGAAAACCTTTTGGCCCACTGCACAGGTTGGGCATAAAAGTGCTTGCTAAGCTATCTATTTCACACATGCAACGACAGAAGGTTCGATATTCATTCGATCGATGAGTGAAAAGGCACAATGGCAAAATCAGACAGACTTCTTTTCAAATACGGATCTCCAATGTCTCCCTACAGTCTGCAGATGCATGGCTGGTGGTGTGGCTCAGATGGAGCAAGAGTTACATCAAGGCTGCTTGCTCTCTGGACCGTGCGAACAGTCTAGACCAATGACCTGCTGCACCATGGCCTTTGAAGAAGAGGCAAGTTCGGTCACGATGAAGAAAAAATCAAGGCGTACCCCCTTTCACAATAGGGAGCAGCTCGAGGCTGCAAAGAGGTAAGCCGGGCAAGAAGAAAAACGGCATCTGCTTCCATGGTTACAGGCCAACTATGAGAACCTTGCTTTTCAAGGCAGTCTGTTCTCAGGCTCCCTCGCGGGCTATGTCATGCATTATAAGCGGAGGCAGGTTGAGCAGAAATCCGCAGAGTTATTTCAGAGTAAAATGATACAGAGCACATGGCTGGCAGGAAAAAAAAGTCACATGACTGTTTAGAACCAGACTTGGGATATTTCAGAATAGAATTCTCCACCCCCTCCCCTTTGTATACAAATTGAAATAAAGACAGTAAATTTATAGCTAACAAACAATAATGCAAAACATGATTTGTGTGTGTGTGTGTGTGTGTGTGTGTGTGTGTGTGTGTGTGTGTGGTGAGTGTGTGTGTCCTCAAGCTTTTCTCTGTGGAAAGGTCAAGGGGCCAAGATATCCTTTTTCCAGTGGCAGGACTATGTAGCCTATTGTTAATATAGTTTTAATGTCAATGCTATTTAAGATTTACCCCCTCCCCTTTCTTGTCACACTATAACATAGACACACACATATATATATATATATATATATATATATATACATACTGTGGTGATTTCTCTCCTTGATTTCTTTGTCTTTGCTGTGAAGTCTAAGATTTCCCCATTTTGATGTTTATTTCCATGGTTAGATCTCAGGAAGAAAAAGATGTTTGGTGAGAAACTTCCCTGGTGTGACGTTACTCTTTTAAGAGACCTGTAGGTTTTTGCTTTTTTTTTTTCTTTTTGCCTTTGAAATTTTGCTTAAGCATTCAAATCTACATCAAAACCAATAGCCTCAATGTATTTTTGTTCCTAATTCATGCTTTTGTTTGTAATTTATTCAGTGTTTGGTAAATCAATGCATCTGTAGGTTCAGACATAGTTTACTTTTTCTGTGAGCTGTTTAGTTACTAAAGTTGAATCTGACTCTATGATATATTAACAGCTTAGGCTATTTTAATACAAATCTTATCAAAATGGAAGACTATAGATTCTGTATTGAGGAAAGACTTAGGAAGATAACTACCCAAAATGCAGATGTGTGTAGGAATAATCTAGATAAAACCTGCCTTTGACAATGTGGCAAGGCTTGATGTTAAATGAGCTCTGATTCTGTTATCTTCTACCTATAAGCAATTAACTGTAGTTATTCCTTACAGATTACCCTTTGAACAATAGTTGTTTGCAAGTGTGCCATAAAAATAAAGGATTGAAAAAGAGATGTTTTGAAGAACAAGGCATGAAACCACATTAATTAAATTCATTCTGCAGAAGTACATTTAAAATTTGAGTATTGGTGGGGGGCAGAATGATCATCTGCTTACTGAAATACCCCCTCTGTCTGAGTTATTAAATGACTGAATAATGCATAATAGGCTACATGTAGATTACAACAAAAGCTCCATTCCCAAAAGAAGCTAGGTATTTTAATAAAAGTGAGGATCTTATATATAAAAACTCCTTTCAAATACATACCCTAAAGGAAAATTTCTCTGTAGCTTTGCAAAAGCAATTAAGTGTTTTGTGATTATGATAATGATGATTTTATGCTTATAACTGAGAAACTAGAAAATTATCTTCAGACTTTTTTCAAACTGGTGCCTTGTCCTGAGCTACAGAAACATGGCTTCTAGGGGAAAACATATACTTGCAGGGTTATTTCTTTGAATGTGTTCATTCCTCATTTTGCATGGTGAGAAAAGGCTAAAATGGGAACTCTCGAAGCATCATTATTTTAGTATAATAATAATTCTACATTAGTGAAAGCAGGGAATCAGTCCTATTCAAATTCATTTTTAAAATGTCACATTTTCATTTCTTGTAATATCTTACAAGCTGCTAAGGTGATTCAAGAACAGTTTCTTTGAGGTAGTGATTTGCTCTGCTTACAAAGGTCAAGTGTCAGATAGTTCTTCATTGGAAAATTTAGCTGTCTGAAGAAAGACAAAAACAAAACAAAATACACTAATGTTTACACATCGCATGATAATTTCTAGGTTGTAGTTAAAGGAAATTTTGGCTAAACCATCAAGTAATTGTAAGATAGCTAGTCCTTGCTGTTTTTTTCTACTTAACATTTAGGATTGGTCTTCTTCTTCATGTTGTGAAAGCTTATTCAGTCAAAAAAATTCAAGTGTGAACACAAACCAAATTGCCTTGACAAATATGGACAAGCATAGACACTTGCATTGTAGTTTGCTATAAAAATGTGTTAGACTGAAATATTTTCAAATTGTAGAGTACTTACTGTGATCTCCCCACTGTAAAAGTTAAAAAAAATTAAAAAAGAAAACTAATGGAGCACTTTAATCTTATAAGTGGAATGAAGAAATTGGAAGTTTTTCATGTCCTTGCATCTGATAGGCTTTGAATATAGTACATGCACAATAAATATTCTGAATAATCTTCTGTGACTGTAGCAGTCAGAGTTCTATAAGAATAGCACAGTGAAATTATGTTTACCTTTTCTTAGGAACTTGCTATATAAATGAGTGCACTTCGTCGGTAATATGGCTTTACTAAGTGCCAAATAAGAGTTCAGGGAAGCTGTAAGTGTGTGACTTGAGCCACAATTCTGTAGCAGATGTTAAGGAATGCTACTCTGAAAGTGTTCATTGGTGTCACAGGAAAAGTACCAGGAAGGAAATACATGTGAACAGGATGCAGTAATTCTTGCAGACCTTGTATATTTAAGGAAATTTTTTATGCACATAGATTTTAGGACATAAATTCCAAGGACTGATACACATTACACATCCTCAAGAAGGCACATCATTGATATCGTTTCACAGCATTATTTAACCAACTTTGTTCATACAGCCTAATCTGTCTTAATATTATGATGAACAGAGCTGGTTTACACTAGACTTAGTAAGCAACTGCAAATATGCTTTGTGTGTGTGTGTGTGTGTGTGTGTGTGTGTGTGTGTGTGTGTTCATGTGTTTGGTACTGGATTTTACACTCAAGGCCTTGCACTTTTTAACCAGGTGCTCTTCCATTTGAGCCATGCTCCCAGTGTATTTTGCTTTAGTGATTTTCTCTCAGATAGGGTATTGAAGTTTTGCCTGGGGCTGATGTCAAAGTTCTGAAAATTGCTAAGCACCCTTGAAATGGGTCACATTACTGCCTCATGTCCTTTCTTTTGAGTTTCATAAAAGCAAAATGAAGTATCTTTAAGAAGTGCACGTTTGTATTGCATATTATTAACTCTTAGCAGTTTTATCAGAAGGATTAACCTGATTTACATCTTGGATGAAATTAGTAAGGGGAAACTGAAAATAGAAAATTTATTAATTATAAAATTGAAAAGTACATTTTCACAGATAGGCTGCTTAATTCCAAGCTTATCTTTACAAACTTACTATGCATAAAATGTAGGTAAAACTTCTAAATGTGGTTGTATTGTAGATACAGATACTTGGACTATATAACTGACTTAGAATATGAGTTGATTCTTCCAGAGCCATGTAACCTGAAGCAGTGAGTTCTACAGTGATGCATTTCATGTATTTTGTGGAACCTTCTTTCTGACAATACATGGGATGATTTACATTAAGCTAATTACTTTTTGTGAACTTTATGTATACATCATACATATTTAGTTTATCTAAGTGTATATTTTGTGCCAAGTATTATGCCATTACTTGAGAATTAAATATGACTAATATATGGCATTGTCAGTTATGGAGTTCAAAGTTCAATGCACAAAGAATGAATTATGAATTCCCAGAAATCTCCAAATTTATTCTAAAAATATTGCATGCTTTTCAGGATTCTGTTCTTATCACAGTGTAGATGTTACTATATTCCAGGGAGCTCTGTGCTCACACAGATAATTATGAACAGGACAATCAGGAAGGCAAAGATAGAACATTTAATATTATCGTTTTAAGACTATGGAAAAGATACTTGGAAAAATGTGTACATCGTATTTATAAATATCAGGACATATTTATCATAAAATCAAGATTCTCAGAGAATGCTTCATAATCATCATCAAATAAATATAATCAATTCAAAAAGATGGAAATTCTGTTAGGCATCCAAATTGATGATATCCTCTGTGTGTGTGTGTGTGTGTGTGCGTGCGTGTGTGTGTATCTGTAATGCATGTTTGAGAAATCATTGGATATTTATTCCACTTGGAGAAAAAGAATCATAAATATGTATAATAACATACTTATGCAAATGCTGAACAAGTATATATTTATAAAATGTTCTGTTGCATCAAGTACATTGAAAAAGCAAACTTTTAGTCCTGAAAAATTTTCTTACCCATGTCATAAAATCTGGAACCCTTCTTCCATTTAAACAGCTCTTCCCCAATTGGAAAAGATAATAATTACATGTGAAAAGTTTTCAAATGATTTATTTATTTGATGCCAGACGTTGAGAGAAAATACTGATGAAATTTAAATTCATAAGCATTATTATGTTTCAATTTTTACATAGAAAAATAATCATTTTAGTGCATTTTCAAGGAAGCTATTTTTCCTCTTGATAACACAACATTAAACAAAAAACAGTACTTATTTAGAAAACAATTTTTTTCCCAGACCCAGGTTAGCTTTTAAAATATTTCACTTTTCATTAGGTTCTCTACACCTTGTACCCTTTCCTTCTTTCTTAACCTATATACACCTTCACTTCCTTATATTTTTACTCTGGTAGAAATTTTTGGTGATAAATCAATAACATATACTTATAATCAACAAATGGGGACTATTTTTAAAAACATGTACAAATCCTCCCATTAATAAACTGTAGTGAATCAATCTCAGCTCTACACATTCCACTATGCCTTGAAAAACATTTATCTGAATTTTCAAAGATGCAAAATACAAACAGGCTTGACCTTCTCACTCTTGTTCTTTGTTTTACCTAAGGGACAAGGCAGACATATGATTATTGGAAGCCATGCTTAACTTCCATATGGCTCTGCCTCCCACAAATAATTGCTATTATTACAAAAATCACTCAAAGCAATTTCCCTCATTCATATTTATGTTGAGTATCAAATGCAATCTACTTGGCTTTGTACTGTGTCTGTGTGTATGAAAAATCCGGAGGTAAACATTAGTTAAAATAAATATCTCTCAATACTTCATTTATAAAGATGGATGCAAAATGTCATGGCTACCTATACCTTTATTTATTTTGCTGTTCTTTTTTTCCTCAGAGAAATGATAAAGTACATTGTCATTTATTTCCATAAAACTGATCAATTTTCCTTTAATTAAGAAACATCTCGTGGGGCTGGGAGTTTGGCCTAGTGGTAGAGTGCTTGCCTAGCATACATGAAGACCCAGGTTCAATTCCTCGTTACCACATACATAGAAAAAAGCTGGAGGTGGTGCTGTGGCTCAAGTAGTAGAACTCTAGCCTTGAGAAAACCCAAAGACAGTGCTCAGGTCCTGAGTTCAAGGCCCTGGACTGGCACCCCCACCACCAACAATCCCACAAAAAAGGAAAAAAAAAACCAACATTCTTCAAATAATTTTTCTGTGAAGGGCCATATTCATGGCCTAAACTATATGCCTTTTGAATTCATACTTGCCATATACTTTCGCAAATTATTTTATCAGTATTATATATTTGTATTATATTAATTTGATATATATATACTTGAATGTAGAGAAATTTATGTTTTTTGATGTTAGCTAGACTGTCAATTTTAGTATTCCTTCAAATTGGAGAAATCAGGCTGTGGATATAACTCACAGGAAAAGTATTTGCCTAATAGGCACAAGGCCTTGGGTTTGATCTTCAATATCACAAAATAAATGGTGACTATAGGGATAAAGTTAATATTCAAATTTGGATTTGGCTATATGAGCAGATAACTATGGCTCCAGACATTTTAAATTTGAAATGATGTATTTCAGACAAGCAATGGCACTGGTGGTCGGTACATCAAATGTAATGACAACAATGCTGTCATTCTGAGGATCTTGATTCAAATCTTGAATTCTCTCCTGATTCTAATGTTAACTTAGAGTCTTAACTTTTATAATCCTACTTCTTATCTTTTTTGCTTGCTCCAATCTAAATTAAGAAAATGCTTCACAATTAAACAATGTACGAGGAGACAATACTTGCAGATTCCTACTCTTATTCTTTAAATAGCATACTTAAACCCAATACTCCAGGTTCTATTGATATCTTTTTCATCTTTTTTTTTTTTTTTGGTGTGTCATGGGACTTGAACTCTGGGCCTGGGTGTTGTCCCTGAGCTCTTCAGCTTAAGGCTATCGCTCTACACCTGGAGCCACAGCCTCACTTCCAATTTTCTGGTGGTTAATTGGAGATAAGAGTCTCTCGGATTTTTGTGCCTGGGCTGGCTTTGAGCCATGATCCTCAGATCTCAGCCTCCTAAGCAGTCATGAGTCACCGGCACTGGGCTTATTGATATCTTCTTACATTAGTTAAAATAATGCATTCAACTTTCAATTTGAAGTTCTTTGTATCTATCTATCTATCTATCTATCTATCTATCTATCTATCTATCTATCTATCTATTGGTGCTACTTCTGGGGCTTGAATTCAGGGCCTCATCACTGTCCCTGACTTTTTATGCTCAAGGCAAGCATTCTACCACTTTGAGCCACGGCTCCCTTTTCAGTTTTTTGGTAGTTAATTATAGATACGAATTTCATGGAAGCTGGGAAGGTGGCTCCATGCCTGTAATCCTAGCTACTTAGGAGGCTGAGATCTGAAGATCAAGGTTCAAAGCCAGCCTAGGCACAAAAGGACCTGAGACTCTTATCTCCAGTTAACCTCTAGAAAACAGGAATGGGACTTGTCTCAAGGTTAGGGTGGCAGACTTGAGCTGAAGAGCTCAGGAACAGCACCCAGGCCCAGGGGTAGAGTGGTAGCCTTGACCTGAAGAGCTCAGGGACAGCGTCCAGGCCAAGTTCAAGCCCCATGACCCACCAAAAAAAAAATTCATGGACTTCCATGCCTATGATCTTCATATCTCAGCCTCCTGAGTAGCTAGGAGCTACTGAGTCCTGAGCTACAGGACCTACTAAGGATATTTTTCAAAAAGATCTTTATTACTTTTTTATTTCATAATTATTAACTTATTCATCAAGCAGGCACTTAGTGTTTAGCTCCTGTGCATAATGCATTATCCTAGCTGATAATAGTGCTATATATACCTATTATATGTATATTTGTGCCTTATAATGATACATACACATGCATATACTTCTATCATCTATGTAAGATTGTATGTATGTATCTATCTATTGATCTATCTATCACCAATCATCTGTCTATTATATAGTGATTTCTTCATGATTTTTTCAGTGTATCGACCTGTACACTTGGAGACAACATTTGGAAGTGCTCAGCCTCTGTACCTCTTTTACTTGTGTTTTATATGCAATATCATCTTCTGGGATATGGGGATGAGACTTTTGAACACCTCTAAAAATTGATTTGAAAAGAGCTTTTGTAAAATCTTAAAATCATATACTAAGCTGTTACTTCCCTTTGTACTCACTTGAATTTTATTCACAGCAGACTATGCTAATTGCATTGTCATTTTAACCTTCATTTCAATATCACCTTTTGAAATTATCATTTCACTACCATGGGATCATTCGCCCTATGTTATTTGTTTTATGGCACTTTCTATTACCTGGAATTACCTTCCTCATGGATTTGCTTGTGTGCTGTATATCTCTTTAGTCAATAAGATTTTATTACTTCTTTACGAGGAGGCCAACACTGTCATAGAAATTAGGGGCTTGGTTATTTGAAATTGGATAAGGAAGGGGGGAAAACAAGATGAGGGGCAGGGTGGGGAGAGGGAAATGGGGACCAAGGCATGAGAAAGGGTATCAATGTATGTGAAGCAATGCACCTTCTATCTGGTGAATATAATGTAACTCTCCTCTTAGTTACAATAAAAAAATATATGGAAAAAAAACAAAACAAAAAAACCAACCAAACAAAAAAAGAAATTAGGAGTTGGTGAACCAGTGGTGTACCCTGAAGGAGATAGATGCTAATAAATATTGACAATGATAACTATCGATAGTAAGATGTGCTACTAAGAAAAGTAAAGCATGCCGAAGGAGAGTGAAGATCTTTATGCTATTTTTTGTCTGATGTTCAGGATAGGTGTTAGTGCTCAGGTGCTATTTATTCAAAGGTGAGGAATTAGTAATAGTGGGTGCTAAACACATAATTAAGGGGAAAGTGTGCCAAGCAGAGAGACAGCTAATGGTAAAGACCATCTAAGGATGAGATGTGCAAGGATAAGTAGGGGCCAAAGTAACTGTAGTGCTGCAATCTTTGGGAATCTGCTGATGAGATCAGAGAGTTGAAGGTTGGAGGTGGGTAGAGACTGAGCATGTTCCAGGGTAGCTAGATCTTATGGGTTAAGATTTGAGAACTCTGACTGAAGAGTCAGAGAAGTGGCCACAGCAGACTCAGGGGACAATGGCTACTATGTGGAGGGAAATACACAAGATCAGAGGCTGAATAAGGAATTACTTTTATGTGGGAACTCTGTCTTTTCAGTTTAATGGAATTCTATAGGCTCATCTATTCTGGACCATGCCATCATGTCTCTTTAAATTATCCACAGTGTGAATGTTGATGTGGAAGGAATCTGTAAAAGCAGTAAAGCAGATATTTCTTCCTCAAGAGGGACAATTGTAGCTTAGACTAGGGTGATACTGACAGATGTGACAGGAGGTGATCAGATTACAGAAAGAATCTTCAAAGGAAGCATAGGCTATGCTGAATGATTGATACATGACCAAAAATGATGACTTCTGAGATAATAGGAAAAAAGAAGAGGGTTTTTGTTCTAATTTTTATACCTAAATAACTTAAAGGAAGGCTGTCATTGATTAAAAATGGTAATGACTTTAGGAGGAATAGTTTAGAAAATGAATACCAAGGATCTGATTTTGATAAATATAATTGGAAATTTGGTCTGTGAAGTTTGTCCAAGAAGAGAGAGTGGGTGTGGAAGTTGGATACATGATTTTAGTAGTCTGTCATTTAAATCTATATTAAAAGGACTCATTCTCTTTAGCATATCCAAAATGATTTGGTCATTTGTGTTACAAACTGTATATATAAAGTATAACATCTTCCTGCCTTTTCTTATAAGGGTCTTCCATTGAAAATCCATTTAAATAATATTTATATCATTTATACACTTGAATTTATCTGTTTACAGGCTAGGTTGTATGGATTAGATTAGATTTCATACATAGAAATTTCAATCTTAGTTAAAATAACAAAACCAGAGTGTACTTCAAGATGTACTATAATTTTATAGTGTGATGTTGAAAATAGAAAAAAAATTGACTTAAATTTTAGATACAGATTTGTTTTAGTCATCCAACAGAAAATATTTCTGATTTTCCCAGGCTTGGAGCACATGACATATCATGCTCAATGTTCTAGCCTGTTAGTTACAGCCCCTAAAGTAGTGAGGTCAATAAGTTGTATTCATGGCCAGAGCATTTTATTTCCAGGGTTCCTTATTTCTTCTTGCATCTTTCTCCATATTCTACAGGGCAGATGCTCTGTTATACTTATGTGAGCTACCATGATGAGAGATGGTCTCTGGCCAGTTTAAAAAAGATATTTAATATTGGGGAGAAATACTCCTTGTGTATTTGCTATTGATTCTGATGCATAATCAAAACAGCCTGAGTAGTTACCACTTCTCCCACACAATTGAGTACCATGGATATGGGCTGTCATTTAATTGGTGGATAGTGTGACTTAACCTAAGTTGCTTTGCTCCTCCACCAGTCAGGTATTATTCTACTTAGACACTTGGCAACAAATACTCATCTGAGATTACATGTCTTTTCTCACATAGCTTAGTGAGATAGTTTCAAAAACCAAAACAGAAAACCAGACTAAATCAAGAACAATAAATTATAGAAAGACTTTCTGTCCAAGTACAGATGGATATTAACAAGTACACATAGTACCAAATGGTCTGGTGCAAAAATCTGGATGAGATTTGTGTTCTGTCTCCTCTTAGGTCTATCACCTGGCTCACTGAAGGAAATCTTACTGGAGAGCAAATACTGTGGGCTTTCTAGATGCAACAAGTGAAGGCTCCTTTTCCCTCTATATGAGGAGTGGGTCATTGGTAAAATAGACCCCAGATTTAGACTTTTACTTCAAAATTCGGAGATGTATACTTATACTGCTGTTTCATACACTTTGGTCACCAATTTAGGAAGTGATTGCTCAGTATTTCTAGCCAATTTTTAGTCGTCTCTTCAACAGAAACTTATTAGTAGCAATCATTTATAAATTCTCAGATTCTCATATATAATTTCATGCAATGTTTGATTCATCTGACATGGTTGACCTTATGGTATACACATTGAATAAAAATGGGACATCTTAATGAATGTAGAAAATGGATACCTGATTTTGTTTGGTTTTTATTTTTCAGATCATAGCTAAATTTTTTTCTAGCATGTTGATTAATATAAGCCAAAATACTGAGGACTATTTGCTATTGTGTTCAAAGTAAATTACAAGCAACGTGGGATAATTAAGGATATTTTTCTCAGTGCTTTATGTAAAATTGAACTGAAGCTTGCATTATTATTATTATTTTTTTTTTGCCAGTCCTGGGCTTGAGCTCAGGGCTTGAGCACTGTCCTTGGACTTTCTCAAGGCTAGCACTCTACCACTTGAGCCTCAGCACCACTTCCGGCTTTTTGCTATGTATGTGGGGTACCGAGGAATCGAACCCGGGTCTTCTTCGTGCATGCTAGGCAAGCACTCTACCACTAGGCCAAACTCCCGGCCCCATATTTTTTTTAACATTTGCAGATGTATTAGTATTGGTTTTAAGAGGAAAATAGATTTCATTCCAATAATTCAGTAGTTTATTTTACTCTTCACCTGCTCAATACCTATTTTTCTTTAAACCATTATATGTATTTATGTATATTGCATATAATTTAATTATTTATGCATTGTATAGTATTTTCAAATAGAAAACTATATCATTTTAAAATGAAAATCTTGAAATACTGTGTTAAAATGTTCAATTTTATTTTCCTCTTTCTGCATATTCGTGGTCTCAGGAGGACACTAGCCTTGCTAAATATTTGAGTTTCCAAATAACTTGCCAACTGTGAATGAACTAGATGAACAGAGGAAAACATTCTTTCTACTGCCTGCATTAATATTCTGGTGTTTGAAAAACTGGCCTCGACCATTAATCACTGTGTTAGTATTTGTAACTTCTTACAGAGTTGGGGTATGACTCGTAAAACCCTGTCAGTACGCATGTGTTCTCCAAAATCCTCACTTCATTTCAAATTCTCTCAGTTACTGTTATGGGTAAATAACGTTTAGTTGGTTCTGACAGCAAATAGAATTGGTAAAAAAAATAAATTGCAAACAGACATATAAAAATGACTTATTTTAAAATACTTGTAAAGTGCTTGAAATAGTGCTTCAATTTTTACAGTTTTAGACATTATGCTCATATGATCGCATATTAAATACTTAAAGTAACACTGTATTTCAAACATAGCATCTCACTCCTAAACACTGTGATCATAAAGTGTATATAAATTTATAGATATTAAATAAGCTTATTAGTGGCATTTTGTTTCTTTAGTCACTGATCAATTTTTATCTGTAAAATATGTTTTGTTAGCCAGGCACAGTGGCTTATGCCAGTAATCTTAGCTACTCAGGTGGGTGAGATCTAAGGATCACAGTTCAAAGCCAGCCTGGGCACTAAAGAACCAGTTAACCACTAGAAATGGGAAGTAGGGCTGTGGCTCAAGGGGTAGGGTGGTAGCCTTGAGCTAAAGAATTCAGGGACAGCACCCAGGCCTGGAGTTCAAGCCCCATGACTCCCCCCCCAACACACACACACATACACACACACACACACATACACAAATATATATATATATGTTTTGTTTTATAAATAATATAATACAATTTAACTCATATAACATAATTGTAGATCCACTTTTAATGTCTTAATGAATTTTAATTTGTGAATTTTGATTTTTTTTTTTTTGCCAATCCTGGGGTCTGAACTCAGTGCATGGGCACTGTCCTTGAGGTTTCTCAAGGTTAGTGCTCTACCACTTGAGCTACAGCAACACTTCTGGATTTTTCTGTGTATGTGGTACCGAGGAATTGAACCCAGGGTTTCATGCATGCTAGGCAAGCACTCTGCCACTAGGCCATGCACCCAACCAATTTTTATATTTTGTTATGATACATTTTGAAATTTCACTGACCTACTATAATCTGAATTGATTATTATTAGCATTTTATTGATACTTTTATGTGATATTTTTAAGAAATTGAAGAGTATAGCTAATTTTTTTAATTAAGAAAGTTTCAATGGACAGTTGTAAAAGTGTAGTATTTAAAAGTTTTAAACATGATCTTAGAGAGGAAGCTTTAGTTTTCAACCTTTTTGTTCTCTGTAACTGTGAAATGAACAATTTGGTGTCTGTCAATTCATGGAAATTTTTATAGATGACCATAATTTGATTCATTTCTTTTCCTTTTAGGTTATTGACTATTAAATGGTATTAAAAAGGGACAACTCCAAAGTAACAGTAAGTCTTACTTATTTGGAAGACATATTGTTTTACTATTGCACTGCATACACTACCACCACTGGTGATTTTCCTCTTACTGTGTTTGTATAATAGCATAGGTCATAAAAGTGTGAGAGAAAACTAGACTTCAAAGTAGCCTTCAATTTGAAACCAAAATATGTCAAATCAACTTTTGTAGTTAACCATTTCTAGATTTAATAAGTTTTAGCACAATCCTATTGTTCAAGGAAAATCTACAAAAATATATCATTTCCTATTTAATGTCTTGAATTCCTTAAAGAATTATTGTCACATTTGGTACAAATGCTTTCAAATTAAATGTTCTTATAGTAAAATTAAAATATTCTATTTTTTCCACTGTGCAGAAAATAACAATATTTATGCTTCATTTAAACTTTGTCCATCAGAAGAGGTACTTCTTAAAGATAAAAATAATGTCTTATTAATCAAATAGACACGACTGCCCTTACTTGATTATTGATCTTGATTAGATATAATGTACCTATATCAAATTTTTATATAGTGCTTCTAAACCAAGATTTATAATATGTTTATTACTTACAAAATTTAAATTAGCTATCAATTTCCTTTTGAAGTAAAACAGCTAAGTCAGACACTGAACTAGTAGATATCCTTGTTTCATCGCATTACCCATTATAATTTGAAATGTGTGTTTTGGCTTAATTATCAGCCTAGACCTTCATAAAATGTAATTTTATTAAAATGGATTAATGTCTACTTCTGTTATTAATATTTTTTTCCTGAGCCACTTGTTACTTAAAGATGGCTGATTCAGTAATATAAGTAGTGAAAACCTCAACAATAAAAGGGGAAAAAACATGGTTAAATTAAAAACAGTAGGTAAAAGACTGGATGTATACTCATTTCTTGAGAGGCGGAGGTAGAAGATCATAGACAGAGGCTGGCTCTAGGCAGAAGTGTGAGGCCTGATCTCAAAAATAAAATTAATGCAAATAGACCAAAGGGGGGCCCAAACCCATGCTCATTGCTATATATGAGGCAAATTGAGAGAATCACAGTTTGAGATCAGCCTGAGCCTAGTAGTGAAGCTTCCATAATTATTATATAATTTTTTAGAAGCATATTGTTTTAATATTGCATTGCATACTCTACCATGACTGGTAATTTTTCCTCTTATTGTTTGTATAATAGCATAGGTTATAAAAGTGTGAAAGAAAACTAGACTTCAAAGTAGCCTTCAATTTAAAACCCAAACATCTCGGGGGCTGTGAGTTTGGCCTAGTGGTAAAGTGTTTGCCTAGCATGCACAAAGACCTGGGTTCGATTCCTCGGTAGGACATACATAGAAAAAAGCCCAAAGTGGTGCTGAGGCTCAAGTGGTAGAGCTCTAGCCTTGAGAAAGTCCAAGGACAGTGCTCAGGCCCTGAGCTCAAGCCCAGGACTGGCAAAAAAAAAAAAAAAAACAAACCCAAACATCTCAAATCAACTTTTGTAGTTAATTATTTCTAGATTTTGATTCTAGATAGATTCTAGATTCAATGCTTAAATGTTATATCTGAAATTCCAGCTGTAGGAGAAACATAATGGCTAGTGTGAGCACAAAGTAAGACCTCACCTTTAAAATAATCGGGGAAAACAAGGCTCCGGAAGGCTAAGTAATATAGTATCTGCCTTGTAAGCATGAAGCCATGAGATAAATACCCAATACTTCAAAAAAAAAAAAAAAACCAAAGCAGCAACAGAAGTGCACAAAGAAAATTAAAACAAATAGGGCTGTTTAATTCAAGTGGCAAAGCATGCATCCAGTAAGCATATAGCCATGTGTTGTTATCTTAACACTTCTGCAAAAGAAACCTTAAAAAAATCGTGAATTTTTATATACATGTGTAGGATTCAACAGAGATTTTGTGGGCAGATAATAATATATAATCAAGTATTTGTAGCTATGTAATTATAGATTATACACATATAATTTAGAATATATTTAAATAAATTATGTATATATGTAAGTAAATTACGTAAGAATATATAAACATTAAAGTGTATAATTATACAGATATGAAACTGCAAAGTAATACTTTGTAAAACTCAAAACAAACACTTATAAGAGAGAAATATTAGTAATCATTTCCTTTTTCTCTTCCTTTCTCTTCTTGGGAGCTCAGTCTGCCCCTCTACCTCATTCTCATGAATTCCTCCAAACTCAGAAAGCACGGGTACACATTTATCCATCTCTGTCAGCAAAGAAAAGCAAAGGTATATTTTTGCCAATATGGTTTGTTATTTGCAAAATAACAAACACCCAGCACTTCAACTTGGGTTTCATAGATGCCCTTTCTGGTTAATGTACATAATATCCCCAGATCTGATAGCCATACAAAAATGACTTTAATGGTCATTGCAAAGCAGAAAATCAAGATTGATGAAGTGAGCTTCAATTTAGTAGTCTACCTGGTGGATCTAGGCTGTTGGATTATGTGAGCAGGGATTATGATTTCTTTCCAATGGACTAAATTGGGCAGTTTAATTCTCTATCTGGTCTTGATTATTGGTATACACACTAAAGAGAAAACACAGCAGTTGAAGGGAGGATATATATAGAGAAGGATGAAAATCAGTGGTATATTGCTGTGTCCCCTCTGTATAACAAGTTTTATCTCCAGATCTGACCTAGAGACATTAGTCAATCTCTGTGCCTAGGAATATGGTTTCTGGACTTCCAGCTTGCACTTCCTATGAATCTAATCTATGAATATTTTGACACAGTTATTTTGTGTCCGTTGATTCAAGTAATTAAATTTAAGTTTTTAAATGTATATTTCCCAGTTTCTCATTTTTTTTGCATGTCTAAAAATATTAATCAGTGACAATTTGGGACAATTAGTAATCTGGATTCTACTGCTGTTTAAGAAGTATTGGTCTAGGGCTGGGAGTTTGGCCTAGTGGTAGAGTGCTTGCCTACCATGCACAAAGGCCCAGGTTCGATTCCTCGGTACCACATACATAGAAAAAAAAGCTGGAAGTGGTGCTATGGCTCAAGTGGTAGAGCTCTAGCCTTGAGAAAGTCCAAGGACAGTGCTCAGGCCCTGATTTCAAGCTCCACAACTGGCCCCCCAAAAAAGAAGTATTGGTCTAAAATTTTAAAAGTTTAACATAGGTTATTATAGGATAAATCTGATCAACAGTAAAGTGTGTGTTTCTCATCATTTAAATCATCAGGTCTACAAAGAAATTGCACAATTATATCCCAAAGGAACTTACCATTTCATTATAGTTTCCTTTAACTTTCCTTAATAAAATTGTTAGACATATTTTGAATAAAAAAGATCAAACTTAAACACCAAATACAGTGTCCCCAGTACTTTATTTTTAAGCGCTGAAATCCCCTTATTATTTTAAACAAACTCAAATCTATTTGATATTATTTATTAAGTATTATTATAAATGTTTGGTGCTCTTAACATATTCATTAGGAGAAAAGTTAACAAAATGTGAATTTATCAGTGTGATTTTTCCAGGAAAATTTTGAGTATTTCCACTTAGCAATTAAATATGTTTTATCTTTTATACAGAAATAAAAGTATCTACTGCTAAAAAGGTTTCAGTGATGCTTCCTAACATATCTTGTTCATTTTTATGTTCTCTGTTTATTTTTAACTCTTCCCAGTGACAATTATTCATAATTGTTGATTCTTACAGCTACACGTAAGAGATATGCAATCAAAATTGCTTTTAATTTAGAAATGTATGCAAAAAGAAATTTAAACCTAGACTGTAATGTAGGAAAAGCTTCTCCAATTTCTTATAAGTCATTGCTGCCTATATTAAGACCAGCAATTCATGAAATGCTCACCCACAAAGAGTCATTGTTTCTTGTGCTTGTGGCAAGCTGGCACTTGCTTAGTCTTATTAAATTGCTGTTACTGCCATCTAGTGGCTAAAAATAATCCTTGTCATTGTGTAGGGGATGTGTTTAACCCCCACTGTTCTGGGAACAATGAGAAAACCAGTTTTACAGGTATTGCAGGAAGCAAAGCCACACAGTGAGGACACAGCTTCATGGGGATGAAACTTTCAGAGCATCTTTTCACTTGATAACTTTCCTATGTGGGAATTTTAAAAAATGGAAGATTGCTACATCCAAAAGACTGAATTTATGAAGAAATTACCACTTAGTAATAATATAGAGTTGCTAATTAGTATTATTTCCGACTGACTGCAGTGAGTCTGTTTAACTAAGAGACATTTTATTACTCGTACAGATATTCTTTCTTTATATATGCAAATGTAGACTTGTAATGTTCTCACCAAATCACAAAAAATTAAGATTGCTTAGATCAATGCTCCCTGAAAGTTAATGTGGCAATAATATATTGGAATATGGAGTTCATATTAAATGAACTGTTCAGCGTAGACAAGGGCCTGGAATTCTACATATCCAGGAGGTCTTAGCAGGTGCCATACTAGTGTTTGTGATGTATTCAGTAGTGTTCAGGCAGTATTCTATGTACTGATAGCCCTTGGGCATTTAGAGGGACCCATGCAGACACAAGGAATTCCTGTCTAACACACTTCACTGTGTGTTATCTCCTTATAATGCAATAGAATCAATGACTTCTAGAATAAAATTTCCATTTGTCATCATCTGTGAAAAAAATTACAAAACAACCATACTATTTCATGGTTCTTATTAAGAGTAATCTCCTATTAAAAATAATACCTCAGTGTAAGGCACATGAAATTTCTGTTTTAATAGATTAGATACTAGAATCAATGATTTTATATGTATAATAACACCTTAGAAAGTTTTCCTTCAATGAAGAGAGAATTTTGACATTTCCATAAAAGAAACCTAATATATGAATCTATAAAAGGTGTTACCTTGAGGATTCACTGAAGGATAAAGTAAATAAGAAGGCGATGAGTGATTCTGTAATAAAATGCATTTGGGTGTAGGAAACAGAAAGAAGGATATTAAAAAAATGTTGGGATTATTTACTTTTGCTTTTTTACCTGAAGCCATGCCTGGAAATGGAAGGAAAAGTGCATCAAACTCAACATCAAACTCACTTCATGTAGTGGCACTTATAAACTATGAGGACATCAAAGGGCAAAGCACTGGATAAATCTGGTGTGTTAAAGGTGTTTTGGGGAAAGTAGGCCATGAAAATACCTATTATTTCCTAAACTATTAAACTAAATCATATCTTTTTGTACTTCTCATACACTCTCATGTCACGCTGTATTTTTATATGATTTATAAATGAGGTTATATTACATAGTTCAATGCTAAGCTTTAAAATTATTCATACTCATAAAGTTTTACTTTACTATGAAGTTTTGTACACTGTGGTTGGGAAAAGATATAAGTATTCTACCATTTTTCATTAGTCACTTGGATTATATGAGTAGTTAGATCCTAAATTTAGCCCTTAGGCTTTTAGTTTAGCTTGAAATGTTTTCATTTCTGATATGATAAAATATGATAGTGAATTTTTAAAAATATATTGAAAATCTCATGTCTAAAGTGGGTCTAAGGTGTTATGATTAACAAAGTTGGTGACAGTTTATGCTATAGGTTATCAAATGAGACATATTTTAACTTCCTTTCTGAAACTTTTTCCTTTATAATTTGCTATCTTTTCAACCTTAGATCAATCCTGTTGATTTTCACAGAAAAAAAATACCTTTTGGAGAACTATAGAAACATCATTCCAACACAGTGTTATTTTTGTAGCATGCAGTGACATCGGTGTGTGAGTTTTGCAAACCTGACAGTACATTCTAGAATTGATGTGATTGCCTATGCTGAAGAATTGAACTAAGCTGAGGGTTATATTTTGAGAAGAAACCATAACAACAATTGTTAAAGTAGGAGAATATCCATAGCATGCAGAACAGCAAATTACTAGATCATATGAGATTATGAGATCCCTGTAGGTCATCATATTAAGTGAAAACTTCCTTGACATATAGCTGGGAATGGTGAAACATGCCTATAATAACCAGCATCAGATGGTTCAGACCAGGTGATTGAGGGTTTGTGGCTAAACATGAACTACATATTGAGACTTGTCTTGGTCCCTTACTACCAGAAAGACAGTACCTTAACATATATTAATTCTATTAATAGTTATTATATGTAGCATGTTTGCCTAGAATATCCTTAGCTTTAAATAGCTTTGAATCTACTATTCAGACAGAATTTGATGAGTTCTGTAAGAAAGCCCATTTATAATTCATGTGTTCCAAACCCTCAAGGAATTCCTATAGTGGAGAAATTACTCCTAATCATAATAATGGCAGATGAAATTGACAATGTTTATAGATTTTAGTCCTATCCCTATAACCAAATTGTGAAATAAATTATTACCAAGAAGTTAGTACATCTGAAACTCAGACTGTCTAGTTCTAACTTCTAGCCACTTACTATTGTGTGGTTTTCAGCATGTTATTTAGCTCACCACTTTTTATTCATCTGTGCAAAAGAAATAATAATAACTATTGTTGTAATGATTAAATAGTAGTATGCATGAATGTCTTAGAATTTTCTGAACAGATTTTAGTTGTGTTTGTTAGTTTCATTATTTCCTGGAGAAATTAAACTCTGCACAATTTTGGTAATAAGATATGCAAGTAGTAAACAAAAGATTAGGAATGGATTAACCTACACTTTTCCACTGTGATGAAAATGAGTGAGACCGAAGGTAGTCTGAATTGGATTACAGAGGACTAGAATCATTCAGTGAAGTGACAAGAAGGTTTGAGATTTCTGTGGTTAGAGTTACTATTGTTGTTGGGGCAGATAAAGGAATTTAAAAGTCTTGAATTCAAAATGATTTGACAATTAAAATTATGTCTGTTAGAAATCCTGGACCAGACCTTTCAGAGAATTGGAATGGAATTTGATGTTAGGGTGAAATATGAATTTAGGAAGAGAATAAAGTATTCCAATATGAAAAAAGTGCAAAGTCAAAAGTCACTGCTTTATTATGAGGCAGAGAACCAAAAGACTAAGAAGTAGAATTGAGAATTGATAAGACAGTCCACCACACACTAATAGCCTATTAACACAACAGGAAATTCAAGAATCTCATTCTAGGAAGGGTGAAAATGGTGACCTATGTGGGTAGACAGTAAAAGAATATCCATTTATTAGTCATGAAATCACTTGGACAAGGCCTCAGATGTTAAAAAGCATCAAAGTATGTTTATTGTTAGCTTGTTTTCTGGTTTTAAGTGGTATAGGGGTAACAGTGGATAAGACCAGTGGTTAACTAGGGTTTTGTTTGTAAGGTTTGCTGAAGGTAACTGAAACACAGTTGTTCAGGCAGAAAAGAGTTTATTAGGAATATCTGAACTGCTAACTCACACATGGTATACTTGTATACAGAAAGGAGTCAATACCTGGCATGATTGGAGTTATGTATGGGGAGGAGCCTGATGAGGTTACAAATGGAAAATGTTCCTTTCTACTTGAGTTAGCTCTTAAGAGTTAGATCTCTGCATAGGGCAACTTACATACTTGGAAACACCTATTAAAAATTTGACAAACTTAATAGTACACAAGCAATTACTTTCATAGATGGACATAATGGTTAAAATGCTGGTTTTATATCAGTGTATTTATCTTGACCTTAATTAAATCATAGCTGACTTACATACAACTTAACTCATAAGCTCTATTTTATAAATTCAGGATATACTCAAATCATAGCTAACTTACTTGAACTTTCAAGAGTTTGTTTTAATTTTCTCCCCTTTTCCATTTCAGAGCAAATAGTTAAGACAATTCTTACTTTCTTATTCAAAGAAACATTTTTTTTCTCCTCAATTACTTTCTCTTTCTTTACATTTTCTAATCATTATTTGAATGCTAACTAGTCAGGTAATGGGGCACATGAAAAATCCACCATATGTCTAAGACAATGAATTTCTGGATTAGCATTCCCATTGACCTTTGAACACTTGTTACTGGGAGAGGGCTCACAAGAAAACCTACCACATAGGCAAGATGGCAAAAAACAAGTTAGGACAGTAAGAAACTTACTGGAGCTTTGTTAAGTAATCAAGCAAGCAAGCAGAGAAACTGCAGATAAACAGATAAGCAGAAAGGCAAGGTATAAAGTAATTGTGTGTGTGAGAGAGGCACACAGGAAAGAGAGACAGAGAAACAGGGAGAAAGAAGAGGAAATGGAGAAAGAAAGAGAGGAGACTGAACTGCAAGACAAGGAAGTTATTTTCTACAGGAGATAGCTAGAATGCTTAGGAAATAGGAGAGACAGGAATCAGACAGAAGAAATAAGAGCAAGTGAGGAGAGCCTGAATGTCTAGAACCTCTAGCCATTTAGCACTGCATTAGCAGAAACTGTTCAGTATTTTGACCTCAGGAAGTCCTTTAGTGCAAAGGACTAGAAAGCATAGGATGTGACCTGGCTCAGAAGGGAACAAAAAATGCAGGGAGGACTCTGATGAGTGGAAAGAGAGTAAAGAGATTATGAATGGAAAGTGACCCTGTCCACCCAGGTCTCAGAGTGAGAATCAGATTCCCAATTCAGGCATCCCCCAAATGGGATATGACCAGCCAAAGGAGGCTTAGGGAGGCCTTTGCTGTGACACCGCATCAAGAGACAGTCAGAGGGTCCATAGAACAGGCATGTACCTGAAATGGGAGAGTGGTGTGGCATGGATGCAAGGCCAGCAATGGTAAAGGCTGGAGATCTGGCGTCGAGTTCCTTCAGCAGTTCAGTCCATGAGGCTTGGTCAGGATATGAAATAGCCCTCAGAGAAAAAAAAAAAAAAAGCAGAGGGAATCCAGAGTCTCTTGATGCTTGCCCCTCCCAAGTGTTCCGTACCATAGGTAAGATTTGCTGAAAAGAACTATCATGTGGCCCACACGGGGTGTAGCTTGTATAGAGAAGGGGTCATTTTTCCTATTGGACCTAACATTGTTTTGCTTTGCTTTTTACAGAGCAATGTATTCTATTCAAATACTCCATAGCTCCACTTTATTTTGGTCTCTCTCGTGCCTTCAGGTTATTTCTCTAAGATTATCTGGAAAGGAGGTTTGGAGAGTGCCATGCTGCCCAGCGGCTATTTACATTTCCTGCCAGACTAAGTCCTTTGAAAATATTTGACGCCCAGAACCAAAGAGGAACAGAAATAGTGAACTTTATAACTCATATCTTTACAATGCTGGCCTCTTGTGACTATCAACTTTAAGGTGATTCCAATTACATAAACTTGACAAGGTAGTTTCTCAGGTATGCTTTCCACAATTTTCAGAGTTCAGCAAACACTTGCAGCTTTGGTCTACTTACTGAGTTTAGAAAAATTATATTGTAGAAGATTCTTGTCCTTTCAGAGCATTCTATTAGGAAGTATTGAATAGCATATATCTTAAGATTACAGGAACTTTTAAGCAATAAGAACTATTTTTAAAAAATATTTTAGATTTTCAAACTCAATGCTTAACATTAATAAGCAATAAGCAGCAACAGTGTAAGCTCTTTGTTCATATTCTTTTGTAAAATTAATGGCCCTAGACACCAGTAATCAAAATTCTCTCACCCATTTTATTCATAAAGTATATTGTTTAAGGCTAAAGAAGCAATAAATGTATCGGGAATTTATAGACCAGCTCATAGTACTGAAGGAAGAACTGGACACCTAGCGCTTTTGTGTCTTTGATTTTGTATTTTAGAAACAAAAATCTCACTATGTAGCTCATTCTAGGCTTCATCCTTCTTAAGTCAGTCTCCCTGAGTGCTGGAATCATAGTTAACATAGTTTGATGCCTGACTCTTAGTGTCTTTGGACTAGATAATTTAGTGAGAACAACTTGCAGCCTTCCGATTTATATTATATGCAGCACATTCAAACCACTGCAGTCTTCCAGTCTTCCAGTGTCTCATCGTAACATTATCAATAGAGTTGGTTTGTCATATCAATGGCAGTGAAATGCTACCCCTCCAGTCAAGGGGACACTTCATCAGAAAGGAATAAGTTAGGACGGGGGAAGGAAGTTGAGGGTAAAAATTGGAAGAAAAGGGCGGGGAGTTTGGCCTAGCGGTAGAGTGCTTGCCTAGCATGCACGAAGACCCGGGCTCAATTCCTCAGTACCACATACGTAGCAAAAAGCCAGAAGTGGTGCTGGGGCTCAAGTGGTAGAGCTCTAGCCTTGAGAAAGTCCAAAGACAGTGCTCAAGCCCTAAGCCCAAGCCCAGGACTGGCAAAAAAGAAAAAAAAAATTGGAAGAAGGTAAGAGGTAACACTGTTAAAAAAGAAAAAAAGAAATGTGCTTTTTTTTTTTTTTTTTTTCTGTGGGTCATGGGGCTCAAACTCTGGGCCTGGGCACTGTTCCTGAATTCTTCAGCACAAGGCTACCACCCTACATCTTGAGCCACAGCACCACTTCCAGTTTTCTGATGGTTAATTGGAGATAAGAGGCTTAGGGACTTTCATGCCTGGGCTGGCTTTGAACCACAGTCCTCAGATCTCAGCCTCCTGAGTAGCTAGGATAACAGGCATGATCCACAGGTGCCTGGCAGAAATGTACTTTTTACAAGATTTATATAACTGTAACCCTTCTGTACAATACCTTTACAATAAAAAAAAATTAAAAAGATAAGGAGAGGGGCCAGGAGTTTGGCCCAGTGATAGAGTGCTTGCCTAGCATGCACAAAGACCTGGGTTTGATTCCTTGGTACCATATACATAGGAAAAAGCCAGAAGTGGTGCTGTGGCTCAAGTTGTAGAGCTCTAGCTTTGTGAAAGCCCAAGGACAGTGCTCAGGCCCTGAGTTCAAGCCCCATGACTGGCAAAAAAATGAGGAGGAGAATGAATTCTGACTGAAAAATATTCAAAAGGCATATATGATGTACTATAACCAATACCTTTCATAAGCTGTCTGCACATAAAATGGCCACATCCAGATATAATAGAAGAGCTACTCTGTACTGCAAAGGCCTCCAAGTGGTCAAACATTAAGAAATATACAGCCAACATGAAAGAAGCTAGTTAAGATGACAGCCCAGTGATAAACCATGTGTTGTCCAAATAGTGAAAGTAATGTTCTTTTGTGGGTTTTTTTTTTTTTGCCAGTCCAGGACTTGAACTCAAGGCCCGAGCATGGTCCTTGGATTTTTCTCAAGGCTAGGGCTCTACCATTTGAGCCTCAACACCACTTCTGGCTTTTTTCTATGTATGTGTTACTGAGGAATCGAACCCAGGTCTTTCTGCATACTAGGCAAACACTCTACCACTAGGCCAAATTCCTGGCCTGAAAAGTAATTTTCTAAAACAAAAAATAATGTTTGGGTTTTGTCAGAACTAGAAGACAATCATCTAGGTATAATCTTTCAATCTACCTATGTGAATTCATGTATCCTAAAGAGATTATCTAAGAGAACATAATATATATATATATTTTAATTTAGAACTTATTAACTGAAGAATTCAAAATTGGAGCTTTGTAGTTAATATTTTTATTTTAATTTCAAAAGGTAAAAATATTAACTGGAAGTATGATTTTTCATATTTGATAAATGTTGATGTGTATCAAAGAGGAACAAGTTTGGCTTGCCAATGACCTTTTATAAATAACTTACATTATGATGAATAGAGTGATAGAATCTCATGTGATTTTTCTGTATCCCAGCTGTCCAAATATGAATCATCCTTGTCCAGAATATTTGAAGTGTTTGTACTTCCACCCTTTAGATACCAAGTAATCATCTCAGTTCTCATTGTTTCACAGAACGATAAGACTTATTTTTAAGTAGTTCATTTTTTAAAGTAAATCATTTTTAAAATATTGACCCCAAAGAGTAAGAGCAGTGAAGCTCTCCATTTGACTATGACAAAGGAAATAGTAAAATTGCCCCCTTTAAGAAAAGTCAGTTCTCCATTTAATAAGAAAAATAATTGTATGCTTGAGATCTATGATCTAAGATCTATGTCAGAATGAATAGGAGAAACATAAGTCAGAACCATAAATAAAGGTTTCAATACTATCTTTAGTTTAGAGCATGTGATACTAGGCTTCATAGAGCTTGATAAACATCTCCTACTGGTAAGGATGTACTACTCTAATTCAATTTTAGCTGCCCTCAGTTTCCTCAAAAATTAAAAGAATAAGAACGCTACATCATCAGACTACTCAAAATATTCAATGGGAATTGTAGAAAAGCTATCACAAAATGTTAGTGGATGAAAGATGAACCAGTGCATTAGTGATACTCACATGACATCATGTGAGAAATGAACTTTACAATTTGCAGGGCTGGGGACCCTAAGGAGGGGAAGGAAAGAGGGAAAAAAATGAGGGACGAGATATTTGAAAACAAATATACTAATTACCTTACTTATGTAACTGTCACCTTACTGTAAATCACCTTTACAACTAAAAAAATAAGAATCCTATGAAATCATTAGTTTATCACTTTACCTAATTTAAAATTATAGCTTTCTTGGAGCAACATGCTAATTTTTCATGCAAATGGATACCAAATTTAAGCTATCATCTAATTCACCCACGACCATCATAAAAGTGTTTGAATTGAGAAAACAGTAATTATATTGCATTCCCACAAAGTGGAAAGAAAGAAAGCCTTCCCCTTCATGGTTTCCCATGCTGGAGGATAAGTTATGGGACAGTGAAATGTAAAGAATCCATCTCAGCAGCTGCTTTAGAACAAGTGGTTCAGAACTATGCCAAGAGTGTGGGGGAGGGGGCAGGGGAAGGTTTATATCTGGAGAACTCAGAAGAAAGGCAAAGAAAATATGTGGTAGATGAAGGGGAACTGTACCTAGAGCATTTCAGAGGAAAGTCCCTAGTTAGATATAGAACTGGCTTAAAATATAGCCAGTCATCCTGACTTGAAATCGCATTTGCAAATCAGAGTGATGGAGCCATCTTAGCTCAGGGAATTCCCTGAGCTATGGGCAAGTGTTCACTTTTTCTGACCAATGAGATATTAGAATCAATGAAAGAAAAAATAACGTTGTTATATATTCTCTGCTACTTCTTAAACTATCTAAGATGAAGAGAACAGAAGCAGAACTGAAGTAAGCCCGACCCAAAGGAACATAGGCTCATTAGTTCCCTCATTTGTGGTAATTAGTACAAACCTTGGGCTCTCCTAGCAGAGGATTACAATAGCTCCAAACTTAGATACACAAGGCCATATAGGATGAGGCTAAATGAAAGGACCCCAGGATATGGAAACAGGAGCCATATAATGTGTAACAGTTGTTCTTAATGTACTAGATTATTTCTCATCTCTTTGGTTGTCCCTTGGTTATCTCATATTGTTACAGTATCTTACCTTGTTATCTGGTATATTATATATATGATTATTTGTTTATTTGAAATAGGAAAGGGAAGGGGGAAAAACAAGATGAGGGGAGTGGGTGGGAGATAAAAAATGAGAAGGGGTATCAATGTGTGTGAAGTAATGTATCTTCTATCTGGCGAATAAAACTGCAATCCTTCTATTAATTATAATTTAAAAATGTGTGAACCATAAAAATGGGAACTGAAGCAGAAAAGTTTCTTTTCTTTTTCTTTTTTGTGGGGGGGGAGTCATGGGGCTTAGACTCTGTCCTGGGGGCTGTCACTGAGCTCTTCAGCTCAAGGCTACCACCCTACTCCTGGGCCTGGGTTCTGTCCCTGAGTTGTTCAGTTCAAGGCTAGTGCCCTACCCTTGAACCACAGCCCTACTTCCTGTTTTATAGTGATTAATTGGAGATAAGAGTCTCTGGGCATTGTATTGGCGAGGCTGGCTTTGAACTGTGATCCTCAGATCTCAGCCTTCTGAGTAGCTAGGATTATAGGCATAAGCCACGGCGCCCGGCTCAGAAAAGTTTCTCTATAGAAACTTTAATTCATGCAGACTAATATTTGTATAAATAAGAATGAATTACCGGGTAAAAAATATGACAAATGCCAATTTTCGTTGTTTAGTCCATAGATTATTTTTTGTTCTCTTGCAGTTTAGAAACCTAAGTAATTTCTAAATTATTCATTTCTGTATTTATTTGTCTCAGGATAGTAGTGACTCTGCAGAGAGGCCTCACTCTGAGACCTCACCTGGAATACTATTGTCTTAATGAACAGAAATAGAAGTCCCAGCTGTTTGGGAGGAGAGACTGTGTAGATACTAAAGATACAAGAATGCATATACCAATTTTAGCTCCTGGAATTTATTTATTTATTTTTTTAATTTTTATTTTTTTTGCCAGTCCTGGGCTTGAGTTCAGGGCCTGCGCACTGTCCTTGGACTTTCTCAAGGCTAGGGCTCTACCACTTGAGCCTCAGCATCACTTCTGGCTTTTTTCTATGTATATGGTACCGAGGAATCGAACCCAGGTCTTCGTGCCTGCTAGGCAAGCACTCTACCACTAGGCCAAACTCCCGGCCCCAGCTCCTGGAATTTATATTCTAACAGAAAATGATAGAAACTAAGTAATTATATATTATATTGCATGACTGTATATTTCACAGAATAAAACAAAGTGGGTAAAAAGGATAGAAAGAGTATACTGAGAAATTCTAAGAAAAGAAATATGAGGCTATTTCTTTGGACCCTTGATGTAATGATGTGTGTGTGTGAGTGTGTTTGTGTGTGTGTGCATGTGCGTGTCCCTGAGTTTTTTTGCTCAGGGCTAGCTCTTTTCCAGTTGACCACAGTCCACTTTCAGCTTCTTCTTCCTCTCCTTTCTCCTCCTCTTCCTCCTCCTCTTCCTCTTCTCCCTCTTCTCCTTCCTCCTTCTCTTCTTCTTCCTCCTCCTCTCATGTCAACTTATTTTTCTTCTACCTATCAAAACTATATGCTTTTTAAGTGAATATTATACATACTATAAGCACACTTACTTTGATAGTATAAAATTAATTTGAAATTCCAATTCTGAAGTGAAGTATTTAGGTTTACAGGATGATTCTGAGTGACAGAATGAAATGAAACCGCCATGTTGTTTTGATTTTCAGTTTTTTAATGGACATGTATTTATAAATCATGCCATTTCACCTTCTGAAAAGTGTCTATTTAGCAAAGGAGCTAAATAGACTAGGTTGTTCCTGATTTGGAAGTTTTGTTTTCTAACTTCGTGACTATTCTAGGTATTAGACACTAATCACATGTACCACTCACAAATATCTTTTCCCATTCTCACTTGTTCTTTGTTTTTGCAGAGTGAAAATGTCCTTCATTCTACAGATTTTTGACTAACTGTAATCTTCTCTGTCAGTTTTCTCTCCTACAAATATATCACCTTCATGGAATTTTCTTTTATGGCAAACTAGAATTGTTAATTAGGCTTCAACTCTGTATGAAGGTATTAGTGTTGTAAAGATAGAGCCTAGTACTTTAATTTGGTTCCTAGAGAAAGTCAATTGGGAAAAATTTCTCTTGAAAGGCATGAATAGCTCCAGAAGTACTTACAAATTGTCCCATTATAAATGATGCTAACACAAGTTGTAATCAAGTCAGCCCCTCACTGTGTTATCAGTCCTCCAGTGCTCCAGCAATGGACTTGCACCACCAATAGGTAAAGAAAACAAAAACTGAATCATGGGAAGAATATTGACCAAAACTATGGATCTTCTCATGGTGTGTGTGTGTGTGTGTATGTGTGTGTGTGTGTGTGTGTGTGTTTCCAGTCTGGGGCTTGAACTCAGAGCCTGAGCACTCTTCTTGGGCTATCTCAAGGCTAGAGTTCTGCCACTTGAACCAAATCACCACTTCCGGCTTTATCTATGTATATGGTACTGAGGAATTGAACCTGGGTCTTTGTGCATGTTAGGCAAGCGCTCTAACACTAGGCCAAACTCCGGGTCCCTTTATGGTATTTTTTTTTTTTTAATGAACAAAGAATGCCAGACTCACAGTACCATGAGTGAAAGAAAGTACAAAAAATCTGAAATAGGTTGGTTTGGCTCCTTCAGAAGTCCAGCGTGTTCAATAAATTGTTGGTTAATTGTTATTTTTGACCCTATTTGTGCATTTTCCTTCCTCTGCTACTTAATCCAAGGCTGAAAAATCTTAAAATAAATGGATAGAGGTTTTGAAATATTCATGTGTGTATAGACTTTTTGATTGAAGCAAAAAGAAATATTTAATGAAATCAAACCTTCAGACTTTAAATTGCAATCCAAGTCCCATGAATATAAATGAGCTTTAAAAATAATGCTGCAAATGTATAAAACGTCAGGTAAGACTAACATAAATCCCAAGCTATGCTTGAATATGTTTAATTTTAAGATAGCATAAAACATTTATCTGTCAAGGCTCATTAGTACACTACTAAAAATAAAATAATAATTTTCCTCATCTTACACAATATTTTATTTTTTCCTGATGATGTGTTCTTATAAAAATAGGTTTCTTCGCCTTTTACAAATGTAGAATGGATTTATTGACAATAAGGAATTGGGCTGGGAAAGAATTCTAGAATTGTTTCAGGGTTATATAGAGATCAAATTTATTACCTTTAACTATATGTATATATATATGTATATATTCATAGCTTTGTTGTAATGGCTCTGCTTTCTTATCTGTCATTTGTGTGATTTCATCTTTAGACTTTCTTCTCTAGACTCTAGCATAGATAATTTTAATGTAACTAGTTCTTTTAGGTGAATTAAACTTTTTCATGAACTCCAGAAATTATTTGGTTGTTAGAATGACTGATTTAGCTTGTGATTGATGCCAAAAAATGTTCCTTTGGCCCTGTACTCACCTCTATATCACACTGGGGTCTAGAGTACATAGTGATATTTATAAGTAATAAGTATGGATATTAAATTATAATTAAATAATAATATTTTATAATAATCAAGGGCTATTTATATAATACATGATTAATCAAAGTTTCTCCTAACAAGTATCTGTAAATATAAATAAGGATAACATTGGGTTTGAAACACTACACATACTTGAAAGTATCAAACTATTAAAAATAAATAATAAATGAATATCTATATTCTATAAATTATTTCATACTACTTGTAAGGACTTGGATATAGATGTATAATTTGTTCTTTTTTTTGAAACCCTGGACTTGAACTCAGGGCCTGAGCACTGTCCTTGGAGCTTTCTCAAGGCTGGTGGTCTACCACTTGAGCCACAGTACCACTTCCAGCTTTTTTCTTTGTATGTGTTGCACAGGAATCGAATCCATGGCTTTGTGCATGATAGTCAAACATTCTAACACTAGGTCACACTCCCAGCTAAAAGTTGTTCTTTATAGTAAATATATAGTACATTTCTTTGAATGAATAAGAGGAAATTACCAATATTTTATGATATTGAACATCTTTAAGGCAGATAGAAGGAAATAAAAAGAAAACTTGAGTAATTACTTAATATTTATCATTTTTGTAACATTTGTAATGAAATTTCCAGAATGTTGTTATTCAGAATACTAATACTAAATTTTGTATAATAGCAGTAGATTGACATTAGTAAGGAAAAATGTATTACATTTATTTATTCCCCCAAATAATGAAATATGCTAAATATGATAAGAAAATATAAAATAGTTCTAAAAATTACACTGATACTTGAAATGTAAACATGTTTATCTTAGTCATCATCATCATCATCATTGTATTAAAGACTTATTCTACTTATCAGAATTATTTATTTTAATTTAGATTCAAAGCCACCGTTTGACATATGAAATGCATCTTATATCTGAGATATTATTGACTGAAAAGTGTTGATTAAATTTTGCAGGAACTTAATTACAAGATTCGGAGATAGTACAGCCTTAATGTAGCTTATAATTTTGTAATATGAACTGACATTTCCAAAATGCTTCTGGGACAATTATCTCTTTTGATTCCTCCAGCAATCTCTGAAAATAATAGTACCTTCTTGTAGAAACAGAAAAAAAAATTAGATAGATTAAACTTAGCTGATAGAACACTGAAAAACTCATATAATATCAAAAGAAGTTGAGAATCTGAGCCTAGCAGCAAAAAAGCTGCTGTTCAAATTTGAATTCAGCCTTTACTGCCTGTGCTCTTCTGCAATTACATTATACTTTGGTCTCAGTATTGTTCACCTGCTAATTAAGTATAATTATTTTCCTATGTGTTATGATTGACTTAACAACTGTGCCATGTTTTGATTGCACTTGATAGAAATTTCTATATTATTGTTTCTTAGCATCAACTCAGTCTTCAAATTTCAAACCACAGTTATTCAATACACTGGAAAGAACTCTCTTAATATTAGTACTGAGAAATGTCTAACTTAAAGTAGCTTAAGCATAAAAAAGGGTATTATTGGATCTCTGAGTTGAGTTTGTTGTCTGATAACTCAAATATTCAATGAAAGTCTCAGATTCAATGGCACTACAGACTGGGTCCTTCTGTCCTCTCTATCTCCTTCCTGCTATCTCTGTTTTACCTTGTTGATCTTTTCCTCTTCTACTATAAAATTACATTGAAGTACATTTCATCCACAGTGTTTATATGGCAGTCTCCAGGAAAACCTATTATTGACTATGCTTAAAAATTGCTATTATAAGCTGGGCACAGTGGCTCATGCCTGTAATCCTAGCTACTCAAGAGGCTGAGATCTGAGGATCAAGGTTCAAAGCTACTTTGGGCACGAAAGGATCTGAGACTCTTATTTCTAATTAACCTCTAGAAAATGGGAAGTGGGGCTTGGTACAAGGGTAGGGCAGAATTCTTGAGCTGAAGAGCTCAGGGACAGCACCCAGGCCGAGTCCATGACCTATGACTCACCAAAAAAAAAAGTTGTCATTATAAAATCAAATGTTAAGCCATATAATGAATGATTGTTGTTCTTAAGGTACTATGTTATTTCTCATCTCTTTTGCTGTCCCTTGGTTATCTCATATTGTTACAGTATCTCACTTTGTTATCTGATATATCGGATATATTTGTATTTGGTTATTTGAAATTGGATAGGGAACAGGGGAAAACAAGATGAGGGGTGGGGTTGCGAGGGAGGGAAATGGGGACCAAGACATGTGAAAGGATATCAATGTATGGGAATTAATGCACCATCTATCTGGCAAATATCATGTAACCCTTCTATTAATTACAATAAAAATATATGAAAAAAACAAAACAAAAAACAAAACAAAACAAAAAAAGAATGCATGGGATTATATCAGTCCTCTTGTATCTGCTTAAGTTTTCCTGTATGAACTATTATATGATCTATTTTGGAGTGTGTTCTAGGTGCTGCTGAGAAAAATGTAAAAAGTTTTGCCGACAAGGTTTATTTTTATCTAGTGCTAGATAACATGGTTTTAGGTTTGCTTTGAACTAATAAATATGATGTAAGTTTAAAAAAAATAAAATAAAATTTAGTTATTGGAAATAATTTAAATACATAGAAAATCATAACCACAAGAATTTCATTGCTTAGGAACAAATAATGATTAATTCTGGATTTTTTTTCATTCTATCACTTCCAAGGTATTATCTTAGTCAGTTTGGCATTCTTTCTATAGACTAGGTGGATTAAAAAACAGATCCTTTTGATTTTAATACCATTGCATGAATATGTTGGGAATTATCCACCATTCTAAGACTTATATTATTGAACATGTACAGGTATATCAGCATTTATTTTATTATCAGTAAATATTCTCTCTACTAACTTTCTAACTTTTATTAGTACAAATAGGACTTTGATAGACACACACACCTATATATATATTTTTTCAAATAAAGCACATTTTTCTGCTTCTTTAACATAGATTAATAATGTCTGTAAAGAAAACTACTATTTCCGAAGTAAAATTATTAATAGTATATGGAAAACACCAGTGTGTCTAGTTAGGAAGGTTTGCTGCTACCTGACTAAAAATAATATACATTTATAGTTTGTTTTCATTTATATTTGCATGCCATAGAGACAGCATTGGCTATCATAAATGTTTTTTTAAGTAAAATGTTAATGTGTGTTCATTTAATTTTATATTTTTTGCTTCATAATTTTACCTTTCTTTTTTTATTTTTTTATTGTAATTAATAAAAGGGTTACATGACATTTGCCAGATAGAAGGTGCATTAATTCACATATATTGATACCCTTTCACATGTCTTGGTCCCCATTACCCTCCCCTCCCCCCCCCTCTTGGTTTTCCCCCTTCCCTATCCAATTTCAAATAACCAAATACAAATAAATCCAATATATCAGATAACAAAGTGAGATACTGTAACAATATGAGATAACCAAGGGACAGCAAAAGAGATGAGAGATAACATAGTACCTTAAGAACAACAATCATTCATTGTATGGCTTTTGTTTCAATATCCTGGAGGTCTTTTCAATTAGCTTCATACTATATGGCCTCATGTATCAAGGTTTTGCTCTATTGCGGATCTCTGCTAGTAGAGCCCAAGGTTTCTACTGATTATGACAAATGAGGGGAACCATTGAGCCTAATTTCCTTTGAGTCTGGCTTACTTCCCTTAATATGATTTTATCTAAGACTTTCCATTTCCTATCAAATGGGGCGATGTCATTTTTTTGGCTATCATAAATGTTAACCGGTATTTTTTTTGATTTAAAGAAAGTTGATAGTCTGGATAATTGTTAGAAGTACTACTGTCATGATTGGAAAAGGTATGATTCATATTCATATAATTGGCTAAATTGTTTACCACTGATTTCAAATTCTTTTTTAATTTAATTAATTTATTTTTGGCCAGCCTTCGGGCATGAACTCAGGGCCTGAGCATTGTCCTCGGGCTTTCTTAAGGCTAGATGTCTGCCACTTGAGCCACACCATCACTCCCAGCATTATTGCTTCTATATATGTGGTGCTGAAGAATCAAACTCCGGTCTTCATGCATGCTTGGCAAGCACTCTACTACTAGGCCAAACTTCTGGCCACTGATTTCAAATTCTATATAAGAAATTTACTTCATTTAATGTGTTCTAGATTCTAAGAGTATCTGCACTACTACTTTTCCAGATAGATAGATAGGTAGATAGATAGATAGATAGATAGATAGATAGATAGGGATAGATATGCATACGAATATGTACATTTAAATGCAACTTTTTTGTTGTTGGTGTTGTTGTTGTGGGGCTTGAACTCTGGACCTGGGCTCTGTCTGAGTTTTTCAGCTCAAGGCTACCGCCCTACCCCTTGAGCCACAGCTCCACTTCCATTTTTCTAGTGATTAATTGGCTGGCTTTGAACCACTATCCTCAGATCTTAGTCTCCTGAGCAGCTAGGATTACAGTCATGAGCCACTGTGCCCGGCCAATGCAACTTTCTTTCCAGACTGTAATAAATACCTTAAAGTATTTTTCACATTTGTTTTTGTTAATGTGTCTTAAACGTAGTTTCCCAAATCCTGAATTTTGAACTGTGTTGATTATCACTGCCCTAAACTTAAATAATAAAATACTCTTTAGTGGCATTTTATTATACCCATGTATGCACTTATACTGGTTTTATATTGTCCTTCCATACGTATTTATTAGAAGTTGCATACATAAGTCCTGAAAACTCTCCTAACCTTTTTTAATCCTTCAAATTCTTATTACTATAGTACGACAATCCAGGTTGACCATAGACTCAGATTTACCGCTCCCAGGTACTAGATTTTTCCTGCTCCCATTTAAAAATGTTGTTGAGATTTGTTAAAAAAAATAATAATAATTCAACTCCTAGGGCTTGAATTCAGGGCTTAGGTTCTGTTTCCGAACTTTGTTGTTGTTGTTGTTGTTCAAGGCTAGTGCTCTACCACTTGAGCCACAGCTTCACTTTCTACTTTCCCATTCACTTTTTAGCATCTTGAGTGGCTGGGATTACATGCATGAGCCAGACACCAGTGCCCAGCCTCGTTGACAGTTTACTGTGCTATGTTACTCATTTGTAAAAATATTCTGTCTTGAGATCATGTAGAAATATGTTTATACAAACATCATTTGATTGTGGAGGAATTTGAAACTCATTGGTTGAATGAGAGGAACAATTGAGATATAATAAAATAAGTGCAGAAATTATTATCTTTTAACCAGAAGATAGATTTCCAGGTAATTATCATTCTTTGTTAATTTTTAGAAACAGTCAATGTCTAGAAAGAATCAATGTTCTCTCACTTTTCAATGTGTTTTGTCTCCACCAATGGAATCAAGGCCCAGATGTGTAAATAGCTAACTTATTAGGATGGGCGCAGTCTTTTGTAGGACAGAGAATTTTAAGGAAGTGAGAGATCGCTTCTTGTCCTGGCTTTGAGTTTGTGCATGTTGTTGATGAATGTCATATGGGAAAGAGTTATAAAGACACATGAAAATTAAAAATCTGTTAAAAGTCTATCCCCTGTCCAATAGACACGAAACATAGTAGCTTTTGATCTCAAGGAGCCTTGGAAAATCATCCTAATGTTGTAAAGATACCAATTTCCTTAAGTAAAGGAAATACTAGAATCATTATTGTCTCCTTTTTCTATTGTGGAAATACTTCCCTACCTTTCTATAATCCAAGACTCCAGTTCTGGCAGAGATGAGAATTAATAGTTTATCTAAAGTTATGTTTACTATAGTAGTATGCATGAGCAATCACAACCATGAGGAAACTAGTGTTGCTATGTTCAACTTAAAAAAAAAAGTGGAAAAAAAATCAAAGAATTAGCCTTATCTCTTAGTTTTTTTCTCTTTCAGTGATTGGAGAAAAAAAAACTGTAAGTTAGCACATCTTCTGTTCAAACATAAATTTATGGGCTAGGATGTGGCTGAGTGATAGAGTGCATGCCCTGCATGCATGAAGCCTTGGCGCTGTGGGTCAAGTTGTAGAGTACTAGCCTTAAACAAAAGAAGCTCAGTGACCACGCCCAGGCTCTGAGTTCAAGCCCCAAGATTGGCAAAAATAAATAAATAAACAACTTTAGGAAACGAATGCCACATTTAGGACCATAAATTAAAGGTGGTAATAAATGCCTTCAAATCTAGATTGAGTCTAAGTCTTCCACACTTAAATTTAGGAATTTTGGCAAATACTGTCAGGTGGCTGAAATAGATGAAAAAAAAATAGGAAGAGTGCCAATTAGAACATTGGAAGGCACCCAAAATTCAGTCATTTAATGAAGTGTTTAATTTTGTGGAGCATGTTATTGTGGTATATTTTACATCAAAGTGCTAAATATATTTGATCACTGAATAATCTTCTCTGTACTACTTTACAGAATGTTCACATTTGAAAAATTCATTTCACTATTCAGATTATTATGTTAAATTAAAACCATTAATTAGGACAGCTAGTTCTGAATAAACTGTTTCTATAAGTTTATTATACTTTATTGTCAAAAACTTGACTAAAGTAAGAAATACACTCAAATAATTTCTTAAAGCACTATCCTTAGACTCTAACTCTATTTTAAATAAATTCAAAACAGATGAGATTGTTTATTAATCTATAAATGAAATTATGAATAAGTGAGGTATATGCAATCTTCATCTTAAAAGATTTCTTAAAGGATCACTTTCAAAGTTTGACAAGTAAAATATTCCTTTAAGTAATGTAGAATAGTATTTAAAATGTAGATGCCAAATATTTAATATATATGTAGTATGTATATATAGTATATGTAGTAAAGTCTAAAATATAAATGTTTACATATGTGAAGTTCTTCATGTCCCAAAAAATCTTACAAATTATCTCTTCAAATATGAGCATTTTATATATGCAAAAATTATGTTCTCTGTTTTCCTTATTAGCAAAGCTATTGGGTGATTATCTCAAAATTAAGCTAAAATGTAGGAATAGATGTTACAGAATATGAAAAAATAAAGACTCATTTTATTTTATATATGATTTGAACATCAAATTGATGTGGCAGTAGAGTTTTACCCCAATCCCACTTTTCTGCAGTGTATAAAGCAAGTAAGTCCTCATTCACTTACAAGTGCAAAGTAGGCAGGATTGCCTTTCTTATTTATGTGCTCTATATAGGTGAAAGTAGGATTTTGTCGTTGATCATAGTTAATGATTGTGATGCTAAATATAAATCTTCATTATTTCCAAATTCAATTAATACAGTCAACCAATTCTGCATACTCAGCAAAATGTAAAAATCTTATCTGGATGGATTAAGTTTACATGAACTATTAATCCCAATTACTCTGGCAACTGGTTTTTTAATCATCTGAGAAAAAGTAATCCAAATCCATTCAAACTACATTTTGATTTCAAGAAGGAATAATCTGATATCATTTTTTACAGAGAAGTGACAGTCAAGGCCTTCTCCATTACTTTTACAGTTGATGATTAAAACGTAAGGATATAAAAAGTTAGAAATTACTTATTATTTATTTATCAGAGTAAGTCTGTCATTGAAGCATAACATAATACAATCCTGAATAAATTGTTTCCAGATTGTAAATGGCCTCAGTTATAAAATGATAGTGTTGAACTTGATAATAATTCAGCCTCATTTCAGCTCTTTCATAATCATCTTGGGAAATAATGAGTTTGATTCTGTGTTAGGGAGAAAAAAACCACAGTATTTGTTTATAGAATGTAAAAAATTGACTGTCTTGCACAAAACCTCTGAATCTTTAACTCAAGCCACTCCTTGACCCTACACGTAAAATGAAAAATCATCAGGCTCAAAGTTTTATATCCTAGAGGTGTGGATCCATGCCTTAGAGATGATCAGAAGTAGAAGCATTATAATGTTTTATACCAAGTGGTAGCTGCAGGAATGTTCCCTGTGGATTCTGGATGGAAAGGCAATCAAGCAGCTGGGTCCTAATAGCCTTCTACGAGAAAAATCAGAAGGCCTCATCATCAAGGCTGATGGCTGCCTTTTACATTATCTTTGGGATGAACAAAACCCTCAGGCCTAACTGGCAGCTTCTTTATCTCCTTCTACTCCAGTGCTTTCCATGACACAATTCCCCAAAGCCTTGAATACACTCTGCACGCAGAGAGACAACTGTACAAGTCGCTGCAAACTTCAGAGGGAAATAAAAACACAGAGTTGTAATATCACTAACTGGTCATAACTAACCAGTTACATCTTCTTTAGTTGGAGATAACATTCTTTTAGTTTAGATCTTTAAGTCAAATCTCCCAAGCAGAGAATTCAGTCAAATGAGATCCATTGGTAGTTTGAGCTCAAAGTCTGAGCAAATGGAAATCATTTCAGCATCTCTCATTTCCCAGGTGGACATTAGACCACTCAAAATGTGTCATGTAATTTACAGTCCCATGATAGTAATTGAATATACACATTGTAAGGGAACTGGCAGAACACTTAAGGAAGATTGAATACAGGAGGGCTTGCTTACATTATATTTGGCTCTACTTTGGTTGTTGCACTTTCAATATTTTTTTTCCTGGAATTAATTTCAAATAGGTGGTCTTGAGAAAAGAGCTTATAGACACATCAAATAAATTTTAAGAGTTACTTTCAGAGATAACAGATATTAAAATGAGAAAGATCACAGGAAAGTCTATATTTTACAATAAATCATTTTAAAATATAAGAGTGGTAGAGTCAAACTAAAATTAAACAAAATATTTTGAGATGTTTCCTAGAGCGAAATGCTTTGAAATTTAATGTAATATTTTTATCTTATTTAGTATTTTCATTAGTACTTAGCAAAATAAACTCTTTGTGTAGTTAAAAGTTGAAACATTAAATATTTTATCTTGGCTGGGTGTTTGACCTACTGGTAGAGTGCTTGCCTAGCATGCATAAAGCCCTGGGTTTGAGTCCTTCGTATCATGTACATAGAAAAAGCTAGAAATGGTGCTGTGGCTCAAGTAGTAGAGTGCTAGCTTTGAAAAAGCCAAAGATAGTGCTCAGGCCCTGAATTCAAGCCCTGGGATTGGCAAAAAAAATAATAATCTTCAGTCATTCTTTTAAATGGTTCCTTTGATTTGATTAAAATATGTAATCACCATAGGTGTTGATATTTAATAGTTGAGAAAATACGAATTAAAATAGTAAAAATTTCAACTTTTATAAAGATTGCCTTTTCCCTTCTTATCTGACTCCTTTCTTGGAATATGTTTTTCCATGTACTTATATAACGATAGATAGATAGATAGATAGATAGATAGATAGATAGATAGATAGATAGATAGACATACATTCTATGTGTATTGAATTTTTATAGATTCTTGTCACCATTCCCTTGAGATAAAAAATATCCACTATAACCAAATCAGTTTTCTGGTTATTGATATTTACTTTAACATTTACATTTTATTGAGAAAACAATTAACCAGAAAAATGTTCACGAAGTGATTATTTTCCCATAGCTGAAGATCAATGAGAAAATAACAAGTAAATATTAATAATGCATATGGTTTTGAATATTTACAAAGAATTTCTCTTATTGGAAATATTTATTAGGGCTTTCAGTTTGCCATGAACACAGTCTACATAAAAATATTTCTGACATATTTTTTTCTGTAATAATATTTAAATAGCCATATGAAAAAAGTATTTTTAACTTTTGGAAATAAGAAATTAGTTAAAATATTAGATAATAAAGTAATATCCAAAGCTATCTTCATCTATTAATTTGATCTACTATGTTTGCTTACTTTTCACCTACTTGTGCTTTTTAAAATCTCTCTTAAGCTATTTAACTTTGAAATCCTATTCTAAAATCATTATTTTTCCTCTTCTTTAGCTCTTTCTGTGAGACTTGTTAACTTAAGTCTCTGAGTAAATATTTGTACATTGCATCATATAAGTAAACTACCCCAAAAGAAAAAATTCCAAAAACCATAAAGATATAGTAAGAATAAGAAAACATTGTTGTTCATTTTAGTATGATACACTGATTATTGACTATCAGTGAAAATTTGTTGAATTAAAAATTTCAGCCAACTGTTTTGCCAAATATTATTTTCTACCAAAATGTTGAGTCTTTTTCCTTTGATCAGATCTTTCTTTATCCTGTCAGGAAACACAGCGACTCACAAAAAGCAGTTAGGAGAGACAAAACTCTAAACCTATTAGAATGAAAGACACTGTAAGGTTTCCAAGTATTTTATAGAGTAAAAATTCAGTTAACGCATATTGAATCCATTCACAAATCTCAACTGTACAAACTGATATAAGAGATTTCCTCTAACACATTGTATTTTTATGATCTGTGGATAATAGGACCCTGTGAAAATATGAAGTGAGGTTATGAAGAGGAGGCTGCACTGTAATTATAAAGACAAATGCAAAGGTAAAACAGAGACTATAACAATAAGTATTATTATGCTAACAACTGCTCCTTACTGAGAAGTAGGTAACTAGTTTTATCTTTCTGAGAATATACATACTTTACTCTCTTCATTCACCTGCAAAACAATTATCACTAGTAGTAGAAATAGAAACTAGCTTGCTCCATACTTTTGGGGGACATCATAGTCTTTTGATGGGAAAGTGTATTCAAAATAAAAGAAGTCTGGGTGTGATATCACCATAATCCCAACACTAGTGAAGCTGAGGCAGGAAGATCATAAGCTTGAAGCAAGCCTGGGCTACATAACAAGTTGAAAGTCCAGTCTGAGAAAGCATCAAATCACTTCTAATACCACTACAACACACCATCAAACAGACAGAAGAAACTTAGCTATGGCTACAATCACATTTTCTTAATTAATTGTTATTTATATGGTACCTGATAAGGTAAAGAAGACAGAATATTGTTATGCAATGTGATTTCTGTTAAGATGTTTAAAGGCAGGGATTTGATTAAATTCAAGGAACTATGGGATAGAATGCTTCAATATAGTGATATTGCTTATCTTTCATTAAATTAAATTATAGCTTTTATCCTGTGATGGTTATGAGTGATGGTTATGAGAAACAGTATGAAGCCCAGACACTTTATTATTCAGGTTTAATGTTGGCATTGTTATACCACAGGATGATGCTATTTTAACGTTTTATATGGAATTATGAATTATATCAATAAATGCTAAAATTTCATAGAAATAGAAGACACCAAATTACATGCACTGATTGATTGCTAGTACCCAATTTTCCAAAATGTTTCATATGTGCAGACTTGGGAAGGTTGTTAACACACTTGTGTTTATCAATGTTTTGTGTTGGAATTCAACCTACTATGTTGTTGCTGTTAGGTAATTTGCTCTTCTGGGTGCCAGAAATCTCATACTAAATTTTACATGAGATTGTTAGGGAGACAGAGACATGGTATGTGGGGTTCACAGCCCAGTATCTCATGATTTTCATAATATTAGCAAGAGTGATCTATCCTGAAAGTACTTAGGCCATTGAACAAAATTCAGGTCCCTGGGACTGAAAATTAAAGACATTCAGGACAAATTGAGGTGAAGTACAATGTTGTGTTCTTTAATGATGGAGATACATTCTGAGTTCTTCATTGAATGGACATCATAGGGAATATTTATGCAAAGAAGATAGATACTATCTCAGTAAGTGAACCACTGTCGTATATTTGGTCCATTTCTGACAAATGGATTACTGCATGTCACATGACATAGTAGGATATGGACAGAGATAACCTTGGAACTCAAGAAAATAATTCTCATTCTTAAATTGTCACATTCAAGGCACTATGAGTATCCTGTGTATGTGTGTGTGTGTGTGTGTGTGTGTGTGTGTGTGTGCTATTTATTGCTAGAGACTGTCTGGCAGTACAACCTCATAGGTAGGACTTTGTAATAGTGGTTGAATTATGTACTGTGAAACTATGCTATAGTAATTTAATATATGGGAGAATTAAAATATAATACACAAAAGAAAGACAATGAAGAATAATTAAATAATAATTATGTTTTATGTTATACAATAAGGACCTAATCAGATGAAGTTGAGCAGAAAGAAAGGAAAATTTAGGATATAATACTTTCATCACATAGTTTTTCTGTCTCTACAGCATATTTTCCTTGTACCCAGGAAGATCAAATAGAGTAACAAGATACTTAACAGGTCAAAATTAGAAACCCAAAAATCAAATGCCCAAACCACAAAAAATGGAATTTAAGCCAGAGAACCCTTTGGAAAAACAATAGCACAATGAGAAACACCAGTAAGAAGCAAAATGAGAACAAGGTATAGTCCTTGACTTAATACGAGCAAACACAGAAACATCCAAGCACAAACGCAACAGAGCAACACATAGCAGAACTTAGGGCATCAATGACAAATTATCTTGCTGCTAAAATTACTTGATTCAGACTTAGTTCTTTTGTCCTCAGTGTTGAATGAACCTGTATTGCAATATACTTTTACTTAGCAAAACTTTTCAGCATGTGAAAAAGAACTGTAAACATTTAACAAAAGCTTTCTCTAAACATTTTAGGAAATAGAGAACTGATGTTTGCTATACAAATTACAAATTAGAGATCCTGAATAAATACTCCTTGTAATATACTCAATGAAGCCACTGTGGATAAAGGAAATTGCAGTTGAATTTTAGTCATTGATGAACATTTGTGTGATTGCTTTATAGGTTTGATTTGCTTCTTTGCTTTTCCAAATTGTTAAACATTTTAGTTTTGATTGGTTTATATTACTATACGAGGGAGGGGAAGGGAATTTCATTGTTTGCATTATATTTCAGTCTATTTCATCCTCTTCATCACACTTCTTGTTCCTTTTCCTCTCCCTGTAGCCCACAATAGCATCCCCAACAGGTTTCCTTGTTCCATTTTTATAGTAGCAAATAATCTATTTAGATAGCATTCAACCTCCTTGATCCTTCCTGCCAGCACAATCCATTAAACATTTTATTTGGATTTTATACTTTAGCAGTTGAACAGCAAGAATTGGATGTCCATAGTTCAAATTTAATTGTCCCTAAATCCTAATCTCTAAATAGTCTGTTAACTAGAAAACCATTGATTAAGTGATCTACAGTTAAATCAAAGGCATGAAATCAATACAAGAATTTAAGAGTTTAACTAGAAGTTCATTAATAAATCCATTTCAACTAGACCTCACATAAAAGTACTTCTTTATAACTTCAATGCAATCTAAGCATCTTGAAGTTGAAACAGTTGAAAACTTGCAGGTCTCAGAAGTGGGGATTTGCCAATTTGCCTGGGAGCTGAAAAAGGGAGAATAGGAATTTGCCTGAGTAAATAATATGATGTTCCAGGTTTGTTTTCCTCAGCTTACATTTCTGTCTTTGGCATGAAGGGCAGCTTCAATGTTGCTTGTAAAAACAAACACGATTAGCACTAATGTAGCATATGTTAACACTGCTGCAGCCTAATGATGAATGAGTTACAAGTGATGCCAACACCTGTTCATGTCCATGACGTGCGATACCCAAACCCCAGTAGACTAATAAGCACTGAACATTCAACGATGTGCATCTCACTGATGACATGCTCTACCAGGTTCTCGTGCCATTCTCCCTTTCTCTTAATCTATGCTGCAAATCCCTCCACACGTATGTATTCCTTCAAAACTCATAGTTACTTCTGAGCTATGGATATCCTGATATAGAACCTGTATATATTAGCCATGTAGGACGTATCAAGTTAGCCAAACTCCCAGGTAATGGCAGGTTAGATTTCATAGACAATTAATCTCTTAATTTTTGCCATTTTATTTATTTATTTTTAACAATTGTATTTCATTGTCATGGTTGTATATAGAGGGATTAGAGTTACATTCCTCAGGTAGTGGGTGCATTACTCTTTGATCATTGATACCCCTTCTCATGCTTTTGTCCCACTTCCCCTCCTCCACCCCCTCCCAATTATCTTGCTTTGTTCCTTTCCTTCCCTGTTTAAATAAACAAATAAACACACACACACACAGCACACACAACACACACACACACACACATAATATACCAGGTTCCAAAATCAGATACAGTAACAACATGAGATAAACCATAGGGGGGAAAAAAGAGATAATTTCACATAATACACTAAGGAAAATGATCACACAGATAAACGCCTTGTTTCCATATCATGGAGTTCATTTTGCTTAGCCTCTTCCTATATGGCCATATGTAAATAATTTTTGAGCTATTGTGATCCTCTGCTAGGAGAGTCCTAGATGTGTAATAATTATTACAAATAAGGGAAACCATGGAGCCTATGTTTATTTGGGTCTGGCTTACTTACTTAATATGACTTTTTCCAAGTCTCCATTTCTTTACAAATGGGGTGATACCTTCTTTCTGATGCCAGCATAGAATTCTATCATGTATAAGTACTGCATCTTCTTGGTCCATTCATCTACTGAGGTTGGTTCCATATCTTAAGCTATGGTAAATAGTGCTGCAATGAACATGGTTGTGCTAGTATCAGTATGTCCTTGTTTATAAATATTTGGGTAACTTCCCAGGAGTGGTATTGCTAGGTCATAGAGGAGCTCTATATTTGTTTTTTTAAGGAACCTTCATACAGCTTTCCAGAGAGGTTGAACAAGTTTATACTCCCACCAACAGTATAGTAGTGTTCCCTTTTGGCCATATCCCCTCCAGCATCTGTTGTTACTAGATTTCTTGATAATGGCCATTCTAACTGGTTGTGAGGTGGAATCTCAAAGTTATTTTGATTTGTATTTCTTTTATGGCCAGAGGTAAGGAGCATTTCTTTTTGTTTCTGTTGGCCATTCTTATTTCCTCTACAGAGAAGTCTCTCCTTAAGTCTTTAGTCCATATTCTAATGGGATGATTGTTTCTTTGAGGATATGTTTTTGAAATATTCAATTTTGTGAACTATTGGTATATTTTAGATATGAGGTCTTTGTTGTATGGCTAGTGAAGATCTTCTCCCACTCTGTGGGCTTTCTATTCAACTTGCTAGCTATGCCATTTGCTATACAGAAGTAGTTTAATGCAGTTCTATTGTTTATATTTTCTTTAATTTGTTGTTTCTGGGCCAAGGAGCCATTGTGTATCTCCTATTCCTTCCTGTAAAGTAGTCAGGGTATCTGCTTTTACCCCCAAATCTTTGATCCATTTAGGAGTAATCTCTTTTAAAATGCCATTTAAGAAAATCTGCCTTGGCCTAGGCATTCAATGAAACTATTAGGCATCTCAATTAGGTTAATTTTTAATTAGGCAATGTTTCAAGGTGTTTTGATCATTTCCAAACAAAACAAGATGCTAGACTTTGTGGTACACCCCTATAAGCCCACTACTTAGAAACTTAGGTCACAAAGTTAGAGCATTCTTGGTCAATTCATGCTATGGCAAGATTTTGTGTAAAACAACAGCAAAAGCCAGCCACTGGTGGCTCATACCTGTAATCCTAGTTTCTCAGAGACTGAGATCTGAAGATCTCTAGCCTGAGCCCTGAGCAGGAGAGTTCATAGGACTCTTTTTTTTATTTTTATGTTTTTTTTTTTGGGGGGGGGGGGTCATGGGGCTTGGACTCTGGGCCTGGGCGCTGTCCCTGAGCTCTTCGGATAAAGGCTACCACCCTACCCCTTGAGCCACAGCCCTACTTCCTGTTTTCAAGTAGTTAATTGGAGATAAAAGTCTCACGGTTCTTTAGTGCCTGGCCTGGTTTGAACGAGTAACTAGGATTACAGATGTGAGCCACCCAGCCAGGCCTCCACAGGACTCTTATTTCCAATTAAACTCTCTCTCTCTCTCTCTCTCTCTCTCTCTCTCTCTCTCTCTCTCTCTCTCTCTCTCTCTCTCTCTCTCTCTCTCTCTCTCTCTCTGTCTCTCTCTCTCTCTCTCCCCAACTCATTCAAAAATACTCTCTCTCCCCAACTCATACAAAAATCTGTCTCTCTCTCTCTCTCTCTCTCTCTCTCTCTCTCTCTCTCTCTCTCTCTCTCCTTCCCCCTCCCTCCATCCCTCTCTTACACACATAATACACACATACTCTCTCTCTCCCTCTCTTACACACAACACTCTCTCCTCCCTCTCTCTCTCTCCCTCTCTTACACACACACACACACACACACACACACACACACACACACACACAAGAACCAGAATTGGAGGTTGGCTCAAGTAATTCAGTGCTAAGCTTGCACTCAAAAGTCAAGGACAGCACCCAGATTTTGAGTTAAAGGACTGGCACACACACACAAAAAGAACTACAATACCTGAACATGTGGGATGGTGAGCTTCATAGTTAAATCAGAAAATATTCAATAGTAAGTATAAATATCAAAGAAGAATTGGTACTGTTTGTTATATTGTGTGTAACTTTTGTCCTTTTACCTATTTATTTCTGGTTACCACCCTTCTTTGTTTGAAATCCTAGTTGCTAAGTACCTTCTATTCTATCGCAAGTTTAACTCATTTCCCCTTAACTGGATCATCCCTTTATAAGAGGAATTGAATTTACATTATTTTTCCCTGTTTCAATTCCTTATTTTTATTTTAGAATCTGACCCTTCAGCTCTATTTCCAAATTTGATCGTTCTTCCATTTCTTAAGAACATTGTCCAGTTCTTGCTCCTATTTTTGGTATTCAGTCTTGGTGATTTCTCAAACAAATGTCTGAAAACATTGCTCTTGTGTCTTCATTTATGGTTGTTAATGCATGATGGCCATGTCAACATTCTGCATTATCAAAAAATGATTCTTCAAAAATCTTCATCCTTAGTGCTTACTACACTTATTTATTATTTTGTTTAACATTTATCCTAGTGTTAAGATAATAGCTTCCATTGAAAAGGACAATGTTTCTTTTGTTTTCAAAAGGGAGCTTGTGTTGTTGATAGTGAAATGAGTAGAGTTTGCATTGCCAGACCTGATCTGAGTTACTGGAAGTGTTTTTTTTTTTTTAAACTAATTTGTCCTAGTTATCTTACTTGTAAAATGAAAAAAAGAAATTATATATGAACATTGTGAAATTAATATATAATTAATGTATTATATATTTAGCTAATGTTTTTTCTTATTCTGCTTTGGTTAATTATCACTTACTATATAACCAAGAAGCCAACACACTGTGGTTTGTTTCAACTTTTCAACCAATATATTGTATGTGAATAAATGGAACTACCAAATGGTGCATTTCATAGACCTGATCTCACAGCATTTTTAGAATACTTTCCTCCTTTGATCACCACTTTTAAGACATCATTTCTCAAAATATTATCTTTACCCATGAAATACAATTCCACTTCCCCTCCTTCCGAATTAGTCAGTAGAAAAGCTACTCTGCCAGTTTCATCCAGAGCAAAGAACTGGTATTTAAGACTGGCAGAAGTTGAAGTTATTAATGTAATAGCCTCCTGTCCCAGCTTCTATTTTTATAATACTAAGACACATTTTTTACATAGCAATGAATAGAGTCAGGGTAAAATATGTCAGAGGATCATATGCTTATAATCCTAGCACTTTCAAGGCTGAGATAGGACACTGCTAAATTTGAGGCTGGAATGGACTTTATAGTGAGATCTTGACTCAAAAACTTCACAAAAAAGGACATATAGAGATACAAATCTGATCTTACATCTTTTCTCCTAAAAACCTTTCTGTAGCTTATTACAATCCTTTAAAAAATCTAAAATCTACAATCTCTCAATAAGGCACTACTTGCCCTGACTCTATCTCTCTCAGAAACTATGCATCTTCAAAGTCACATCAGAATTCCTCTTTGCAGAAGCCAAGTTTAGTCCTGCCCATGGTATGACCTGCCTATAATGGCTAATAACTTGTCCCACTTCCCCACCGGTGTTTTTCTTTGCTTGCTTAGCCTCTGTCTTTTCTATTAGAATCCACATTCCATGATGACAGAGACTCTGCTTGTCTTAGTCATTATTTCGGCCTACTTCCCAGCACATTTTAAGTTGTTATTAACTATCTCTTCAAATACAAGAATGAAGAATGAAGTAGGAACCCTATCACAAAGATATTTTTTTCTGTTACATAGGAATAGAATTGTATCTAAAAGCACTGAAATCATCAAGTGGTGGTAGACAGAATACTGGCATATGCATTTGAGAAATTTGGGACAAAGAATTGTTTGAGTTTGTATTTAAACAATAGATGAAATTAGAAGGAGGGAGACATACATCCTAGGATAAATCATGCTCAAGAATACCATAAGGGAGTATGTGTGTTCAAACCACAACAAGTGAGTAGATGAGCCACTTACTTCAGAAGCTTTATAGAGGTGGCTATACAGAAATGACTGGAGAACAATTCATTGAGAAGTTAATGTTCCTAGAGATGAATGTGACAAAGCCATGAGAAAAATTATGATTTTCACTATCATCAAACTCTTTCTTGTTCTTTAGAATCTCCCTTTATGATTTATGCTATTCATATGTTTCTCTCTCTCTGGGGAAAAAACAAAACAAAACCCCAGAAGATTGTTATTAGAATCAGTCAGCATTGTTCATGAATTAAGTTTCAGAGAGAAAGTGATACCTATGAAACTTCAGGATATTAATTTGTATCTATGACCTACCACATGCATGCTCAGAGAATAAAATTCTTAATATGACCTCCTGCACACTTAAATGTAAGTCAATGTTAAATTTCTTCAATAATTCCATTACCAGCAATTTTTTAACAATAGAAATAATACTTTTAAAATTGTTTTCTTGTTGATTTAAATTTGTCAAATAATAAGATATCTTCTCTTGATAAACTTAATTAGCATCTTATTCATAATGATGCTGTAAGTATACTAGCATCAATTCAGGCAAACTATTTTTACTCTCTTAAATATCTTCATAAAGGATAATAAACAATTCTTTTGATAATATTGGCCATGGGACGTTGTTAGAGACCACCCATGCTGTGTAAATAAATACTGTAAAACTAGCATCAATGTTTATTTTTTTAACTTTAAGGATTTTGTTCAAACATTCATTGACTATAAAGTAATAAAAGATTCAAAACAGAACATTCTTCCATTTTATGTAAGGAAGAATAAAAGGCTACATAAAATCATTGGTTTGATTTAGGGAAAAAATATTAGGACCCTTTGAATTTTCTCCAGTCACATCATCCTTAACATATAATTTTCATTTACAAGCCTAGCACTGGTGGTTCACGCCTAAAAACATAGCTAGTCAGGAGGCTGAGATCTAAGGATCTCGATTTGAAGCCAGCCCAGACAGGAATGTCCTTGAGACTCCTACATCCAACTCTCCATAAAAAAAAAAAACCAAGGCAGAAATCAAGCTGTGGTATTAGCTTTGAGCCAAATAAGTTCTGGAACAGAGCCAGGTCTGAGTTCAAGCCCCAGGATTAACAACAAAAAAATTGAAAAAACAGATAAATCACTTTGAAAAAAAGTCAAAACACTTAGAGATGTAGTATGTGTATGTAGTATGTGTAAACAAATTTCAGGACAATCTCCATTTGTTTGCTGACAAGCTATAGCCAACTTGAAGTCACACCATCTCCAACATTTATGCTATGCTTGGTTTAAATTCTCACACAAAAGACTAAATTTATACACGAGAAGTGTATAAAATACATTGAACTTAAAGCAATTAAAAATTATACCTTTTTGAGAACCATAACTTGTTTGAAAGCTTTTTTTTTTTTTTGGTGGGTTATGGGGCTTGAACTCTGGGCCTGGGCTTTGTCCCTAAGCTTTTCAGCTCAAGGCTACTGCCCTACCCCAGGGCTTGGGCATTGTTTTTGAGCTCTTCAGCTCAAGGCTACTGACTTACCCCTTAAGCCACAGCCCCCTTCCCCTTTTCTAGTGATTAATTGTAGCTAAGAGTCTTACATTCTTTAGTGACTGGGCTAGCTTTGAACCATGATCCTCAGATCTCAGCCTCCTGAGTAGCTAGGATTATAGGCATGAGCCACTATGCCTGGCTTTGAAAGCATCCTTTTCTACCAATATTTGAAGTACTGATTTTTTTTCTGATTTATATTGCTGTATCAATTTTCTGTTTGGACCTTCATTTTGGTATCACCTCTACCCCTCCAAAATAAAAGAAGATATAAGATTATCTAATCAACCTAAATATGTGGCTTATGTGTTTCCTTGTTATACTAATTACTAGTTAATTTATTAATCAGCATGATTTAGTAGTCTATACAGTAATATAGTTACAGATGTGATGATAAGTATTCAAAGAATAGTTATTTAAGAGATTAAGAATTTCTCCATAACAATTTTCTGTAGGAAAAAATAATTTAGAATAACAGTGGAGTGTAAGTGACTAAATATCCAAAATAGAATAAAGCAGGGCAAAGACTAGGTCATAATCTTGAGCTTTAAGGTGCACTTCAATGTCCTTGTACTCTTACTGTCCTCAAACAACCCTTCCCTGATAACTGACCAGGTCATTCTCACTTTCAAAGAGCTGACTTGGCCAGTCAAAGGAAGATGAGTGTTCAGTGTAATTTTCTCCACTGACTACCTGTCTTTAGGTATAATTTTGGTGCTAAATAGGGTTACCCCAGGCCACTGAGATAAAACTGAATTTCCAACAGATACTTTTATTGTAACTGCCTTAAATCTTTCATTTTCAAGATGAAAATTCAGGTACTTTTAAGTACAAAACTTTTGGAAGACAGTTAAAACTATCCCCTCTTTATTTAATATCCCTTGGAGGAACCTCAAGATACTGCCCTTTAAATTGCACTGACACAGTGTCACAGCCTACACCAGAGGTGCTTTCTGAGCTGGTTCTTGGAGGAAGATTGGCACAGCAGCCCTCTAACCACAGACCCACATCTTAAGCTGCCAGGGTTTGCAGGACTCCACTGCTTTCTATTCCTGCTCTTTAGCGGGTTTCCTCCGACACCACCTCTGAGAAGTCAGTCTCCACAAGAAGGAAACAGTCCAGTATCAACACTAAGGGACACATGTAGCCTCTCCCCACACCTTTCTCCATTTTACTCTTCAATTTCTAAGTCAAACAGAGGGAAATGAAGGTTTTTCACTAGACTAGGTTTTGTCTCTGCTTCTGGCTTTCTATAATCTGCTAAACACTTGGAATAACAATTTTAAAATCTGACTTTGTTTTCCCCTCTAAATCTATTTTAATGTCATCCAATATATGTTTTTGGGTGTTGGGGTGCATATATACTCTTTATATAGGTATATGTGGAGAAACGAAATTATATATTATATATGGATACTAAGTCACATACATAAACATTCATACACATGCATATATACTATTGTACATAAGCACAGCATATGCATACAAAAATGCAAATCAAAATTCATATTTGATTTTGTTAGTAGCATTTATAACTTCCTCCTCTGAAGGAAGTTCCATATTCCATCCAATTAGAGAATAACAATAATATGCCCACTCTACTCAATGTCATTTTTGTTGTTATTGCATGTATTTTTAATGGCAATATTTTGACATCATTCTTGTGATATGAATGCTTAATAGTAGCTCTATTATATTTACTGTGTTATTTACATTTTAGCCCCTCAGATTTAGATATACTAAATTCAAATGTCTAAGAAACAATAGATAGAATATGATAACCATGTCTGTATGCATATATGTATACCTCACTTATGGGAAAATTATAATAAGGAGAAAGGAATTAATTCCTATATAACAACTCTAATCTGGAATCCTTCAGACTGAAAAGAGGTCAAGAACTTCTTAAATGTGCTTATTCTGCATAATTCTGATGGAGTCTAAAACATTTGCAAAAAGATAATAATAATAAAGTCCTAAAATATTCTAAAGCATAAAAAAGAACAAATGCAGAGGATTTCTTAAGAAATTCTAGGAGAGGCCAGGAGTTTGGCCTAGTGGTACAGAGCTTGCCTAAGCATGCATGAAGACCTGGGTTTGATTCCTTGGTACCACATATAGAAAAAAGCCAAAAGTGGTACTGTGGCTCAAGTGGTAGAGCTCTAGCCTTGAGAAAGCCCAAGGACGGTGCTCAGGCCCTGAGCTCAAGCCCTAGTACTGGCAAGAAAAAAAAAGAAAGAAATTCTAGGAAACACTAAAGCATAGGGGTTATAAAATTTGAGGACTATTTAGATAACTACTATTTTGCCCTAAGATTAAGAAGGATCCTCTTCTTAATCACAGGCTCAATCCTGTGAATACTATCTATCTACTCAGGAGACTGAGAATTGTGGTTCAAAGTCAGCCCAGACACTAAAGACTCCTTTTTTCATATATTTTTATTGTAATTAATAGAAGGGTTACATGATATTTGCCAGATAGAAGGTGCATTAATTCACATACATTGATACCTTTTCACATGTCTTGGTCCCCATTTCTCCCCCCCCCCACCACCCCTCATCTTATTTTCCCCCCTTTCAAATAACCAAATACAATTATATCCGATATATCAGGTAACAAAGTGAGATGCTGTAACAATATGAGATAACCAAGGGACAGCAAAAGAGATGAGAGATAATATAGTACCTTAAGGACAACAATCATTCATTATATGGCTTATGTTTCTATAGTCTAGAGATCCTTTCATTTAAGGTCATACTATATAGCCTTTTGTATCAAGGTTTTGTTCTATTGCAAATCTCTGCTAAGAGATCCCAAGGTTTCTACTGATTATGACAAATGAGGGAAACCATTGAGCCTATGTTCCTTTGAGTCTGGCTTACTTCACTTAATATGATCTTTTCTAAGTCTTTCCATTTCCTAACAAATGGGGCACTGTCATTCTTTCTGACAGCAGCATAGAATTCCATTGTGTACAAATACCACAACTTGTTGATCCACTCATCAACTGAGGGACATCTAGGTTGGTTCCATATCTTTGCTACGGTAAATAGTGCTGCAATCAAAATTGTTGTGCTGGTAGATTTAGTATGTCCTTGTTTCTAGATGATTGGGTAAATGCCAAGTAGTGGAATTGCTGGGACATAGGGGAGCTCTATGTTTAGTCTTTTGAGGAACTGCCATACTGCTTTCCATAGTGGTTGAACGAGTTTGCACTCCCACCAACAGTGTAGTAGTGATCCCTCCTGGCCACATCCCCTCCAGCATCTGTTGTTATTAGTTTTCTTGATCCTGGCCATTCCAACTGGAGTGAGGTAGAATCTTAGAGTTGTTTTGATTTGCATTTCTTTTACGACCAGAGATGTTGAGCATTTCTTCATGTGTCTATAGGCCATTTTTGTTTCTTCTTCAGAGAAGACTCTCTTTAAGTCTTTGGCCCATCTTTTAATGGGATGGTTGTTACTTTGGAGATTAGTTTTGGATTGATTCTATTTTTTGAGCTGTTGATATATTTTAGATATGTGGCCCTTGTCTGTTGTATTGTTGGTGAAGATCTTCTCCCACTCTGTAGGTTTCCTAATTCATTTACTAGCTATATCCTTTGCCATACAGAAGCTCTGTAGTTTAATGCAGTCCCACTTATCCAGCCTTTCTCTCATTTGTTGTGATTCTTGGTCCTTATTAAGAAAGTTTCAACCTGTGCCAAGGAGGTCTAGTGTATCTCCTATTCCTTCCTGTAGAGTTTTCAGTGTGTCAGCTTTTACCTCCAGGTCTTTGATCCATTTGGAGTTAATTCTAGTGCAAGGTGACAAAGAAGGATCCAGCTTTAGTTTTCTGCAGGTGCTTAACCAGTTCTGCCAGCACAACTTGTTGAAGACGCTGTCTTTCTTCCATTCTATTTTTTTTGGCTCCCTTGTCAAAGATTAGGTGGCCATAGGTCTGTGGTTTAATATCTGGGTCCTCAGTTCTATTCCATTGGTCTTCAGGCCTGTTCCTGTGCCAGTACCAAGCTGTTTTGAGAATTATAGCTCTGTAATAGAGTCTAAAGTTTGGAATTGAAATTCCTCCAGCGCTGTTCTTTCTGCTAAGAAGTGTTTTTGCTATACGGGGTCTTTTATTATTCCATATGAAATTTTGGATTGCCTCTTCTATTTCTTTAAAGAATGACATTGGGATGTTGATGGGTATTGCATTGAATTTGTAGATAGCTCTTGGCAAGATTGTCATTTTCACAATGTTGATTCTTCCAATCCAGGAGCATGGGAGGTTTTTCCATTTCCTTAGTTCTGCTTTAATTTCCTTTTTTAGGGTTTTAAAGTTTTCGTCAAAAAAGTCCTTTACATTCTTAGTTAAGATAATTCCTAGGTACTTTATTTTCTTTGAGGCTATTGTGAAAGGAGTTTCTTTCCTGATTATTGCCTCATTCTTCTCACTGTTGGCATAAAGGAAGGCAGTTGATTTTTGAGGGTTGATTTTATAGCCTGCTACTCTTCCAAAGCTTTGAATCAGCTCAAGGAGCTTGGGAGTAGAGTCTATAGGATTCTTTAAATACAGAACCATGTCATCTGCCAAGAAGGAAAGTTTTACTTCCTCTTTCCCTATTTGGATCCCCTTTATGCTTGCTTCTTGCCTTATTGCACTGGTTAGGAATTCTAATACTATGTTAAAGAAGAGTGGAGAGAGTGGGCATCCTTGTCTCGTTCCTGATTTTAGAGGGAATGGCTTTAGATTTTCACCATTAAGTGTAATACTAGCAGTAGGTTTCTCATACACAGCCTTTATTACATTGAGGAATGTTCCATGGATTCCTAGTTTCTCCAGAGCTTTTAACATAAAGGGGTGTTGGATCTTGTCAAATGCCTTTTCCGCGTCTATTGAGACAATCATGTGATTTTTGTCTTTGCTCCTGTTGATGTGTTGAATTATATTAATTGATTTGCGTATGTTGAACCAGCTTTGCCTCCCTGTGATGAATCCAGTTTGATCATAGTGTATAATTTTTTTGATGAGTTGTTGTAGACGGTTGGCCAGTATTTTGTTGAGAAGTTTTGCATCGATGTTCATCAAAGAAATAGGTCTATAGTTCTCTTTCTTTGATGAATCTCTGTCTGGTTTGGGGATGAGGGTTATACTGGCTTCATAGAATGAGTTTGGTAAAGAAGCTTCATTTTCAATTTTGTTGAAGAGCGTGAGCAGTATTGGTGTGAGCTCTGCTTTGAAGACTTTATAGAATTCCGCTGTGAATCCATCAAGACCTAGAGACTCTTATCTCCAATTAACCTCTGGAAAACTGGAAGTGGCACTATGGCCCAAGGGGTTGAGTAGTAGCACCCAGGCCCAGGGGCAGGGTGGTAGCCTTGAGTTAAAGAGCGCAGGGACATGGCCCAGAGTCCAAACCCCACTGAGCGACAAAAAAAGAAGAGGAGGAGAAGGAGGAAGAGGAGTAGGAGAAAGAGGAGTAGGAGGAGGAGGAGGAGAAAGAGGAGGAGGAGGAGGAGGAGAAAGAGGAGGAGGAGGAGGAGGAGGAGGAAAGAGGAGGAAGGAGGAAGAGGAGGAGGAAGGGGAGAAGGAGGAGGAGAAGGAAAGAGGAGGAAGGAGGAAGAGGAGGAGGAAGGAGGAGGAGGAAGGAGGAGGAGGAAGGAGCAGGAAGGAGGAGGAGGAAGGAGGAAGGAAGAGGAGGAGGAGGAAGGAGGAGAAAGGAGGAGAAGGAGAAAGAAGTAAGGAGGAGGAGGAGAAGAAAGGAGGAGGAGGAGGAAGGAAGAGGAGGAAGGAGGAAAGAGGAGAAAGGAGGAGGAGGAAGGAGGAGGAGGAAGGAGGAGGAGGAAGGAGGAAGGAGGAGGAAGGAGAAAGAAGGAAGGAGGAAGGAGGAGGAAGGAGAAAGAAGGAAGGAGGAAGGAGGAGGAGGAAAGAGGAGGAGGAGAAAGGAGGAGGAGGAAGAGGAGGAGGAAGAAGGAAGGAGGAAAGAGGAGGAGGAAGGAGGAGGAAGGAGGAGGAGGGAGGAGGAGGAAGGAAGGAGGAGGAGGAGGAGAAGGAAGAGAACGAAGAGAAGGAGGAGCAGAAGAAGAAGAAGAAGAAGAAGAAGAAGAAGAAGAAGAAGAAGAAGAAGAAGAAGAAGAAGAAGAGGAAGAAGAGGAAGAAGAGGAAGAAGAGGAAGAAGAGGAAGAAGAAGAAGAAGAAGAGGAGGAGGAGGAGGAGGAGGAGGAGGAGGAGGAGGAGGAGGAAATCTTCTCTTCTGGTGTAAGAAAAGGACTAGAATCCATGTATGTGACTGAAATTCTTCTTGAACCAACCTAGGAATGGAGAGTTGTTTTGTTGTTTTAAGTCTAGAATTAGGAGACTTGGTTTCGAACTTGGTGCCTCCCATTCTCATTTGGCTCTTTCACTCAAGGCTGACACTCCAGCCACGCTTGCACTTCCTAGATTGGAATTCCATTTCATCTTTCTATTTTTACCCCTGCAGAAGACTTTCTTAATGTCCATACAGCCTTACATCTGTGTTCCTCAAACTCCCTCAATGAATGTGAGTCTTTGTTTACACCCAGGTTTCCCAACTCCTGACTGTAACCAACTTCAGAACATTTTCTGAAACATCACTGTCCTAAGCAATCATTTTCATATTATTTCCCATTGACTTCTGTTCAGTACAATCACAAAGTGATAGCGTATCTAAAAAATATTTATTCTTACAAAAACATTAGCAAAGATTTTAGTAGTTCTGCATATGTTTTCTATCTTCAAGGATTCTGTTCCTTTCCAAGATGAATGCATTTATAACATCACTGACCTGGGTACATTCTTGAGAATATGTACTTTGATTTCCCTGACACCATTAAGAAAACCTACTGTTGATCGTGTTATTTAGGGAAGACTGCCAAGGATCTCTATTTTGTTATTGTTGTTGTTGAAAAACTGACAATTTGGAGGTCCTGGTGATCACAGGATTGACTTGTTCTGTTTGCAAAATTCACTGTTTCAGGAGTATCATTGGTGCTATCAACATCTATAATAGTATTTTTTAAAAAATCTACCTAAACTCTCTTCAGTAAGCACTAGTGTCACTGAGTGAGGGCCTTTGATACAAATTACAATAAATAGTTAAGGAGAAAAATAATCATACATTACTGATGATTTTCTGAATTGCTAATTTAAGCACATTGCAAAATTTTAGTTGCAGTTATTTTAAAGTTACTTAGCCACTGTTTCATTCTGACATTTACTAACCCATCTATTTAGGATTCTGATCAAACACGAACATAGATCTACTAAGAAATGTAAGAAAACAGCATCATTACTAGTCCCCCCACACACCATTTTTTTTGTCAGTTACGAGGCTTGAACTCAGAGCCTGGGTACTGTCCCTGAGCTTTTTCCCACTTGCAGTTTTTTGGGGGTTAATTGGAGATAAAAGTGTCAAAGGACTTTCCTGCCTGGGCTAGCTTTAAGTCATGGTCATCAGACCTCATGAGTAGATAGGATTATAGGCATGACCTAACGAGCATCTTACCATTTCCCATGTCTTTTTTAATTAAAGAATTTATTAACATTGATTTTTACATCATAGTTCAAATAACATATTTAACAAGCAAATATTCAAGAAGGGAATCTCTATATACAATCACTGGCACTTAGATTTTAGAGCATAATTAAAATTAGGCTGAGGGTTTGTATGTCATAGGTACATATTAATCTATGTAATAAAACTTATGTCTAGGGGCTGGGAGTTTGGCCTAGTGGTAGAGTGCTTGCGTAGCATGCATGAAGAGCCGAGTTCAAGTCCTCAGTACCACATACATAGAAAAAAGCCGGAAGTGGTGCTGAGGCTCAAGTGGTAGAGATCTAGCTTGAGAAAGTCCAAGAACAGTGCTCAGGCCCTGAGCTCAAGCCCAAGACTGGCAAAACAACAACAACAACAATAAAAACAAAACTTATGTCTTATAGAGTCATAGATTTTTATGTCTATGTAGTTGTATTTACATTTCCAATACCATTTTTATAGCATTAGGTACACTCTTGTACTGTTTGGATCTAATAGCCATATATTAAGGTTACCATGCACCTTTTGTTCCTTTGGTCTTGACTTGTCTCACTGAACATGATTCGCTCTAGATTCATCCACTTCCCTGTGAATGCCATTATTTTATCTTGTCTGTTGGCTGTGTAGAATTCCATGGTATATATATACCACATTTTTTTGTATCCATTCATCTGCACTAGGGCATTTGGATTGTTTCCATCACCTGGTTATTGTGAACAGTGCAGAGATAAACATAGCTGAGCAGGTGTCCTTATCATATCTTGGATTGTGGTGTTCAGGATAGATGCCCAGTGGTATGGAGGGATTGTAGGGAAGGTCAAATTTTCAGTTCTTTAAGAAACCTCCACACTGCTTTCCAGATTGGCTGAGTTTATAATCCCACCAACAGTACAGTAGGGTTCCTTTTTCTCCACAACCCCGCCAGCATCTTGGCCATTCTTGTTGGGATAAGGTAGTATCTTAGTGTTGTTTTTATTTGCATTTTCTTTATGACCATGGATGATGAACATTTTCTCATATGCTTTCCTGCCATTTTAACCTCTTCTCTTGATAAGTCTCTCTTTATTTCCCTTGCCTGTTTAGTGATTGGTTTGTTGGGTTTGGTGGAGATTAATTTCTTGAGTTCCCTGTAGATACTGGATATTAAGCATTTGTCAGATATATTACTGGCAAATATCTTTTCCCGGTGGGTTGGCTGTCTTTCTACTTCAGTAGCTATGCTTTTATCTGTGCAGAAACTTTTTATTTTTAGGTAGTCCCGTTTATCGAGTTTCTTTCCAATCTGTTGTGACTCTGGGATTCTGTTCAGTAAGTTTTTGCTTGTGCCTATGAGTTCCAGTGTCTCTTCAACTCTATCGTGTAGCAGTTTCAAGGTTTCCAATCTGACACTGAGGTCTTTAATTCATTTTGAGTTAATGCTTGTGCATGGCGAAAGGCTAGGGTCAATTTTCAGTTTTCTGCCCAGTTTTGCCAGCACCAACAATTGAATAGGCTGTGTTTGTTCCACTGTATATCTTTGGATCCTTTGTCAAATACAAGTTGACTATAGGTATGTGGTTCTATTTCTGGATCTTCTACTTTGTTCCATTGATCTTCTGGTCTAGTTTCGTGCCAATACCATGCTGTTTTTTGTTATTATGGCTCTATAGTAGAGTTTGAATTCTGGTATTGTAATACTACCTCCATTGCTCTTTTTGCCTAGAATTGTTTTGGCTATTCTAGGTCTTTTCTTGTTCTAGATGAACCTTTGAATTATATCTTCTATTTCAGTAAAGAATGTCTTTGGGATTTTGATGGGGATCACATTGAATTTGTATATCAATTTGGGCAGTATGGCCATTTTCACTACATTGGTTCTCCCTAACCATGAGCATGGGATGTCTTTTCATTTCCTGGTATCCTCTTTACTTTCTTTCGTTAAGCTTTTATAGTTTTCATTAAATAATTCCTTTACATCTTTGGTTAAGTATATTCCTAAATATTTTATTCTTTTGGGGGCTATTGGGAATGGGATCATTTTCTTGATTTGGCCTTTTGTTTGTGTATCGATGGCATTCAAGAAGGCTACTGACTTTTGCAGGTTAATTTTGTACCTTGCCACTTTGCTAAAGTGGTTTATTAATTCTAGGAGTTTGGGAATGGAGCTTATTGGGTCACTCAGGGTAGAGGATCATGTTGTCTGGAAATAGAGATAGTTTAATTTCTTCTTTCCTATTTCCTATTTCTTAATGTGTAATCTTGCTCTTGTTTCCATATTACTATTTTATTCTCTTACTATGACCTGTGATTTTTATTTGTACACTTTGATCTTCATGGAGATCAATTTGCTTATGAAAGACTGTGTTCATCTGATAAGAGGAAAAAATTTTCTGAGTCCAATTATGGAGAACCTATTAACTATATTTTAATTTAATATACTTCATTCCTATTAACTAGAAGGAAAGAATCCATTCCTGTGATATTTGGAGAAGAAGGTCCCTTTTTTTTGGAAATTTCTAACTCTTTAGGGCAGTGGCATTTGGCAGAAGTCATGGTAGAACTACTTTATAAACTGCCTTAAGCACCGAGAAATCCCTTCCCTCCCATATTTTAATAAAAAAAATCTTATTCATCACTGCCAAAATGACAAGTGTACATGACTTCTGTCTGGATGATTCATCTCCTGTAAATCTATTTTCTACTAGTACAACTTATGAAGGAAATCTAACATGATTATAGATTGTATCTTTTCAATGTTATTAAAAACACATTCAATCTGATATATTACCTGTCATAAAATCACACAGAAAGTCTCTGACATGGCATGTTTTTTCTCATGATTGTTCAACTTGAAAGTGGTGTGAGAATAAGACAGGTTCAGTAGAAGCCATACTTAGATTTTTCAATCTTTCTCTAGGCTAATGATGCTCTGTGTGAACTTTATCCCGGATTCTGAGTCCTGAAGTGGAGTTCCCAGTGAACTCAGAATCATCTTACAATGCTACAGTTCCTTGTTAAGCTGCAATTTCCAATAGGTTGGATGTACTAAATGAATTATTATTTAACTTTGAATGTCTGTAACTTATGATTATATTCAATCCCATTGTAAATTGAGGGCATTTGTGACAGTAAAGGTAAGAGTTTTGTACAGATCAGGCACCACTGCAAATACTTGACATAGAAGACTACCATACAGAACTAAATAATAACCCAATATGTTAACATTTAATGACTTTTAGCAAGTGTATTTATGAAGTGGTGAAACAAGTTTACTATATAGGACTCTGATTATTATATTATGATTACATAGTCCTACATTTGAGGTTGTGGCCATTAATAAAAAGTAAATATCAATTAACTTATAGCCTCTAAGGTGAAATCCTTGTCAGGTCAGAGGTACAGATTGCTTTTGGCTGTTGGTTTTTCTACTCCACAGTAGTGCACATTCATAGTAAGGACCCTTCTCTTTAAACAGGCTACAAAATGGGCATTGAGCACATGGAATGGACTGTCACTTGATAGCTTGATAGCTTCCATATCTTCTACAAGAGATATGTGACTTCTGCCTTTAAACGCTAGCACCAACTGACACAGAAGGCTGGTTGCTTTGATGCTGTTTCAATATATGACGATCTACAACTTTATTGTATGTAAATGTTAGCCTCCTATTCATCAAATCTTTATTTTCTCATATCAAGAATTCTATTACTCTGAAATAACTGTATTTAAATCATATACTGAAAGTTGTAAGCTAATGTGAAGATGATATAACTTCAGAGAGTTTGAAAGGTTCTATTATTTTTCTTTAACTAATGACCACTAAATTTCAAGCAGTTCTTTATGAGAGAGTTGTTGATCCTCTTAAGCACTCATACTTTAGTGATAAAATGACTTTTGAGAAAAATCCATCATGTACTCATTTTAGAGAAGAATATTTCACCAAGGTTTACATTCTAGTGTCATAATCAGTAGAAATCGGGTGCTCTGAGCAGAGATTTACAATAGAGCAAAACCTAGATACCTAAGGCCATATAGTATGACACTAAATGAAAGGACATCCAGGATATAGAAACAAAAGCCATATAATGAATGGTCTCCTTAATGTACTATGTTACCTCTCATCTCTTTAGCTGTCCCTTGGTTATCTCATATTGTTACAGTATTTTACCTTCTTATCTGATATATTGTATATATGCTTATTTGGTTATTTGAAATCGGATAGGGAAGGAGGGAAAACAAGATGAGGGGTGAAGGTGGTGGGAGGTAAATGGGGACCAGGACATGAGAAAGGGTATCAATGTTTGTGAAGTAATGCACCTTCTATCTGGTGAATATAATGTAACCCTTCTATTAATTACAATAAAAATATATGAAAAAAGAAACTAAAAAATGTACTTACACATTCTATGAATCCTATTTTTATTAGACTATTTTATATTAATGTAATATATATAGTATTTACTATATTATGTTTTATTCTATGAAAGCAAGATTTATTTTAGTGGTTATCAAATAATTTGAAGAAAAGGTATAGATTTGAAATTTGGTAAATAATAATTAAATAAAGTAAAAACAATTCTTACAGTCAAATAAATTAGCCGATTTGAATAAGTATATAGCTACTAGAACTCTAAATAAATAAACATAGGAAGATTTAAATTCTCATGTGAAGGACATATTTCCTGTCATAAAAGAAGAGTGGTAGAAAATTTGCCTTTTAAATAATTTCTTTCCTCCCTTTTATGAGATAGTTGTTTTTTTTTTTTATGAGAGAGAGACTGCCAGTTACCTAGTAGGAGTAGATACAGGTTCTGCAACATTCCAAAATGGAACCTCTAACTAGAGACCAAGCACCACACACATGACTCAGTGTAGTATATTTAATATGTAAGATATGAAAAAGTCCCTCTTTCAAAACATGTGTCAAACATACACCAGTGAAAGCTATCTCTACTGTGTCTCACAGGATGCGAGGGGATGCTGTGAAGTTGTAAATTGTGAGGTTACAAATGTTATTTTCATATTGGGGGAAAAACACAAGACAAGAGACACCTGAATTTATATTAATTATTTTACCTAGAATTAGAATAGATTCATTATTCAATTTGTTTTTATTTCTGGCATAGTAAATCTAAAACTTAATATAACCCTTTCTATCTTTCCATTTATTTTCCAAAATACACTGTTTCCTGTTCAAATGATTTCTGTAATTTCTTCCTGCCTTTTATTCTATCAGTTATATATGTTTTCAGAAGTCCTTTTTAGACACATTAATATTTTATGTGACTTTCATATGTTGAAAATGGACTCAAATCTAATACGTTGCAAATACAAAATTGATTTAATAATATTTTGTGTTGTTAGTTATCTGAATACTTACTAAGAATGGTGCATTAAAGCCAAACACTAGTGGCTCACGTTAGATCTCAAAAGCTGAGGTCTGAGGATTATGGTTCAAACCCAGCCTGAGCACTTAAGTCTGTGAGATTCTTATCTCCAATAAACAATCAGAAAATTAGAAGTGAGAAGTCGTGCTGTGGCTTAAGTAACAGAGTGATAGCCTTCAGCTGAAGAGCTGAGGGACAATGCCTAAGCCCAGAGTTCAAGCCCCATGGCAAAAAAAAAAAAAAAAACCGAAAAAAAAAATGTTGCATTAGGTTTCTGTTCCTGTAATAAGTATCTAATATAATTAACTTATAAAGAGAAGACTTTTAGCTTGGCTCACGTTTTCAAAGGATCCAGTTCATGACAGTACAGATTCTTTGCTTTTAGGCTTTTGGTATGGGTACCAGGTGATGACTATGGGGAGAAAATGGTAGGAAAAAATAGTTCATTCCATGGCTAAAAAGCAAAAAACAAGGAGCTTAAATCCCAGAATCTCTTTCAAGGACAACACATAGGGACTTAAAGACCTTCTATAAAGTCTAGCTTCTTCAAGATTCCACTAAGTTGGATATGTACCATGGGAGAATACTATTTCAGGTTACTATATATTTTCATTATTTGAAGATCAAACTTCATATATATATATATATACACACATATATATATATATATGGTCTTAAAAGAACAAGTGGTATGCCTTTGGGAACCACAATCCTCAGCTCTCAGCCTCCTGAGTAGCTAGGATTATAGGCATGAGACACTGGTGTCCTGCTTAATCCTTTATTTTGATACTTATTTTTGAATTGGCCAGGGATGAGTTATCTCAGTTTTTTTATTATTATTATTGTTTTTGTTTTATTTTACCTTTGTTTCTGTAGCCCTACAAACAGCTTGTGATTCCTAGGGATGACAATTGGCATTTCTTTCATCCATCCATCCATCCATCCATCCATCCATTCATTTATTTATTTATGCATGAAATCTGCTGAGAAAACTAGAATGAACTCATACACTCCCTGTGAATTGATCACTTGGAAAAATTTATTGAGCATTTACTTGAGTAAAGTTGTCACAACAAGAATTATGAGGCAAACAATAAAGTCACTTATATTTGTGATTATCTGTTGCTTTAATTAGTCATCAGTTAATCAAACAAATATCTGCTTTGACATTTCAGTAGTATACCTAACCTCAAGATCTCAAGTAAGTGATTTAAAAATAACAACAACAACAATATCAACAATTAGATCTAGATATTAGGCCTAGGGACAAGAATTAAGGCAAACTTACTAATATTCAAAGGTAAAGATGCAAAACTTGAAAGAATTACATAAAAAGAAATCAACTGTTCTTAAAGACAACACAATGGTTTGCTGAACTTTAGTCCTTTAGTAAATGTTCAGCAGAGTTTGGCAGAAGTATTTGTGTGCAAACATGTGTGTGTGTTGTCCTTTATGAACTAAAAATGTCTTTTAGGAGCTATTTCTGAGATGAGGAAAATTCCTAGAGTCAAGATTTGAACAAAGAGAATGAAATACACAATACTGGGACTGTGGTCGAGTTTCTGTTGTTTCATTACATATTTGTAGTTGGTAGTCTCATAACTTTAAAAATGCCTATGTAAAGCATATCTGCAATAATAAAGACAGTTGAATCAAAATTCATTCACTTTTGTTAACAGGTTTTAATTAGCTTGATGTAAAAGATGCTTAGCTATTATCCATGGCAGGAGATTTTTAGTATAACTTTTAATTCAGGAGAATTTAAGATGGTTCACATAAATGAGAGATATATATTTATGCTCCTATAGCTGTAGAATTTCTTCAGATAATAAAAACTTAACTAGTAAGCCATAAGTTTTTACCTCTTATAATGTGTCTATTGGTTTTATACAAATTCTAACGTATATGTACAAATATGTAACAATTCAAAGTAAGTGTATCTTCTTTTGGAGGAAGGTCCAGTACTGGGCCTGAGATTTGTGAGCCATTGACCAACACATGAAACCATTCTATCATAATCTTTACATGCTATTTAATCCATTTTATGAAAACAAGTTAGTTATATATAACATAAAATTCTTTAGTGTCTGGGATGGTTTTCTTTCTATATTCACCTCCCTTGTGACTTCTAAATCTATTCTCAAGACTTCCTATAACACTTCCAAAGAACAGTGATTAGAGGTGAAGAAAACAAAGGGAAAGAAAGAAAAAGAGAAATCCAGAATCATTTTTGATACATGAAGGCACAAAGTTCCTTGTTATTCTCAACTAGCATCTTACCCCATCCTGTACTTAAGAGAGACACAGGAAAATGCTATTGGTTTATAATATTATAGTAGTACTAACCATGTCTTTCTGCTCTTAGTCAAATTTCAGAGACCAATAAAAAATCTCATTTTATTTACCTAGTTCTTTTCTTATAGAACAGAAATCCTCATAAAATAATCAATAAACTCTGGAATTATATGCTGTAACCCATGCTTTTGGCCAATGGATTTCATTAAAATTTCAAGGATATGATGATAAAATAGTTTTTGTTTTATTTAACTGACGTTTTATGAGTAAAATAGATGTTATTGGAATGATGATTATATATTATACACACATGGATGGGCACGCACATGCACATTACAGCACACACACACACACACACACACACACACATACACACACACACACACACATCACTTTGTGCCAGAATCAATTCCAAATGGATCAAAGACTTCAAGGTAAGAGCAGATACCCTAAAAACATTACAGGAAGGAATAGGGGATATACTAGGGCTCCTTGGCACAGATCAAAACTTCCTAAGTAAAGATCCAAAACCACAGTAAATCAAAGGCTGAATATGTGGAATTGCATTAAATTGCAGAGCTGATGCATGGCAAAAGACATCGCTAGCAAGAAAATAAAAAGCTCACAGACTGGGAGAAAATCTTCATGAACTATACCACAAACCAAAGCTTTATATCAAAACACCCCTAGAGCTCAAAAAATTAAACTCCTCAAAAACAAAGCCTCAATGAAATGACCATCCCATTAATAAATGGGCTAAAGAGTTAAAAACTTTTCTGGAAATAGAATGGCCAATAGACACATAAAGAAAACAAGGGATGGGGTAACAATGTTTGAGAAAGAAATATACTCATTACCTTACTTATGTAACTGTAACCCCTTTATACATCATACTTACAATAACATTAAATTAAAAAAAAGATTATGAAGGAGTTGTAGAGTTTCCATATATTTGTTTTTATTAATGTTCCAGTTAGAGATAGCTGTAAAATTTGTACCTTGTGTTTCTAGAAATTCTAAATGTTCTTCCAAGGAATGAAAAGGCTATTCAAACACTTTTGTGGGTACTTATCTGTTTATCTTTTGTAAAACTTGAAATTAAATTTAAAAATCATTTTTGTTATTATGGGACATAAAACTTATGTTAATTTTATAATCATTTCTCAAACTCTTAGAATTTGTAGTTATTTCATGAATAAAATATATTTTAAATGACATCTATTATTGTGAGATATTCTGTGGATGTCAATCTCTATTGTACCAGTTTTGATCTCTATTTTCTCTATGAATTTTTGTTGGTTTTGTTTGTCTGTTTACAATTATTTTTTCTTTTGTTATAATTATATTTTATTATAGGGGTAACATAAAGGGTTACAGTTAAATTTGTCAGGCAATGGGTACATTACTTCTTGAACATTGATACCCCTTCCCATGTTTTTCTCCCACTTTCTGTCCCCCACCCCCTCTCAATCATCTTCATTTTCCCCTTCCCTTCCCTATTTCAAATAAACAAATAAATATATATCCAATATACCAGGCAACAAAGTCAGATACAGTATCAACATAAGATAAACCATAAGGGGTGAAAAAAAGAGAAAAGAAATATGTCTGTTTACAACTATAATTGGAAAAGCTAATTCTTACTCTGTTCTTTCCTTTTTCATTACTAGAAATTCTGGAAATTATTTCCTTGGCCTCCTGCATACTATTGGCATATCTACTAATATTAGACATTGCATGCTACCTCCATGTTCACTTAGAAAACTATTTATTCTGTGTATATATTATTTTCATTGTGCTCTACTGACAATAGTTGTCTGCTGATGTCTATACCAACTGAGAGCTAATTACATCTTTTTCCTTAAATATATCATTGAAAACAAATAGCCCAGGGAGTTGGACAATTTCTTGATGGTAGAAAAAAGAGTTGTGAAGTTAGAAGCTTCTCTTTCCCAAGCCATATCTCCAATTGACAGTGAATGTGTTCTTTACTTACAAGTTGTGTGAAGTTTGTTTTCTTTGTCCATGGCATTAGAAGTATTTCTGTCATGTATTTTCTGTTCTAGTGAATCATTTTTTCCAAAAAAAAAAAAACAGATGAAATTTAATGAGTACAAAAAAAAAACAAAAGTTGGTCTGAGCTGAGCTGTGGTGTTATTTCTCAGCCAAATGCTTGTCTCTTCTCCCCAGCTGCAAAATCTCTCTGTACAGGGGTCTCTTTAGTGCCAAGGGGGATAAATAGAAAGGGATGGAAATATATTTGCTATTGTATGGATGACTCTATGCTTTCTGAGAGCAAGTTTCATTTTTCTTAGAATTCTCAGAGGAACACTTTGACTAACCACCAAAATGCCTAAAATTTACTTTTCAGATAGTTGGTTAATATTTCTTGAACATAAACTTTTGGCTGGAGTAAGTGGAAAATTTAAGTTTGTTAAACTTTTACATACTTAACTATGGCCTACAGGGTATTTTAAATTCAATCTTTTGGCTTCAGATCTACTTTCTTGCCCACACCCCACAGCATGAAATATATGGGGAGTAATTGGATGAAATGCCTTTTCCAAGTTATTGGTATCATATGCCTGCCAGATAATAAAAAATAATATACAACACTCATGTTGTATATTATTCATGTTGATTAAACATATGAAATGTAGGTTGAATTTCTAGGAAAATTAATGTACTAAGAACTAAGATACCATTATATAGAGAATGTATACAAGTGTGTGAAAATTTGTCTTGGAAAATGCAATGTATTTAAGAATTTTTAAATCATCTAAGAGACTTTATTAAGGAATGGTACATATTTTACAAATGTATGAAGGACTAAATGCCCTGATTTGGAAAGTTTTTAGTGACATATATTTGAGAAAAATCAAGTCAAATTGTAGCAATATATATTATTTTTATAGAAAAAAGCAGCAGTCAGATGAAAAGCACACATTATATATAGATATATACATCTGTGATATTTATTTTACAAAAGTAGTACATGTATGTTTGTGTTAATACAGTGAAGGACAGAAAGATAGAGAAAAGAATGAAACGTATATCTGTCATGCTTTATATATTTCTGCATTATATTTTTTAATCCAATAAAGTATTAATTTTTCTCAGGCTCTAGATTGACTTCTTCCACTCAAGACTGGGATTGTCCAACTTCTGGCTTTTGATGATTAACTGAAGATAAGATTGATTCGGGTTTCATTAATGCAGACACAAGCTGTATAGGCATTTAAGAAATGTGGGTAGAAACCTGTAGGATAGGAATTTGTGCTGAAGATTTGGAGGTCATTTACCTGTTTGGAAGTCAGACAGATTTCCAAATAGAGGAAATTAAATGAGAAAAGCAAAAGAATCTAAGGAGATCTCTTGAGGATCATTTAGATTTAAAAGAATTGAAAAGAAAATCAAATATTAGAGAAAAAAAAGCAGGTCCAGAAAACCAAGGGAGTAATCTTATTAGTTTAACATTATTTCTCAGGAATTATTCCTTAGATTTTCTTTTTATTTTTTTTTCCAGTCCTTGGCTTGAAGTCAGGACCTGATAACTGTCCTTGGATTTTCTCCCAAGGCTAGAGCTATATCACTTGAGTCACAGCACCATCCCTCGCTTTTTTCTATGTATGTGGTACCAAGCAATTGAACCCGGGTATTCTTGGATACTGGGCAAGCACTCTACTACAAGGCCAAACTCCCATCCCGCTCAGATTTTCTATGCCTAATAAGATGTTTGGATGCTGTACTCGTGAAGAATTTAGACTTTTTTTTTTGTTTGTATCATTATCTAATATGCATCTTCATAAGCCTTAACTTTTAGTACAAATTTCTATTTATTGATATATATTATAAAAATTTTACGAGATAGTATTCTAAATTACCCATAACCTAGTTTCCTATTATATAGATATAGTTTTTATGACTGATAGATCGCTGGGCATGGTAGAACATATTTCTTATCCCAGGTTACAGAAGAAGAGGTGGAATAAGGGGATTGTTAATTTGAGGACAGCTTAGGCACAGCTAAGGAGACCCTACCTTGGAATTAAAATGTAGAGTTGAGGGCCAGGAGTTTGGCCTAGTGGTAGAATGCTTTCTAGCATGCACGAAGACTTGGGTTTGATTCCTCGGTACCACATACATAGAGAAAAGCTGGATGTGGTGCTGTGGTTCAAGCGGTAGAGTTCCAGCCTTGAGAAAAAAGTCCAAGGTCAGTGCTCAGGCCTTGAGTTTAAGCCCCACAACTTGCAAAAAAAAAAAAAAAAGAAGCATAGAGTTGAGCATAGTGGCACAAAGTTGAATGTTATGACTCAAACTGTAATCCCAGAAACTTCAGGACAGAAATCAAGAGGATTACAGCAGGTCAAGGCCAGCTTGAGAATAAAAGCAAGTCCTTATCTAGGTATTGTGATGTGTGAATGTCATTCCAGCTATCTGGCAGATGTAAACAGGACTATCACTGCCTAGGCTAGCTTTGGCAAAAGAGAGCTCTTACATGAAAAACAACCAAAGCAAAAAAAAAGACTAAGGTATGGCTAATTGATAGAGAGTACCTGTCTATCAAATGAACTCATAAATTCAAACACACGTATGACCAAACTATAAAGGAAAGTAGAGTTTCAGAAACAAAAAGACTGAGCACCTGACTTAGCTGTGCTCATTTTGTTTATCATACATGGTTACACATTAAATTCTTTTTTTTTTTCATTTTTTTTAATTGTAATTAGTAAAAGGGTTACATGATATTTGCCAGATAGAAGGTGCATTAATTCACATACATTGATACCCTTTCACATGTCTTGGTACCCGTTTCCCTCCCCCCCCACACCCCCACCCGTCTTGGTTTTCCCCCCTTCCCTATCAAATTTCAAATATCCAAATACAAATAAATTCAATTTATCAGATAACAAAGTGAGATACTATACCAATATGAGATAACCAAGGGACAGCAAAGGAGATGAGAGACAACATAGTACATTAAGGACAACAATCCTTCATTATATGGCTTTTGTTTCACTATCCTGGAGGTCCTTTCAATTAGCTTCACATTATATGTCCTTATGTATCAAGATTTTGCTCTATTGCAAATCTCTGCTAGTAGAGCCCAAGGTTTCTACTGATTGTGACGAATGAGGGAAACCATTGAGCCTATGTTCCTTTGAGTCTGGCTTACTTCACTTAATATGATTTTTTCTAAGTCTTTCCATTTCCTAACAAATGGGGCGATGTCATTCTTTCTGACAGCAGCATAGAATTCCATTGTGTACAAATACCACAACTTGTTGATCCACTCATCAACTGAGGGACATCTAGGTTGGTTCCATATCTTTGCTATGGTGAATAGTGCTGCAATGAACATTGTTGTGCTAGTGGGTTTAGTATGTCCTTGTTTCTGGGTGGTTGGGTAAATGCCAAGTAGTGGAATTGCTGGGTCATAGGGGAGTTCTATGTTTAGCCTTTTGAGGCACTGCCATACTGCTTTCCGTAGTGGTTGAACGAGTTTGCACTCCCACCAACAGTGTAGTAGTGATCCCTCCTGGCCACATCCCCTCCAGCATCTGTTGTCATTCGTTTTCCTGATCCTGGCCATTCTAGCTGGAGTGAGGTAGAATCTTAGAGTTGTTTTGATTTGCATTTCTTTTATGACCAGAGATGTTGAGCATTTCTTCATGTGTCTATAGGCCATTTTGGTTTCTTCTTCAGAGAAGACTCTCTTTAAGTCTTTGGCCCATTTTTTAATGGGATGGTTGTTACTTTGGAGGTTAGTTTTGGAGTGATTCAATTTTTTGAGTTGTTGATATATTTTAGATATGAGGCCTTTGTCCGTTGTTTGGTTGGTGAAGATCTTCTCCCACTCTGTAGGCTTCCTGATTAGTTTACTAGCTATGTCCTTTGCCATACAAAAGCTCTGCAGTTTAATGCAGTCCCACTTATCCAGCCTTTCTCTGATTTGATGTGATTCTTGGTCCTTATTAAGAAAGTTTCAACCTGTGCCAAGGAGGCCTAGTGTATCTCCTATTCCTTCCTGTAGAGTTTTCAGTGTGTCAGCTTTTACCTCCAGGTCTTTGATCCATTTGGAGTTAATTCTAGTGCAAGATGACAAAGAAGGATCCAGTTTTAGTTTTCTGCAGGTGCTTAACCAGTTCTGCCAGCACAACTTGTTGAAGAGGCTGTCTTTCTTCCATTCTATTTTTTTGGCTCCCTTGTCAAAGATTAGGTGGCCATAGGTCTGTGGTTTAATATCTGGGTCCTCAGTTCTATTCCATTGGTCTTCAGGCCTGTTCCTGTGCCAGTACCAAGGTGTTTTGAGAATTATAGCTCTGTAATAGAGTCTAAAGTTTGGAATTGAAATTCCTCCAGTACACATTAAATTCTATGTTGAGATTTTTTTCACCACATTCCTTTTAGAAGTCACATCTTTAGTTTCTTCTTATATGTGAGAATTTCTTAGGTTTTTCCATGTTTCTAATGACATTCACCCGTTTGAGTTTATTGATCAAGTTTTCTTTAAAATATCCCTCTAGTGGAATTTGTGTGATTGTTTTCTTGTGCTTTTTTGAGTTATTGGACCAACAACCACTCTGCAGGCATTCCTGTTCTCCTTCCATTTTTCAGGATTGTACTCTGTGGAAGGAAGTTACAAAGTTACAACCTTACTTATGTAAAAGTAAGAAGTTACTCTATCAGTTAAAGAGTAGAATACAGATTAAAGACATTTGACTTATTCTACCTGAGAATTTTGGCATCTGAGTAATTCTGGCTTTGATGAATGACCTAGGAATCATCTGCTTTGATTTATTTTGGAACAAACTGTAGAGGATAGATAAGATTTCTTATACATGTGAAACTTTTGAGACTTGTGATTGTATGTGTGTATGTATATTGTGTGTGTCTGTATGTGAAGATGATTGGTTCTAAGCTAAACTTAATTACAGAAATATGACATCCCCGGGGGAAAACCAAGACGGGTGGGGGGTGTAGGGGGGGAGGGAAATGGGTACCAAGACATGTGAAAGGGTATCAATGTATGTGAATTAATGCACCTTCTATCTGGCAAATATCATGTAACCCTTTTACTAATTACAATAAAAAAAGAAATATGACATCCCATTTTTTTCTTATGTGTATGTGAAATGTTCTTAATTCTTTAGAAACTATACAATATATTTGATAAACTTACATTGTCTCTTAGGATTGCCTCTATAAAGCAAATTTGTAGCTCTATAAAATGTGTAAGCAGTGAATGGTTAGAAATCATTCTAAGAGCATAAAACCTGTCTACACTATTAATTAGATCAATATAGATCAATGTGAATATATATCTTCTCTCTATTTTAATATACTATATGTGTCAATATTACTTCAATATACCATGATCGTTTTTGTTTTTACGTGTCTGTGTATACCTCTTTTGGCTACCTGTGTTAAAATATTTTAAAATCTATTTTGAAACACGTTATATTTTATTTTAGTTCTTTCCATATGACCCTTAAGGAAATATATTTAAGCTCAATTTACTCATCATCATTTGAGTTGCTTCATGATCATGTTTAACTTACATTTATCATTTATTTAAAGTTCCCTCTCAATGATTTGGAGTGTTCTCACTAAAAGACGGATGTTTAAAGAATGATAATACTATTAGTCTAACTTCTTGAAAGTGAAATGGGTTTTCACAAAGTTATTGTCTTGGGTTCTATTTTAAATGGTTTAAAATTATAAGAGATATTGATTTTTTGTCTTACTTGCATGGGAAATATTAAGGAAAACATTTAACAACAACAAAAAAGGTGAAAGGGGCCACGTTTGTGGCCTAGTGGTACAATTCTTGCCTAGCATGCATGAAATCCTGGGTTCCATTCCTTGGCACCATGTATACAGACAAAGCCAGAAGTGGTGCTGTGGCTCAAGTGGTAGAACTCTAGTCTTGAAAAAGCTAAAGGACAGTACCTAGGCCCTGAGTTCATGCCCTAGGACTGGCAAAAGAAAAAAAAATCCTCCTTTGTTCCCATTGCGCATGTTTAGAGTGCTATTTAATTAATCATGTCTAAGTGTGATTACTTATCTTTTACAATCCATTCAATTTACTTGTAGATTTATAGGCACACTCCAGTTATTGCAAATGAGGGAAAACTATGAAGTCTATGTTTCTTTGGGTTTGGCTTACTTCACTTAATATTCTTTCCATTTCCTCAGAAATGAGACAATGTCCTTCTTTCTGATGAAAACACAGAAATCCACTGTGTATATATATATACACACCATTTTCTTGATACACTTATCCATTGAGCAGCATCTGGGTTGATTCCATATCTTAGCTATAGTAAACAATGCTGAAATGAGCATAGTAGAGCTGGTGAGTTTATTGTGGCCTAGTTTGTGGTCATTTGGGTAAGTGCCCAAGAATGGAATTGCTGGGTCACAGACAGTGTCTATGTTTAGCCTTTTGAGGAAACTCCACACTGCTTCCAGAGTGGTTGAACAAGTTTACATTCCTACCCACAATGTAGTAGCATTCCCTTTTGATCACATTCCTCACAGTACCTATTATTATTTTTCTTGATAATTGCCATTCTAACTGGGGTGAGGTGGCATAACAGTGTCTTTTACAATTCTTTATTATTCTAAGTGTGGTAACTGTCAACATTGTCTTCACATTTTATCATATTTACATAACTACTGGACAATGTGACCTAATCATTGGGAAATAATCAAGTAGCACAAAGCACTCATTCTCCTTACAACTGGTTGCATTGGTCTCATTTTCCTTCCTAGTTTTTAAACAACATGAAAACAGATTTGTTTGTTTACCACGCAACATTTTGTCCAGTATCTCACTGAAGTTCAGCATTACTTAAATAGAATTTTTGAAAAGTTAGTTTACTCTCTTTTAGACATGACAAAGAGAAAGAGAGTGGGGGGGTGAGGGAGGAGTCCCAGCCTATTAACTCAGGGCTTTGATGCTGCCCCTGAGTTTTTTTGCTCTAACACTTGATCCTCACCTCAACTTCCAACATTTTTTTTTCAGTTCTGGGGTTTGAACTTAGGGCCTGAGCACTGTCCTTGGGCTTTCTCAAGGCTGGAGCTCTACCACTTAAACCACACTTCCAGCTTTTTCTTTTTTTTCATATATTTTTATTGTAATTAACAGAAAGGTTACATTATATTCACCAGATAGAAGGTGCCTTACTTCACAAACATTGATACCCTTCCTCATGTCTTGGTCCCCATTTCCCCTCCCCCACCCCTCATCTTGTTTTACACCCTTCCCTGTCTGATTTCAATTAACCAAATACGCATATATACAATATATCAGATAACAAGGTGAAATACTGCAACAATATGAGATAGCCAAAGGACAGCAAAAGAGATGAGAGATAACATAGTACATTAAGGACAACAATCATTCATTATATGGCTTTTGTTTCTATACCCTAGAGGTCCTTTCATTTAGCGTCATACTATATGGCCTTGTGTATCTAAGTTTTGTTCTATTGTAAATCTCTTCTAGGAGAGCCCAAGGTTTCTACTGATTATAACAAATGAGGGAGACTATTGGGCCTATGTTCTTTGAGTCTGGCTTACTTCACTTAATATGATTTTTTCTAAGTCTTTCCATTTCCTTACAAATGGGGCGATGTCGTTCTTTCTGACAGCAGCAAAGAATTCCGTTGTGTATAAATACCGAGTCTTGTTGATCCACTCATCAACTGAGGGACATCTGGGTTGGTTCTATATCTTTGCTATGGTAAATAGTGCTGCAATGAACATGGTTGTGCTAGTGGCTTTAGTATGTCCTTATTTCTGGATGATTGGGTAAATGCCAAGTAGTATTTCCAGCTTTTTCTATGTATGTGGTACCAAGGAATTGAACTTGGGTCTTCATTTATGCTAGGCGAGCACTCTATCCCTAGGCCAAACTCCCAGCCCTTTTCTTTTTATATTTATTGTTATGATTATTATTTTTTTAGTCTGTTGGCCCTGGGCCTTAAACTCAGGGCCGGGCCACTGTCTCTGAGCTCTTTTGTTCTACCATTTTGAGGCACTGAGCCATTTCTGCTTGTGAGTGGTTAATCAGAGATGAGTTTCACAGGGACTACTTTTTTGCCCTGGCTGGCTTTAAATTGCATTCCTTTGATCTCAGCCTCCTGAGTAGCTAGGATTACATGTGTGACTCATCAGTGCCCAGTTTACTTCCAACTTTTGGGGGCCTAATTGGATTTAAGAATTTTTCAGATATTCTTACCTAGGGATGGCTTCCAACTGCATTTAACCATGATCCTCAAATCAGCTTTCTGAGCATGCACCATCTGTTCAGGGTGATATCTCTTTTCAATCACCTTTTGCTTATTTTTTTCAGTCACCTATTGCTATGGGTCATCTTTTCTTCTTTCTCACTGTAGTAATATTGCATGTACATTTAAGGCATCTTTACAACAAAGCAACAATTTTATCAAATTCACAGGCTTTATTCGACCTCATTGTCAGGTCTAGGAACTTTAGGAGCAATCCTGGAATTCTGCTTACCACAAGCAGAAAAATATTCTTACTTGACTAGTTTTCTAGAACTTTCTTACGTGTTTGGCCTCATAAGAAATGGATAGCCAATTCCTTCACTATAGTTTTCCTTAAGTGGTATACATTCTTCTATGTTTGGGCTTATTTTATCTTTGGTTAACTTGTCTATTTACTTACTTTCTCTTCATTTACTTACTATTAAGGCATTCATAACCTGCAGGGTCTTTTCTATCTGCTAGGTTTTATGAATCCTCTCCTTACAAAGCCTCCTGCTTTTTTATTTGCTTGTTTACAGCTCTTTACATAAAGTTTTATCCAGTGTCTCAATTACAGACTATACATACATAAAAACTGTCTTTCAAAGACAAAGACTTTTTTTTAAACTACCCTCTAGGTAGGGTGAGTCTCACAATAATTTCAATGTCTGTGCATATTTTATGCTATTTTATGATTTATATATGAGTTAAGCACAAGATTCCTATTTCAAATAGGAAAATGGAAGCATCAAAAAACAATATAAACATTGCCATTCCTTTTTAATATTGAGTTATACTTTTGTATATAAACTCTCATTTCTGGAAAATATAAATGAAATATATTTTCTCAATAAGTTATATACTGTCAGGCAATATCAAGATCTGAAATATGGAACTATTGAGTGTATAAATTAATTGTGCCCAGGTACCAGTGGCTCATGACTCTAATCAGAGCTACTCAGGAGCTGAGGATCATGATTCCAAGCCAGCCAGTGCAGAAACATTCATAAGACTCATCTCCAATTAACCATCAGAAAACTGGAAGTGGAACTATGGCTCAAAGTGGTAGAGCCCTACCTTTGAGCAAAAGAAACTCAGGGACAGTGTCTAGGCCTTGAGTCCAAGCCTCACAAATGACAAGAAAAAAGAAAGAAAGAAAGAAAGAAAGAAAGAAAGAAAGAAAGAAAGAAAGAAAGAAAGAAAGACAAAAGTGTGTTCTACTGGAAAGACCAATTCTCATTTCTTTTAAATATACATGATATTGGTTTACCGCAAATGACAGATACTACAGAATAGGTGACTTAGGCAACATAAATTTTCTTAGTCACAATTCTTGGGATGTCCAAGATTAGGATAGCAGGATTAATTATTCTGAGTCTTCTCCAAGCATTACTGATGGCCATTTGCTCCTGTATATATATATTTTTTTCATAATTAATAGAAGGGTTACATGATATTTGCCAGATAGAAGGTGCATTAATTCATATACATTGATACCCTTTCACATGTTTTGGTCCCCATTTCCCTCCTCCCACCCCCACCCCTCATCTTGTTTTCCCCCCTTCCCTACACAATTTCAAATAACCAAATACAGATATATCCAATATATCAGGTAACAAAGTGAGATATTGTAACAATATGAGATAACCAAGGGACAGCAAAAAAGCAAAAGCTTGATACATAAGGCCATATAGTATAAAGCTAATTGAAAGGACCTCCAGGATACTGAAACAAAAGCCATATAATGAATGATTGTTGTCTTTAATGTACTATGTTATCTCTTATCTCTTTTGCTGTCCCTTGGTTATATCATATTGTTACAGTAACTCACTTTGTTATCTGATATATTGGATATATTTGTATTTGGTTATTTGAAATTGGATAGGGAAGGGGGGAAAACCAAGATGGGGGGGTGGGGGGGAGGGAAATGGGGACCAAGACATGTAAAAGGGTATCAATGTATGTGAATTAATGCACCTTCTATCTGGCAAATATCCTGTAACCCTTTTATTGATTACAATAAAAAAAAGAAGAAAAAAAGAAAATTATAAAATCATGATACTAAATGAAAGGACCTCTGGGATATTGAAACAAAAGCCATATAGTGAATGATTGTTGTCCTTAAGGTACTATGTTATCTCTCATCTCTTTTGCTGTTCCTGTATATATTTTTTGTTGATTGTGGGGCTTGAACGGCCTTGGTGCTGTCCCTGAGCTTTTCAACTCAAGGCTACCATCCTACCCCCTTAGCCACAACACCACTTCCTTGCACCTACATTTTTATATGGAATTTTCTCTGTATGGCTTTTGTCTTACCTATGCTTATTGGTAAGAATGGTAGTTTAGGTCCCCCTTCATGACCACTCCTGGTTTAATTTTCTGTTTATTAAGGCCTTATTTTGATATACAGTCACACTCTGATGTACTGTAGTATAGAACTTCAATATTTGAGTTTTAGAGAGAGTACCCTTCAGCTTAGAGTGTTCATAATGTGAATTAACTTCTCTTGTATCTAATGTGTCTATGGACAAGAGAAAGAAAGACAGTGTAGAATAATTACTGAGCTGTAAAAGGCTGCCTTTCTGCAGCTACTTCCAAGATACCTGTAGCAGTTGGTTTATTATTGGGGTATTATTTGTTATGGAGAAATGTGTTGAACATTTTCTTGAATGGAAAGAAAGCAAGGAAACAAAATTATTTTGTTTTCATAAGAACTTTGAAACTCCAGCTATGCACTGTTTTATATGAAGTCATATCCTGTTGCTCCTCTTGGGGCAGCAACACGGGAACGGGGAGGGACACACAGGGCCAGCCTGTAGTCCCCTGGGAGCCGAGCGAGATGGTAAGTGTCGAAGACCCAGCCCTCCCCCAATCACCGGGGAAGAAAAAGCCATGCTGAGTCAGAAGCAGTGTTAACCATGGAAGCGCATCAGATCTCTCTGCTGATCTCTGCTGATCTCTGATGCTCTCTGATGCTCTCCTCCTTTATTGCGTCAGACAATTAGTTATATACTGTTAGGGTAGGAGAAGGTGGGCACTGGGAAGCTAGCCAACAGGAAGAGGGCCTCTGTGCTACCACTAAGGGTCTGGGTGGGGCTTTCAGGTAGTGGGCAGGACAGGTGCAGGAAAGCACGCGAGACTTGAGCTGCTGCGAGACCCGCGAAACTGCGGGGGGTTCAATCGAGTCACGTACACAGAGATGCCTTAAGAGAGGTATGCAAAAGACCGAATGCCTAGACAAAGCCCTTTAATTGCAGCTGAGCCAGAATCAGGCCTCAGAGATGGAGGCTAGGCCCCAACAATATCCAATGTCAATCTTTTGGATTCATACCTGTGTTCATTTCAGTAAAGAAAGTTTATCTGAGTAATTCCACTAATATACAGCATTGAAGTGACATTAAATTCCAGTGAGTTGGGTCTTTCAGTTCATGTGAACACATAAAAATCAAATACTTCTATCATTTCTAGTATAACTATTGCCACTATGTATCAGTAGAAAGTTTTTATAATTACAGTTTATATAATGTGATCTGTTTTCTCTGATTAAAAAAAAAGACCTATCTCATTTGGGACATGAGTAGAAACAATGTAAACTCTCTGCTTAAAGCCCTAGAAACAATTTTCTGAGCACTTGATAGACAAACTTTTGGAGTATTTCAGAATCACTTCATAGTTTCCTATCAAACAGATTATAATTATAAAAAACTATAAAAGTAAAACTCATCTACCTGAAACAATAGATACTAAAATCTTCAAATTAAAGGACACTGGCATTTTTCACCGTCATTTTCCAATGAGAAGGCATTTAGTCAGGAGTGAAAAGACTCACCATTGTAGGCTTCGCCGTCTATTTTGCTCTTCTACATGTTGAAAGGCATTGACTTTGTCTCCACACAGTGTTTTCAATCAATGTCTTCTTGCTACTCATGGTCAAATTTACCATTTACTTACCTTTCCTGGGAAGGTAAAATATATTACTATTGGTCTTCTTTTCTTCTTTCTCGTTATAGCAATATTACATGTTAGTTTCAGGGATTCTTACAACACAATTGTTTTGTTATTATCCAATTTGTGCTTTAAATCAACCAACCTTTCTTCCATCCTTTCTTTCTTTCTTTCTTTCTTTCTTTCTTTCTTTCTTTCTTTCTTTCTTTCTTTTTTCTTCCTTCCTTCCTTCCTTCCTTCCTTTCTTCCTTTTTTCCCTTTCTTTCTTCTCTCCTTTTTTCTCTTTCCCCTTCCTTCTACCCTTCCTCCTCTCCTCTCCTCTGCTCTCTTCTCCCCTCTTCTCCCCTCCCCTCCCCTCTTTCCTTTTCTTTCCCCCAACATAATTTTTAGGGGTGGGGAAGTTTTGCTCAACAGGTGACCTTAAACTTGTTCTATAGTCTTAGATAGAACTAATAATCCTCTTACCTTAGTTTGTGGAGTGCTGGAATTTCAGATATGTATCATCTCATACAACACACACACACACACACACACACACACACACACACACACACACATACACACACACTTCTTTCTCTTCCTCACTGGGAATGATTTAACATTTTATAATTCAGAATGTGGTTTTTGCATTCAAAGCTCATAACTAAGTTATCTTGGGAATGTAGGGAAGGTTAAATTGGGTCATTTCTTGCTTTTGTATATAAGAGCACCATGCTATCAATATTCCTTTCAAAGGCACTTTTTCCAGAGCATAGAGAATGGTACATCTTAGATTGATGTTTCTTTCTTGCAATGATAGCAAGCTTCCACTTTGGTGTGGTGGAATGGGGTTGAGTCCATATAAAAGAACTCCATCTTTTTTTCTTAGAGATCTTTTTCCTTAGAGATGTATTGTCTGGGTCTTGTTATTGGTACACACCAGGGTTGTTTTAGTGTGCAGTTAGACTCGTAAGAAGAGGTTATGATAGAATTTTAAATGTTAGAAAGCTTCTCACATTCAAATCTCACATCTCCTGTATCATAAAGATATTATTTATTTAAGTGATTATAAAATTATCTCAAGAGACTAAATGTAAATACTAAGTCCTTATTTACCATAAGGAATAAGCTTAATTTTTTTCTCCACTGACAAATTCTACCCCAGAACAGATTTCAGTCAGGCAGTTAAGCAAAACTAGTGGGTGAACTGCACAGGCCATGTGGGTGCAGAGCCCAGAGCCGGAAAGCAAACAGCTGCTGTAGCCTGATTTGAGTTAAAATAGTGTGAGTGTTTAGTCTGGCGCAGGGCTTCAGGGGAGATTGGCAGCTGGGTCAAACAAAGTCTTCCATTGGCTGCCTTCCCAGGCTGCTCTGCTAGTATTTAGTAGGTACTAGTGCTGTAGAAGGCCTCTTTTCTCAGGCATAAACCTAACATCTGACCGCACCCTCATTGCTATTTAAAAATAATATGAAGAAAGGAAAGGAGGAAAGAGGGAAAATTGAGAAAAGAAGACTGCTATTTTTTTTTTTGCTTCTTTCATTGTAAGATAAATTTTCCAGAAGCCAAGCTCTCCCCCCGATTGTGTACCAGCCATGTATTTTATCTTGAGAGCTGACGCACTGGGCTCTCTTCGTGGAGTAGAAAGCAGGCTGCTACAGTGCTGGGATCATAAAAGAGCCTTTATGGTTTGTGAAAGAATATCTCAGTGCTTAGACAGTAAACTTTTTGATCTGCAGAACAAGCCAGAAGACCTCTAGGTAAGGCTATGTATCAAATCTGCTCTTGGGGAGAAAAGTTGGACAGTGGGGACGGGCTAATCATAATCAGTGTGAGTTTGAAGGGTATATGTTCACTTCTGTAGAACTTTAAAATATCCTGATTATTGTTTGGTTAAGTTTCCTTGTTGCTGTTGTTAAATCTTTAAAGAATCCTGAATTTTCTTCAATTTTGTTTTCTACCTTTGCACATATTCCCAAGAAAATAGTTTTATTTTAGAGCAAAATCATTGTAAATTATTAGAGAAAATAGTATTTAGAAGGGAAATTAACAAGTTTTAAGTAGTAATTGTACTATCCTTTGTGGACAGTGGGATACTGAATTAGACTAACAAGAGTTTAATTACAAAAAAAAGTTTAATGTTGCTTCCGAATGAATATTAAATAAGTTGCCTTTGTTTCTTACTTTTTAATTTTAATCGCTGATTTAGCCTGTTGGGTCACATTTTTTGTTAGTGCTAGAAGCTGCCATGAATCAGTAATGAAGTCCCCTGTGCACAGGCTTTTGGCACTTGGCCAAAATCAACTTCCCAGCGGCAAGCTTTCTCTAAAGAACCTGGAGCAATTTTTCTTTTTTAAATTAAAAGTCGTGTCTGAAAGCTGCCACAACCAGTTGTGTAGGCATGTCAAAATGACTTTATACAGTAAATATGAAACAAGCATTAAATATTTTTTCTCACATAATTGTTTTAATCATTATGAATGTCTGGCTTGTTACCATAGAACAAGAACAATCGGAGGGAAGATTTACCTATTTTTTGTTTTGTTTTTCTCAACAGACCAGAGTAGGGGTGATCACCTCATCCAGAAGTGTACAGTGTGAAAAGGTTTCTCAAAGCACTTTGGGATAAATAACAGATGAATTCTTAAAACTGTTAATCTCTGTAAGTAATACTCAGTGAACAGTAAGTAATGAAGTTTTCTGGAAGTTTCATTGTGCATATAATTAAGCTTAACGTTTTCTTAAATGGAGTTTTTGTGTTTATGAGAAGGCCATGGCGTTTGGACTTAAAATATTACCATTTGTCAAATAACTGAAGATTTAACTTGATATCATGTCTAGCAATAATTTCATGTTTAGTATGTTAACATGGATGCATAACAAAATCATTGTATATAATTTCTGCTTTGCAAAAATTATTGTTTTAATGCAAAAAATTCTGAAGCTCAAAAGCACAGCTAATTTTCAAAGCAAATTTTTGATATCCCTGTGTCTGAATTTTCTTAAGTAAGCTGATGTGTAATTTTATACGCCGACATTTTAAGAGTGAAATTCACAAGTTGTAAGACAATACTCTAGTAGTCAGATATTTACAATTTCAGGACTTATGTAGTTATTAAGTGCAATAAAAAGATGGCTACAGTATTAAAGTTGAAAAATAGAAGTTTAGTTGGCATATTCACTTTGAAGAAATTCTATAATCACTCTCCTAAATAGATTTTTTGTATGATAAATTAGACTACAGTAATCTAGACTGTGACTAAATAATTTGACTTAAGATAGGGTATTTCTCTATAAAATATTAATAAGAACCTAATACATTAACCTTTAAAAGGAGCCTCATTTTGAGCTACCTTAATAGGGAAGTATGTATCTTTGCTTCTTTTATACAGCATATAATGTCTCTCATTTGGACCATGATAAAGTTTAAATTAACTTTAGGGATGAGAAAATACATAAAGATTACCTTATGATTGATTTAAATAGTTGCTTTAATTTGCTTGTATGTATATGTCTTTGTATTGCACTGAGCTAAATTATGACACTGTGCATATGGCTATAAGTTGAATTCTGTCATGAAGTGCTTGAAATTATCATATTAGTCAATAGTAGTTAATCAATATTGAATTGTTACACATGATTCTATTATCATTATCTAGAAATATCTATATTATCTAGAAATTGACCTGGATAAGTTCTCTTTGTATGAGATATCACAGCTAAATTCTTATTAATGTAATGTGTATTATTTAACAACATTAACATAGATGGGTTTTTCAAAATTTAAATTAAAATGTTATATTTTACATTTATTATAACTGAACAAGTACAGGAAAATAGGATTGTCTTGCTCAGCATGATTCTCACTGAAAATATTATTTTTGAATTCTAGTTTTCTTTTAAATCTCACTCTCATACCACTTTAAATTATTTTGACTCAATTAGTTTGAAATGGGGAAATGTTTTTCTAAAGTTTCTAATGTTAAAATGAAAAATGTTTCAAAAATTATAAGGGATATTTGTATTGTTTTTTGTTTTATTTAGAGGTCATAATTACTATTATGCAATTTAAAACTTTTATACCACATAATAGTTATTGACTTATATGCATGCTATAGTTATGAGTTTAGAAGACAATTGCATACATGATTGCTAACAAATACTTTTGAGTTATGAATAGGTTAGCACTGAGAATCATATAAATTTATGTTATTTACTAGCGTAGTTAGGAAACTTTCATTTGCTATGGCTTTGGGTTGTAACTGATTTTTTTTTAAATAATGTGGGCTATTTGGCAGAATCCTTAGCTAATTTTCCTTGAGACACAAATGTATATCATGGATAATATTTTCTTTGTTAAATAAATATTTTGGAAAATCCACATTTAGAGATACATTTACTTTAAGAGAGAAATGTTTCCATGTTTTTATTGAATTTATTCGATTTCTAAAGAATAATTTGAGTAACACGTCTCTCAGTATTTCTAGAAATAGTAATGCTAACTTATTTTAAATCATGGGCATGTCTTCACTCTTTAGAAAAAGTGAAATCTACTTGTACTTATAAATTTACACTATGGACATTTACTATGTGAGAAGATTTTAAAGAATTTTGTTTAGTTATGCAACAGGCACATAAAATACTCTCCTCTCATTAAGCATGATACTAAATAACCAAATACCAACTTTTATTTTGTACTGAAAAGCAAGCTAGAATACTGTAATATTGTGTCTACACTTTACAATTGTGTGAGAATTGTTTACAATAGGGCATTGTAGGTGATCATTTCATCATTTCAATGACGTGCTTTGGTCTACACGCCCTACATTCCAGCAATGAGATAAGTGCACTGCTACAGTAGATTGGGCACCATTACTGAATTTTGGCACAACTTCACTGACCTTGACAATAAAAGATTAGTATAAGTAAGATGATCTTGGATTCACAGTAATGAAAGTAGATAAGAAAAGCATGTGGGACTGGGGATATAACTCAGTGGTAGAGCACTTGCCTACCATGTATAAGGCCCGAGCTAGGTTCCATTCTAGCATGGCGAAGGAATTTTGGTTTGGAGAAACTATATACTAAACCAAACATAATACTTTTATGTAACATATGTAACCTATTAGTAACAATATATTGTCAGTTCATTAATAAACTGAATCTTGAAACATTAAAAGTGAGGTTATAATTCATATTGAAAGTATCGGACTTTTTCATAAGATTAATTATAACTTTTTATATTTCTAAGGAGTCAATATGTAGGCTTATCTTAATTACATTATTTTTAAGAGTTAGGCTCTGATTTAAATGCAACTCATATTAAATCTAAAAGTAAAAAGTCATATTTTCATGTTTTAGTTCTTTTTTATATAGAAGGAATGATTTGTACTTGTTGAAAGTTAAATTTTTAAGTTATATTAAAATAGCTATTACTTTTTATATCTTTTAATGGTAAAATTCATTTTTAGTGAACCTAACTTCTGATCTTTGTCTATCTGTGTCTTCTTTCAAACTCAAAATGAATAGCCAGTAAAGGGTTCTCTTTTCAATGTGCAGTCTTTTCCTAAAAATATTTTTCATAATATTTTTTCTTGCTTATATTCAAGTGTCTGTCAATCTGTGTTTCTATATGCATCCTGAGATACCTACACTGAACAGATTAAATTAGAAAGTCTAATGGCTGGCCCTTAATTTATTCTATTCAATTTAAAATTGATTTACCTATATTTTAATATATCTTAAAATTCTGTTTCTTATTCGGAATTGTGAAAATAGAAATCAATGTAAAGGATCACAACAAATAATCTAATGGGATCATTGAAAGTAAAGAATTACTCAGCATACTGATTGTTAGCCTGTGGTGGGATGGTTATAAATATCTAATTGTTATGGGTTTTAAAAAATTGCTCATTTAGTGAGTGCAGTGACTTATGCCTGTAATCCTATCAACTCGGGAGGCTGAGATCTGAGGATCAAGGTTCAAAGACAGTTAGGGAACAAAAGGGCCTGAGACTCTTATCTCCAATTAACCCTCTAGAAAATGGGAAGTAGGGCTTGGCTCAAGGGTAGGGCGGTAGCCTTGAGCTGAAGAGCTCAGGGACAACACCTAGGCCCAGGGGTAGGGTGGCAGCTTTTAGCTGAAGAGCTCAGGTACAGTGCCCAGGCCAGGTACAGTGCCCAGGCCGAGTTCAAGCCCCATGACCCCCCCCCAACACACAAATGCTCACTTATAGATTCTCTGTAGTGCCATTCTTTGCTTAAAAATGGATACTTGATAAATTTATCGTTGTCTCCATTTTGCTATTTCTGGAATTTACATAGTGAATCTCTTTTCAATCATCTGGCCTGGCCTTCCATTTATCTCACCAAACAAATGGTCAATACCTGTAAGGGATGTTTGATAAAAATATTTCTGAAAAGTTTTCTTTCCTGTGACTCCCAATTACCTCACTTTTTTGCCAAGCATTTTGAAAGGAAGGAATTATGGTCTTACTTGAATGCTTACATAAATGTGAAGAGTATATAGACTTTCTGAGGATTTTTTGGCTTAAAAATTAAGAGAATAAGGTTGGGATTTATGGAGGGCATAATTTCATAGAAACTAATCATTCCATACTGTTCATACATAACATATATAGGCCCTCTGATAGGCCTTCATTTACTAATCTCTGTAAACTACTGAGAAATTGCTGGCCTGGATTAGGCTTCATGGTGCTTTATGCCTCTGAAGTTATTCCCATTGTTTGTCCCGGACTCTGTGTTATATCCTAGGTATCTCTCCGGAGTAGAACAAGCAGAGTATACCTTTTACCATTTACTGGAGGATCTTGGATTCACTCATCTTGGCAGAATGGGGTATTTTGAGTTTTACAAAATCATAGTTTAGGAATGTCAGTTCATATAGTTGGACAAATCAATATAATGATACAACTAGCTCAGCCTTAGTAAAGGTCATTAGTTTTTCATTTTACCTAAAACTAGGCACTTTGATGAAAAGTCATGTTGCTTTAATATTTTAGATCATGCCTCTTGTGATGTGAGGTACAAAATTGTGTTTTTTTTCTGTTTTAAATGGTATACATTCATACACATTTGTATGTCAAAATATTTAAAGATGATAGAAACAGTTGTTCTGAAATTTATCTTGTAAAATTGGGCTTTATAATAATTCTACTTGTCTCCTATTCTTTTTGAAAAATATGACTTGTGAGTATACATTGCTGGAGGGCTGAATCTAGAGCTTCATGTTAGACAAGTACTCCTCAATTCTGTTCCATCAACAGCCACAAAATCATTAATTTAATGTTTTTCAATTAAGTTTTCCTGAACATACAGGTCTAACTATGAATCTTACAGTGCAAGAGTTTTTGAACGTTATGTGTGTACTGCTGCTTGATGCTCTGTGGTACTCTAATCTGATCACATGGTCTTTCTTTTCCACTCTCAGGGTCTAGTCATAAAAATCCTCTAGAATTTTTAAAATCAATCTTCGATATGTTTAGTAAGATTGAGGTTGATACTTAGAAAATTACTACTAAAGTGTGATTTCATTATTTCTAAAATATCTTTAGTTGTCAAGAAATGAATCACTGATGATATAGAAAGATTTGTCAATTTGGTAGATGAACAGGTATAGGATATTTGTAGATGGATAAGATTTCTTTCTATTAATGTATTATGTATACATTAATGTGTTATTATGTACAAGTATAATTGTAATACTATATTTATTACTAGAAGGCAGCAATCAGTTTTAATAATCAGTAATTCAAAGAATCTTATTTAAATCCAAGTGCTGAGTGACTGAATAAATACATCTTAGATAAAAGGTAAACAATTAGGCAACCTTGTATTTGCTCTTAATTTTCGATATCCAAATCATTAAATATGAATATAGTAGTATTGCTACACTCACAATTAGCTATGCCTCCCTATAAATTTTCTTCTCAACATTTTTTTTCTTGTGCCAGAACTGGGGTTTGAAGTCTGGGCCACCCACAGCTTCTTTGCTCAAAGGTGGTATTCTACCTCTTAAGCCACACCTCCACTTCAAGCTTTTTGCTGGTTAATGGAAAAGTTTCATAAACTTTACTTCCTAAGCTTGCTTTCAATTTTGATTCTCAGGTCTCAGCCTTTGGAATAGGTAGTATGATAGATTGGAGCCACCAGTATCTGGTGACTTATCTACTTACTTTTAGGTAAGTGAATAAAAATAATCAAATATCTTTCAATTAATTTTCGCCTGCTTAAAAACTTATTTAGCAAATTCACAATAGCTAAATCACACAAAAGTCTGGTGACATGAGATTGCATAGTGTACAATCAGATTATATTTAAGACAAAGGTGTGTGTTCACTGACATTTGTGTAATTTAGAAATACAAATTGCATAGCAGGTAGAACTCTCCTTTCTCACTTGAGAAAAGTGTGATTAAACTGGTTTCCAGGTGTTCAACTGCACAGCTGCCTTCCTCTAAATTAAATTTTGCAAAGATGAGCTAAAATATAATGGGTTTAAAAATCACTGTATTTTAATGGTTTTTAAATGGGATTGGAGTCATCATTACTAGATTTAGTAGGTGAAGGCATTTAATACACTTGAGTACTAGAATAACTTCCATTTTTGTGTATGCAGCAAGATCATTAAATTATTGGAAATTACAATTGACCTAAATTGACCAAGTTCTAAGAATTTGATTATTCTATGCTTAGACTCATTTAATTCCTTTATGCCATCTTCATTTGCCTCAACAGCATTCAGGATTACTTACTTAGTTGTAGCTTGGGAACAGTGTGTATATGGAGGTACATATTTAGAAAATGGCATGTGTGTATATATGTGCATATGATGCTAAGGGAAATATCAACAGTAAGTTACGAGTAAACTGTTGAAAACATGGAACACAAACTATTTTTTCAAATGTGATCATCAGCAGTAACCATTGTGTTAGTTAGCTTTCTGTCATTGTAACATAATTACGATAACAAGGCTGTTGCCAGAAGTGTAGCCTAGTAGTAGAGTGCTTTCCTAGCATGCACAAAGATCTGGGTTCAATTTCTCAGTACCACATACACAGAAAAAACCAGAAGTGGTGCTGTGACTCAAATGGTAGATCTCTATCCTTGAGAAAGCCCAAGGACAGGACCTGAATCCAAGTCCCAGGAATGGAAAGGAAGGAAGGAAGGAAAGAAGGAAGGAAGGAAGGAAGGAAGGAAGGAAGGAAGGAAGGAAGGAAGGAAGGAAGAGAAAGAAAAAGAAAGAAGATAAGGAAGCTAAGGTACTTCAATTATAAAGAGAAAAGATTTGCAGGGGAGATATAGTTTTGAAAGGTCCCTTTGCTTTGTATATTCAATAGAATTATGGGATGGGGCAAAGTTGCTCACCTCATTGCCAGAAAGCAAAGAACATAAGAGAGGAAGAAATTGGGATACATAACTTCTTCAAGGGTTTATTCCTGATAATTTAAGGGGCCTTTTACTAAAGCCCCACATCCTGAAGGTTCTCTTGCCTCTCAATTTTACCCCTCTTTTCCTCAAGCCTCAAACACTTGGACCTGCAGAAAACACATTCATCTCATACTAACTGTGAACATGAAATTCTAGAAACTTACGCATTTTATTAATCCACCATTTTTACTTGGTCCCTCTAACATGTTCAACTCAATAAGTTACTCATGACTAAGGGTCACTGGGCTTGAAATAGATTTCCCTTTAGAGCTAATAATAGTCATATTTATGTACAACTTATTGGAAATACATGTTGATGGTTAAAGGAAGAAGAGGAGTGGAGAGTGGGGTTGGGGCTGGAGAGGTTGTGTTGCACCAGAAAATTAAAGAGCTTTTCCCCTCTGTAAGCTCAGAGATTTATCATAATCAATCCATTAGTATTTCAACAGTAATTTGTTTTTCTAAGAGTATTACTGAAGGAATTTCAAAAATTTGACCTTGGAAGTCAACTAGAAAACTGGATCTTTGGTTATCAGTATGATGACAGAATCTTTTATTTATCCTGTCTACAGCACTCTTTCAAGTTATTGACTCCCATCTTGAGGATAATTGGCCATACTTCATCATTGAAGCACTTGGCCAGGTTCTCTGAAAGATGCTTCAAATGTCTCATCTCACTTCATCCTCTAAATAATCATGAAAGGTGTGGTTAACTACAATATCTTATTGTCTAAGGGGAAGCTCACAGAGCTTAATTATTTGTTTTTCCCCCAAGTTTCAAAGCTGGTCAGTGCTAATGTTAGGACTTGAACTTGTGTTACTGTTGACTCTAGCTCATTATATTTTCTGCTGAATTGCACATTTATGATCTTGGACTTGGATAGTATTGAGGAACATTTAATACATTATATGATATTTATGTTTTCTCTTTTGTGCACTTCTTTGTGTGTGTCTTTCTGTCTCTGCAATCATTGGAAAACTAAAGAAAGAATGCAGAAATCTGCCAGAGATGTAGAAGAGTGGAACATAGGTCCTTCATATAGATGGCTTCGTGAAGTACATTTAGTATTGTTCTAAGTTAATCAACAGCCAGTGACCAGCAAACAATTCTGGCTACGGGAATGTTTTTCCCAGAAAAAAATAACATGATAGTATCTATGGACAAGGAGTTCATTCAGAATGTAAGGTCCTTTTGCACATCAGTGATTTCAAATAATAAGAGCTGTGGAACAGCTTAATGGCTGAAAACATCTCTTGTTCAGGAAATTACACTAATTTGTTTTGTCAACATGTACAATACTTCCAATGAAAAAGTACAAGAGTTAGAGCTTACTGTGAAGTGTTCACTGTAGGCTTTCACTGTGGCCACCAGACAGCACCCAGTTTAATAGTGTAATATGGAATCTCACAGAAGCAAATTCTCAGAATCCTGCCGGAATCACTTAACTGCTCAGAAACAGGTGTTTTCCACTGGACTATGGTGTCTGTTTACTTTAAAATTCAAAATTTGTCCATGTCTCATGCTTTTAAAAAATGAAACTTGAGCTCTGTTAGAGAGCAGTGGTTGGAAACTGTTTTACGAATTAGACATCTAGCCTGTGTTGATAGAAGTAAGCTACAATATAAATGAGACATGGATTTTCAATGCATTTCATAGAATTGATTATTTAAGTTTTATTTCTTGAAAGCCTTGCTATTATATTTCACAATAGCTTGAACACTGAATAATTGATTACAATTACTTTCCTAACATTCATAGGAACTCATTCATTAATCATAGAACTCTGATCATTGAATTCCATGTCCCTAATTCCCTTATTTTGTGCAGAAGAAAATGGTGGACAAAAGAAATATGTTTTGGGGGTTTATGGTAATAGCGTGAGTGCATGATCACAGCTTTCCTTAACTTCTAGTTGTGTGTTCATTCCTGTTAGGGGTATTTTCTGTTTTTATATTACTTACCTGTAGCTAGAAAAAATTCTAGCTTTCTGCTCTTTTTAAATTAGCAGTGCAGAAACACGACAGAAGGGATATTTTAGCTTAAATCATGCACACAGACCATATGTATAAATACATTCATTTAATCAAATATAAAGTTGCCTGGGAATTATTGTTTCTTTAGTTCTATCAAAGATTAGAAACAATTTTAGGGTTGGGAGTGTGGCCTAGTGGTAGAGTACTCACTTAGCATGCATGAAGCCCTGGGTTCAATTCCCTGGAACTACATCCACAGAAAAATCTGGAAGTGATGCTCAAGTGGCAGAACACTAGCCTTGAGCAAAAATTATCCAAGAACAGTGCCCAGGCTCTGAGTTCAAGCCCCAGGACTGGCAAAAAAAGAAACAATTTTAAATGCTTATATTTAACATGTGTGATTCTTAAGAATGCACCAGGTAAATGTTTTACACATGTGTATATATATTAAAGCATAGGCATTCATACATGTAAATATCTTTGACCTCAGAATGTAAACTTTTCTAACACTTTTGAGGACTTTCTCAGAACTACCTGACATCTAGCACTGTGTAAGTTTTCACCAGTTCTTTTTCTATTTCATCTTAATAAAATCACACAGTAGGTGTTCAGTTTTGAGTGGTTTGTGTTAGACATGTTTTGTCTCAGTTGTTTCCCTATGCTGCATATACTGCTAGGCTGTTCTTTCTTCTTGTGCTTGATAGTATTTCTTTTCTGCAATTATGGGACAATTTATTCATTCTACTACATGAATACACTCTTAGCCTGTTTCTTGTTACCATTTTATAAAGCCTTAAAATATATGGATCTGGGGGCCGGGAGTTTGGCCTAGTGGTTAAAGTGCTTGCCTAGCATGCATGAAGACCTGGGTTCGATTCCTCGGTCCCACATACATAGAAAAAAGCCGGAAGTGGTGCTGAGGCTCAAGTGGTAGAGCTCTAGCCTTGAGAAAGTCCAAGGACAGTGCTCAGGCCCTGAGCTCAAGCCCAGGACTGGCAAAAAAAAAATATATGGATCTGGGGACATGGCGAGTGGTAGAGTTCTTTCCTAGCATGCATGAAGCCCTGGGTTCGATTCCTCAGTACCACATATACAGAGAAGGCTCAAGTGGTAGAGTGCTAGCTTTGAGAAAGCTCAAGGACAATTCCTAGGCCCTGAGTTCAAGACCAAGACTGGCCAAAAATCTGAAAATATGATTATATTAACCAAAGCACTGCAAAGTTTGCTTTATCTGGTCCTGTGCTAAGATAAATTCATATATAGTTGAGACCTACAAAGAAAGACTCAATATTTCTGAGTTATTAATGTTTTATTCTAAGTAATCAACAAATATTACTGAAATATTTAAAATTTTAAAGATCATTTTTCTGATTTATTACCCACTCTTAACTTATATTATAGGTTGGCAAAATAGCCACTTGAAAGTTTGATGAACTTCTTTTTTTTTTGCCAGTCCTGGGGCTTGATCTCAGGGCCTGAGCACTGTTCTTAGGCTTAAGCATTTGAGCCACAGTACCATTTCCGGCTTTTTCTATGTGTGTGATACCGAGGAATCAAACTATGGTCTTCGTGCATGCTAGGCAAGCACTCTACCACTTGCCTAACTCTCAGCCCTTGATCAACTTCTCATATTTTATAAACTTCTAGATTCTTAAAAGTTCCTGATGTAAAACAAAATAAGCTTGTCAGTCACAACTTATCAACTTATCATTGACAAAAAATAATCTGGGATGCTTCTTAATATACTTAATCTCATAATTTCACATGTAATATAGTCAGAATATAATAGGACATTTTATATTTTCTATGCTGTTTTATATGATTCCTTACTTTGTGAATTTATGTTCAATTAAGGTGTAAATTTATGATTAGAATATAATTACATATTCAAATCCCACATGTTTGTTTGAATTTTTTATTTTTATCGTCAGGATAATGTACAGAAGGATTACAGTTACATTCATCAGGTAGTTTGTGAGACCCCCTTCTCATGTTTTTGTCCTGATTTCCCTTCCCACCCACTCCTAATCATCTAGTTTTCCCCTCTTCCCTTTCCTATTTCAAATAAACAAATAAACGTATATACAATATACCAGGTAACAAAGTCAGAGACAGTAACAATATGATCTTAACCATAAGGGCAAAAAAAAAGAAGAGAAATAACATAGTACATTAAGAACAACAATCACACAACATAAAGCTCTTGTTTCCATATCCTAGAGATCCTTTCATTCAGTCTCACTCTACATGACCTTATGTACCTAGGTTTTGAGCTATTGTAATCCTCTGCTAGGAAATCCCACATGTTCTATGAAGAAAACAGAAACATTGCTAATAAATATTGAAAAAAAAACTTTATTGCAGAGCAAGACGAAGTTATTTGGAAAATCTTTATCAACACTTGTATTAAATCTATTTGTTAAACTCAGTGCATTTCCCAAGTGCTAATTTATCATATTTACTTCAACTGCTGTAGTGATAAGAAATATTGCTTTGTCAGCTGTATAGTATCCATATTTACTAATAACTAATGTTATATGGAGAGAAAAACAAATCATGTCCTATCACTAACTATACAATCACTGTCCTACAGCTAGTAAATACTGAGCTATGATCTGTACCAAATATTTTCCCAATTTTATTATGTTTTATTACAGTAGATAGAATACTGATAAAGGAATTGACGTATGTTGTCCAGGTAACTAGTGGCTTAGTAAAAATTTTCAAACTATTTTAGGGACAACCAGGTTTATTTATATTTATTTTGCTACCTGACTTTTATGTCACCGGAAAATTACAGTGGTAAATGTTCAAGAATTTTCATTGTGCTTTTGCACCTTCCTTTATTTGACTTTTTTTGGGTCAGTCCTGGGGCTTGAACTCAGGGCATGAACACTGTCCTTGGGCCTTCTCATGGACAGAGTTCTACCACTTGAAGTACAGAACAAAACTTCTTTTTTTTTATATATGTGGTATTAAAGAATCAAACCTAGGTCTTTGTTTCTGCTAGGCAAGCACTCTACCACTAGGGCCACACTCCCATCCTTCTTAAATTGCCTTGTAAAGACATTGTACTTCTAGAAACAGTAACATTCGTTTCTAGTATTGTGTTTGTTGGTAATTAGTTCAGATTTGGCCAAGAGTAATGATACTTAAAGATTGCTATTGTTTTTGAAACCTATGTACTGCTTAGTAATAATTCAATGGCTAATACCAGTTGGCATCCTTCCCATTGTGATGAATTCATAAATGTCCTGTTTATCTTTCAAACTTGCCATGGATCCTACAAAATACTAAAGGATTCTCTCAAGTTAGACATATTTGCATCTAAGATTAGAAGATCAACTTTCTCCAATGCAATTACATCCTAGCTCTTCAAATGTTTACATGTTTATAAACATGTGAAATGTCTGAAGGCTTCTGAATAAGTCAACTATGAGGGAAATAAAAAGATACTTTAGTTTGTCAGATTCCTGCGCTACCCATCTTTGGTTTGGCAAAACAGGATGTGACTTCAGGTAGTATCCTATAGCCTGGATCTCATGTTGCAGAAATGAGTTTTCTCTGACCCATGAAAATGGCTGATGCTAGTTTGATTTCCCTGTGTAAAAATGTCAGGTTCACAGCTTGGATCTCAGAAAAGCAGGAATTGTTACCTTACAGAAAGAAGTTGGTTTGTTGTTATTGTTGTATTTTTTTGTTATTTTATATGTAAAGATGTTTATTTATGTTGAGTTCATCGGAAAGAGATAGGGGATCAGGAAGAAAACCTTCAGGATATTTTTAAAGTGCCTTCTTTTAGTCACCTTGGTTAAATAAATATGTCATCTTCAAATCTACTTTCTTACTAAGAGATAATTGAACTTTTTGCCGAAATTTCTTTTAATTCCTCAGGTGACACATCTATTTTTCTTGCTGTAATAGTTAAGCAATTTTATTTTGGAGATATTTCAATAGTTATGAGTCTCTGTTGCGATTTCACTTTAATTATATGTTTGTTTTAATACAACTTCTATAATAAGGAACTGTAGTCATAGGAAAAATAAGTATAATTTACAAAACTAGCACCTTTGCAGAGATACAAGTAAAAATAACATCTATTTATCCAACTGAGTTTAATTCCTACTAATTATCTTTTGCCTGAGAATTTTTGTTTATACCAGTCTAAAATTTGGATTGTTTAGGTGAATATAAAAAGATTTTGGAAGTAGAATACAATAATGTATTTGATATTCTTTTAAATAAGTTTTGAAAACTACTGATATTTATGTTCTAAAAACAATATTTTCTCATTTGTTTGATATGAATCAAGAAAGAGTATATCAATAAGTGGTGAATTTTCCCATTTATGTAGTTATTTATTTATAGTATTACAAAATAAATTTATATTTAACTCTATAAATAAAATGAAATATGCTTTTAAAATCTAATTATATCGTGTTAAATCACAAGCTTTGAATCAAGTACATCATGTATAAGTGCACAGGATTATTATATTATACTCATCTTTTACAATCAGTCATATTAATAAAATATGACTAATTCTGCATAACAATATAATTTATTAGTAAGTTTTCATTTAGGGGAAGAAATAAATCTAGTATGTATTTCATATTTTATATTTTTGTGATAAAGTTTATATTATAGAAAACTGAATTATATTTCTGAGCAATATAAATACAAACTACACTAAGAAAATTACCATATATGAAATACTATTCTTTTTGGACTATAGAACTCTGAGCCCATTGTAATATTCCTCTGGTACAAAATAATATTCCATCATTCTGATATATAGTTAAGTTGAATTATTCTGAATAATAATGTAAAATGAGCTAGTATATATTAATTTCATCTTTTATGACTTACTTTTATTTATTTTCTACTAGTAAAATAATTTAAAATGTTTCAGAAGTATCCTTTTCTATTTCTTATGGGAGCGAAATGAGTACTAGGGAAATGAGAAAGAAAGGCAATGATGAAGACTCCTATAATATCCATTACTATCATAATTTGTGTACTCCTAGGATAATTAAAATTAAACAAAAATTAAACTGAGAACTATTAGTCAGCTCTCAGCTTCATGTCATGTAGTGAATACACTTTCTGTTCCCCTTTAAAATACATAGAGTGGCTAAGTTGATGAGGAATATCAAATAGAAATGAACCAGAAAATAGGCAGAAGCAAGTTAACCAAGTGAACAGATTATTTTGCCTTATTTAGAAGAAAAAAAGATAGCAACACAATTCTCTTTAAATAACTTCTAATGAGAAGCACACTTTAACACATGTGACGATTGGAAGAGGTAACTGAGGCAGCACACCCATTATCTCATGCTATGCCTGAAAGCTACCCTGAAAATGCATTTGAAATTCTTATTTCTATTGCAAACAGGACATAATATATGATAGATGCTCAACAAATACATGTTTCAGGGAACAATGATTACAATTACACTCATAAATATACTAAAATGAATGATTGTATTTCTAACTGGCTCTTCCTTATCAACATGGTTCCTTTCCTTTAACACAGTTTCTTAAAATTGCTTCTGAATTGTTAATCTTATTTTATTCCGTATTTTGTGGAAAAATTACATCTAGTTGGAAGAGAGAAATGATGCTGAGTCTTGCTTTATAATACTCCTCATCAAAAATGTCAATATTGATCTGATGATCATCCCATACAAGTGATTTAAAATCACTGAGAACTTAGTCTAAGAAACTATAAAAACTATCAAGAGGAATATAACTATTTACTTCATAACCTAGTTAGAACAACAGAAAGTCTGAAAAAGATATTAAAACCATATTTAAGTTATTTTGACTACTTTGAGTTAGTTGTATTTGTGATGTAGCATTTTGCTTTTTCCAAGATAATTGCATAGTGATGTGGTTTTTTTGACTATTTTGGAAACAGTATGCACAAGACATAACAATAAAAATGAGAAATCTTATACTGCCATTTATTTATGCATATGTTTGCATCATCATTGAGATGTGTATGTCTACCAAAGATGCACACAGAAGCGCTCGTCATGATGAACTGGCATAGTCTTTAGGCTGAAGCATGTTTTCATTAGTGTAGTAAAATGCAGTAAGGATTTCTATTCCTGAGAGTATTTCTTACTGGATATAATGACTGGACTCTCTAGTTACATCCTTTACTACAATGATTCTAATAAGCATAGATGGTTTCTTTTCTCTCAACTTAGCACTACAAGCTCTTGTGTACCTACCTGATTAACTAGAAGATTGAATCAAAATCAGTTGGACTACCAACAACTATATAGTCAAAGGAGAAATTAGATTTACACATGAATTCTTTCATGTGTGTTCATAGAATGATTATAATCTCATGACACATTCCTGTTTTCCCTTAACCCCCGCAAAGAGAAGAAAATCAATTTTGGGTGCTAATGATTTTTAATAGGAAGGCAGCGTTTAGAAATGATAGGAGCAGCTCCTACTGCCTCCTGGAGAATGCACTGAGTTCTAGTAGAGCATTTTAGAAGAATAAACTCTAGAACCAGGTTACCCAGTTCAAATCCCAGCTTTGCCAATGTCTAGTTCTCAGGGTTTAATCTCTTCTCTTCCTTTCTCATTTGTAAATTGTTAATAATAAAGACATACGGGGGCCGGGAGTTTGGCCTAGTGGTTAAAGTGCTTGACTAGCATGCATGAAGACCCAGGTTCGATTCCTCGGTACCACATACGTAGAAAAAAGCTGGAAGTGGTGCTGAGGCTCAAGTGGTAGAGCTCTAGCCTTGAGAAAGTCCAAGGACAGTGCTCAGGCCCTGAGCTCAAGCCCAGGACTGGCAAAAAATAAATAAAGACTTACAAATATTTGTTAGATAAGCACAAATGAACATGGTCTCTTCCAATTAAGATGTATCAACCTAGACAGTATGAGAATGAATTTGAGTGGAATAAGAAAGGAGGTACATTTAATTTCTTTTAGTTTACTATTATTAAAAGAGGCACGGTAGAGTCTTCCATTGCTTTCCTTGAAAAGTGGTGCGTCATTAAAAAAATCAGCATTAACTAATGTGGTCACCAATTTTATCTTCCATTTTTTTAAATATTCCCTCAAGGAACCCTAATTTCCTTTATTAAACTAAGGCAAAACTTCAAAGAGTCTACTTCAGTTTTCACAGAACAAGTTTATCTAAGAAAAAGCAATTAATTTAAAAATCCAAGCCTCATATATTCTTAGCTTTCCAGTTGGGAGAAATCTCTATTTCTGTCTAAAATTAATCCTCTCCTCCTGGTTTCCTTTTCAAGACTAACTAATTTTTTTGTTTGCTATCAAAAGACTGAATGATGTTTGCATTTGATCTTCTTTTTTCCTATGACAATGCTATTACTTAATAAACTTAGGAATAGAACCCCAGATCTGCCTTTACATTATTTTTAAAGTTTGGAAAGTGAATGTGTAGCTTGTTCTATGACATATAAATCTGAATATTTATATTTGGAAGAGCCATTCAGTGTATCGAGATATGAGATAGATTTGCAATGTTTAATAAATCAAGTTTCCTTGATATGATAGTGTTCAGTGTGTGTGTGTCTGTGTGTGTGTGTGTTTTTGTGTAAGAGAGACAAACAGACAGACAGAATGAAAGAGAGAAAGAGAGTGTATGCCAGTCCTAGGACTTGAAGTCAAGACCTGGGCACTATCCCTTAGCTTTTGTTCAAGGCTAGTATTTTACCACTTGAACCATGGCTCCCCTTCTGACTTTTTTGTGGGGCATTAGGCATGAACTCAGCCTGAGTGCTGTCCCTGAGCTCTTCAGCTCAAGACTACCCTCTGCCCTCGAGTGAAGCCCCACTTCGGTTTTCTAGAGTTTTCTAGAAGGTAATTGGAGATAAGCTCCTTTTGTGCCCAGGCTGGTTTTGAACCTTTATCCTCAGATTTCAGCCTCCTGAGTACCTAGGATTACAGGCATGAGCTACCTTGCCCAGCTCCCTTCTGACTTTTATGGAAGTTTTTGGAAAGAGGATTTTCATAGGCTTTCCTGCTCATGCTGGCTTCAAACGGTGATCCTCATATCTCAGCTTCCTGAGTAGCTAGGACTATAGGTGTGAGTCACTAGTGCTCAATCTCAAAAACATCTTTTATGTTTAAATTATAATAATACTTCTTGTGGGTAGAATCTTATTGCTTTTTATCTAATATATTTAATATAAATTCAACATATATGTTTAAGAGCAGGACAGGCATATATTCATTTTTCAAGTTTTAATAAAAACAAAACCCTTGATATACATTTTTGCCTGTTGTTTCTAAAGTCTAAAAAAATTCATAAGCTCAAAACAATGATTAGAAGGAAAGAATTAAAAAAAAAGAAATGGAGCTGTTGCTGCAATGGCAGAGCACTAGCTTTCTGAGGAGTATAGAAGGGACAGTGCTGGGTCCTGAGTTCAAGCCCATGTACAGGAAAAAGAACATAAAAGGAAGAAACTGTTTTGACGGTGGATGTATATTAGGTTAATGTATTCAGGTTACAGAAATGAGAAGACGTAAGTAAGAATTCTTACCTGTAGTTAGACAAATATGTAACAGAAGACTGACACAGAGTAAGGTTATTGCCTATTTTTTTAAATGGGAAAATATTCTTACATTAATCTAACAATTCTTAAGAACATCTACCTATTTAATGTAGTAAAAAAAAATCCAAATCCACCTTCAACTCTATTCTCTTAGCAACTATTACTTCTCAGGAAATACAAGTTCTATTCATATAAGCTTCATTTTATTTCCCAGACAGACTTTCATTGTGCCGTTCATCTTATACACTTTAGGTAAATATTGTGGCTAGAACATTGCAGTTATTTCATAACTGAGTTTCAAGGTTTTATTGTTGTTATTTCATGCTTTCAGGGATGCTAGGCAGTCTTTCCCTGTTGTATGAGATTTCTACCCAAAAGTAAGACCAATTCTCTACTTCTTCAAAAGAGATTTCTTGACCATGTTATCTGAATGCTCCATTGTACAGTTAAAAGTGTTCCCCTGGGCCGGGAGTTTGGCCTAGTGGTAGAGTGCTTGCCTATTATGCAGGAAGACTAGGGTTTGACTCCTCTCTACCACATATGCAGAAAGGGCCAGAAGTGACGCTGTGGCTCAATGGCAGGGCACTAGTTGGAGCAAAAGGTGTCCAAGGGCAGTGCCCAGGCCCTGAGTTCAAGCCCCGCCTCATGGTGGAATTCTTGTGGTGCATGTTCATTTTGATCATCATTTGGATTTCAGGTATTAACCTGATGGAGCAACATGTTATATAACACCTCCAGAAGAGTCTGAGGTGACCACCTGTAATCAAAGACATTAATATGCCTGCCATTATATGTACATTAAGCAAATCAATAAATACATTTTATTTCAAAATGAATTGACCACAAACTTGAAAAAGCTTATATTTTCAGAACTGCAGATTTCAAAATTATCTGTGATAGTATTATAAACATGGGATAAAGATTCAGCAGCGTGCTACTGTTAAATAATTTGCAAGGGAGTCATTGTAAGTACATTTCTGAAATACCAGCTACTATTATAACAGAAAGAAGATTATGATTTTAGTCCAGCCCAGGCTGAAGTTTGCGACTCTATCTGCAAAAAAAAAAAAAAGTTAAAAGCAAAAATTGAAAGAAAAAAGGTAGATGTCCTAAGTGGCATAATGCTCTCCTCCCAAACTGGCAGTTCTGAATTCAATCCCTAATACTACACACACACACACACACACACACACACACACACACACACACACACAGAGTTGTGGCAGTGTGTAGCACATGGAAAACAATATTATATACACTTGTTATCATTATTACCAATCTCAGAAGATTTCATACTAATTTTCATCTCTGGCAATATTCATCCCCTCTAGCCAGTCAGAATTTATTCTACATTCTGTATAAGAACATAGAGGGTCAGGAGTTTGCCTAGCATGCATGAAGGCATTCTATTCCTTGGTACCACATACATAGAAAAAAGCCGGAAGTGGTGCTGAGGCTCAAGTGGTAGAGCTCTAATCTTGAGAAAGTCCAAGGACAATGCTCAGGCCCTGAGCTCAAGCCCAGGATTGGCAAAAAAAAAAAGAATATGGAGGATCTGTTACTTTCTGAGTCTTGGCTTGATTAGTATTTCCTTAAATGATTTGATTCCACCTGCTCCACATTGCAAAATATTTCCTGGCAAAAATAGTTTAGAAGGATTTCAAAACTTCATCACAATCCTAGATACATACCATATCATATTTTTCTCTTCATGAAATTAAAAATTTTCCTTTCCTCTAAGTAAAAAGAACAGCCCCACTCTGCTAAGAAAAAAAAAGCTTTCTACTCAGAGAAACTCTGACTTTCTCACTTTTATTCTTTCCAGATACAAGGTGGTGAAGGGACTGTTTAGAGCATTGTTAAATTTATCCTGTGCTAGAGTAAGTTATATGTCTTTTACTTTTCTATGTGTTTACTTGTAGATTTATAGGCACATTCTAATGATTACAAATGAGGCAAATGATGCAACCTATATTTCTTTGAATCTGGCTTACTTTGCTTAATAAAATTTTTTCCAAGTTTTCCTATTTCCTTTTGAATAGAGTAATGTCATTCTTTCTCATGATTGCGTAGAATTCCATGGCACATATGTAACATTTTCTTGATCCATTCCTTCACTGAGGAATTTGGGTTGATTGCACAGTTTAGCTATTAGCGAGCCATACTGCAATGAACGTAGTTGTGCTGATAGCTTTAGTGTGGTCTTGGTTTTGATTATTTGGATAAATGCCCAAAAGTAGTATTGCTGGGTATTTCTATGTTTAGTATTTTGAGGATCCTCCATACTGCATTCCAGACTGGTTGAACAAGTTTACACTCCCACCAACAGTGTGGTAGTGTTCCCACCTGGCCACAGCCCCTCCAACATCTGTTGTTATTTGATTTCTTGATAATGGCCATTCTAACTTGGCTGGCTTTGAACTGTGATTGATCTTCAGATCTCAGCCTCCTCGTAGCTGGGATTTCAGGTGTGAGCCACCACGCCTGGCTTGAAATGACCAATTTTATCTTTATCAAAAGAAACAGGACTGGGAGTTTGGCCTAGTGATAAAGTGCTTGCCTAGCATGTATGAACATCTGGGTTCAATTCATCCTTACCACATACATTGAAAAAAAGGCGGAAGTGGTGCTAAGCCTCAAGTGGTAGAGCTCTAGCCTTGAGAAAGACCAAGGATAGTGCTCAGGCCTGAGATCCAGCCCAGGACTAGAAAAAAAAAAGAAACAGGAATTTCTGTATTTTATATCCAATTAATATTTGTACTACTATTTATTTGTATTTTATCATAACTGTTCTATTTAGGATGAGGAACTTCTTTGAGTATCCAATCTTTAAACAAGTCTTCATAGCTTATATATCTTCAAGAAAATATTTTCTTTTAATTGAATTTTTAATCTTGAGGTGAATTTAGTATTTAGTAGATTAGTGATTATTTTAATAGTGATAGTTTTTTATATGAAACTAGGAAGTTTCTTTTGAAAATTAGTTAAGCATTGTGTATAAACCACTGAGCAAATTATGACAAAAATTACTTACCTAACAAGAATAAGTGTCAGACAAGTACAGTCTAGCCTTTGCTCAGTAGCAGTGATGAGAAAAAACCTGATCTACACTGAAATTTAGGTAGCTTTTCTTGGGAAAGAGCTCTAACAATGTTTTATATCTCAGTTTGATAAATGATATTAAGCAGCTTCAACTTTCCTATGTCTGTAAATTAAAAACAAACTCAATTGACATGGAATCTATATAGGACAAGCATTTTTAAAATATATTATACTACATAGTTTTTGTGGGGGGTTGTGCTTTTCTCACACACATCTCTAAAGTAAACTTATTTATTATTTCTGTCCATATAGAATCTTGTAATTGTTTTATATATATATACATATATGTGTATACAAGAAAGTTTAAAGAATAAAATTAGACATTAAAGGCAAGAGTGAGAATGCCTTAGGCTACCTTAGACTGCCTTAGGCTAACAAACAGTTCCTGATACACATATTGTACTTGATGGGTTTGCTTGCATTATTTTTTAATATTGAGCTGTGGGTTACCAAGTGAGAACAGTGGCTAGAGGATAGAAATCAGGACTGAGATGTGGGTAATTTCATCCATTTTAACGTACACTTAACCCATTCACCATATTTCTACTAGTATTGAGTATTGTTGGATTGGTGCGTTGTCACTTCAGCCATATCTCCAGCCTTGCTTCTTGCTGGTTATTTTTGATAGACTCTAGTGCACTTTTCCTTCTAGCTAGTCATGAATCATGATTCTCCTGATCTTATTCTCTTGATTATATATAATTATAGGCAAGAGCAATAGGCTCCTTTTACTGTTCTTATGGATAATACAGTGTTGCCTATCCCAGTGAGTTGAAATGTTTACTTGATGTTATTGTATGGTAGTTTCATAGTTTCCAATGTTAATATTTAGTGTTTTTGCCCATTTTGAGCTGATCTTTGCAAATATAAAGAATAGGGGTCATATTTCATTCTTCTGTATACACATATCCAATTTTACCATCACTGTTTATTAAACAGGTCATTTTTTTATTTCACTGTACTTTTTTGTTTTGTCATATTGTATTTTGCCTTTTATGGGAATTTCATTGATTCCCTTCAAATGATATAAACATTCCTACAATTTGAATTTTTCTAGTCCATAAGCATAGAGGTTATTTTCATTTTTCTTTTTGTATGTCTTTTAGCTTCTTTCATTGATGTTTTGTAATTTCCTTGGTATTACATTCTTGATTTCTTTCTCAGTAAATTTTTTTGTGACTTTATGAGAAAAAAAGATATGTAACTTTTTTTGAGCTATTGCTCAAAGTCTGTGGTGCACACCTGTAATCCCAGTTACTCCAGAAGCTGAGATCTATAGGTAACAGTTTGAGACAAGTATGGCAGTTTGCTAGAATCCATCACCAATTCACCCACAAAAGCAGGAATAGAGACGTGTGTTGAGAAGCCACTGCCAGCCTAATAAGTGTGTAACGTTTGACTTCAAATCTCACTACAGCCAAATTTTTTTAGCTCTTTACCCAATCATTTTGCTATTGACATGTATTCAAACATGTTTTGTTTTGATGTAAGTATCCTCTTTCTCAACTTTTGCCTGTTTGATTTGATGATTATACCATATAGTCCAACCAGTTAAAATTTGTGTGGTGGCCAAGAATGACATCAGTCCTCTTCCATATATTAATAAGTGACTTATGAATATTTCTTTTTTCTTTTTTTGCCAGTCCTGGGGCTTGAATTAAGGGCCTGAGCACTGTTCTTGGGCTTTCTTAAGGCTAGCGCTTTACCACTTGAGTCACAACACCACTTCTAGCATTTTCTACATATGTGGTAGCTAGGAATGCAACTCAGGTCTTCATGCATGCTAGGCGAGCACTTTACCACTAGGCTAAACTCCCGGCCCTATGAATACTTCTTAAGATCACAAGAGGAACATAGTAACATCTGAAGTCACCCTTTAAAATTCTAAGCTATCAGGAAAGCTTATTTAATATATATATATTATATGGTATTTACAATTTTACTTATTATTAGCTTGAAGTCATTTTACAAAAGAATTGCATTTTTGGTCATTTTTTTAACAAGGCAGTTTATGAATACAATATATCTTGATCAATGTCACTTCTTTCAACATTTTCACCTCTCCCTCCCCTACACAGTCCTCTCATTTTTCTTATTTTTGTAGGATATATATTTGATTCTTGACTACATTGTCCTCTTCCCCTCTACATTCATCTTGCTCCTTTCCCCTTGAATCTACCCCATCCCTTTCCAGTAAAACACTGCTTCCATTTGTTTTATCTTGCAGAACTTCGATTTTGGCTTTCTAAGGAAATAAGAGATCTCACTGGAGTCTATCATTTTCAGTTAGTACATTTGGATATACACTTACTTTAATGTGTTATAAGCTAAATCAAACTTCCAATGTAAGGTTAAACATGAATCCTTTGACTCTCTAAGACTGACTTATGCCACTTAACATAATATTTTCCAGTTCTTTCCATTTTCTTTACACGTGATACAGTATCTTTCTTTCTAATTGATAAGTAAAATTCCATAATGTATATATACCACATTTTCTTGATACATTCATCTATTGAGGGGCATCTGGGCTGATTCTATACCTTGGCTATGGTGAATAATGCTACAACAAACATGAAAACATGTTAATTATTTTCCAAGTAATAATAGGCAAAGATATCTAGAAACATGGGTGATGAGGAAAATACCACAAAAAGAGATTATTTGGGAAACTATAAAACAGAACTATTACTGAATTTATTCAAGCAATCAGTGTCACCCCTCTCAATATTCTCATCAGTCTCTCCCTTAACTATCCTTTTCATCATCACTCCTTTTTTTGTGACTGGAAAACTTTTATTACATTAAAGACATATGTTAGGTTGTTGTCAGCAATCTCCCCTCTTGTTCTTTTTAAATATATTTTAATTTCACAAACCAAGACTTCTTTACAAAACGAATTTTCAATTTAGATAAAAGATATAATTCTTGATTTATTTTTAATGCACATAAGTTTTTATTTTAGACTTACTCACCTTATATTACTAAGGGCAAAACGGGAGTCAGGAGAATTAGACTAATTTGAAAAATGAGCAAATTATGATTGCCCTGCAGCAGGGCACAGTTGGCATCTATCAGCAAGTTATTTTATGTCTTCTAGTAGTGTCTCTGCCTTCTGAACCTCTGCTCATATTCTCATGTCTTCTAAATAATTTTGCAGAAATTATCAGCAGTTTTTTTTTTTGCCAGTCCTGGACCTTGAACTCAGGGCCTGGGTACTGTCCTTGGGCTTTCTCAAGGCTAGAGCACTACCACTTGAGCCACAGCACCATTTCTGGCTTTTTTTTTTTATGTATGTGGTACCGAGGAATCGAACCCCAGTCTTCATGCATGCTAGGCAAGCACTCCTACCACTAGGCTAAACTCCCAGGCCAGCAGAGTTGTTTTTATGCAAAGAAAGTATCCTAATTCTTTGAAAGACAAATGTCAATTCTATGACTGAGATCATGAAAGTAATCAGAAGAAAGTAATGAACATAATGTATATGCTATTATACAAGTAATTTAAAATGATACAAAATATCTGACTGCCATGTTATTATTATTCTTTACTACTAATAAGACTTAGAAAGTATCAAGATCATTATTTACTTAGGAAATCATTATTAATTTACATAAATATTTAATGGTAATTAAAGATGCTTTGCTATTCAACACATGCCATATTCTGGCTAACACAAAACATTTACATTCATTTCCAAGCTTTGGATATGTCAGGAATGCCTTGAGACTTTGCTCAGGCATTGTAAGTAATAAGCAATGGTTTGCTCAAATATTGATCTGAAGCAAGGTCATGGGATAGCAGGTCCTGATTTAATGAAAGCATATACTGTAGTAGGAATACCAGTTATTTATTTTAGAAATAACATTCTCTACTATAAATACATTAGACTACATATACTAAATTATCATATAAAATTAAACAGACATTCTACACATCAAGACAATAGATGCAATAGTTACGCTCTTTGGAACTAAATATGCTCACATATAATTATTTTTGAAGTATTAGTTTGGTTGACACATAATATGGATTTATTATAAACAATATCCACTGGAGATACTTTGATGTCCCAGTGGAGGTAAAGATAATTTTTGATAAGTGCTTAATTAGTAGTGTGTTATAGTAATCATAATTCTAAGAAGAGAAACGGCATATTTGCTTAATCACAGAAATGGTGCTCCATATTTCATTCCGATGATGATGGCATTTAACAAGCATCCTGACCACTATTATCTTGTCTTTTTATGTGAAGAACCAATCTCACAAAAACTCTCATTATTTCACTGCCATTGAAAAGAATGTCTACAATTAAGCTAAATATGAATATTTTCTTTGGTCATGCAATGCTATCACAGTGTAAAATATGTTCCATCATGCATAGCAATGGAGTATGGATGGAACTTGTGGTCAAGTACTTGTATAAATGCATGAATATGATCCTAACCCCCCCCCCCACACACACACTGACATTGGTAGTGGTATCTGTTAGGATATTCTGGATACAGTTTCCTTAAAAGACTATGAGTAGATTTAAAGGGCCTCTAAACCCTATAATCATAGGCGAATTTTATCGATCTGTGGCTATACATATATTTCTTCATATAGGAGATATTCATAGTCTGTATCAGATTCTCAAATGGTTCATATACAAACAAAATAAATATTAAACTGGTAATTGAAACAAAATAGTTTTAGTGTTTTGTGTAGAAAAGTTTTGTTCTGAATTATTGAATCCTGCCTAATGCCAGCTGTTTAATGGCATATCCAGAGTAAGTATAGAAAATTATCTTTTGCCCTAACCTGGCTACTTTTCTTTATGTTTTAACCTATTGACAATGATTTGTTTTTGCATCAAACAATAATGATATACCCAGGAGTTACTTTCTTATGGTTTCTTTATCCAATAATTGAGAACATTAGAAGCCTTCGTGTGACCCTATGTTTAATAGAGGAAATTTTCAACTCTGCATTAGGTATCTACACAATAATTTAATTTTAAAAAATGACTCAATTTTTACAAGAAACAGATAACAACTGGAATTTTCACAATGTAGTTTCCCAGAGGAAATCTTATCTCAGAACATTGTTTATCTAAGTCACACTGTCTCTGATGTCTCCATGATCATTGATCATAATAATGATAACTCATAAAAGAAACAATCCCTTTGTGCTTCCTCTATTCTCTGCCATCTACGACAAGAGAATAAACAAAATTTTATAAATTTCAGCAAGATTGGGGAAAGATGTTCTGGTTAGGACTATAAAGCCAACATTATAATAAATCCAAGAATGCTATTTTTCATCATGCATTCTGGTCATTTGTAGTTAGGCTCTTTTTTATTTTATTTTTCACTCAGGTTTGTTTTGTTGATGGGAAAAATAAAAGATATTATCAGCAATTTGTGGTCATAATAGTAACTTTGGTTCCTGAATGTTATTAGAATCTTAATTTTACAGAAATGTATATAAAAATTACTAAAGATAAGATTTTTTATTTAAAATGTATAAACATGTTTATTTAAAAAGAAAGAATATGTACCTTTCTTAATTTGTCATTATAAAGAGTAAAGTTCATGTTACATTTCATGTACCTCCATACTATATAGCAACTTGGGGGCTGAAAATAAAAAGAAATTAGGTCAGCTATAGCCCCATTAGGCACTGTTACTCTGACATACCACTGGGTGGGGTACACTGCTAGCCCATTGTTCCAGAAGAGAAAAATTCCTAATCAATTTTGTGGTTTTGTGTATTGCTTAAAAATCTGCACATGTTTAATATGGGCAAATGACTGGTCTATAGTACCAACATTAAATATGGTCTTTGTTATAACTTCCAACACTCAGTCCATTACCTAAACCCTTGAGAGACGAGGTCTGACACCCTGCCTAGAAATCTTACTGTGTATTATTTGGAAGAAGGCATTTATAAAACTTCTGGTCAAAAGGGTAGCTGTAATTTGGTCTGAAGTAATGCTTTAACTGTACATGGAGAAGTAGAAAGCTTATTTTGAATGCTGGAATCAAACTCTACCCAGATATTAAATTTGACTTTCCATTTGATATTTTTCTTTGACACACCTTAGGATAGACTTGGGTCATAATCTTATAATCTTATAATCCATCTCCCTGTGGGGCTCTTGCTGTTTCTAACATTTGCCTGCTTTTGGACTTTAGAACTTTATGAATGAGGATAATTCCACAGAAGACACTTGTTCTGTATAATTTTCAGCTTCTCAAAACTCTCTCCAATTTTTGCTCTTTAAAAAAATCTATTTGAAAATATACTATTGATCAAATGCAAAAATTACCAACTTTACAAAAATACTGTATTACTAAGCTTTATAATGTGGTAATTTTGAGCCATCTTAATAAAACTTCTTCAAAGTCTTTGACTCTACCCTGTAGTCTATATCTATATTTCTCAAGTTAAGCTTATATTCTTTGAATGATAAGATTCTTACACTAACAAGTCATTTTTGTTTATTTTATTCCTTTAATTTAATTTTCCTTTTCTCAGAACTTCTTTATTTCTTCTGAGCTCTCAGTCTCCCTCCCTCTAATCCGTTTGTGGTTCCAAACTGCACCTCTAAATAAACTTCCATTCTAAAATGACTGCTCTTATAACTGTGTTTTTTATGTTTGCACATTATTTTTTTCTTTCCAGTACTGTTAAAGATTCTTTATTTTCCTCTGCCCAATCTCCAACTCAGTTCAAGTATAAGATCTCATCTATTTCTCTGTAATGAAACTATGATTTATCCAGGGAGGGTCTTTCTCCTACATACAGCTCACTGTACAATGATGATTTTAACAGTGCCTGCATATTTTAACTACATCATTATCCTATAGTCCTGAAGCTTTTCTCTCTCTTCTTCTCTCTCTCCTTCTCTCTCTCTTCCCCCTCCCCCCTCTCTCTCACACACAATCTTTCGAAAGGTTTTAATTTCCATTAATCAACCTTGTGGAATTTGAGCTACAAGCCCAGAGAGCATTTGTTAGACTGTTCCTTACTTGTTCCTACAATCATTTCATTCCACCAAGAAAAAAAGAATTGTCCAGAGTTCTTTTCTCCCTCCATGCTTACCTCTCCTTTTCTACATCCCACCGAGCCTCCCCCCCCAAATTCTATTCTTCCATACAGTAGTTAAATCAGAGCATGCGGCAGGATGGCATTGTGTGAACTGGTGGCCACACAAGTACTTTGTATTCACTGGGGGTTTAGAAGTACAGCAGCTGCATATAAATATGCATAGTTGAGAGATTCATGATGGTGCCTTCTCATCCCAGTGCTGGTTGGCTGCAGTGCAGGCACTACAAATCAATGAACATTTTCCCCATCCATCAGCTGCTCCCTTGCAAGCAGACAAAACACTTACAATGCCAGAAACCCACAGAGAGCTCCTTAGTGAACGAAACCTCACTGTCACGAGATTCAAAATAGCCTTCTCCCTCCTACCCTGAATCTCCACAGCTCTCAACCTCAAATGTCTTTTTATTATCCAATGTGGATTGCAGGCAGAGAGAGAGAGGTGGGGGGGAGACTGAGAGAGGGGGGGGGAGACTGAGAGGGGGGGGAATGAGAATGGAGAGGTAAAAGAGCAATGATAAATCAGCGTTTTAAGAGTCCTCACATTACACTTGTCAGAAAACAAAGGATTCTTGGAGCATTAACCCTTTAAAAATAAAACTGATCATAAAGATGAATGATTCTACTTATGTTGACTGTAATGTTTTACAGCTTCAGGGTTTGAATGATGAAGCATTTAAGTATGCAAAGAATGGTGCCATACTGTGGCAGACATTTGTAATTCATCCATAGTTACTAGCTGGCTTTGGGTATTGAAGGAGTTATGAGTGCTCAGAGGAGAAGTGGAAATCATAAATGCATTTCATTGTAGAAATCACATTTTCTCTCCCACTGATGGAACAACTTCTCAAAGAATGCAAATAGATTTATATTAAAGCTCTTCAATCCTTGTACAAGTTTTAATAAAACCCTAATATTTAATAAAATTTCAAATGTGAAATAATGAATCAAATGCATATTTTTGGTGAAAATATATACATGTATCTAGTAGGCAAACTCATTTTTTATTTTAGATAGATTAATACTACTAATAAATATAGCTTGTTTTTGTATAGAATGAGTGCTTAGCTATTAACCCATTTACAACACTTTTTCTATCAAATTATCTGTAAAGCTTCCAATTGGAATAATAATCAGTTTTAGTTTTCATTTGTTTCTCCATTCAATCAATGTTTTAAATTCTGTCAAATACCTACAGTAACATCATACACTATAAAAATATTTCTGTCATGATACCTATTTTCTTCATTTTAATGTATGAATATTATGCATAGAGAAATACAAAGTACAATTATACAAGTGGCAATTTAACTTTCCAGTTTCAAGACACATAATAAATATTTGGTAACTGTATGACACTGATTTAAAATCCATCTATCCACTTGATATGTTCAGTTGTCCTAATACTGAAATGGTAAAAGTAATATATTTAAGCTTATTAGAATTGTCCTGAACTATGGCTCAGAGAAGCTGATTGGCATAGCCAAGGTGTTTTTTTTCTCCCCATGAGAGGCAAAAGCCAAAATTTGAACACCTCTTTGCTTCACTCCAGACCATGTCCTTTCACTCCCACTAAGCCACATTGAATTACAAGGCAGAATGTGATAATTTCCCAGTGGATCACAGGAGGTAAAGATCGTTTCCAGCTGAGATGACCAAAGAAGACATCATTAAAAAGGAGTACATTTTGAGCAAACCTTTGAAGAATGGGCACAGGAACAAAGCAAAAACTGCAGACAGGGGTTATCATCAGAGAAACCCTATGACTCTGGAAAAAAAGTTGCAAGGCAGATGAAGGACATCACTTTCAGTGAAATGGATGCTGTAAATAACACCACTATTGAAAGACTTGCCAACAAAATTCCTCACTTATTAGAAATGGAATCCATAGGCACATTCACATCTCAGTTTCAGTTGAGACAATGACTACCATCTGGGCCTCAGTTTCTTCTTTTCTAAATGACTTGAACTAAATAACCACTGGATGCTCCTCCAGCAAGGTTCATTTCGCAGTGTTTTTATGTTCAACTTTTCCAGAATATACAAAGTATTAGTCATGGCAGGTGCATGGTATTAATGTTCCTTGGTAGATAACCTGTGGAAACACAGTTCTTCTGAGAATGCAAACTATATCTGGATATTACACATCTATTGATTACATTACACTGGCCAATTTGAAGTCCTAACCTTAAAGCTTATTTCTGCCATATATTTTTCACCAGTTTACTTCCTACTAATATATGGAAACAAACTTATTCTTCTAATAATTTATAAAGACATAGAGCGTAAACATATTAAGCATTGAGAAATATAAAGATTAGGAATTATGCAATCATGTTAGCTATTTCTGAATTTTGGGCATTGGTGAAGATAGAGATTGAAGTGTAATGTACTCACATACCAATAAAATGCTACTCTTGATGTATTCACAATTAGAGAAAAAGATTCATAAATTCATAGATTTATAAGTTTTCTACTTTTCTAGCCTACAATGCAAGAGAGTATTCAAAGTAAAATGCATACCTATGCAAATTACGAACAAATAGTGTGGAACAGAACTATCTCAATATTTCTGAAATATTCTGTGTGTAGACAACCTCAGGAAACATGATTACTTCCAGGAGTAATACAATAGTACTTACTTTTTTTCCCCTGACTTCAAACTTCATGTGTTCTGGTCAAACATTTTATTTTCCCTCATTTTTTTTTCTTTCCAAACAAACACACAACCACAAAAACAACAAAAATAGAAGTATTTTGTTTGACTTTAGGGTCAGAAAAAAGATATCAACCTTTTTTTTTTCAAAGGCTGTTGAACGAATTTTATTTGGGACCTCTTCCTTGAATAGAATTGCCCAGGATGGAATTTCATCCTGCCATTGTTGTTGCCAACCCCACTCCGGTGGCGAGGTGGGGTGGGGAACTGGATGTCATAAGCATACCAGACTTCATTTTCCATCTTACATTCTCATATCCAAATATAGAAAGCTATGACAAAAGTAGATCTGGTTTTTAAACTATTTTGATCTTAACTCTGAATGTGGATCCTAATCTATTAGTAGAGTTTTAGGCTTGTTTCAATGATTTAAATAAAATTAAGCTTTGTTTGTAGAAAATAATGCAATGCTTTGATCACCCTAATTCTGAGCTTATTATCACTGGGATAGAGGGGATATTTATGTTTATTTTATGTAAATCAGTCCATAGACAACGTAGTTAATGTTTTAAACAAATATTTACTGAGCACTAACTATTCATTAGTATTGAGTATTGCTGAGATGAAAGGATGTTATAATAAGATATCTGACCTCAATGACTCATATTTTATGTTGAGATGTATGACTAAATCTTTGAATAACCAATTTAACATCTTACATGTACAAATACTGACTGAATGATAAAGTAGTATAGAAGTCTTGGTAGGTTGTTGACCAGTAACTTACATGGTAAGGTCTTTATTACCTAGTATACCTGCACAACTTTCTGAAAGGAAGATCTCCAGATGATGCATATTTTGCCTGTGGTGCATTCAGAACAGATGTTAAGTTGTAAACTATTACTCCAATAATTGAAAATAAATGTACAAATCCGAATGTATGATGTGTTGATAAACAGAGAACTAGAGCAATAATAGTTTGCAGCTATTTCTTTTTGATATAATAGGAAAACAGTATCTCTCCAGAAGATACAAGATATGGTCTCATTTAGAAAGACAATTCTGGTAGGAGGTTTAAGTTGCTTTTAGGGGAACATTAGCTTCTGGGAAATAAAAGTGTTCAACTTATACCCTATTAAAACTAAGAACAAATGTTCTATATTGTATCAAAATAAAGGAATAAATAGCATAGTTGATAGTAATTTAGAACTAAGGGGTAAAATGTTAATCCCATAGTTCTTAAGTCTTTCATTTTCCTTAGGTACAATTAGATTAGTTTGGTAAAGAAATCTTGAGCTGAGAAATTAAGAATTCAATCTTTGTTCAGTCTTTGTTAGAAAAATCACATTGGGTGACTAAGAGGGCATATTCCCTAACACTCTGGCAGTGGAAGAAGGAAAACTAAAAAGTAATTGTAAAAGTAATTCTTTTGAAAAATATAACTGTGGCTGAAGTAGTATGGAAATAGCATATAAATTAATGATTAAAATATAATTGGTGAATTTTGAGTGGCTTTTTGAACGCTATATTCTAAATCATGCGACTTCTTAAAACCTAGCTGTTTTGTCATGATTAAAGATTAAATCCTTTAAGATTAAAAGGAATTTTGAAAACTTACCATGGCTGAACTGTGAAGTCATTTAGGGTATAAATATTAGCTTAAAATTATATATTTGATTGAAAAAAATAATTTTTATCAAATTGGCATTCCACTGTCAGCGTCTATACAACAAATGCTCATATTTCAAAGGGAATCTAGGCCATCTCCAAATTTGGCGAATAGTGTTTGATATGTTTTGCTTCTTGGTAGGCTACTTGCACTCAGTTGTAGCTTGGTGCTTTGATTAGAAAAAGAATTCAACGGTGCTTTACTTTGGTCATTTCTTTCTTTTTTTTCATATATTTTTTATTGTAATTAATAGAAGGGTTACATGATATTTACCTGATAGATGGTGCATTAATTCCCATACATTGATACCCTTTCACATGTCTTGGTCCCCATTTCCCTCCCCCCCCCGCCCCCACCCCTCATCTTGTTTTCCCCCTTCCCTATCCAATTTCAAATAACCAAATAAAAATATATCCAATATATCAGGTAACAAAGTGAGATACTGTAACAATATGAGATAACCAAGGGACAGCAAAAGAGATGAGAGATAACATAGTACCTTAAGAACAACAATCATTCATTATATGGCTTATGTTTCTATATCCTAGAGATCCTTTCATTTAGCGTCCTACTATCTGGCCTTTTGTATCAAGGTTTTGCTCTATTGCAAATCTCTGCTAGGAGAGCCCAAGATTTCTACTGATTATGACAAATGAGCCTAAGTTCCTTTGAGTCTGGCTTACTTCACTTAATATGATCTTTTCTAAGTCTTTCCATTTCCTAACAAATGGGGCAATGTCATTCTTTCTGACAGCAGCATAGAATTCCATTGTGTACAAATACCACATCTTGTTGATCCACTCATCAACTGAGGAACATCTAGGTTGGTTCCATATCTTTGCTATGGTAAATAGTGCTGCAATGAACATTGTTGTGCTGGCGGATTTAGTATGTCTTTGTTTCTGGATGATTGGGTAAATGCCAAGTAGTGGAATTGCTGGGTATAGGGAAGCTCTATGTTTAGTCTTTTGAGGAACTGCCATACTGCTTTCCATAGTGGTTGAACAAGTTGCACTCCCACCAACAGTGTAGCAGTGATCCCTCCTGGCCACATCCCTTCAGCATCTGTTGTTATTAGTTTTCTTGATCCTGGCCATTCTAACTGGAGTGAGGTGGAATCTTAGAGTTGTTTTGATTTTCATTTCTTTTATGGCCAGAGATGTTGAGCATTTCTTCATGTGTCTATAGGCCATTTTTGTTTCTTCTTCAGAGAAGACTCTCTTTAAGTCTTTGGCCCATCTTTTAATGGGATGGTTGTTACTTTGGAGATTTGTTTTGGAGTGATTCAACTTTTTGAGTTGTTGATATATTTTAGATATGAGGCCTTTGTCTGTTGTATTGTTGGTGAAGATCTTCTCCCACTCTGTAGGCTTCCTAATTAATTTACTAACTATGTCCTTTGCCATACAGAAGCTCTGCAGTTTAATGCAGTTACACTTATCCAGCCTTTCTCTGATTTGTTGTGATTCTTGGTCCTTATTAAGAAAGTTTCGACCTGTGCCAAGGAGGTCTAGTGTATCTCCTATTCCTTCTTGTAAAGTTTTCAGAGTGTCAGCTTTTACCTCCAGGTCTTTGATCCATTTGGAGTTAATTCTAGTACAGGGTGACAAAAAAGGACCCAACTTTAGTTTTCTGCATGTGCAGTTCTGCCAGCATCACTTGTTGAAGAGGCTATCTTTCTTTCAGCTGATCTCCCTACTTTTGTCATTTCTTAATTCTCCACTTTTTGGTTTCCCATGGCAAACCTAAATGGGATTCAATTTACACAGGTAGTCAGAGTAATAGAGCTGAAAACTTAATATGCTAACTAACCTATGCTATGCCAAGAACATGGGTTATTTAACTTCTGCTTTTCAGTCTCCTGTTCAATAACAATGAAAGTTATATCATTTCCAAGTTTCATGTGAAGATGAAATGGAATGTGGACAGCCAAAAATGAGTTAGCAAAAGAGCAGTGTATGTTGAATGCTTAATAATTGTAGTGTTGCGGTTCATCCATCCCTCTCATTAGATATTTATCTGAGAGATGCTGGGCTAGCAAATGACCCCTCTTCTGCCCTCAAGAAATGTTCATTACAGTGACGAGAGATGAGACAGATAAAAGGTGGCAATTATAACACATTATAATAAGTATGCTGAGAGATAAATAGAATTAACTCTATGGCAATAGAGTTAATACATCTGACACTGAGTTAAGGAAAATTGTTTCCCATTGGATTTTCTTTTTTTAGTCACTGAGTAGGAATTTACTTAAATGCTTGCTTTAGAAGCTGAACATAGTATAAGAGAAGAAATTTGAATGGGAATAGTTATATTATAGAAGAGAGTACTAATCAACACTAAAATAAATACATATTTATAAGTTGCATTTATAATTTCATCCAGTTGTCTCAGCACCAAGGGTGATTGTTGCCTCCTTCCACTGTAGAGGAAGGGTTGTAGACAGGAAGATTTTCCATAACTCTGCAAGTGCTATTGGCCGCTAATGAGCAAATGCTGCTCAGTATTCTGGAATAAACAGCCTAAGCCATGTGCCAATGACTCACACCTGTAATCCTAGCTACTCCTGAGGCTAAGATCTGAGGATTGAGGTTCAAAGCCAGCCCAGACATGAAAGTTCTTGAGACTTTTATCTCCAATTAACCACCAGAAAACTGGGAAGTATCTCAAGGGGTAGGGTGATAGCCTTAAACTGAAGAGCTCAGGGATAGCACCCAAGCCCAGAGATGAAGTCCCTTGGCCAACAAATAAAATAGAATAAAATAAAATAAACAGCATATACATGATCAATACAGAGACAATTTTATATGGGGAGGGACAGAGAGTGTTGCTTAGTGGTATAACAGTTTCCTAACATGTGCAAAGATTTGTATTTAGCCCTAGCACTAAGAGAAAGGAGAAGAAAGAAAAATAAAAATTATCTAGGCCAAAACACCAAGAATGTCACAGTTAAGACATCCTGAAGCTGTGTAAAAGTACCGCCACTACTTGCAGAATATAGGCTAACTGCTAAAGGAGCCTGTCTTTAATACTTAGGAACATGTTGTCTTAAAAAATAATTAATATGTAAGATGAGAAGGAATGAGTTAGGTCATTACTAGTTCAAAGTCATTCATTTTTGTGAAAGACTAGTCTTAATGAAAGTTTACTAAGTAGCTGCAAGGCTAGTGAGCCTGAAATCACAGTGAATAAGAGGATAGTCCATTGAAGAAATCAATGAGACTGGGATTCTGAAGACCTAAAATCCAATTGTGCTTCTCAGTTGTTTTATCTGCAAACCTATTTTATTTTCTTCTGAATTTTCATTGTTATATTTATTGCATTCTCATTGGAGGTCACATTATACATATTTAAGTATTTGTAAGCTTTTATTTCCATCAAAGAAGGCTACAATTTTTTCCAGCCATTTTTTATATCCTTCTCTGATTTCTCTTTTCCCAGTTCTCAAAATGGTGACCTAGACCAAGAGATAGAGAGCCTTATACAAACCTGTATGTGAAACAGATGATTCTGGGAGGGACTGGATTCCTTAGAACAGTAGTTCTACAGGGAATATTTGTGGGTTTGTTGCTGGAGCAGAAATAGGATATCTATATTTAAAAAGCTGCATAACTTTCTATTTCTGGTGTTTACCTTCAAGCCAAAAGTAGAACATTGCTTTCTCAAGGAATGTGCTCTGCCTCCTCCTACAAGTTCTCATTGTCATTGCTCCATGGTGCATACTATATATACCAATCCCATTGGCCTTACTGGTGGAAATAATAATGATCAGCATTGTATTTAAAATGAATAGATCAGCAAGACACCAACATATTAGAAGAGCAACTCTGTATCTCCCAAAATTATAAATTATAATCATCTTGTCTCATCTGTAATCACTAGAAACGCAGCTTATTTAATCAGAAAGGAAGATGTCCCAATAGCCATATATATATATATATATATATATTAGTACAGTTATACACATCCTTTGCAAATGACTTTTTCTATGAGTGTAGCAATAATGTGCAGCCACATTTGGAAGTCATTCCATGGAAAAAGTATAAGCATGAAATTCAAAGGAGAATGGAAGGGAATGCCACTAAGTATTTATTCTACCCATCTCAAGTTTCCTCTTATTATTTGAAAGAGAAATAATGTGGCTAAAAGGATAGGCATGACTAATAGACCATTTAAGTCTATTGACTATTTTACATAAATCACTTCATGTGCTAGCCCCTCTTAGACTTGAAATTGTACTAGTATACAATGTGTTACAGTGTGTACAATTACATTTTGCTTCTAAGTAGTCAATATCACCTTAACTAACTTCAACTAGTTTGCTGCCAGATTTGAAAGCCTTGTAATTTGGTTTGGTTTAGTTTGGCTCTGTCACCTCATTTAATTCAATTAGAAAATCTGAAAGGTCTCAAACTGAATCTTGAGAAATAGTATAGGAAATAGTAGAGGAGATTAAATCTAGGCAAAGCATCCCTGGATGGTACTGAATTTCTTGTTCAAAATGGCTGTATCTAAGCATTGTTTCTTGTTTTCTGTTGCTTTATACTTTCCATATGAAATGATAGCATCAGAGCAAAGCAAGGTCTAATTTCTAGAATTTAGGAGTTATCTGTGACTCTTTATGTCCATCATCATCATCATCATCATCATCATCATCATCATCATCATCATAATCATCACATTTGATTCTTTCCCATAAGCCCTTCTAAATATGTCTTAAAACTCCTCCTCCCTAAGTATGCCCAATGGCCTGGTTATGGCTGGCATCTTTTCCTTTCTGAAATTCTATAAAGTCCTCCTATTTATTTTCACCATTCTAAGTCTTCCCTGTGTAATCTACATTCTAGACAACTCTTTGCACTATACCACACAAACACTAGAAACAATCAGTAATGCTTAACCAATATAAGAAACACAGAATCAGTTCTGCAAATCTCCATATTTGTACCTATAAATATTGGTAATCAACATAAATATTTTATTAAATCCTTGGATTTATTCTAAAGAAAACCCCAGAATCTAAGCCACCGAGTCACAATATACAAGATTTACCAAATAAAAGAAATCCATTTGCCATACATAGTAAGATAAAGACTTAGCACAATGAAGCACCATCTGTGATCTGGACTTTGCCAGATCTCTTTTCATGTCTAGCCACTCCCTGCCTCCATATTCTATGGAAAGCTCCAATGGGAGTTTCTTTCTCTATGTCTTTTTCTTACATTGTTCCCTTTGTTTGAATTCTTTCTCTCACACGGCACACTTCTTGCCAATTCTTATTTTAATTCCAAAGAATTCACATGAGTCTAATTCTTACCAACTCCCTGATTCCCGTCAAAGATGATGGCTTTAACCCAAGTAGTAACTTGTTTTTATTCCTACTGATGTGTACCACTACTCTTACTATATCTGTAAGCTAGCACTTTCTAATTATTCATTTGTCTAGCATATTAATAGATAAGTACCTTGAAATAATTTCATTATTCTTTGAAATTCTTTACACAGTAACTGGAACATAAGCATTATAAAAGATGAGGTAATTAATTTCACATACAGAGAAAAAAATGCATTGTTTTTTAAGGCAAGTCAAGAAATCAAGAAACATCAGTAACTAGCATAGTGATTTTTCTTTGACATTTCAGTATAATTTATACATATAGAATGTTATAAAACGAGTTCGCTTATCATAAAAATATGAAATAATATGTTTGTGGGATGGTAGACTACCTAGAAGTATAATAACAAGGTTGGGGATGAAAATAATTCAGTGGCAAGTGAAAGTGATACTCACTGTCTTACATAAGCCAGTTAAACCAATTATACTCAAAATAAAATGGGTAAGGAAAACTTGATCAAGGACTTATTAGATCTTGGCTTTAATAAATCTCTATCACCATGTCTAATAATACAGATAAGAACCATTTCCTATACTCTATAGCAGGAAATCAGTGCATCCATTAATGTTTCGTTGGTGTACATCATTTGCCAAACATAACCATTAAACAAAGAATTAAATCATTTTATACTTATCTATTCTTGAGTTGTGTATGAGAATGTATTCCTGTATTTTATATTGTTTGTGCCTATCCAATACGGCTATTTTCATAGACTACGATGTGAGGGGCTCAATCATTGATGACTTCAGGAAAACTTAAGACCCTCAGAGCAAGAGGTTCCTAGTTGTTCTGGGAACTAGCTAAGTCTTGTTTTGGAATGCTTACATAGTTGCCGTGAGTGTGAACTTTTGGTTCTGTCCCCTCACTCAAACCAAGCATTGACTCATCTTCCACAAGAGACCAAACCACCACTGGGCCTATGACCTGATGAAATGGATCTGCCACATTGGATGCTGTCTATAGAATCTTTTAAGTTTATTGATCAATTCTTATGAATCTTGGAAGACTTCTGTAGTAGCAGAAATTTCAGGAATCAAGATCTCTGGCCTTTGCCTATTTCAAGCACTGAAATAGAAATGGCAATGAGACCTTCCACCTAAGAAAAGCCCAGGGCCAGATGGATTCATAGCTGAATTCTATAAGGTCTTCAAAGCAGAGCTCACACCAATAATCCTCAAGCTCTTCAACAAAATTGAAAACGAAGGCTCTTTACCAAACACATTCTATGAAGCCAGTATAACCCTTATCCCCACAGCAGACAGAGTTTCATCAAAGAAAGAGAACCATAGACACATTTCTTTGATGAACATCCATGCAAAACTTCTCAACAAAATACTGGCCAACCATCAAAAAATTTATACACTATGATCAAACAGGATTCATCACAGGGAGGCAAAGCTGGTTCAACATACGCAAATCAATTAATATAATTCAACGCATCAACAGGAGCAAGGACAAAAATCACATGATTGTCTCAATAGATGCAGAAAAGGCATTTGACAAGATCCAACACCCCTTTATGTTAAAAGCTCTGCAGAGGGGCCGGGAGTTTGGCCTAGTGGTTAAAGTGCTTGCCTAGCATGCATGAAGACCCGGGTTCGATTCCTCGGTACCACATATAGAAAAAAGCCGGGAGTGGTGCTGAGGCTCAAGTGCTAGAGCTCTAGCCTTGAGAAAGTCCAAGGACAGTGCTCAGGCCCTGAGCTCAAGCCCAGGACTGGCAAAAAAAAAAGAAAAAAAAAAGAGAAAAGCTCTGGAGAAACTAGGAATCCATGGCACATTCCTCAATATAATAAAGGCTCTGTATGACAAACTTACAGCTAGTATTATACTTAATGGCGAAAAGCTAAAGCCATTCCCTCTAAAATCAGGAACGAGACAAGGATGCCCACTCCCTCCACTCCTCTTTAACATAGTATTAGAATTCCTAGCCAGTGCAATAAGGCAAGAAGCAATCATAAAGTGGATCCAAATAGGGAAAGAGGAAGTAAAACTATCCCTCTTTGCAGATGACATGATTCTGTATTTAAAGAATCTTATAGACTCCACTCCCAAGCTTCTTCAGCTGATTCAAAACTTTGGAAGGGTAACAGGGTATAAAATTAACCCTCAAAAATCAACTGCCTTCCTCTATGCCAACAGAGAAATGAGGCAACAATCAGGAAAGCAACTCCTTTCACAATAGCCTCAAAGAAAATAAAGTACCTAGGAATTATCTTAACTAAGAATGTAAAGGAACTTTTTGATGAAAACTTTAAAACCCTGAAAAAGGAAATTAAGGCAGAACTGAGGAAATGGAAAAACCTCCCAAGCTCCTGGATTGGAAGAATCACCATTGTGAAAATGACAATCTTGCCAAGGGCTATCTACAAATTCAACACAATACCCATCAATATCCCAATGTCATTCTTTAGAGAAATAGAAGAGGCAATCCCAAATTTCATATGGAATAATAAAAGACCCTGTATAGCAAAAACACTTCTTAGCAGAAAGAACAGTGCAGGAGGAATTTTAATACCAAACTTTAGATTCTATTACAGAGCTATAATTATCAAAACAGCTTGATACTGGCACAAGAACAGGCCTGAAGACCAATGGAATAGAACTGAAGACCCAGATATTAAACCACAGACCTGTGGCCACCTAATCTTTGACAAAGGAGCCAAAAAATAGAATGGAAGAAAGATAGCCTCTTCAACAAGTGGTGCTGGCAGAACTGGTTAAGCACCTGCAGAAAACTAAAGTTGGATCCTTATTTGTCACCCTGCACTAGAATTAACTCCAAATGGATCAAAGAACTCGAGGTAAAAGCCAACACACTGAAAATTTTACAGGAATAAATAGGAGATACACTAGACCTCCTTGAAACAGGTCAAAACTTTCTTAATAAGGACCAAGAATCACAACAAATCAGAGAAAGGCTGGATAAGTGTGACTGCATTAAACTGCAGAGCTTCTGTATGGCAAAGGACATAGCTAGTAAATTAATTAGGAAGCCTACAGAATGGGAGAAGATCTTCACCAACAGTACAACAAAGGCCTCCTTTCTAAAATATATCAACAACTCAAAAAGTTGAATCACTCCAAAACTAATCGCCGAAATAACAACCATCCCATTAAAGGATGGACCAAAGACTTAAAAGAGAGTCTTCTCTGAAGGAGAAACAGAAATGGCCTATAGACACATGAAGAAATACTCAATATCTCTGGCCATAAAAGAAATGAAAATCAAAACAACTCTAAGATTCCACCTCACTCCAGTTAGAATGGCCAGGATCAAGAAAACTAATAACAACAGATGCTGGAGGGGATGTGGCCAGGAGGGATCACTACTACACTGTTGGTGGGAGTGCAAACTCATTCAACCACTATGGAAAGCAGTATGGCAGTTCTTCAAAAGACTAAACATAAAGCTCCCCTATGACCCAGCAATTCCACTACTTGGCATTTACCCAATCATCCAGAAACAGACATACTAAATCCGCCAGCACAACTATGTTCATTGCAGCACTATTTACCATAGCAAAGATTTGGAACCAACCTAGATGTCCCTCAGTTGATGAGTGGATCAACAAGATGTGGTATTTGTACACAATGGAATTCTATGCTGCTGTCAAAAAGAATGACAGTGCCCCATTTGTTAGGAAATGGAAAAATCATATTAAGTGAAGTAAGCCAGACTCATAGGAACATAGGCTCAATGGTTTCTCTCATTTGTCATAATCAGTAGAAACCTTGGGCCCTCATAGCAGAGATTTGCAATAGAGCAAAACATAGATACATAAGGCCCTACAGTATGACGCTAAATGAAAGCACTTCTAGGATATAGAAACAAAAGCCATATAACGAGTGATTGTTGTTCTTAAGGTACTATGTTATCTCTCATCTCTTTTGCTGTCCCTTGGTTATCTCATATTGTTACAGTATCTCACTTTGTTACCTAATATATTGGATATATTTGTATTTGGTTATTTGAAATTGGATAGGGAAAGGGGGAAAACAAGATGAGGGTGGGTATGCTGGGGAGGAAATGGGGACCAAGACGTGAGAAACGGTATCAATGTATGTGAATTAACGCACCTTCTATCTGGCGAATATAATGTATCCTTTCTATTAATTACAATAAAAATATATGAAAAAAAGGTCTCTGGCCTTTGTGAGATATTTAAAACGTCTCCCTGTACCAAAGAATGGTTGAGTTTTGCCAGAAATGAGCACCTACCTTGGGAAACAATGGTCAGTTGAGTCCATGTACATCAGGTCTTCTGATAGAGAATTGATCTCATCACAAAGAACCTCTGTAGGAAAAGACTTCATAGAACTCCTTATACATTAAGTGGCTACTGGAAATACTCCATTCCCATACTATTCAATCGCCATGCAAGGAATCTGCATGTTAAGATTGTTTCTTATGAAATGAAGGTAGTTATTCATTTTTATTTTATAAAAATGTAGGCTTTATAACTTTTGGTGAGAACAAGGTAGATTCTATGACTTTAATCATAACTTCCTGACAAAGTAAACATTGAGTATACAGACTAACAATCACTTTAATCCTGTTTAAGTCATAGATTCAAACTATAGAATTAACTTATCAAAAAGCAGAATGTAAGAAGAAAATGAGATGCAGAAAAGATTATTAATTAAATGTATGTATATTCATTTGTTGTATATAAATTCCCTTTGTTAATAATTTGGGGAAAATAGCATTTTGAGAATGTGCTATGCATTTTAGGCTTATGTTTTTTCTTTTATGTGAATTAAATGTAAAAATAAACTAGTACAAATAATTCAATATTGTTTAGTTCTATGTATTTACATAAGAAATGCTAAGATCTGTTTTACAAATTGTATGGAGAACTCACTCTCTTTAGAATGTCAATTTGTTGTGTTCATCAACCTTTATTTAAAATTTTCTTGGTCAGATTTCATTTTTCTTTTTATTATTTTTAAATAATTTTATAAAGGGGTTAAAAAGCACAATGCCTTTTAATCAGTGCCACCATTTCCATAATTCTCGTTTTTCTAAAATAAATTTTATTTTATTTTTTTTACTTTTTATTGTCATGATAATGTATAGAAAGGCTACAGTTATATTCATCAGGTTGTAGGTGCATTGCTTCTCACACATAAAATAAATTTTATTTTTATATAATCTTGTTTTTTTATTATTTTATTTTAATTGTAATTAATAAAAGGGTTACATGATATTTGTCAGATAGAAGGTGCATTAAATCACATACATTGATACCCTTTCACATGAATTGGTACCCATTACCCTCCTCCCCATCCCCCCCCCAGTTTGTTTTCCCCCCTTCCCTATCAAATTTCAAATAACCAAATACAAATAAATTCAATATATCAGATAACAAAGTGAGATACTATAGCAATATGAGATACCCAAGGGACAGCAAAGGAGATGAGAGATAACATAGTACATTAAGGACAACAATCATTTGTTATATGGCTTTTGTTTCAATATCCTGGAGGTCCTTTCAATTAGCTTCATACTATATGGCCTTATGTATCAAGATTTTGCTCTATTGCAGATCTCTGCTAGTAGAGCCCAAGGTTTCTGCTTTATTCAGTGAAAGAGGATTATATTCAATAAGAAAATGGTTTCTTTTTTTTTTTTGCCAGTCCTGGGCTTGAGCTCTGGGCCTGAGCACTGTCCTTGAACTTTCTTCTCAAGGCTAGAGCTCTACCACTTGAGCCTCAGCACCACTTCCAGCTTTTATTTTTCTATGTATGTGGTACTGAGGAATCAAACCTGGGTCTTTGTATATGCTAGGCTAGTACTGTTCCACTAGGCCACACTCCTGGCCCTGGTTTCTTTTTTTTCTTGTCAGGTTAATGTATAGAGGGGTTACAGTTACATTCACCAGGTAGTAGGTCCATTACTTCTCACACATTTATATCGCTCTCAAGTTTTTGTCCCCATACACCCCCCCACTCCCTCCCAATCATCTTGTTTCCCCCCTGAGGAAATGGTTTCTAATTAATTTATACTAAATATTAGAACTTACTTCTTTTTCACCCTTCATCAATTCTTTATAAAATTTATCCTTTCATATTATGGTAAATTTGTAGTTATTTGCAACATATGTGCTCTTTTGACATTTGCAAATTTGTATATTTCCATTATCTTCCTTTTGGAGAAAATAAAAATTTCAAAATTCTCCCATTAAATTTATTTCCTAACATAAAATACATAATGGATTAAGAGTAGGTATCTCAGTGTTTAACTATACTTGTTAGCCTAAAACAAACTTGTATTCATCCCAATAATGTGTGTGTGTGTGTGTGTGTGTGTGTGTGTGTAAATTTGTGTGACTGTAAAGAGAACTATAACCATATGTGTTATGGAAAAGTGTAGAGTACTTTTTATGGACTTAGGATCTTTATATTTCTTTGTAGGTCATTCTGATGTTATTCCTCTTCAATACATTTAGGTTGCTTAAATCATAATTCATAAAATTGGTAATTGCTTTTTAAAGGCTGGAGAAGTTAAAATTTAAAGTTGTAAAACTTAACAAATAGCTTATGATTTAAAAAGTGTTTCATATTCATGTACATAGAAATTCCTCAAGTTAAATTCAGTTCTTATTCTCAAAATAGTTGTCTCATACTTTTTACCTAATATCATTTATTATAACTGATGACTTTTAAGCTTACTATATTCACACTTTGACATTTGGCAAGGAAACATGAACTAAACACTGGATTTGTCCAGCAAAGGTAGACATAGCTCACTGATACTATGGACTTCCAAGGGACAGAGACAAGCTGTTCCTGAGATTATAGCGCAGGAAAGCCTTCCAACAGCTCCTGTGTTCCTGTTTGCTTGGTTTCCCATCTCAGAATTCTCTTCATATTATAGACCTGGACTATGCTTATATGATGTCATTTCTGTTGTTCCATAGTCTGAAAACTTTGAAGTCAACAGAAAAGCAAATTGAGCCAACAGTTATTGTATATCTTTTTAAACTGTTTATAAAAAGTAATTTATTGTTAGCAAAATTATATTAGTTAAGAATACTTAATGGATATATATGTGTGTGAATACATACATAAATGTAAATATAAGCATTTATTTATATATTAATATTCAACTCTATATGTGTCTATATAATATACTCAAGTATATATATATACTCAAGTATATAATTTAAGATAGTCATGTATATATATTCATATATACAGATATGTATGTGTATATGTAGTTATAAATTCATATATATGAAAATTAGCCATGAAGCAAAGGAATACTTTGAAGTATTCAGTTCTATAATAATATAATTTAGAATGCAGAAATGGTAGCATAGCTTAAAAGAGCAAATGATAGCTTTTCCTTGTGTAAAATCGGAGAGTCTTCACAGAAAGCAGATTTCATATGAAGAACTACTGGGTGGTGTCTTTCATGTCATAGTTGTGTTGGCAACTGATTTTACCATCTTTGTAGCACATTTGAGTTTTCCTTTCTTTTTCCTCCCTTCTTTGCTTCAATAGCTGTTAAAAGCTTGCCCAGAATCCTAATATCAGATTCTTTAGTGTTCTTCTTCACCCAGGATACGAGTTTTTTATAATAAGAGATTTTATGCAAGAAGGTAGATGCAATAAATCTTGATGACTCAGACTCAGCCAGGAATATGAAGTTCAGGGAATGGGCCGTACTTATCAGAAGCAGACTACACAATTTCTTCTCCCGACTTTTCAGTTTTGATAGGTGCAATGAATTAAAAAACTCAATGCTGTAGAATGAAGCCTGGAGATAAGAATCTTGCCCTGAGTTCTTGCAAGAGCTGGCTAAGCCACATTGTTTTGCTTATCTGGATAGTGAGGCAGTTGGATCATTTGATTTTTAAAATTGCCTGCTAGTTCTAAGATTGAATCGCCATTAATGAAGGGTGCAAACACTTCCGTATAGCAATTTATTGTGGCAGATGATATCTCTCTAAAATCCTAATGATACAGGACATGTAGTACTCTAGGTGAAAGTTGTTCATATCCATAAAATTAATTATATCCTTAATACATAAAAAGGTATTACTACACCAAAATTCTTTATTTCTAATTTTGTCATTTTTATGATTACTTTGCTTCATTTAGTAATATGGTGTGATTTTTACTTTTGTCTTTCACCTTTACCAAAATTAGTAGCACAATTAGTAAGTCAGGTAATAGCTGTGAACAAGAAAGAGCTTTAAAGACAACATTCATTCTCTATAGAGCATAAAAATGCTAATTCATATATAATGATTTTATTCCAATGCTCATGTGCCCTTTATTACTATAAGAGCTGTCATCCTTACGTATGTGCGAGGGCCGGCCTTATATGTGTGGTATCCAACAGATAGGCCACTATGTGTTGGACACGATGTTAAAGTAATTCTGACTTTCACTTCTCTTTGTCATTTACTTTCTGTTTTATTTTTCAGGAAACCTTCAAAGATTGACCACAGCATATTTTATTCACCTGTAAAGGTAAGAACATGGAATATGTTTTATTATATACCAATGTTAAATGTATTGCCTTGTCTGAGGCAAATAAAAGAGATGTTGGTTATTCTGAGTAAATTAAGCATGTACTATCCCTACTTAGTGCTTACCTTGATATCCTGTAACACATAGTGCTGAATTGCTAGTTTCTGTTTTTCTTCCACACTATTATACTATTATGTTCTATAATATTATGGATCTTAACATACTTATGTAATTGCCATATATCAGGAAAGCAACTTAATACATATAGATGTATATGTTAGATTCCGTGTCTTTTCTAACTTAAGTTTATGTTTTTCTTGCTATTTTGAGTCAAAATTTTTAAAAGAAATAATGCCAATAACTATATGTATAACTGTTAATAATTTAATAATATAAGTGTAAATTTGGAGGGATTTGTTTTAATATTTGCTTTAGTTAAAAGAGCAGAAAAATGTGGCCCTATTCTTGGTGAGGGCGGATGTGAAGATAAATTTAGTTTCTAGTCTAGTAAATAGTTCTCCCATAATAACTTAATTGTAGCTATTTCCAACCAAATTGTTTAATTGTGGTGAATCATATGCAAATTGTTCAGATTTAGGTCAACCCCCACTCCAACATTCTAGCACCTCTTTTCTAATTCAGAACAGACTACTTCATGCCTAAAGAAGCAGAGTGTTACAGTTTGGAGCTATATGACAGAAACCAAAAAAAAAAAAATCTACAATGATTAACAGTGTTCAAGGAATCAGTAATTTTGTAAAATTGCAAAGGCTGACTACATTTATTTATACAGTGGTTGATGACTTCTTAGGCTTGCTGTGTATTTGTAGAGAATATTTTCCCCACTGCTCAGGAGATTTAGGGTCAGAATATTTTTTTTTCTATTTTATAAAGCCTACCTCATAACATCATTCTTAAGTAGCCATTGAAATGAAATGGGAATCATATTGAAAATGAAGAAAGTTCTGTAAAGTGATTTCTTAAAACCCATATGGAAAAACATCTATTGTTTGATAATTTGGTTGAGTGACAGAGGAATGGGCTTCATATCCCTAATGAGTAAGAATTCCACAGGAAGCTCTTGGGGAGGCTATCTCAGATGTAGTCCACTTGATGAAATTCTTTCTTGCTTTCTTTCTTTCTTGCTCTTTCTTTCTTTCTTTCTTTCTTGCTCTTTCTTTCTTTCTTTTTGCTATTTTTTTGTTCTGTTTTGTTGGTCCTTACGTTTTAAAAATAGGCCTGTCCCTTGTCTCCAAGCTTCTTTCTGCTCAAGGTTAGCTCTCTATCACTAGAGCAATGGCCCTACTTTCATTGCTGTTTTATCATAGTTTTAGTTTATAGATTTAGTAGTGATGAAACATTGTAGTATTGCCTACTAAATGGCCATGGTTATATGATTTCATTTGATCTTTATATGTTCTCTGTTTTGTAAAATGTTGATCATGCTGATCAATGCCTATTTGTATATATATATATATATATATATATATATATTTCTATAGTAAGAGTTCTCGGCGTCAGTTCTTTTGTGCATCACCCTATAAGATCTTTATTCTTATTAGCATATTACTAACACACTAATTTATTGTTTGAATATATCATTTGAAACTGCAGTAATTCATTCCATATTTGAAAATCTGCCATAATTGAAAATCTGCCACAGAGAAGAATTCTGTTGTTTACAACTGTTTCCAGACATGCAGGAGCATCATATATCTTCACTATAACAAATAGGAAAACCATGCCTGTTGTATGCCTGAATGTCTTTGGTTTCAATTATCTGAATTATTGAAGTTAAAACAACTTTTGTGCTTGATTTACCCTTATAATTGTCTTTGTCTTCTGTTTTTGCCTAAGTTGGGTAAATATTTCCACATTTTATTATTAGAAAGGAAAATTGACTTTTCCTTTTTTTCATATATTTTTTATTGTAATTAATAGAAGGGTTACATGATATTTGCCAGATAGATGGTGCATTAATTCCCATACATTGATACCCTTTCACATGTCTTGGTCCCCATTTCTCTCCCCCCCCCACCCCTCATCTTGTTTTTCCCCGTTCCCTATCCAATTTCAAGTAACCAAATACAAATATATCTGATATATCAGGTAACAAAGTGAGATAGTGTAACAATATGAGATAACCAAGGGGCAGCAAAAGTGATGAGTGATAACATAGTACCTTAATAACAACAATCATTAATCATATGGCTTATGTTTATATCATATTTTAAATGACAAGTTTAACAAACAAGTGTTCAAGGAGGGAATCTCTAATTACAATCACTGGGACTTAGTATTTAGAACTTAGTCAAAATTAGGCTAAGGGTTTGTATGTCATAGAAACATATTAATTTATGACATAAAACATTATGTATATAGAGTCATAGGTTTTTATGTCTATATAGTTATGTTTGTATTTCCATTACCATGTCAATAGCTTTGGATATGCAGTTATTGAGTCTTCGCTCTTGTACTCTTTGGATTTAATAGCCGCATATTAAGGATACCATGCGCCTTTTGTTCCTTAGGTCTTGACCTGTCTCACTCAACATGATTTGCTCTAGATTCATCCACTTCCCTGTGAATGCCATTATTTTATCTTGTCTTTTGGCTATGTAGAATTCCATTGTGTATATATACCACATTTTCTGTATCCATTCATCTGCAGTAGGGCATCTGGGGTGTTTCCATCGCCTGGCTATTGTGAATAGTGCAAAGGTGAACATAGCTGAGCAGGTGTCTTTATAATATCCTGGGTCATGCTGTTGAGGATAGATGCCCAGAAGTGGAATGGCGTGATCATAGGGAAGGTCTATTTTCAATTCTTTAAGGAACCTCCACATTGCTTTCCAGAGTGGCTGGAATAGTCTACATTCCCACCAGCAGTGCAGTAGGGTTCCTTTTTCTCCACAACCCCACCAGCAACTGTCATTGTCTGAGTTCAAAATCTTGGCCATTCTTGTTGGGGTAAGGTGGTATCTTAGGGTTGTTTTTATTTGCATTTCCTTTATGACCATAGATGATGAACATTTTCTCATATGCTTTTCTGCCATTTTAATCCCCTCTTCTGATAGGTCTCTATTTAGTTCCCTTGCTCATTTAGTGAATGGTTTATTGGGTTTTCGGGGGATTAGTTTCTTGAGTTCCCTGTAGATACTAGATATTAAGCATTTGTCAGATGTATTGTTGGTGAATATCTTTTCCCAGTTGGTTGGCTGTCTCTCTACTTTTGCAACTATGTTTTTATCTGTACAGAAACTTTTTATTTTTTAGGTAGTCCCATTTATCGAGTCTCTCTCCAATCTGTTGTGACCCTGGGATTCAGTTCAGGAATCTTTTGCCTGTGCCTATGAGTTCCAGTGTCTCTCCTACTTTATCATGTAGCAGTTTCACGGTTTCCGGTCTGACGTTGAGATCTTTGATCCACTTTGAGTTAATGCTTGTGCATGGTGTTTCCTTTTTTAAAAATTGTATTTTATTATTGGGATGATATATAGAGGGGTTACAGTTACATTCGTCAGATAGTGCATACATAATTTCTTGAACCTTGATACTTCTTCTCATGTCTTTGATTTTCCTTTTTTGGTGGTACCATTATTTTAAAACACATTTGCAATATGCTTTGAGATTTATAGAACTTTGTATAAGCTCTTCTTTATATCTAAATCAATCTGCTGGGCCAATAGAAAATATTGAACCAACACGTCATTTATCTGCTACTCTCTTTTGGCAACAAAACCCAGTATCTTGATTTGCATTTCTTTTATGGCCAGAGATTTCAAGCATTCTTCATGTGACTATAGGCCATCCTTATGTCTTCTTCAGAGAAGTCTCTCTTTAAGTCTTTAGCTCACCTTTTATTTATTTATTTATTTATTTAGCCAGTCCTGGGCTTTGAGCTCAGGGCCTGAGCACTGTCCTTGGACTTTCTCAAGGCTAGAGCTCTACCACTTGAGCCACAGCACCACTTCTGGCTTTTTTCTTTGTATGTGGAACTGAGGAATTGAACCTGGGTCTTCGTGCATGCTAGGCAAGCACTCAACCACAAGGCCAAACTCCCTGCCCTTTAGCTCACCTTTTAATGGGATGGCTGTTTCTTTGTTTTGGAGAGATTCAATTTTTTTAGTGATAGATATATTCTAGACATGAGGCACTTGTCTTTTGTATGGTTAATGAAGGTCTTCTCCCATTCTGTGGGCTTTCTATTTAACTTGTTAGCTATGTCCTTTGCTATACAGAAGCTTTGCAGTTTAATGCAGTCCCATTTCTCCAAACTTTCTTTAATTTGTTGTGTTTCTGGGTTATTAAGAAAGTTTTGACCTGTGCCAAGGAGACCTAGTATATCTCCTATTCATTCTTGTAAAGTTTTCAAGGCATCTTCTTTTACCTCAAGGTCTTTGATCCATTTGGAATTAATCCTGATGCAAGGTGATACAGCAGGTTTCAACTTTAGTTTTCGGCAGGTGATTAACCAATTCTGCCAGCACCATTTGTTGAAGAGGCCATCTTTCTTCCATCTTTTTTTTTTTTTGCTCCCTTTTCAAAGATTAGGTTGCCATAGGTCTGCAGGCTGATTTCTGGGTCTTCAGTTCTATTCCATTGGTTCTCAGGTCTGTTCTTGTGCCAGTACCAAGCTATTTTGGTTAGTATAAAGGCTAAAGATTGGTATTGGTATTCCCCCAGTGCTGTTCTTTCTGCTAAGGATTGTTTTTGTATATAGGGTCTTTTATTATTCCATATGAAATTCTGAATTGCTTCTTTTATTTCCTTAAAGAATGACATTGGTATATTGATGGGTATTGCACTCAACTTGTAAATAGCCCTTGGCGGGATTGCCATTTTCACAATGTTGATTATTCTAATCCAGGAGTATGTGAAGTTTTTCCACTTCCTCAGTTCTGTTTTAATTTCCATTTTCAGGTTTTTAAAGTTTTCATCATAAAGGTCCTTTACATTCTTAGTTAATTTCTAAGTACTTTATTTTCTTTGAGGTTATTGCAAAAGGAGATGCTTTCCTGATTTCTGCCTTGTTCTTCTCACTCCAGTTAGAATGGCCATTATCAAGAAATCTAATAACAACAGATACTAGCAGGGATCACTACTACACTGTTGCATTTGGAAAAATAGTCAAAGCTAGAAGTCTTAGATAACTCCTGAAGTTTGGCAAAAACTGTTAGGAATGGAAATAGAGATTGTGATATAATCACTATTTCTCATATTGTTACAGTATCTTATCTTGTAATCTGGTATATTTTATTTTTTTCATTTATTTATTTATTTATTTATCTATTTATTTATTTATTTATTGCCAGTCCTGGGCTTGAGCTCAGGGCCTGAGCACTGTCCTTGGACTTTCTCAAGGCTAGAGCTCTACCACTTGAGCCTCAGCACCACTTCCAGCTTTTTTCTATGTATGTGGTACCGAGGAATTGAACCCAGGTCTTCATGCATGCTAGGCAAGCACTTTAACCACTAGGCCAAACTCCCGGCCCTTATTTATTTATTTTTATTGTATTTAATAAAAGGGTAACATGATATTTGCCAGATAGAAGGTGCATTAATTCACGTACATTGATACCCTTTCACATGTCTTGGTCCCATTACCCTCCCCCCATCCCCCTCTTGGTTTTCCCCCCCTTCCCTGTCCAATTTCAAATAACCAAATACAAATGTATCCAATATATCAGATAACAAAGTGAGATATTGTGTCAATATGAGATAAGAAAGGAACAGCAAAAGAGATGAGATAACATAGCACATTAAGGACAGCAATCATTCATTATATGGCTTTTGTTTCAATATCCTAGAGGTCCATTCAATTAGCTTCATAGTATATGGCCTTATGTATCAAGTTTTTGCTCTATTGCAAATCTTTGCTAGTAGAGCCCAAGGTTTCTACAGGTTATGATGAATGAGGGAAACCATTGAGCCTAAGTTCCTTTGAGTCTGGCTTACTTCACTTAATATGATTTTTTCTAAGTCTTTCCATTTCCTAACAAATGGGGCGATGTTGTTTTTTCTGACAGCAGCATAGAATTCCATTGTGTACAAATACCACATCTTGTGGATCCATTCATCAACTGGGAGACATCTAGATTGGTTCCATATCTTTGCTATGGTGAATAATGCTGCAATGAACATTGATGTGCTAGTGGATTGAGTATGCCCTAGTTTCTGGATGGTTGGGTAAATGCCAAGTAGTGGAATTGCTGGGTCATAGGGAAGCTCTATGTTTAGCCTTTTGAGGAACTGCCATACTGCTTTCCGTAGTGGTTGAACGAGTTTGCACTCCCACCAACAGTGTAGTAGTGATCCCTCCTGGCCACATCCCCTCCAGCATCTATTGTTATTAGTTTTCCTGATCCTGGCCATTCTAACTGGAGTGAGGTGGAATCTTAGAGTTGTTTTGATTTGCATTTCTTTTATGACCAGAGATGTTGAGCATTTCTTCATGTGTCTATAGGCCATTTTTGTTTCTTCTTCTTCAGAGAAGACTCTCTTTAAGTCTTTGGCCCATCTTTTAATGGGATGGTTGTTACTTTGGAGATTATTTTTGGAGTGATTTAATTTTTTGAGCTGTTGATATATTTTAGATATGAGGCCTTTGTCCGTTGTTTGGTTGGTGAAGATCTTTTCCCACTCTGTAGGCTTCCTAACTAATTTTCTAGCTATGTCATTTGCCATACAAAAGCTCTGCAGTTTAATGCAGTCCCACTTATCCAGCCTTTCTCTGATTTGTTGTGATTCTTGGTCCTTATTAAGAAAGTTTCGACCTGTGCCAAGGTGGCCTAGTGTATCTCCTATTCCTTCTTGTAAAGTTTTCAGTGTGTCAGCTCTTACCTCGAGGTCTCGTTTATTTGTTTATTTGAAATAGGGAAGGGAAGGGGGAAAACAAGATGAGGGGAGAGGGTGGAGGGAGGGAAAGGGAACAAAAACAGGAGAAGGGGTATCACTGTGTGTGAATTAATGCTCCTTCGATCTGATGAATATAACTGTACCCCCTCTATTTAGTACAATAAAAATAAAAAATAAGTAATGTATCTACTACCTGATAAATATAGTTGTAACCGCTCGGTATATCATCTGGACAATAATATTAATTTTAAAAGATTTTGAAAAGTTTAAAAAATATGGAGTTAGTTTATTGATAGAAGCAGAATAATCCAGCAGTATACATAAGAGACAAAATAAGACAGACAAGGCTCATAATTGGTGTATCCAGTAAATCACACAAAATTGTAAATGCAAGACTGCTATGATGAGTATCTTAAATCATGATGTATTGAGTATTAACATGAAATGATTACTTTAATTGAAATGATTACATTGTATTTTGAAAGCCAAGAGGTTGAGATATGTTTAAGAAATCTTTCCAAAATAAAAGACGAAGCAGTCCATCTTTGTTTTTGTTGTTTCTTCAAATCTTACTTTTTAAACATTCTTTATATTTTTACTCAAAATATTCTCAAAAATGTTCAATATTGAGCATAAAAACAATTGCAAATTTTTTGGTACTCAGAATCTCACTATTTCCTGTTGGATTCTTGTTTGTTTGCTTATAACTCTGAAGTACTCAATTCACTTAGAACAAGCTTTTCCAAAAGTCTAAAAATTTCTCTGGTCCACACTATTTTCCTGTTCTAATGCACCAGGACAAATACCAATGAATAATAACTCATGGAATACATACTGGCTTTAATGAGTTTCTTAAAGAAATATGTACTTTTAGAACATGATTTCTAATTTTAATATAAATTGGATTTACATTTAGCCAAAAGATCTGTATTTATTTTTATAGCCTGTGTCTTTGGTATCTAAAATTAATTTAATGATCTTAAATGAAATTACAAATTATTACAGCTTAGAATTGCATAAGCAAAACATTTTAAGTATGTATTTTTGCTAAGAAGCATATATTAGAGTGTAAATTTGGATACCTGAGGTTTAAAATAGGAATATTCCTATGCCATGCATGAGATAAAGTTTTTAAAGAGAACATTTTTTCAAAAAGTAAATTCAGGATTTTGTGTTTTGTCGGTAGACATATTATTTGGCTCATGATTGCAAACTTTTTTCTTTTTGAATAGAATTCCACATTTATATCAATATCCCAATGTCAATAATCCGTAGATAGCCAATAAAGAAATGCCAAATGTCTCAATCACTATCCCTTTTATTGCCAAATCCCACTCTTTCTTCTCACTGAAATTTTAAGTTCTTAATTACACAACTTGTGATTGTTTCCACTTGATAGATTTTCATTCCCCTTGGCTTACAACTATTTTCTTTCCTATTTCTACAGATTGAAAATGTATTTGGTATACCTTCTTTGAATTTCATGTGAAATCTCTAGCTCTGTCTAGTTTTTATATTCCTATTTTAGATTGTACCTGAAAAGTCCCATATTCTGATATTTCAAAAGACTTTTGAAAGTGTCCAAATATCATTAGCCATAGATTATGACTTCTTAAATGTACATATTGAGAACTTCCAATAAATATTTCTAAAATTTTGATTTGAGTCTTTAAAAATGCCATATATATACTTTAGTTATAAGTGTCTGTATGACTTCAAATTAATTTAACTTATTCAGTTGTGTTCTATATAAGCATATATATATATATTTAAATTGAATTAAAAGTATGCAAACTGCCTATCACTAAACAGAATACCTAAATTCTATGTAGCTTTCTTGGAATACATATGTTTCCAAGAGTGTGAATTTCACTCAGGCATTTATATGCCTGCTCCCAAGGCAAAACTAGAAAATAAAACTGGAACTACAATAATCAAACTATGTAGGAGTTTTTTGTAAAATGTGCATAGATAAGAAAACAAGAAATTTTAAATTGTTTTCACCCTTCTCTTTTACATAAGTCTGACATAGATTTCTTGTTTCTCTTGTGTAGATATTCATAACTTTATGAGTAGCTATTGATTTATGATAGGTAACTAAGAGACAATTAAGTCACTGGTTTAGTAGCACTTAGTCTGAAAAGTATTATACACAATTCTCAGAATGTATGCTTTATTATCCAAATGTAATTACTGATTAACTCCATATTGCAGAAAACTGATGGATTTTTTGTATTATTCAAATTCACTAATCTAAAATATGCAGTGTATTTATCCACAGTTATGACTTTGGCTTCCTGTTCATCATTTTATTTGCTCTGCAAACATATCATTGACAATAGTTTCAATTCCAATAGTCTTCAGACCACACAAATCGTACAATGTTTAATACTTGGTGTGACAAAATAGAGGAATTAGCCCTCGCAATTTTGATTCTTTACATATTGAGCAGACTCCTTAAGGGGAAAGATCAAAGTCTCTTTAAAAAAAAAGTGGAAAAAAGGAGAAAACCTCCAAATTAGAAAATAAGGAAAAGCTAGGTCTGAAATTAAGTTCTAATCCTCCTTGGATGGCTTTTTCAACAGTTTAAACCTCAGTTTTCCAGGGTAACTTCTATTTGAAACTAAACAAAGTTTGTCAAATCTAAGTGCTGTGTGTTGCAAGAGTTTGGTTTATTTCCTGCAAGCATTTTTTTTCCTTTTTATTGACCTTTCTTCTGCTTCTATTATTTTCATTGATCTCATTCTCAGTTAATTTTCTTTTGTTCCTATGAAATCTCTTTTCTTTTTGCTTTTTATTCTTCATCCTTTCCTACATCTTCATAGTTGAATCTAATATTTAGATTTCCTTACTATCTAAAACTTATTTAGCAGATAAAGGTAAAGTTAAAGCTTAAACTTTCTTAGTACCTTCTTCAACTCCCCCTTTTTTCATAACTTATGTACTATAGTATATGACCTTTAGGTTAATGTTTTCAACACATAAATTCCATCTCCTGTAATTCTCAGTACCAACTTATAATGTTATTTGCTATACTCGTCATTAACGATACTAGCTATTAGAACATTTATTTCTTAGAAAAGTGAAAGTTTCCATTTTTAAATTATGTATTTCAATATCTTTATCTCATACCACTATGAATTACTTTTGCTTAATTAAGGAAAGGAATATTAGCCAGGTGAATTGCCTCACATTTATAATCCTAATTACTTGGGAGGCTAAGATCAGAAGGAAGATGGTTTGGGGTCAGACAGTGAAAAATTTTGTGAGACCCCCATCTTAATCAATAAAATGACATATTATAATCTAAGCTATGGAGGAAAACAGAAGTTAGCAATTATGGAACAGGCTAAGCCAACCCAGGGAAAATTTTTTTATAAAAGTTTGCCACAAAAAATAAAACAGAATAACAAAATTAGAAGGCTGATGATTATATGACTACTGGTGAGCACATGCTTAGTAAGCATGAAGCCTTTTTTTCAGATCCCAGTAACATCAAAAGAGAGATGATAAACTCACAAAGAGTGACAGAGAAACAGAAGGGACAAACCCAGGAAGAGATTAAATAGGAAAACAAAACCAAAGGAAATGAAAAGAAGGGAGATACTGTATAGAAACTATACTCTCTCTCAAGTCATAGAACACAGAAAAGGCTGATGACCCAAGTACAAAAGAAAGCCATCTGGCTTTGTTAACACCAAACCACAGTACTTGAGACCACACAATGAAGTTTATCACTGGTTCTTTTGTTCTTTTCCATATCTTATAGCCAAAACCTAATCTCCCAAAACTATTTTAATTTCTTATTTTGTTGGTGCTCAATTTTTTGTGTCAAGCACATGTGTTTCAATCAACAAGCAATGACTTCCTTGTGGAAGGACAGCTGATGCCAGTTTGCTAGAAAAAAGGAAAATAAAATGTTTTTTCAACAAGATCTAGAAATTCATGCAGATACTGAAGCAAGGAGTCTGGCACTTACTCATTTTAAATGACAATATCTTTTGGCGAAGGCCCTCTTACCTATTTTGACACTTGGAAATGGGAACTGAGTTCATAAGACAAAGCTAAACACTGTTCTTTCTTCTGTGAGGGGAGTATGAGGTAGAAGTTACAAAATGCAATTCATGAAAATAATTTTGTACAATATTGTTAGGAAGGAAAAAATAACAGACTCCACATTATACTAAATCAATCGCTTGAGGTTCAGGCACCAGTGCATTTAGTTTATTAAAGAAATTATTTAGGTGTAGTCAATTCCAAGGAAATGGACATACTCATTTTATTGAACTTGGACCTTCATTAAAACCCTTCCAAGCTGAACATAGATTAAGAAAGGAGATGTCTAGGCTGGCATCATTAATTGGTTAGTTTTTAATATTTCCTGTTTTATTATTACCATAAAATAATAGTTAAGTTAGAAAATTGAAAGCAAGAAAAATAGAAATCTTAAGTTTATTACCTAAAATAATTTGAAGAAATAAAAGGAAGACATACTTTAGATTGTTGGCATGTTGTTAAACTGTTTCTGTGCTCTGAGCTTCTCCTATGCAGTAAAGTAGTATATAACGAAAACAATAGCTCTGTATTGGATGAAGATACAGAAAATAGCCCTTTTATTATTGAAAATGCTTTATTTGGTTTTGAATTGAGGGAAAATATGACATGTCTGGTAATAATCCTTCAGTTCTAAAATGAACACATTAAAATTAGTTATCAAGTTGGAGAAAGGTCAGCAAAATGTTCATTCATGCAGTTTCTGTGCCGGAAAATTCCTCAAACTGTAAGCAAGTATATACCCAACTTTATTTAATCTTACCAAAGACCTCTATTTTTAGGGAAGAATATGGCAACGTATTTAATTTGGCAAGTAAGAGAAGAACAGCTTAAAATAAATTTTATAGTAAAGTTTTATGTTAAACATCGGTTGCTTGTTTTATGTTTTTGTATCTTTCTGAGATGTCCAAATTGTAGTAGCCTATTTTCATAAAAGCAAAAAAATTCAAAAAAAATAAAATAAAATTAGTTATCATAGCTGTCCTCTTAATTTGCAGTTGTATTATGTGCAGACACAATGAAAATACATTCCAGTAGTAATTCTGGACTGTCCATGACTTTAATCTTGCCGTTTCATTTCATATGAGCTCTTATATTACCCAGCCTCCACTCTTGTGTGCTTCAAATAATTTGTAATTCTGCCCTTCTTTATAGAATACTAGCCATCTTAATATATAGCAAGACATTAATATAGTATCATTAATATTAAAAATTATTGCCATATTAATGTCCATATTCATTATACCCCATCCTTCAAAAAATATACAGGTATCAAGGTATTCAAATAAGTAGGTTAAGCTATTAAGAAAGAACAGGGCAGGACTCTGTGAGTACAAGCAAATAATGAAATCTAGAAAAATTGGAAGTATACCCCAAAGCACTGCTACTGGACCATAGTTGCTGTTCTGATTGATTAGGATAATTTACTATTGATTCCTAAGATTTTAAGTACTTACAGCATGAAAATGGTATAACTGTTAATGTTAGCATGTCTTTTCCACAAAAAATATATAAAAGATAAACAAGAATTATGATTGGATCTCATCTCTAGAACTTAAATGGCACTCAAAGAAACGGACAGGTGATATAATATAGTGAATATCATACAGAAGGGTATGAATGTCAATAAGAATGTGAATAGTTAAGTCTATACAATACTCATGAGTTCACTTTAATAAGACTTGATCACCCCTGAAGTGTATGACATTCTTACTGATCACATAGCTTGAAAAACTTTAATTGCTAGTTTATTTGGTTGAAGAGAATGAAAAGAAATAAAATTCCCCCAGAAATCTAAAGGAACATTTTAATGAAGAATGGTTAAATAGACATTTATTGCTAACTTCCTTTTTATTCATTAATAGAGGTTATACATATTTTAAAGTAAATAGCAACCATTTTAAATGGAGTATGGTGTGGAGAGCTTACTTTCTCTGTTTTCAGGTAAGGGGTAGGTGAACATTTCAAGGTTCATAGAAATCAAGATACATACATTGTTTCTAAGGATTCCAGAAGAGTGAACTACATATTTATAAATTCAAGAGTTTTACCTTCTATTGTATCATGTCATAGATAATAGTTTTCAAGGTAAAAAACATATTTTATGTTTGCATTTTGAAAACTATCTTTATTGGTGGAAAAATCAAAGTGAAAATGCATTTTCTTTTTCAGAAGGGTGTGAAATATATAATATCATGATGTTTTATTGCTTGTGGAAATGCACTACACTTGATCAATAATTTTTAGTGCTGCTGTATTTTGATTCTTTTGTTGTAGTAAAAGGTACTGAAGTAATTAGTGTTGCATTTCTCCTAAGTATTTGATACAATTATAGAAATAGCTCTAAAACCCATCCATGAATCTTGAATCATAAAAAAGCTATTAACCAGGAAGTCATTAGGGGTGTAGGAACAGAAAAGAGACATGGGACTCATGATAGTGGCAATAACAGATAAGTGGCTCAGAAAGTACTCAGATTATAATGTTAAACACTGTATAGAACTTCCTCAGTCCAACAAGGCTAAAGGTAAAGGTCATTGTGTGTGAGGGGAATTGAATGAATAAATAAATGAACAAATTAATTTCCAGTAGGTATGCCCATTAATGGCAGATTTGGAAGGTATTTCAGTTCAGAAGTATTCTTTGATATATGCCAGTAATAAAAATTTACATAACATCAAAGGAAAAACATCTGTGTATACCTTTGGCATCTAGATGCAAAAAATAAGTGTGTGGTCACACTCATAGAGGAATCTGAAATTTACTTTTTTAAGCAGAGTTGTAGCTGGCCACCTATGGCGCATGCTGGTAATTCTGGCTTTTCAGGAGCCTGCTCTCTGAAGAACATGGGTTGAAAGTAGCTAAGGCAAGAAAGTTCATGGGCTTTTTATCTTTAACCACCAAAAAAGGTGAAAATCTAGCTGTGACTCTTTTGTTTTTTTGCCAGTCCTGGGCTTGAGTTCAGGGCCTGAGCACTGTCCTTGGACTTTCTCAAGACTAGAGCTCTACCACTCGAGTCTCAGCACCACTTCCGGCTTTTTTCTACATGTGGTACCGAGGAATCGAATCCAGGTCTCCATGCATGCTAGGCAAGCACTTTAACCACTAGGCCAAACTCCCGGGCCTCAGCTGTGACTCTTGCAATAACCTTTAGCAAGGAAATGCTAGGGAATAATACCTGGGCCTGAGTTCAAGCCTCAAAACAGGCAGAAAGAGAAAAGAAAATGGTAGAGTTATACTACAATAAATGCAGCATTGAAAATGAGTGACTGTTGGAGAGCCTGAAGTCTAGACACAACCTGGAATTAGGAAATATTATGGGAAATATTTTCAGTAATGTATTATGTATGGAGTAAGTGATAAGGTGGAATTGGAAAGGAATAAGACAAAAGGATACCTGAGACATTCAATTTACCATAACTCTCAATATATGTGTTTTAATCTTATAAGTAGCACCACAATTGGTTTAGTTCTGTGAACAAACTATGTCACCACCAATGTACTCTTTATCTCCCAGTTAAAGGTGTTACTATAAATCCAGAATGTTCTGCCAATATGAAGATAGTAATATATGATATTAGCAATTAACTAATAACTTGGACTCTGAATTGTTTTCTGAGTGGTACTAGAATTTGCTGAAACACTCACGTTTGCAGTCCCTCTCAATCATGAACAATAATTTGCTTTTGAGATTGCAGCTAAGGTTGAGTTATACATTTCATGCTCTGAGTCAGAAACTTGTGTATATGTCAAATAAAGTGTATATACTATCTCATGGGTTCCATTTTCTAACAATGTTATTAGTGTCATCTACAAAGCAACTGAACCAACTTGCTGTAAAGGAGAGGTAAGCTGTCTTCCAGGAAGATGGCAAAAGTCCAAAGGATTTCTTCTATTCTGTTCCATTGGTCCTCAAGATTATCCTTCTTGCCAGTACCAAGCTCTTTTTATTACTATGGCTTTGTCATAAAGATTGAAATTTGGTATTATTCCTCCAACAATGTTCTTCCTAAGGATTATTTTATACTCTTTGGGGTCTTGTGTTATTCCATATGAATTTCTGGATTGCCTTTCCTGTATCATTGTAAATGGCTTTTGACAGTATTGTGGCCATTATCAAGAAAACTAAAAATAAAAGATGTAAGCAGGGATTTGGCCAAAAGGGAATGCTACTACACTATAAGTGGGTTTGTAAAGTTTTTCAGCCACTCTGGAAAACAGTATGGAGGTTACTCAAAAGGCTAAAAATGAAACTTCCTTATGACCCAGCAATTCCACTCCTGGACATTTAGACTACAAACAAGACCATATAGTAAAGCTACCAGCACAACAATGTTCATTTCAATATTGCTTACCATAGCCAAGACATGGAATCAATCCAGGTGTCTCTCAGTGGATAAATGAATAAAGAAAACATGGTATACATATGCCATGGCATTCTATGCTTCCATCAGAAAAAATTACACTGTCCCATTTGTAAGTAAATGGAAATTGTTTTTTTAAATTATATTAAGGGACCGGTAGCTTGGCCTAGTAGTAGAGTGCTTGCCTAGCATTCATGAAGACCCAGGTTTAATTCCTTGGTACCACATTCATAGAAAAAAAATCCAACAGTGGTACCGAGGCTCAAGTGTTAGAGCTCTAGCCTTAAGAAAGACCAAGGACAGTGCTCAGGCCCTGACCTCAAGCCCAAGACTGGCAATAAATAAATAAATAAATAAAATTATATTAAGCAAACCAGACCCAAACAAATATAGATTGCATGATTTCCCTCATTTGTAGTAACTGGAATGTGCCTATAAGTCTACAAGTAAGCACAATGGATGGTAAAAAAAGAAAAACATGCACTTGAACATACAAGTCATATAGCTGTCTAGATATTTATAGTGAGACCAAAGAAATGATCACAAAAACTCAATTTCTATCAGCACACAAAAACACACATGTACACACACACACATACATACATACACGCGCACAAAAATTTTCCATTTTCTTTTTCTAAATATTTGCCATTCCTGGGTGTTGAACTCAGTGCTTGGGCACTGTCCTTGGCCTTTCTCAAGGCTAACACTCTACCATGTGAGCCACAGTGCCACTTCCAGCTTTTTCTCTGTATGTGGTATTGAGGAATGGAACACAGGGCTTTGTGCATACTAAGCAAGTACCATCCTACTAAGCCATGCTTCTGGCCCCTGTTTCTAAAGTTTTAGCTTGTTCATGACTTTTATAGGTCATACAGTCTGATTGCTATTTAATTCCATAGTACAAGTATAAGAACACTTTTTCATGAAGTAAATTTCATTCATCCTTATTGCAAGTATGAGGTACATTTTGCAGATAGAGTGAAAACAATATTCTGCTTTTATATTTCCAATATTCAAGTGTTCATAATTGGATTAGTCAAAAATCTGTAACCACTGCACACTATTTTACCATATATACTACCTTTTGCTATGTAGTTTAACTGAACCAGTCACTGCAATATAGCTCTTATATATCACATAAATTGCATCATTAACATCTAATTTCATTTTAATTGTCCTGCCATTTTAACATTTGATTATCTCAATTATATAAAGTGGAACTGCATTAAACTGCAGAGCTTTTGTATGGCAAAGGACATAGCTAGTAAATTAATTAGGAAGCCTACAGAGTGGGAGAAGATCTTCACCAACAATACAACAGACAAAGGCCTCATATCTAAAATATATCAACAGCTCAAAAAATTGAATCACTCCAAAAATAATCTCCAAAGTAACAACCATCCCATTAAAAGATGGGCCAAAGACTTAAAGAGAGTCTTCTCTGAAGAAGAAACAAAAGTGGCCTATAGACACATGAAGAAATGCTCAACATCTTTGGCCATAAAAGAAATGAAAATCAAAACAACTCTAAGATTCTACCTCACTCCAGTTAGAATGGCCAGGATCAGGAAAACTAATAACATCAGATGCTGGAGGGGATGTGGCCAGGAGGGATCACTACTACACTGTTGGTGGGAGTGCAAACTTGTTCAACCACTATGGAAAGCAGTATGGCAGTTCCTCAAAAGGCTAAACATAGAGCTCCCCTATGACCCATCAACTCCACTACTTGGCATTTACCCAGCCATCCAGAAACTAGGGCATACTAAATCCACTAGCACAACAATGTTCATTGCAGCATTATTCACCATAGCAAAGATATGGAACCAACCTAGATGTCCCTCAGTTGATGAGTGGATCAACAGGATGTGGTATTTGTAAACAATGGAATTCTATGCTGCTGTCAGAAAGAATGACATTGCCCCATTTGTTAGGAAATGGAAAGACTTAGAAAAGATCATATTAAGTGAAGTAAGCCAGACTCAAAGGAACTTAGGCTCAATGGTTTTCCTCATTTGTCATAATCAGTAGAAACCTTGGGCTCTCCTAGCAGAGATTTGCAATCGAGTAAAACCTTGATACAAAAGGCCATATACTAGGATGCTAAATGAAAGGATCTCTAAGATATAGAAACATAAGCCATATAATGAATGATTGTTGTTCTTAAGGTACTATGTTATCTCTCATCTCTTTTGCTGTCCCTTGGTTATCTCATATTGTTACAGTATCTCACTTTGTTACCTGATATATCGGATATATTTTTATTTGGTTATTTGAAATTGGAAAGGGAAGGGGGGAAAACAAGATGAGGGGTGGCAGTTGGGGGGAAGGTAACGGGGACCAAGACATGTGAAAGGGTGTCAATGTATGTGAATTAATGCATCTTCTATCTGGCAAATATCATGTAACCCTTTTATTAATGACAATAAAAATATTTTAAAAAAATAAAATGATGCTAACCAAACTCGAAAAAAAATAAATTAACAAGTAATCAAAATAACTAACCCAGAAGAAAATGAATGTAATATGTTTTTACATTTGAACATTTAAACAATTGTACACCAAATCTCTGGGTGTTTATTGGTATATTTTATCCATTTACATCTCCTTGAAAAGAATGTTCTTTATGTAATCAATATTTGTGGACTATATTGCTTTTCTTAAATTATCTCTATGTTATAGATCATGGAAAAATTCCAGAGATATATGCAAAATCGTTAAATGTCTTATTTATTGAAACAAACAGGCCCTTTAAACCTATGGTTTAAAGACTCTACGGACCTACACTTGAAAATCTCTAGGAATTTGCTTAGGGCAATGTAACACTTTCATTTTCAAAGGAGGAAAAGCAAAAGTTCCCTTTCTAAGTTGAACCCCTAAAGAAAAATTGTGTGATCCTGACAAGTAGTCTAATCATCTTTGATTTTAAAATACCTAACAAAACCTAAAAAAAATAGATTTCAAGTACAGAGTTTTTCTTTCTGCTAATTTTTGTCCTTTTCTTGTAGAAATAGTGATAACTTAAACATAATCATCATTCTGGGATTGCCTTCACTAAAGAAAATAATTCAGACTTTGCTCCTAGTGGTGGTAGAAAGGTGTAAATAGCACAGCTAAGGACTTTATTGTCTTTAGTTAAGGCAATCTAGCCATTGAAGTTGAGTGTTGAAGACCATTTACTTATGTGTCTAAGCTCCATCTTCCAAGCTGGTTTTCATGCTCCCTAAGTTAATTCTTAGTATTTCACATATGTGTCCTATGAGACCACAGAAGGTCTACTATTTGTCTTTCTGCACACAAGTGTCTGTGGGAGCCTTTAGTGCCGTTATTTTCCTTGGAAGATGGAGCTTAGACATGTAGGTAAATGGTCTTCAACACTTAGAATGAGTGAAGTTTACATATCCATTCAAACTAGAAAATCATGAAGCCTTTCAATGACTGGATTTTGCTTCCTGATAATTTTTCCTGTAGGAAAGTTTTCTACAGGAAGAAAAAGTTTGACCATGTGTGGGCATAAGCACAGAGTAACAGATTCCTGTCCTAGTCAAGTTAATTTTCTAATGGTAGAAGGTAACTCCTCCTCTACTTCTGAAATGTCTCGAATAAATATCTGTCCACAATGAGATAAATAAAATCCTTCATCAATCAAAGTTTCCTAACCCAGTGAATTGCAGAATTGATGGTGTTGGAACACTTTCATTTATTTTTTTTTTTGTGGCAAAGGATTGAATCATGATAAAGCATGTTAACATATTTGAAGACCTGCATAATTCTCCCTGTATGAAAGTTAGCTATTCTGGTTATTCTTGTAAGGAATTTAAAAAATATTTTATAAACTCTTCCCTATCTCAAAATTTCTAATAATCAATTCATGTTTGTCATTTATTTTATTGAATTCCCCTAAAGTGTGTTATTGACTACAACTGTCTTTTCAGTCATTAAAACAATATGCTAAATTAATTACATTAATTTCATGATTTGAACTCTAAAATGATCATGCTTGTCATAATACATAAAGTGACATCTTGTCTAACTATGAGGTTTCATGACATTCACCAAGTGCAAACACATTTTATCTAGACTCCATATGTTTTCATTCATCTTGAATTAATATAAATTAGAAGAGAGAATGTATTATTCCCCTAGGGAAGGAAAAAAACTCAGATAATTACCCAAGACTCACAATTTTCCATCAAAATACTAAGTTGTAATTACTATTTAAATAAATGTCAGTGTGGTCTTATAGGATAATTGTATGCTTTCTTTTAGCTTTTCCAGATTTCTAATTTGGTTTAAAAGATGTTACACTGAAGATTAAATGAAATACTGCAAATTTTAGAAAAAATGATTTTTCTAAAAGTCAAAGTAGACTTTTATTTGAAAGTTTTTACTAATCTTGCAGGTTAATTGTAGTTTACACAAAAACCTTTATAAAAGTTCCCGTATAGTTGCTGCTCAAACTTAAATATTTGTATAAACTTCGTATTTAAACTGGGCAGATAGTTGGAGATTGATAAATTTCAAGGTTAATAGATATCCAAATTCATGTAGCCTTCATTAATAATACGTGATGTAACTTCCCTCCCTTTGTCCTTCCTTCCTTCCTTCCTTCCTTCCTTCCTTCCTTCCTTCCTTCCTTCCCTTCCCTTCCCTTTCCTCTTTCCTTCCTCCTTTTTATTTCCTCCTCTCCCTCCCTCCTTCCCCTGCCTCCTTTCTTCCTTCCTTCCCTCCTTCTCTCTTTCCCTCCTTCCTTTCTTCCCTCCTTGCTTCATTTTCTCCTTCCTTCCTTTTGTCTCTCCTTTCTTCCTTTTGTCTCTCCTTCCTTCCTTCCTTCTTTCCTTCCTTCCTTCCTTCCTTCCTTCCTTCCTTCCTTCCTTCCTTCCTTCCTTCCTTCCTTCCTTCCTTTTCTCCTTCCCTCCTTTCCTTCCATTTTATCTTGTTTCAAAACAGCTTCCTCCTTTCCTTCCCTTCCCCTACCTACTCCTTTTTCCACTTCTCCTTTCCCCTTCCTCTCCATTTCCCCTCACCTCCCTTCACTTTCAAGGAACCTTAGCTTTCATCAAATTCCCTTTCCTTCCCTTCTTCTTCCTCTCGTTCCCTTCTTTTCTTTCTTTCTTCCTGGGATTGTACTCAAGCTCTCATCTAGCATGGAATATGCTGGCATTTCCCATCCCCCTTCACACTGGTTATTTACAAGATATCTTGTTGTATTGCCCCTGGAGTTAGTCTGGGCTGAGATCTCCTCCTTGGGCTTCCCAAGGCCTGTGTCCCTGGGAATAGCAGGCTGCACCACCAAACTCTGTTAGGGATTGGGAATGGAAATCTCTCAGATTCCTTTTGCTTGTCCTGTCCTGGAACTCCAATCCATGATCTCCAACCTTCACATAGGTAAAATTTGATGCCTGAGCTCATTTTATTTTTACAAATTCAATTTTATTTTGGAGATGTTTTCAACAAAATGAATTCAACTACATTTGAAAGGAATAAAAAAGAATTGTGAACATTCAAAATTCTTTTGGTAAATATATATTAATCCCCCCTTTATAACGAGGCTTTTGTTAATAAAAATGGTAACAAAGAACAGGTGTTGGCCTATGTGTTTATTATGTAGATAAAAACTGAATGATTTTTCCAAACATTATTTAAAAAACAAAAGAACTCTACACATTCTCCCTGTACGCAGCATAAATAGTACAGATAACCAAGATTCCCTTAAACTGAAAACTACTTAGTTATACTTATTTTTAGTGAATTTTATCCTCTACCTCCAAAAGAAATCTAATATCCTCAAGTAAATATTCATTATATTTTATGGGAAAAACAATGCTATATTTTATGCCTCTTCTCTTTAGCAATAAGTGAAATTACTTTTTGCTTATTAATTTATATTTTTATTGTATGTGTGGGGGTGTCAATATTTAGGTTTGAACTCAAGATCTTACACTTTCAGTTGGCTTTCTTAATTTTGGCCATTTTAATACTAATCTATGTCAGAATATTATGCTAAATATTATGCCAAAATATTTAATGGTTAATTGGAGGAGTTTTATAGACTTTTTCTCCAATTGGCTTCAAACTGTGATCACTCCAGGTCTCAGCTTCCGGGGTAGCTAGGGTTACAGTCATAAATAAGAATTTGTAAAATTTGCACACTATAAACTATACTCTGAAGCTGTGCATCTTAAACGTTTTTGGAATGTTAAGGTTAAACAAAGGTTTCTGTAAATATTGCATGAATATTCAACTTCATCTATCTATACCCTGTTGGAATTAAGGAAATATTGGGAAAGCTTAGAGCTTCTGGTTCTGTTGTTCTAGCGAAGAACTACATTAAGGTAGCTGCATAACACCTAAGAAAATCATCCTAGGACAAATTGAAAATAAAAATAAAATTACAGGCAAGAAGAGATAGCAAAGAGATACAAAGATTTACTTCAAGAAAAATAGAAATAGTTCTTGATGTGAATCAAATGATTTGGGTTCTTGACTTCCTAGGTTTCATACTAGTGATTACTTTAAACATTTTAATTACACTGACCTTTAGTTCATTGATTTATAGGACAGAAAATGAATATTTCCTTGCTTAACTTTTAATTATTCACTGATATATAGATGTGAAATACAGCATCATGTAAGCAGACGATTATCATTGACTTTTATAACAAATACTGTTGAGGAATTTTGCAAGTTTTCTTTTTATGAAAAATTATTGTTAAAAAACAATATAGCTCTGAGGTTTTAAAAATAACTAAAATAGTTCACACTATTTAAGCTTCTAATATACTAGACATGCTACAATGCCTTTGGATGACTATTCATTTTGATTCTTTCAACACACCAATGAAGTAATTACTACTTTTATTATTATTGCAAAGGAGAAAAAGTATATAGAGATGGACTAAATGACTTAGCTAGGACTACTGTGAAAAAATACCTTGAATTATCTGGTCTATGCTCAGATTCAATAAATACCTCTCTTTTGTAGGACTCTTCCATATAGCCTCTGGCCTTGAAATTTATCTCAATAAATAAAGCCAGATAGCCAATAATCATTTTATAAGTCTATAAGCTTTTAAACGATTTAATTAAATTAAGTCGATACACATTTTGCTTACTACTAGAAAGCATGAATACAAGGAAATAATAAAATATTTTGGTCATATTGAAGAATATATTGATGCCATTAATGAAATAATAATAATTTGGTTAATATTAATGAAAGCAATGGGAGAGGGAAACTTCTAAAATAAATCCTGAAATATTATGATACAATTTTATAATGCAAAAGTAGGTACTGGTTATTATTTACACATATATGGGGAAAAGGACAATATAAGCTGAACAGGAAATCAAATAAAACATATCAACCATGCTCATTCAGCATATGTAAGAAATTCTATACCAAGGATAAAACTCAAGGCTCTGAATACTGTAGTCAAGTGAGCAAACACAACTGACCTACATCATAGTTAACATTTTATACTTTTATTTTTGCTTGAACTCATGGCCTAGAACTGTCCTTGGGCTTTCTCAAGACTAGTGCTCTACCAAGGCTAGAGCCACAGTACCATTTCCGGCTTTTTCTGTGTATGTGGTACAGAGCAATTAAACCCTGGGCTTTGTGCATGCTAGGCAGGCAAGCACTCTACAACTTGGTCATGCTTCCAGTCCTCTATTTTATACTTTTTTTTTTTTTTGCCAGTCCTGGACCCTGAATCCAGGGCCTGAGCACTGTCCTTGGGCTTTCTCAAGGCTGCCACTCTACCACTGAGCCAGCACCACTTCTGGCTTTTTTCTCTGTATGCAGTACCGAGGAATTGAACCCAGATCTTTGTGCATGCTAGGCAACACTCTAACACTAGGCCAAATTCCCAGCCCCATTTTACACTTGCTTATCTCTATCACGGATTTTGGCAGAGAAGATTGAATTGTAGTAAGTGAGTTTACATAAACCATTATAGATAGGAGAAGTTTGACATCCTTACAGAAATAAAGGAAAAAGTAAATGAAACTACCAAAACTAAAAGTATGGATTAAATTATATAATAAGTGATAGGATATAAAATACAGAAATATCAAATTCATGTGTAAATAACCAAGCTATATATTTGCGAAATTTGAAAATTTGATGAAGTTACCCTATTGTTCCAACTATTTGGGTGGCAGAGAGAGGAGGATTGGCATCAGAGACTGCTTAAGGCCAAAGCTGAAAAAAATTAAGGCAAAAGTGAGGAGGTGGCTCAAAGAGTGACCTAGCAGTAACAATACCCAGAGTTCAAACTATAGTAATTAAGTATTTAAAAGAAAGAAACCAAGTAAATGACAAAATCCTGCATAAGCATTCTACTGTGTGCAATAATCTTACATAGTTATTGGATGTTATGGCGTGTGCGTGTGTGTGTGTGTGTGTGTGTGTGTGTGTGTGTGTGTGTGTAAATGTAAAGCTATGTAGCTCTATCACAAAGCTGGGATAGCATTCTTTTAAAAATACATTTTTTGTTATTATTGAGGTATTGTACAGAAGACTTGTCATTTTATAAACCAGTACATTTTGGACAGTTTCACTATGTCCTTAGCTTTCTCCCAGTTTCCCCCTTCCATCCCTGCCCACAAGTTACCTAGTTCGGTTTCCACAAAGTATATATGGAATAGCATGATTACATTTATTCACTCTTCCTCTCTCCCTTTCTGCACTCCCCATTTGCATTTCCCAAAAGAAAACAACTCTAAATCAGAAGCAAACACTATCACCACCACTACCAACAAAAGCCCTGTTTCAGTTTCCTGGAATTTATTTTAACACATAACGTTTTCAATATTCATCAGTATGCCACCTTTGGATTCCTTCTTTCTACACTTTATGGGATCCTCCTTTTCTCTGACTGTGTGTTAATGCCTAGAGTCCTGTATAGGTTATGAAGCATTCTTAAGAATCCAACCTGAAATTCATAATAATCTTGTGTAGCAGAAGCCTGAAAAGTGGTAGCACTCCTGCCTCACAAGGGCAAGACCTTGACTTCAAACTCAATCCCTCAAAAAAATGAATAAAGAAATTTTTCTCCAATAGCAACCTCTAGAAACCAAATTCTATCTAAAACTAAAAAAAAATTAGAACACAGCATTTTCTTTATTTTAGTGAAAATGGATAATGCTTTCTAAATATCTATATTTCATTTTAAAAATATTTTTTTCTGGGGCCAGAAGTTTGGCCTAGTCATAGAATGCTTGTCTAGCATGCATGAAGGCCTGGGTTCAATTCCTCGGTACTACATACATAGAAAAAAACAAAAGCCAAAAGTGGAGCCATGGCTCAAGTGATAGAGTGCTAGCCTTGAAAAAGCCCAAGGACATTGCTCAGGCCCTGAGTTCAAACTCCAGGACTGGCAAAAAAAATTGTCAGCAGAATTAAAATCTTTTAGAGGTATACTTTATAAGATATCAAAATTCCAAACAACTTGTGACATATTTAATTCTCTAATGACTTCATATATGAGATATAGACCAGTAATGTATTTTTCTTAGCGGAACTATTGGAGGACAATAGAAGAAAGAAGCAATGGAAATGAATATAACTTGTGTACAAAATGCTTTCAGTTTACTTTATTAGTTATATTTGATTTTATTTTTCTGGAACTAGAGCTTGAACTTGGGTCATATAAATGCTTTTACTTAGCATTATCATGTAAGGTTGAGCTTTACTATTTGAGCCACAAGTTCCTCTTCAGTCTTTAAAAGGTATTATTAAGTAGTTGTAAAAGGATGTTAAAATTCTCTAAGTAAGGTTATGAATATAATGCTTCTTTATCTGTGTCACCCCTTCCATCAATATATGTTGTTTTAATAAACAAATGCTTCCTTAAACAAATTGTTGAAAAAAATTATTGCATTACCCATGGAATGAAACCTGACAAAATATAAGGTTGTCCTCTATGTTATTATCACAATTAATAGGAAATTGAGTGAAAAATACAGATATTAAACTCCCTCTATACCCCCCCCATGAAACAGATATAATCTAAACATATTCAGTTGGCTACACAAAAGAGATGATAGAGATGATTTGGAGTGGTCAAAGTTGTAGACACTAATATCAAGATAATCTGGAGGAATCTCATTAAGTACTCAAAATAAATATAAAGCAATTGACTACAGCAGGCAAAATATGAATCATCCACGGTGCTTTGTTAATTCTTCCTCTTTTCAATTCAGCCACACTGGCGAGAAATGCAAACATGGTAGAAGAATGTCACGGGCATAACCACAAGTTCATGGGAATATTGTGTGTACTTTGTGATTCATCAAAAATAAGTTTAGAAGTGATGGTGGTGGCTCAAGTGGTAGAGCACAAGCCTTGAGTGAAAAGCTTAGGGACAGTGCTTAAGTGAAGAGTTCAAGCAACTGGACTGCTGCACACACACACACACACACACACACACACACACACACACACACACACACACACCTTGTCAAAAACATCTTTATTAGCTTTATCCAGTTGAGAACAGAAGAAGAAAGTCTGGGGAGATGTAAATAGATGTAAGCATTCCTTTATAAGATTGTAGAGAATCCCTCTACCTTTTTGGATATCATTAATCAATCATTCTTGCTTTGTTGATTGTTTATAGCATCCTACATTACACTTAGACTCTTATTAAGGATACTCATGTGATTGGCGAGACACACTCCTATCAACTAATCCAGTCACTAAACAGGATTAATTAACAGATATTCTCCATTCTAAGATTCATGCTCACCTCAGAAATTTATTCAACCTTCTGAACCCATAAGTTTCACATCTACTATTTTAGCAAATTTTGATGGAAAATAATTATAAAGAAAAATAGTATTTTACCTTTTTATCTTATATATTGTATATATGTTTGTTTGGTTATTTGAAATAGGATAGGGAAAGGGGAAAACAAGATGAGGGGTGGGGGTTAGGGAGGAAAATGGGAACCAAGACATGAGGAAGGGTATCAATGTTTGTGAAGTAATGCATCTTCTATCCAGTGACTATAATGTAATCCTATTAATTACAATAAAAATATGTGAAAAAAAGAAAAATTACAATTGACTAAGTATGTATTGTCATTTTTCCTATTATTCTCTAGACAATTCATTTACACTAGATTAGGTTTCTTTTGGAGAGGGCAGTCCTAGGGCTTGAACACAGGGCCTCCACACTGCCCTTGGGCTTTCTCAAGTTTCGCACTCTACTACTTAAGCCATAGCACCACTTCCAGATTTTTTGTGTATGTAGTACCACTAAGGAATCAAACCCAGGGCTTCATGTATGCTAGGCAAGCATTCTATCACTAGGCCACACTGCAGTCCTGGAATAGGTTTTATAAGTCCAAAAGAGATAGTCTACAGTATAACATAGGATGTGTGTGAGTTATAAGTAAGATATACACTTGTTTCTTGTTTCTTAGGATAGGATCTCACTAGGTAGCCCAAGACTAGCTTTGAGCACCCACTGTCCCCCAGCCTGTTTCCCAAGTGCAAGAATTACAAGCATGTACAACCACCCACACTGCTTTGCTTAAGACACTAAACATTTGAAGACTTTCCAGAAGGTTTTTAGAGCTGACCTTCTTCCATGGATAGTAAGAACAGACTATATCTTCTCAATCATTGTCTTAGATTCAGTATTGGTCTTGGCTTTGTATACTATCTTCTTCCAAAGAGAGAACTACTAATTTCAGGTGATGTAGTTATGAATACATGTACATTTAAATATCAAGTCAAGGAAGCCCTGTTGAAGATATCCATTGAGAAGATAATGTCATATATTTATGACTTTGACATGTAATTCTTAATAAAGCCCTTCCATTTTGGTAATTGGAAATTTTTATAGCCATTCATTCCCTATAGAACCTGAAATTACTTAAGACAAAGGACATAATTCCTAATAATAAAGACAGATGATACCAGATTTCTAAGACTGACATGTTTTATGTGCAAGAATCACTTAAGGATGAGAACAAAGAAATAAAACACCATGCATAGTTAATATAAACGTTCTTCTTAAACAAAGTCAAATTAATAAAACAGAAGACAGTTTTACTAGTCTATAACATCTGTACCTAATTTTTATTAATTGTAAATTTGACATGATTTATCTCTTTTAACTAAGGAAATGCCCATAGAAAAAGATAGTATAGATTTTGAATGTATTAGTTTGATGTTTCATAAATAACCAATTTGTTGCAGGCCATCGCAATCCTCATTTGTCTCCCAAGGGTGATCTTCATAACCCAAATTCTTCAGCTATCCACATCCTAAAGGATTCAGCCAAGTCTTCAATTGATTTTAATAATTTAAATATTGTTGGTTAAATCCTAAATCTCTAGAATTGAAGATGCATCAGTACATAAAAGGAAAAATAGAGGCATTTTATTGACTAAAATACTACTTCTCTTTTTGAAAAAAAAAATTTGAAATTGAAATTTATGACTTCATAGTAACATTAGAACCCCAAGCCATTTAAAACATCCCTATTACCACACAGATAAATTAATACCCTGTTTCCCAATGCATGATATATTGGGTTACACTAGCAAAACTATCTATCATCTATCTATCTATCCATCCACATGAATTTGTTTAAGCTCACAAACATAGGATTAGGATAGGTTTCCAGTTATTTATTGAATCCATGCATATAAATTGCTCTTCACTATATCTATTCATTGAGAGTAGTCAAAAATATTGCCATTATTCTTAGTCTATCTATTGAAAGAATTTGAAGATGATGTTTTAAATGAACCTACGAACTTGTGTTCGTACTGAAAAAAAAAACTCATTTTACTTTATAAGAAATCTGAGAACTTAAAACTTCTAATTTCATTTTTTTTTTTTTGCCAGTCATGGGGATGGAACTTAGGGCCTGAGCATTGTCCTTGGGCTTTCTCAAGGCCAGAACTGTACCACTTGAGCCACAGCACCACTTCTGGGTTTTTGTGCATGCTAGGCAAGCACTCTACCACTAGGCCAAACTCCCGTCCCTAAAACTTCTAGTTTCAATTAAAGTATTTCATCAGATCTTTTTTTATGGAAAGATGATGGTCATGATTTCTTAATGAGTCTTGGTTTGTAATTGCTGATAAATGAGCAAATAATGAGCAACTTAATTTCCTATATTAGTTGAAGTAAGTTAATTAGAAAAAAAGTGTGTGTTCTGTCTAGTCATACTAACTTTCTAAAGGCCAAGGATAAAATTGTCTGAAATCTCTAGAATGTCTATTGCTAGGATTAAAAACAAATTTCCCTTCATATAATGTCTTGAAATATAACTTCTGGAAAAACAATATATTTTTGCAAAAGTAAGAATTTATAAGCCAACTACAGAAATTATGACTTCAAATATATGTGAGTTACTAACCTTTACTTATCTCAGCTACATTCTACTTGTCACAGGAGAATTGACATGGTTTTAATTTTCACATGGCAAGTAGTTTAATTTCATTCTCTGTATTATTGTAAACAGCTTTATTTTCCTGCTTTTCAAGTTATCTGTGTTGCTCTAGCCACCATTACTCAAATGTCACATGAACAATCTTCTTTGGAAGGGGGGGATGTGTGTGTGTGTTTAATTAGAGCTTCTGATCCAAGTAAGAATTAATTTTTCAATCAGTTTGTCTCATTTCATTCGTTCAGTTATTTCCAAGACATGATTCAAAGGCACCCTTTCAAAGGTAGTATTATTTCTTGATTTAAAATTAAATTTAAAGCAAAAGCTAGTCTTGGAGACATAATTTCACCCAATGTTAGTGTTGCCAGGAATCAGCAAACAACATTCCAGAAGACATATTTAGGGTCTTGTTTGTGTAGTTTATTTATTAAAAATATTGTCTTCATTGATAACATGCTTGAAAAATAATGATAGGTTTTTATGTGAAAACTGATTACATTAAAAATGTGTTGTCCTTAAGTAAGTATCTGTTGGAACCATGTCATATTCTCTCAGTTACATTGCTAATGAGAGTTTTTAAGTTTCAACAGTTAGTTGAGCAGTTGAGAGCGACATTTACTATCTAATCTTGTAAAGGAATTTAGTGGTTTCTCATTTTGAAAATTCTTTAGTTGATAAAAATAATGCTTCATTAAAACTACCCTAGATTTTTTATTCAAATAAATCAATGGGCATCAGATGCCTTCCATTTTTTCCTTTTTCTTTATATTAATATAAGCAGACAAAATAATCATCAAAAGCAATTATCTGAATCTAAAAAGTTAGATGTTTGGTTGTAAGCAATGAAGGAGAGTGGTACCATATGTTCTAATTTATCCCAATATCCCCAATGATAATAACTAGAAACTGTTAAAATATTACAATCAAGATATGATAACATATAAAAGTTTCCAACACCATAAGTATTCCTCAAATTTGCCCTTTTTGGTTTTATTTATTTACTATTTTGGGGAATACTGGAGTTTGAACTGAGGGCTCTGAGCTTTCTCATGCTTTGCCATGCAACTAGTCCTTAAATTCATCATTTATAATCACACAAACTTTGCTTCCACTTTACAGTTTTAAAAAGTCTTTGTTTTCCATTTCTGTTTTTTTTTTTTTTTTTAGTATTTCTGCTAAAAGTCCTCCAGAGTGCTGAATATTTCAGGGAATGCTTTCTCATTATTGATGACCTGTACTCTACTATGTGGATATACTACAGTTTATTTAAGCTTATTTAAACTTTATAAGTATTCACATTTGGTATGCACATAATTTCTCATTACTTTATAATAAATGGTTAAATAACATGGCAAGTAATGAAAGCCTGATGCACAGGCTCCTTTTTAATCTTAGCTATTTTGGATCTGGGGATTATAGTTTGAGGATGGCCCAAGCCTGACGAGGTTTCAAGACTCTTCATCAATCACTGGCTAGGCTAAATGGCAGATGCCTATCATCCCTAGAAATATGGAAAAGCATAAGTAGGAAGACTGTATACCTGGACACAAAATGAAATATTACTTAGACAATACCAAGACAAACAGTGCTGGAGGTGTTGCTACATTGGTAGAGTGCCAGCTTTGCAAGTTTAAGATCCCAATTGAACCCCAGTGCTAGAATAAAATTATTAAAAATCATTTCTAGAGTGACATATATTTTACATTTCTTCTATCAGTACAGTCATTTAGAAATGTTGCTTTTCTTTTTTAATTTTGAGCTGTTTAGAATGATGTAGTACAATCCCATTGTGGTTTTAATTTTCCTTTTTCCTAATGCCTAATGATGTTGAAAATACTTCAATGTGTTTATTTGGCATCTGTTTATCATTTGGGATGTAATGTCTCTTCGTTTATTTTCCTGATTGTCCTTTTGGATTTCTTTTATTGAGTTATGTGATACCTTCTTGTTTTCTGGATACTAGTCAGGGTCCCATACGTGGTTTGAAATGTTTTTTTACTTTAATGTCTTAGTAGAATCTTTTAATTTTCATGGGCCACTTATTTAAGTAATTCTATATATTTTGTAATTTTGGCATGAATTTGAGGAACTCTAATTCCAGATCTCTCTGCCTCTGCCTCTGCCTCTGCCTCTCTCTCTCTCTCTCTCTCTCTCTCTCTCTCTCTCTCTCTCTCTCTCTCTCTCTCTCTCTCTCTCTCTCTCTCTCTCTCTCTCTCTCTCTAGTTCTGTCTTGCTCTTTCTCTCCCTTCCCCCTCTGACTCTCTCTCTCTCTCCTCCCAATCTCTCTATGGAGTAATAGGGTTTTAATTCAAGGCCTGGCATTTGGGAAGACTTGATCTTTTTTATTTTCTAAAAAAATTATTGTCTCATGTCTTAAATTTAAATCTTTGATTCTGTTTGAGTTCAATATAGGGATAAGAAATGCATCAAAATTTCTCTTTCTTGGCTCTTTCTTTTTGTTCTTTTGCTTGTGGATATAACAATGGTTCTATTCTTATTTTCTGAAAAGGCTTCAACTTTGTCAAAAATCAGTTGATATAGCTCATGCCTATACTCCTAGTACTCAGAAGGCTGAGATCTGAGAATCACAGTTCAAAGCCAGCAGGGTCACTAAAAAATGTGAGACTCTTATCCCAGTTTAATCACTAGAAAATGGGAAGTGGGGCTGTGGCTGTAGCCTTGAACAGAAGAGCTCAGGAACAAAGCCTAAACCAGGGGTAACCTTGAGTTGAAGAGCTCAGGAATAGCGCCCAGGCCCAGAGTTCAAGCCCTATGACCCCCACACACACACACACAAAATCAGTTGGGCAATTGTGTATTATTCTTAGACCTCTTGCTCTATTCTATTCTATTCTTCCACACTCTTAACAAGTGTCAAAAGATAATTGATTATATTTATTACTATTGGATTATGCCCAGTAACCATGTATGATAGCAGTGTATTATTATGTAATCAGTACTGAAATCAGATCAGCTAATTCTTCCCAAGATATACTTTTTCCCTCTAAAACTGTGCAATTCCATATAAAGTACTCTATTTTAAAATAAATTTTTAATCTTTTTAAAATTTGAGTTTACTTTATTGTAAAAGAGATGGACAGAGGGGTTACAGTTACATAATTTACATAATAAGTAAAGGAGTATTAAAATAATTTTATCTATAAAAATTTCTCAGCAAGTTTTTAGTAGGAATTGTGTGAAACCTGTGTGACAGCTTGGGAGAACTGACATGTTTAACATGCTAAGACTTGAAATTCCTGAATATGTTAAGACTTGCAGACCTTTAGAGTTTTCAATATTATTTTGCGTTTTTTTAGCATATAAAGCTTCTGCATGCTTCTTTTTTGTTCTGCCTATATATCCACTTTGTTTACTGCTGTTCAATAGTATTATCTTATTATCGCTCATGCTCCCTCTTAACTTCTTTCTCTCCCTCTTCTTCCCCCTCTCCACATTTTCTGTGTTCTTTTCTACATCTGGGATTCAGAACACTGACTATGGATGACTCAGAGTGGGCTATCATGACTCTTATCTTGTTTTGATCTTTTTGATCTTGAGGAGGATGGCATAGGGATAATATTAATGTTTACTTAAAATTGTTTTATCTATTTATTTTGTACAACTGTTTGCTATAGATATTGATCAAGTTGACAAGGGTCTCTTTTCTCCTTAGTTGTCTGAGTGTTTTAAATTGTGTCTGAGTGCTGGATTTGATCAGACTGTTCTCTGAGCCAATTGGCAGTATATTTATTTTGTTATTATTTAGCCTGGTACTTAGACTTAGTAGGTTTCTATTCATGATAGTTTGGATATAAAATTCCCTTTGTGCTTCTGAAATAAAGTTCACCTAGTCTCATTATATAATCATTTTATATATTACTAGATTCAATTTGCTAATACATGACGTGGTATTTTACATCTGAATTATTTTATTTTAGTACTGTCCTTTCTGGTTTTACAATTAGGATAATATTAGATCCATAAAAATGAATATTTTTTTATTTTTATTTTTCACAAAGATTACATTGAATTGGTGTTAAATATATGCTAGAATTTTCCATTAAAACTATGTCTATACTGGATATTTCTGTTGAGGGGAGTTATTAAATTGTATCTTATATTGCTAGCCTTGCATGATTTAATTTTGTTAATATTAACAAGTAAACAAACCATTAAATCATTGATTTCCCTTTTTTGTTTCTTTTCTATTTTTAAATTTTTCAAGACTCTTTTGTTGTCTTTCCTTCCTTCCTTCGTTCCTTCATTCTTGCCTTCCTTCCTTCCTTCCCTCCCTCTTTCTCATTCTTTCTTCTTTCTTTTCTCTTGGTTTATTTTTGCTCTTATTATTTTGGGCTTCTGAGACAAGAGCTTTGGTTATATGTTTGAGACTTCTCTTTTTAAATATCAGGCTTGAGTGCTATTCATTTTCCTCTGAATACAGCTATACCTGTAACCTCATTTTGATTCATTCCAATGTGTGTGTGTGTGTGTGTGTTTTTTCTGGAGACTTCCTATCTATCCATGATTTATTTTGATTGCAGTATCTTTTTTGATAATTGATTTCTACTTTGATTATACAGTGTTCTGAAAAATACCATTCCATGAGATGGCACATAGATATAATCCCAGCACTCAAATTACCTGGCCTGGGGATTCTCAGAGCAAAAAAGCAATCAAATAGATTAAAACAATCAATTCCAATTCTTTGAAAATATAAATTTTAATAAGTTCAATTGTTTCATTTTTAAATGCCTAAAATTTTCTTTCTATTATGTGTACTCAGATAATCTGTCTTATTTCTCTGCTGCCTTTTAGCAGAAAATTTGGGAGTAATCACCAAGTCTTGATCATTGTAGAGCTTGATATCCTTACTAATTTTCTTTTTTGTGTGTCAATTATTGGCAAAAGTTTGTTGGGAAAAACAGCTATAATTGCAAACTAGTCTTTTATTCTTTTCTCTTATATTAGCTTTTATTCTAACATTTTTCAGGTCTTTTGTTTAGTGCATGTACATACAAAGTTGTTGATTTTGTTGTTGTTTTCCTTTTTGTTGTTGTCTTCCTTTAATTGTTATATTCTATCTCTTAATCCCTGCATTCTATTTTACATTTTGTTAATAATGCTATTCTTATTTCATTTTATTGGTATTTGCATTACATATATTTTGCTATCCATGAATAGAGATCAGGTACATACCAAATGAAAACCTCTGCCATTTCCTAGGTTGTACCATCATCATTATTGGATTGAATAGTGAAAAGCTATCTGGTAGACTTCATTGACATTGTATAGGAAGAGAGGGAACTTGTTAACTTACTTCACTGGATATTAGAAATGACAGTCCAGTAACCTATTTGGACATTTTTTGGGGAATGGAAGGTGGGAAGGATTGGACACTGTTTTACCTTGGCAAGAGGCACTTAGGCTCCCCATTTGATATTTTCGGCTTTGGGATGGAATGGGACTCTAATGTATGCTCTGGATTTGGATAGGGAAATATGACATTGTCCCAATGCTTTCCATCTGGAAAGCCTCTTTCTTGGCTAAAGAGAGCAAACTTTTGTTGTAAGCTCTCTGTGACTGTTTTCTTCTGTACCAGTCAGAATCTCTCGATTATAGTGTTGTTAGCTCAAGTTATTACATCTATGTGGCAAAAAGGAAAATGAAGAATTTCACCAACCTACTATTTCTCGGGTCCTGTAGTCCCTAATTTGTTCATCATTGTTTTTCTTACATGTGTTTTAAATATCATATTCAGGGATATTAGAATCTTGCAAGAGGATTAGGAGAAGTATGTCCATTCAATCTTCTTGAGATTAAGTTTCCTGTTCATTTCTCTTTTTCCACAGTTAACTTTTAAACTGAAGGAAGGTATATTTTTCACATTATTCTCTTGAAAGAATTTAACAGAATCATTAAAAATGAATTAGTTATTTTTTGTATATCTAAAGGAAAACTTTCCATCTATAGTTTATAGTTTAACATCCATTTCACTTCCATGTTTTCAGTTTCTCCCACTTCAGTTCATGATGACTTGCTCTTCAGTAAATATTCTTTTAGGGCCTGCAAGATTTCAGCTTAGCAGCTTAAAAGTAGTTACTGAATGACGTCCCCGTGGGAGTGTTATCCATTTGGTTCGTTGTTATTCCCTTGTGCCTATCTCAGGACTCACCACATAATGGCCCTTAATATCTGTTGAATAAGTGAATAGATACTGGAAATTTACATTTCTCTTTTTATGATTGGGTAACTTTCTTTTGTGCTCTGCTAAAGTACAGGGCATGTGTATCAGCCATGCTTAATTCATCGCCATGCCTTATCCACATGGTTCGGGCACTTGCTAAATTTGCCCAGGATTTTGCTATCCAGAAAAAGAAGCAATTTAAAAATTCAGCACAGATGTAAGGTTATGTTTTATAATGCAGAACTGTGTCTATTTTAAAGTGCAAAGGGGAGAAAATCGTAATCATTCCCATACATGTGTAGGCAAATACATACTCACCCCTGCCATTCCATATTTGATGGAGAGGGTGCTGAAAAGATGATGAAACATACTGGGTGATGTTTCCTCAATATCTGAAATTTTTGATAGTTTTATTAGGCAAGTCGTGGTTGGATTATCTGTAAATATTTGTTATGTATTGCTCAATGCTTACTTGCATCACAGGGGATGGTGACATTAATCCATCATTTTAATGCAGCACTAGACGTAATTTTAGATTTTTCTCCCAAACATAATTACACTTTAGAGAATATCCAATCATTAAAACAAAAGCTTTTTTTTAATTGAGTATGAAAACATGGTTCTTTTTAGCACTGCTCAGTAGGCCTGCCTTAAATGCTAACAATGCTTGCTTTGCGACTTGGCATTAGATTCTGCTCAAGGAAATTGTGAAAGATTTAATTCACTCCACTTTTGTTAGAAGTATGGAAGTGTTTGCACATGGGAACTTTTCATGGCATGCTAAAATGGAAACTCACTGGGGAGGAGCATCTATTTTATTTTATTGCTTCAGAACTGTTGGTATACTCCTTGCATCTTTCAAAGCCATCTTACATGCCACACAGGCCGTCTGTAGACAAGGAAGGGACAGAAAAATCTCGGCTCACATGTGTCATTCTCAGCAAACTTGCACACAGCTGTGCTAGGTGCTGATGCAGATTACCACAGAAGCCAGTTGCGGAGTTGTGCAGGGTGGGAGAAAATTTTTTTTCTCAGGGACCACTTCGTTGGAGATTGCAGGAATAATGTATCCCTAAACACTTGCTACTGGATATTGTGGCTATGTAGTACAAAATTGGTGTAGATAAAATCAGAAAGTTAAAAAAAGCAAGAAAAAACTGGTATTTATGTATGCATATAAATATGAATATTTTTTACATCTATAGATATACTTATAGATATATTTATATGTCGTCTTAAAGTGAGAGATTAAAACAAATGTCCTGGCTGGTTGCACTCACTTGTAAGGAAAAGGAGACAGGAGGAGAAAAAGTTGCAGGGCTGAATTTTCAGCCTTTGAGAACCCTTTGGGTGTGTTGAGAAATAAAGTTGCAGAACAGGCATGTTCAGACCTTTATTTGCTACTTTTAGTTTGAAGGATTTTTATCCTTCCCCACCCCCAGACTCCCCAACCCCCTTGTAACTACAAGAAGCCAGTTTTTCCGTGCAAACGAAACAGGCATTGCAAGAATCAGATTCATTTTGGACGACTCTTCACATTCCCAGTCATCATTGCGTTAGGCAGCACAATTCCATCTCTGGTTGATGGGCAGGAAAAGTGGGCAGCTTGCCAGGTAGACGTTTCCATGACTCCCAGCCCCCAAAGGTGATGCTGGTTTTTTTTTTTTCCTCCAGCTAATTCAATGAAGAGTGGGCTGAACTTTGGGTCTAAACGAGACAATAGCTGCCTTCGCAGTATCAGCAGAATGGTTGATGGGAATGCACTCTACATTTGGCAGAGAATCATGTGACCTTTCGACTGAGATTTTGTGATGGTGCCAACGGAGACTTGGAAAGCAGCAAACGGTCCTGACTTGTTTCTTCTTTTGCTAGCATGGCTCTGAAAATGGTGGATCTTAATACTTGACTTTAGCCAGACTCAGCAAGCAACTGAGCTTTGAAGCACAACTTCGCCTTTATTCTGGGTTTTTGGCAGGCCACCAGGAGGCTGCCCCTTTCACGCCTGATAAATTTTGCTGCTTATCTCTAGGAGAGAGAGAGAGAGAGAGAGAGAGAGAGAGAGAGAGAGAGAGAGAGAGAGAGAGAGAGAGAGAGAGAGAGAGACAGACAGACAGACAGACACAGAGAGACAGACAGACAGACACAGAGAGACAGAGAGGGGAAGAGATAAAGAGACAGAGAGAGAGAGAGAGCAAAAGGGATAATAATAATATTGAGGCATGACTAGTGAATCCTTAAACTGGATGTGCTCTGGTTTTTCCCCTTCTGGTTTGGTTTTGGTTTTGGTTTTTTTATTGTTGTTGCTTGGTTTTGTTTTTGCCTTTTCTGACTGATGATTTGTTTTTTTAATGTTCCTACTCTTTATGCTTGCTGGAGAAGGCAAATAGTTGGATATTCTATCTTGATTTACTTACTTGATTTTGGTTGATAGTGTTTTGAACTGGAAAAAGAAAAAGGGACTACAGCAGCAGTGAGTAGGCGAGACTTACAGCCGTGTAGGAACCTGGTATCCTGCCTTTTTCACCCCTTTGATTCAGGAGCCAAACGTGTGCAGAGTACAGCATGGAAGGATTCCTGGTCTCTCCCACCTTCTACCTCTCTCTGCCAGGGACAGCAAGGACTGGTACAGCTTCTGCACAGGGCTGTGTGCCTGGAATACCCTGAAGGACAAAGATGCCGACAAACATTCTGGTCCTTTGCTTCTAAGAAATAGCAGCAGCCTTGAAGAAGAAAAACATACTAATATCTGAATTTGTCTTACTACATGCAAGAGTTCTGACAGAGAGCGAGAAAGGCTCCTGCTCAAAAGCAAAATATAAAAGCAAACAAAACTTCCAAACAAAACAAACAAAAACCAAAACAACACAAAAAAAGCAAACACGGGCTTATCTAACTCCAGAGACTTCGGGCTTTATAAAGCAGCTTTTGAAGGCAGCATAACCAAATGAGCCTTTTTATCTTTATGATTAAAAAATGGCATTATTAACAAAACATTGCACTTGGTGAAATCGCACCTTTCATACCAGGTATAACTTTTTGTTGTTGTTACTGTTTTTTTTTTTTCTTTTAAGCCTACTATTAGATAAAACTAGGTCCGTAACTTTCCATTTACTCTTGCTTAACTCAGCATCCCCTTGAAACTTTTCTTTTGGCTTTCTTGCTTTCATTCTGAATAGAATAGAAAGTAAAAACAGAAAAATATTTCTATAGAAATTTATCTTTACTTTTGCTTTCCAATAGCACTTTAGAAAGGCACTAGTATTTGCTACCTGTGTTTTTTGTGTGTCCAGTATTAGTTTTTGTTATTTAAAAAAGCTGAATATTTTAACCTTCTTGGTAAAGAAAATAAAGGTCTTTCATGTGACTCATAGTTTAAAATGTGAAAGAAGAAACTTTTGAGACTTCTGAAGGCCTATACTTGAATATGTATTCAACTAATGATAAATTTAAAAAATAGTTTCAGAAGTTCTATTTAAATTATTTACAAAGATTTCAGTAGGACAGAAACAGGGATGAAAGTATCATGGTCTCAGTTGCTAAGTACATTTTAAAAGAAGTATTTGTCTTCCAGCAGTTGCAAAGAGGGCTGGAAAATTCTATTAAGTATTTTAGTGGAAAAAGTACATACAGACTAGTTTTAAGTTCAAAGAAATATATTGGCTCAGCAGATAAATGAATTGAAGTCTAATTATTTTTGCCTGTTTGTGGATGCAAATTGCTAAGCAATTTAGGTATTTTATAACAAGACATATTTTTGCTTGGTTCTATGTGAAAGGATTAGCAAATGCATCATACTTCTTTTAATAATAATAAACTATATTTCTAAAAATATGTGAAAATCATTTCAAAAAAGAGAAAAAGCTTTAGAAATATATGTCAGTGAAGTATACAATTTGCATATGAGGAACTGATGTTCAGATATCTTCCATAGAAAAATAAATCTTAAGCAAACTGTTACATTGTTTAAATTGTATTTGTTATACTATAACAATGAAAGATAAACAAAGAAATATTATAGAACTCAGTAATTCCATCTACTCTTTGTTACCATACAAAGAATTATGGGAATTTACAAAAACTTATGTAGTGGTAACATTCAAATAAAATGTTTTTAATCAGGTTTGTTGGTTACTGTTCACTAATTATTTACAAAATTGCTCTTGTTCTTACATTCTGCCTCAGCTAATGGAAAGGCAACTTTCAAAGACTTAATTAATATTGATAAACCTGTTTTCATGTTTCAAGATCCTTCTGTTAAAAAAAACATTTATTTTAAATGTTATTTTTAGGAGCCATTAATCTCTACACTCTTAATTATCTTATTAAGCTCCATGCCAAATCCAAAGCTCCTTTTCAGCCTTCACTACTTCATTGTGAAAATCCCAGTCGCTTCTTTGAACAGCAATCTCCTTTCACTTTCAAAACTGTTCCTGTGAAAAACAACACCAACCAAAATGAGTCCATAAATGCAAACTATAAAGCCATATTACATGTCATATGAGTAGGCTGGGGTGGGGCTGTAGGAGTCTTCCAAGCCTTTTTTAAAAAAAATACTTTTGATAATTGTGCTTTCTTCTCAATTGTCTACCTTCATTTCCACCATTCACCCACTCACATGCTTTTTCTAGATAGCAGTTCCCTGATATTTCTCCTTTTGTGCTTGTTTTAGGGGAACTCCTAACATGGATGTGAGAAGTGAAGAAAAGTGATCAGAGCAGAAAACCATCTCAGGTAAAAACCAAAAGCAAATGAGCCAGGAGTGTGTGCTTTTTAAAAGAAAAGACCAAAATTCATGTGATTGTGTTGATTTGTAAAAATTTCTTTTCATATTCCTTATGAATGTAGCATTGTGATTTTTTAATGATGGATTTTTAATTGAGAATTTATAATATTATCTGGCATTGTGAACATTTCTGGCCTGATTTTGTGACCAATGTTCAGTTTGTATCATTTTGAATATTTAGTATCTATATTTGTTCTTTCATATAACAGATGCAATAATGGTTGAATAGAAAGCTATTTAATGGGAAGTTAACTTGTGTTTTTTCATTTGTTCTACCCTACAAAAGGAAGTAAAATCTGGAAAAGGGAATGAAATTGTGACATTTAAATTCTATTTTTTATGCAATCTAATAAGTTAATAAATCCAAACTTACATTTTTCCAAGGATAAAGCTTTAAACCAATGTTTCCTTTTATTTCACATCTAAATATCTAAATATATGTTGACATATTTTACTATAATTACATTGTTGGTACTTTAGCATAGTTTTTAACAAGTATGGGAAAATTAAAAATAATAATGACAATTTATTAGTACCAGACCCTCTGTATAATATCTGTGAAATAATTTTTATTTTACTTATTTCAAAACCATGAAGTAATTACTCTTTGTGCTCTTCACAGTGACGATACAATTATAAAAAGCTAAATGATTTTGAATGAAATGATTAATGATTATACAACTAATAATTTTGTTGCAGTTGCTTTTAGAATCTTAAAAGAGTAGACATGCCTGGCCTTGTATTACATATTTGTGCATTTGCTAATTGTCTGGTACTTTTTACTAATCGAAGACTAGTTTACTTTTGCCCAACCTGTTGACCAGATGACAGTTGTATGTAGACATTGATTTTGTTTGAAACAGATTTTTCTAAAACAATGAATTTAAATGTATTTTATTTGAAAAGATACCCTCTTTGGTATATAATATGCTTGAAGGTAAATATTAGGGCAGAACAGCAGTAATGGCAGTGTTAATGTTTCATTGTTTTTAGTTTGCTGGTACTAATTCAATCAAACATTGTAAATTTTACTTTCACTCCAATTGTTGACATGTATGTGTGTACTTAGAATGTGTAATTTTCTGTGTTCTCTGCCTAGTCAACAAGGTTTTATTTGTTTTATGAGAAACTAACAATGTCATAATTAGGGTCAGTAACTAAGATGTTTTAAAACTTAAAAAATTCAATTAATATAAAATTAACATTAGTTAATTTCTTTGTTTTAATTATAGGCTCATAATTCTGTAGTCATGCCTTCCAAACACATGATTCATGCATGCATAGGTTTTTTTTTTCTTTCAAAATCCATTGTTCGAAACAGAAGCAATCTGTTGAAAACTAGTTTTCAGTGCTCATGAGCATAAATCTGTATTCTGTATATATACCTATATGAAGATCCTCAACTGGGAATATATAGCCTTATAGTTTAACATTTAAAATATTTATACTAAAATATTATCAGTATAATTTTTAATTCTAGATTACAGTTAGGCATTTACAGTAAATATCCTGAACCCTTCATAGGAAGCCCATGTGAGTTGTTGCCCATTGGCATAAACCCGTAGATCCGATCTTGTGGTGAAGTGAACCTCACAAGCTCGTTTCTATGGGTCTGTGTCAGTGTGGTGATCTGACTAAACATGTACACAGTGCTGTTCCATATTTTAGTAGATCCCTGTGACATTCTAGCTTATTGCATACTTCAAGTACTTATATTTTCCTCTATCTTTCATATATTTATGAATCCTTCTGTGGCTTTCAAGGCAAGCTTTGATTGTTGACAACTTGGAAACATTTATAGCACTGCCATTCAAGCTAGTTCCAAGTACAGAGAGGTTCCTTATACTCTTAATATTTTTAGAGCAGGTCTTGAACCAAGACATGAATAAATCCTGTTCAGAAATGTCAGTGCTTACCAGGTAGTGTACCTTATCTACTTCAACAAGAAAATCAAAGGCTATTCCTAGATTTGTGTATTGAGAATGATTACCCTCAGAAACAAGGAGGATCCAGGTGACTTTTAACATTATTAATTACTGGAAGGAGAAATCTCAGAAATAAAAATTAATTTAGAATAATTTGTTAGGATAGTCCTTAGGGACATTTATGGGTAAAATGGTAGAACTTTATATCTACAACATAGCCAAGCCCTTGGGTGCCTGGCTGCCATGTTGGAGGAGCTGACTGAAGATTGATAAGGAGTTTGAAGCAACTCTGGAAGCTGTGTGCATCCAGGTTGAGGTAGTAGGTTGTATGGTTTAGAGTTATACCCTGGGAGTTAACTGTACAACCTTCTAGCTTTCCTTGGAGCACACTTGAGCCACCGAGGAGAAATTCTTCATCATTTTAATATGTCTGAGCCAATTTCTGTGCTAGAAAGCAATGTGTCATAAGCATTTTAGACAATTTGAGACTTGATTACATTTAAATGATCATTTTAGCCATAATTACTATATTATTCCATTTACATTTACCTATTAACAGTGGTAACATAGTATTCCAAGTAGGCTGTTAATCTGTGTTGAACACTTCTAAAAGATGATGGTTGATGGCTTAATTTGGATTTAAAAATCTAGATTTTTTAAAATGAGCATTTAGTTTTCAAACTAACCATTGGCTTGTTTTTTACTAGCTATCTAGACTAAAGAAAATATATCCAAATGTACATCATTTGAGTTTTTCTTATGACACATAACTTTCTATCTTATGTTATAGCTATTTATGCACTTGTTTATTTTTTCCATACTAGACTGTAAGCCCCTTGAGGGCAAAGCACAAGCTTTGGTCTTTATTGTATTACCTGCAAGGCATTACACACAATAAATGGTGACTGTTTTTTGGATGAATGAATGGAATATAAGATCTCAAAATGTTCTATGAGTTTCTATTGACTACCTAATTACAATAGGCAATTTGAGTCTTGTTTATTGATCCTAAAATTGCAAAACTTGAATTCCTAGATTGCTTCAAATCTGTAATATATATAACTTGATATTTTACTAGGTTGGGAGGACTTCTCAGTAAAAACATGGAACAAAATCATTTTTCTGATTAGTTGATTAAAAACTATTATTGGAGCTTTATCTTTATATTTATTGCCAGATGAATTTTAGGCATCAATTTTAACTGAAGATTTTAAGTTTCACTTAATAGTATAATCTTTTTAAAAATTATATTCTTGTGTTTTGTGTGTTGGACTTAGCTTCTGGGTTTTTTTTGTAAATCTCTGTTAAACAAAACAACTAAACCAGATACATATCAAGAATTTAGTAATGCACCAGTGGCCTGGAATACTCAAGAGGCTAAGATCTGTGGATTGTTATTCAAAACCAGCTTGGGAAAGAAAATCCATGATATCCTTATCTCTAATAAACTACCAAAAAAAGCAAAAAGTAGACATATGGTTCAAGTGGTAGAGCCTGAATAACAACAACAGCAACCCAAAACCTCATAGATAGTAGCTAAGCCCTGAGTTCAACTGCCAGGACTGACACACACATACAAAGAATTCAATAATAAATAAGTACATAAAATATAATTTGAAAATGTGGACACAGTTTTGTTTAAAGAACAAGCAGTCTATATCGTTATGTTACATGTAGGTCTTTTTAGAAACCATTAGTTTTCTGTCAATTTTCAAATCATTTAGTAATATAATTTATGTATGGCTGTTATCTTACATATATCATCTTTGAGCTACAGAATAAATTTAGCTTTTGACATCAAAACTTCTATATAGGCCATGAGTCATAATGTACATGGCAGAAGTGTTATAAACATGTATGTCATATATATATATATGAAATTAATATTAGAAGAATTAAGACTGCTACATGGTGATGAGCTTTCTAGAATATTCAAGCATACAAAACTTGCTATCCAAGGTAGTAAATATGAACTTCTAATATGTGATGATAGGTCAGCTTTAGAAAGTTGAATACTAATCATTTCAAGAAAAATTATTTCACTAGTATATACTAGGTAGACTGTAAGTGCCTATGGAAGAAAAACTCTTTTATAAGAACTACTCAAGAAGCAATGGAGAGATAGGAAACAAATTACAGACTCCATGTTACCCTCAGAAAACATACAAAGGAGCCAGAAGTGTGGCCTAGTGGTAGAGTGCTTGCCTCCCATGCACAAAGCCCTGGGTTCTATTCCTCGGTACTACATACACAGAAAAAGCCAGAAGTAGTGCTGTGGCCCAATTGGTAGAGTACCAGCCTTGAGAAACCACAAGAACAAGGAGAGTGCCTGGGCCCTTAGTTTAAGCCCAGGACAGGAAAAAAAAAGGAAATGCTATTTTGTAATAGTGTAGTCCTAAGACGCTTTTTTTGGGGGGGGGTGGTGATCTTCAGTCTTTCTTGAAAATATATTGTAAAGGTGAGGTACAGAAGGGTTACAGTCCTGTGAGTCAGGTAATGAGTGCATTTCCTTTTGAACAGTCTCCCTCCCTCCCTCATTCTCTCCCAGGTTTCCCCCTCCTGTTCTTCGCCCAAGTTATAAAGTTCATTGCTTTATGTGTATATATGTATATTTGCAAATTCCTCTATCAGGTATATAGATTTGGAGGTCAAGTAGTCTACACACTGATCAGTCAGATAGACTATTATTGGTCACTTCCATGAAGAACAGTAGAGGCAAGGGTAGTACATAGATTTACTATGAAGTGCAGCTTAAGAGAATTATAAAATATCATCACAAAATCATAGAACTGTAGTCTCTCTTGCATGTTTTCTAAAGCAAACTAGACAGAGGACTAGTTGAAGAATAATACATATGTAGCTATGATATGTTGTTATGTTAGTCATACAGAAATTATGAGAAGAATTCTGAAAAGTATAAAACATATCATCAATGAAGGTAAATTTTTTTCCAGTCCTGGAACTTGAACTTAGGGCCTAGACACTGTCCTTGGGCTTTCTTGAGGCTAGCACTATATCACTTGTGCCACAGCACAACTTCTGGCTTTCTCTGTGTAACTGCTTCTGAGGAATTGAACCCAGGGCTTTGTACATCCTGGTAAATTTTTAAACAACTTTGTAGAATGACAACATTCCATGAAGGAATTAGACTTTTGTGTCTGATTCAGAACAAATTTCCTGCACAAGCTATAGGGGCATTTTAAATTCTGAAATGCTTTGGGGGTAATTCACACATTCAGATACAACATTTTTTTTCAACTGTGAGGCTTGAACTCTGGGCCTGGATGCTGTCCCTAAGCTCTTCAGCTCAAGGCTACTAACTTACCCCTTGAGCTTCAGCCTCACTTCCAATTTTCTATTGGTTAATTGGAGATAAGAGTATCAAAGATTTTAGTGTTCAGGCTGGCTTTGAACCACCATCATTAGATCTCGGCCTCCTGAGTAGCATGAGACACCACGCCCGGCTTCAGATAGGAATTTTAATAAAACAAACCATATATCTGACCAATGCTGATAGTTAGAAATAATGAAAATTTGGCACAGAACTTGCCTGTAGCCTCAGCTATTAGGAAAGCAAAGTAAGACAACCCAAGTCTTGAGCAGAAGCTATGATGGTCTACCTGAAAAACAAACTAAACCAGAAAGAACTGGGAGCTGGCTCAAGTGGAAGAGTGCCTATGTAACAGGTACCAAAAAACCGAGTTCAATCCCCAGTACTACAGAAAGAAAGGGTTCATGTCTAAGGAACAGAAGAAAGTCTTGTTCATAGACAGGCAGTTATAAAGGCATTGACTACCCACATTGAATAATTTTTTTTAGAAATTTTCAGTGGTAAAATCTTACTGTGAGCTCAGGTTTGCATATTTTGTATCAGAGGAAATGTGAAAATTTAAATAAGTATTGAATTATCAATGAATCATACTTTACCAGCATGTAATTTTGGCATCTTCATTGGACATATCTTTCTGTTCACAGTGGCTGACTCATTTTAAATTCTTTATGAGATAAGGGAGATGTTAGAATAGAAAGTAGGAAAGAAAGCAAAGTAAAACCAAGTGCAAATTAATAGATTGTGCCTCTTGAGAAAAGACTATTTTAGTTCATAATATTAGTTCATCATATGATGAATTAAATTGGCCAGAATAACTATTAGGGAATCAGATAAATTACTTGGAAATTGGCATGAGTCTTCTTGAAAACAATCCAGCAGTACATGAACTGTGCTAGAATAAATGAGTCATGTTGTGTAAATAATCATTTTGGTTCCTCTTACTCCCTATTATCAAATCATGACAAACAATCATAGGTGACTCCCCAGTTGATGTGATAGACAATCATATCACCCTGATTATTATTTCATGCTCATGCCTAGTTGAATATCATGACACAAATTTTTTTGAATGAGGTGAAACTGACTTTGACTGTACTTAGGTTTGGTGAAGATTGGTTGTTGTTGTTGTTTTGAGTGGTGGGGCTTAAACTCTGGGCCTGGACGCTGTCCCTGAGCTCTTCAGCTCAAGGCTAGTGTGCCACCACTTTAGCCACATTGCCACTTCCAGTTTTCTAGTTGTTAAGTGGAGATAAGAGTCTCACAGATTTTTGTGCCAAGGCTTCCTTTGAACCATGATCCTCATGTCTCAGCCTCCTGAGTTACCAGTGCCCTGCTTAAGTGAAGATTTTTGACATGTTAAAAGATTGCTCTCTTTTTCACACTTTCTTTAGTCTTTTTACTTTCTTACCCTCCCCCATTCCCAAGCAAAAAGGGCTACCTTTTCAGAACAAAATTTAAAAAGGAAATAATAAAAATGATGATATCATGTTCACAAAGTTCTTGCTGATTCCTGAAGAGAGATTTTTCTCAACTTGGAATTTTCAGCATCCTCATCACTTTTATTCCCATAGTGTGTTGTCTGGCTTCCATTAGTAGTACTCTTAATGGCCAAAGAGACTGTGACTTCACGTTACACTTCTTATAATGTATATTTTATCAATTAAAATAATATCAATTAATATCTATTATATTGAGTTGAACTTTAGACTATATATGGGCAATATTGAAAACCCCCATACATCCCAAACAACTTTAATAATAACCTGTGTTTCACAGCAAAGTCATGTAATATGAGATCTCTAGATTTCTGGAATCTATTATTATGGTGTTAGGAATATTCTAATGGTTTCTGAAAGTTCTACAGGACTGCTTGAAGGTAATTTATGAAACAATCTAACACCATCATTTATAATAAATCTCTACCCTTGTCTACAGAACAGTGGTTCTTTCCAAACTTATTTTTCCTACCACATTGTTCAGCTTCTAGGATGCAGTCAAGAACTCTGTGGTGAACATTTTTTTTCCATGAAATATGTACACTTAGTGATATGACAGGAAAGTTCTCTGTTGAAGATGTCAAAATGTTTAAGATTAGAATTTAAGAAAATTTAGGGAGAGCATTTTTCTTTTTTTTTCTTTTTTTTATTGTAATTAGTAAAAGGGTTACATGATATTTGCCAGATAGAAGGTGCATTAATTCACATACATTGATACCCTTTCACATGTCTTGGTCCCCATTTCCCTCCGCTCCACACCCCCCACCCGTCTTGGTTTTCCCCCCTTCCCTATCAAATTTCAAATATCCAAATACAAATAAATTCAATATATCAGATAACAAAGTGAGATACTTTACCAATATGAGATAACCAAGGGACAGCAAAGGAGATGAGAGACAACATAGTACATTAAGGACAACAATCATTCATTATATGGCTTTTGTTTCAATATCCTGGAGGTCCTTTCAATTAGCTTCACATTATATGGCCTTATGTATCAAGATGGGAGAGCATTTTTCACTGGGAATTCTGTTTGATATATAATCATAGTGTTGGCTAGTTGGCATCATCTGTATGGTCCTTCCTTTTCACTTTGCTGTGTAGAAAGTGTGAGTTAAATGTAACCATGTTTACAATGATTTTTTAGATGACCAAACTGAAGTCCATATTATTTAGAGAATTTTCCCAACATCCATTGTAGTAATACATATACTCTAGATTTCTATCTAGGCCAACAATGTATCAAAGAAGAAATATTTTACTATTTCTGTCAGTAGGGATTTAGGTAGGTATCAGCTGCAGTATGTGGTTAAAAATATTTTGACAAGTTAATTTTATAATATAGGACGTTACTTCTGAAAACTTACCAGCGATTTTTCTTCAGATACAAATACATTATGTGAATATATAATTTAGATAATAGGAAATTAGCTTTGTCCCATCAGCTATTTCTTTGCAAGTTCAGTTTCAGTCCTACTCTTTCAATCATAAAAAAGAATTTGCCTTCTTCAATTCCAGTCTGATATTTGTCCTTCTTCCAGAACCCTTGTCAAGGGGAAGAAAATATAGTCCAGCAATATGGCTAATTTAAGATAAAACAAGAAAACTATGAATTGGTTACAAGCACTATGTTAATATACACAAAAAATGAATATAAAATAATAGCCATTATGAAATCCAAATTTAAAATTCTCTTGGCCATGTCACCCAGGAGATCTTTCAGATATAGTCATGTAAGAACTTAACATGTGATTATGTAGTTACTTCACTTCAGGGTCCAGGAGTCTTTCATAAAGCAGAATTTAAGACAAGGGAATGTAATGGGAATTGTAGGATTCCAAAGAGTGTGCTTATTTTTGAGGTATTCAAAAATGACTGCCAGTCATAATGAATGCAACATCTAATTTCAATATAAGTGCATCCCACGGTAAAATAATTACTGTGTTCTTTTGATGGACCTAACAATATCTATTCTTATCGATACTTTGAGTATCTATGACGCTTGAAGTTATTTTGTGGTGCATAAAAATGCTAAGTGTTTCATGTGTGTGTGTGAGGGACATGTAGGTGTGGGTGTGTCTGTGTATACTGGTTGTGGGACTTAAACTCAGGATCTAAACACTGCCCCTGAGCTTCTTTGCCTCAAAGTTGACATTGTACCACTTGCATCATAGTTGTACTTCCAGATTTTTAATAGCTTCATAGAGATCGGAGAGGATCTCACAGAATTTTTTGCCCAGCATTGGCTTTCAACAACAACCTTCAAATCTCAGCATCCTGCGAAGCTAGGATTGCAGGCATGAGCCACCAATACCTAGCAGTCTCATTTTAAAGTCCTTATTACTAACACAAACCAATCCAGGTAAGACATTCCCATGGACAAAATTTCTTCTTAGTAAAGCTAATGAACCCAAACTGAGGCTTGTAATTTTTCAATAGACATTTGTGGCCCATGAAATTGGTAAAGTAATAATAATTACAGTATGACTTGGATGTTATGTTTATTAAAAAATGTAGTAATATTCATGGTAATATTCTTAGTTGTAGTATGAATTTAGGGTTTACAACTTTTTCAAACCTGGAAGTGGAGTGTTTAAAGATTCCTATATTTGAAGCATTTGATGCTATAAGTCAATGGAACTATAACATTTTTAAGTAAAAAAAATGAAAGATTAGAGTGAATCTGGTATTTACATATTCTCATTTCCATGTAAAGTTTTACAATCTAGCTACTGAGTACAGATCAAGAGAAAATTAGTACTAGTTTGTTGTTAATTATATCTTATTATGTTATAATTGAGAGGCCAATTCTACATTAGTGTGGAATTAAATCAAGTTCCTGTTCATAAGTTTTCAATATAATTTAATCTGATGAATTTATATCTGTAAAACAGATGACAGGACAAATTATGAAAATACCATGTTTCTAATAATAAAACACATACATGTGTTTGCAATTTAGCAGCATGGTAGAGGCTTTCCTTTTTAATATATCTAATGAATTAATCCATATAGATTTTTAAAGAAAGATATTTAAAAATGAACCCATATATGCATAATACATTTTTTAAAAACTTGAGCACTTAATTGTATATTTGTTTGCCATTGTTTTTCTGTAAGCTGAGAACTATTTTTTTTTGTACATTTGGGTTATAGGTCTTAATCTGTAGATTAGTCTTAATCTATAGATTATAGACCTTAGTCTTTCTGTAAATCCTATGATGTATCAGTTATGATTTCTGTTTTGCTAGTGTTGAAGGATGTCTTTAAATAGAAATTCAGTGCTAAACCAATTTGACAGAATTCTAATTTGTCTGATTTTTTTCCAGTCCTGGACTTGAGCTCAGGGCCTGAGCACTGTCCTTGGACTTTCTCAAGGCTAGAGCTCTACCACTTGAGCCTCAGCACGATTTCCAGCTTTTTTTTCTTTGTATGTGGTACCAAGGAATCGAACCCTGGTCTTCGTGCATGCTAGGCAAGCACTCTACCAGTAGGCCAAATTCCGAACCTGATTTTTCTTTTCATCTTTTCTTTTTGTGTATATATACTGGTGTTGAGGCTTAAACTAAAGCTCTGAGTGTTGTCCTGAGCTTCTGTGCTCAAGACTTATGTCTCCACTTACGGCTTTTTGCTGTTTTGTTGGCCATAAGAGAACCTACATCATCTTACACAAAATTAGCTGCCTGTTGGGTTTGAGTGACTGTGTGTCTAGAGTTAATTAATTTTGTATTTTAGTGAATGAAAAATGTAAATTAGCTGGGCACTAGTGGATCATGCATGAGCCACCTCGGAGATCAGTAGCTAGCTACTCAGGAGGCTGAGATCTAAGGATCAGGCCTCAGGAATGTCTGTGAGACTCTTCTCTCCCAAACTACCAAAAAAGCCAGAATTAAAGATGTGGTTCAAGTCGTAGAATTCTAGTCTTGAGTACAAAAGTGGAGCAAAAGTGCTCAAGCCCTGAGTTCAAACTGCAGGACTCGAAAAAAAAATTAAATTACTACCTGTGAATAGTATCTTACATGTCAGACTTGGACATGTTCCCTTGCATTTAACAAACGAGGCCATCTTTTCAGCATACCCCAAAATCTGCAAAGTAGTCAATAGGTACTTCATCTAAAACTAAATTTTGGATGAAGAATCTCACGAAAATTCAGATTGAGTAAAAAACACATATTTGTTTTGCTATTTACTATTTTCTTTTTATTTGTCTATATATAGTCTGTATGGAATGTTAAAGACTTTATTGAAGTAAAGAGGTTAATAGTAAAGCCCCAGAATACAGAAATATGCAACTTTTCCTGTAGAAGTTAATTTAATGCAAACCTAGTTAGAAAATCATAATTTTGAGTCATACAGCCATACAAACTATTGTGTCTTACAAATAGTATCAGTTCATCCATCTACTCTCTTCAGCCACACCTATTTCAAATTAAATAATTTGTAGGCAATTAGAAAAAAATTAAAGAAGATCTAAAATACTGCCCTAAAATTAAATTGGAATTTTTAAATAATACATATATATTAAATTAGCTACACCTATGGAAAAATGTTGAAGAGAAAAGAGAATAATATTATTCTTTGGAACGAATAAATAAAATTCAAGTTTTAAAATCACTGTCATGTTAAGTTTAACATTTAACTGTGTATTGGACAAATCCTAAATATAGATTGAGTCATCTCAGTTTTGCTATGAGAGTACCTTCTTTTCTTGCTTCTCAGTGGCTGGGAAAATAGTTAAGACTGCATTTTAACTGTTTGTATGAATCTCCCAACACTCTCATGAGTCTCACCCTCTATGACAGGCTGTATCTAATATGATGATACCATAAAAGCTTTAAAAATCTTACCTTCATGTTGAAAAGATAATGTATGTGTGCCCTTAGGCTTTCTGCTTCCATATTTAACTAAAATTTAAAAGATTTTTATAGCTACCAATCTCAAACACATCTGATAGTGTGGCTTATAGGGTAATTGTATTAGTTGTTTGTCCTAAGTAAGAAAACTGAGTTCAAAACTATATACCAGATATTCCCTAGGCTAGGTGCTGGAGGTTTAAGCCTATAATATTAGCTATTCAGGAGGTTGAGTTCTGAGATAGTCCAAAGACAGCCCTGCCAGGGAAAAAACTCCCTGAGACTCGTATCTCCAATAAACCACCAAAAAGCCAGAAGTGACACTGTGGCTCAAAGTGGTAGAGTGCTAGCCTGAAGAAAAATTGCTCAGGGGCCCAAGATCAAGTTCCACCCCCAAGGAAAAAGAAAAAAGAAAAAATCCTTATAGCTTCACAAATGGAAATTATTAGAACTGAAGCACATGCGTCTTACACCAAAGTGTTTCGTTTCAACTATTGTCACAGTTACTCTGCTAACACAGGCTTCGCAGTGTGAAAACAGTAGGTACCTACAGCTTAAGTTCGGAAGCATAAACTGTTCTGATTCATTTGGAAGGAGAGAGAAGCATACTGGTCCAACTGGTCAACCCTGCCCATATATTTAGAGACCTTTTCTAATGAATATTTCAATTTGTGATTCATATAGTGAAATTCTAGTTCTTTTCTATGTCTGAATCATTAGAAATACAAAATGATGTGCGATATGCAAGCAGAAAATACAGTTGCGTCCAACTGGGAATTTACTTGTTCGGTGTGGTAAAATATTTTTCAAAGGGACAATGTCACCCCCTTCCCTCACTTTCCCCCAGTCTACCTTCCTGTCCCCAACCACAAGTTGTATAGTTCATTTTCAACATAGTGTCTAGTGAGTACTACTGCTACTTTTTTTTTTTGCCAGTCCTGGACTTGGGGCCCGAGCATTTTCCTTGGGTTTTCTCAAGGTTAGAGCTCTACCACTTGAGCCATGGCACCACTTCCAGCTTTTTTCAATTTATGTGGTAAGGAGGAATCAAATCCAGGTCTTCATGCATGCTAGGCAAGGACTCTACCACTAGGCCATACTCCTGGCCCAATACTACTACTTTAATTCACCCTTTGCCCCTCCATTTCTGTGACTCCTATTACCCTCCTGAAGACATATAAATGAACAAATAAGACAGAAAGAAAACAAAAAAAAATCAACAAAAATCCCTTGTTTCTATTTCTTGGAATTTATTTTGTTACATATTATTTTATTTGATCAGATACAAAAAATTTTTTTCAAAGGAAAAACATATTTTCAGTATCTTTTCTTCTTGTATATTGTGACTATTTCTCTCCAGCCCTGTATTTGAACCCAAGGTGAAACAGAAAGCATTGGCTCACAGAATATTTAAGATTATCTTGCTTATATTTGAGAAGTATCTAACCTTGGTCCTCATATAATCTAGAATTCAGAGAAAGGAAAGCTCACTTTTACTTCTCCCATCTTCCAAATATGTTCAGGTAAGCTTTCGTATATTATTCTTTGCTTTGCCTGGCTTTTAAGACCCTAGAAGAATAAATTTCAACTCCATTCCTAAAAGTATGAAGCAGAAGGGAAAGGGAGGTGAGAGTACATTGCAAAAGTTCTCATTTCAAAATGCACCTATTTCAATAGACTTTCATCTTTTGATCCAACTTCAGAGGCCTCACAAAAGTCAGTGACCGCCCCCTCAAAAAAAAAACCTTGCTCATTAAGCATTCACTGTTCCCCAGAAATACGTTGTAATATAGGGACTTAATCCTAGCCTGGGAGTCAAACATCTCTGGATTTAGAACAAATCTGAGTCATCCATGGGTAGAAAATCTGACTTTTTATCCATGCTTTGTGATCTTCATCTGTAAAGTGGAAAGCGTAATGTCAGTATGACAAGATTTTTGTGAGGATTAAAAGATTATGTATATTTGGCATTTAGCAAGCACAGGGCACAGGTAATAATGGAATAATTATCATGATCACAATACATAATATAGAGTGAATTTTTTAAGATCTCATATGTTCACAGTTACAAAAGATAGACAGAGGAAGCCATAGGAAATTTAAGGAGGTAATTGCACTTTGAGACTGTCCTTTGTGGTTTTTATTTCCTAAACATCCCCAGTATTGCTGCCTGGTTTTACTGTTTTAGATAGACCACATTTCAGATCTTCTTTTCATGGTCAAGTCATAGTAGTCTCATCTTCCCTTCTGCAAGGATAGCTTCTCTTTGCGTGTCCAAAGTTAATTTGTTTCCCTTTTTGATCATACTTCTGAGGAACATACAATCATGCCCCTATGGTGAACATGCAATATAATCCTCAAGTGTCTCAGTTTTCTAAAACAAGAATAAAAGTCTTTTCCCATTAGATAACTACAGGCTTCTAAAAAATAAAATTTTGCAATGGAGGGGAAAAAAGAGCATCAGCATACTTACAAACAAAAAAAACAAGGCTTTTTAATTTTTTAATTTTTGATTTTTTATTGTAATTAATAGAGGGGTTGCATTATATTCACCCGATAAAAGGTGCATTACTTATCATTGCTACTCCTTCTCAAGTTTTTGTCCCCATTTCCCTCCTTCACCCCCTACCATCATCTTGTTTTTCCCCCTTCCCTATCCTATTTCAAATAACCAAATAAATATATATACAATATATCAGATAACAAGGTAAGATACTGTAACAATATGAGATAACCAAGAGACAGTAAAAGAGATGAGAAATAATGTAGTACATTAAGAACAGCAATCACACACTATATGGCTCTTGTTTCAATATCCTGGAGGTCCTTTTATTTAGCCTCATCCTATAGGGCCTTATGTATCTAGGTTTTGTTCTATTGTAAATCTTTGCTAGGAGAGCCCAAGGTTTCTACCATTGAGCCTATGTTCCTTTGAGTCTGGCTTACTTCACTTACTATAATTTTTTCTAAGTCTTTCCATTTCCTTACAAATGGACTGATGTCGTTCTTTCTGATGGCAGCATAGAATTCCACTGTGTATAAATATCACATCTTGTTGATCAAATCATCAACTGAAGGACATTTAGGTTTGTTCCATATCTTTGCTATGGTAAATAGTGCTGCAACCAAGGCTTTTAAACTTACATTTTTTCCAAAATAAATAGGCATTGAAGAGAGAAAGGATGTTTCCTTTCCTCGCTTACTTTCTTCACCTCTCTTCCCCTCCACTATCTCCTTCATTCTTCCCCCTCCCCTTGCCTGTTATTTCCCGTCTTTTATCCACTTCTCCTTCATTTTCCTCTCCTCTTCTCCCCTCCTCATTCTCCTTCTCTCCTCTTCTATGCTGCTTCTCCTGTCCACTCTCTTCATTCTTCCCACTCTCCTCTAACCCATCAACTTCTCTCCTCCCATCAACTCCCACCTCCTCTCTCTTTCCTTCTATTCCTCTACCCTCCCTTCCTCTTTCTTTCCCTCCCCAATCCTTCAATCTTCCTCCCTCTTCTTCCCTCCTCCCCCCATCCTGCCCTTCCTTCCTGCCCACTCTCCTTCCCTCTCCTATTTCCCTCTCTCTTCTCTTCTGTCCCATCCAAATCCTTTACATTTGCCTTTGTCTCCTGCTTTCTGTTATTTCTAGATCCTGTTTGCATTTCTCTTCCTTAACTCTGTCCAGTGCATGTTCCATGTCTGCATGTCAATTAATTACATATTTTCAGATGTAGCCAAGTGTAAATGTAAGATTTTTATGGAGTTTAAGTAATGGGCAAATTAATAAATTATTTTATTAATTAAAGCAGTTAATGAGAGCTGTTCTAGAAAAGTAAGTTTTTACTTTGAATGAAATAAAAGGGAATTGGATATGTTATAATTAACATATAATAATTGGCTGAGTGGGTAGTAATCTTGGTTGGGTCATCCCAGAGAAAGCTAGGCTATATCAGTTTTGTAGATTTCTCTCCCCAACTGGGATTCGTTCTTTTCTTTGTAGAGTTAGTTATTTCCATTTGAGCTATTCATGCCAAGCTGTTTTCATAAGATTAACTATATTCAAACTTTCTCACAGAAAAATGGATGTCTCCATGTGGCATCTCAGTACTTCACAGATTTAAATTAATTAATTTCCCATGCTAGTCTAGTGAAAATATACTCAGTAATTATATTACATTATATTACCTTGTAACTATTTTCATTTCAAGTAATAAACTAGAAGTGACTGAGCTAGATTCAAAACTTGGTGAGGTTTTAAGCATGATTCATTTACTCTCTTTTCTTCAGGCTGAGTAGAGGACTATGTTAGAGTATTGCATGATTATTAAAAATAGGACAGATTTCAAGGGGGATGCAACATAAAAGACTTGAAGTTTGGCACTTATATCTCTTCTAGGATCCAAGCTCAAGAATATCACCTCTCTAGGATAGTGAATAGCATCTTTACTTACTTTGGTCTGTCCTCTCTTTCCCTCTTGATGTTGTCAGATGAAATTTGGGGACATCAAAAAGAGACCTTGCCCCTTTCCACCAAACTGATTCCTGCTGTTTATTAAAGTGCTGTGACCTTTAAAACAATTCTTTTCAGATTTGCTGGATAATCAGGAACAGACAAGACATTTTTTCTTAAGACTGTTAAACTGCAATACATGAACTTTAGATACAGGGCTATTAAAGTTAGTGAATGGAAATAAGGGACAACATTAAATTTGAATTTTAGGTAATTATTTTTTTAAATATTAATGTATCTAAAATGTCATGTTTTCCTTGTTTATTTGAATTTCAAATTTGACTATGTATTTTAAATTTTGGCAGGGGAGCTCAATTTAATTTCCTAAAATAAAAAAAACTATATAGAGAGACAGATAATAAAGATATACATATATATATATATGGAGAGAGAGAGAGATAGTAGATGTAGAAAAAAAAGACATGGTGATAGTAAAAATGGCTTCATTATAATCCTTAAGTAAGGATTTTGAAGCTGATACACCAATAAACTAAAATTTATAAAACAGATGGAAATATACAAAAGCAATAACTTACATTAAGTTTCTAGAGAATTGAATAAAAGAAAAATTTTCCCCGAAAGTTGTTATTGCATGAAACTAATATTGGGCTCTATTACTTCAGATAATAAACAGAATAATTAGCAAATTACATTGAATAAATAAGAGACAGTTTATAGCATCAACATAAACCTTAGAGGACCCAAAATTGTCAGAAGAAAAGCCACATTATTAGTGGGTTTTGTGTTACCCTAAGTTTCTTTACAATAGCCAATTTTCAAAGGAACATTTTCTAGGAGATGAAAGCTATTTTACTTCTCAGTTAATAGCATCACTTTTTCTCATGATCGTTGCTATCCACTAGTTTCAAATCATTGTTTCATCAATGATTTATAACCATAAGAAGATAAATATTTTTCTTCTAATTTATAGCATGTCTGCATGTCGTAGTCGGAAGGTATTATTTGAGCTATGAGCAGGCCACCTTCCCATCATGTTCATGCAGTACATAACTCACATTTCATGTCACATGTGTCCTACCCAACTTGATTCTTCCTGGCATGCCAACTGTTGTCAGTCAATTTACTGCCCCCTTTATCAGCTGTACTTCCAAAGCTGAACATCCCAGTTTAATTGTTTCTTTATGATCCTCAACCTCAGTTCCCTCCTATTCTTTCTGGCTTAAGCTGAGGCCAACTTGGACACTTTGAGTGTCACCCTTCAAGTCACCCCAAACATATGCACATCTGTGTGTTCACACACAATGTATATTTTGGTTTAATTGAGCAAATGCATTGCATACACATGGCCCCAATTGCCTTATTTAAATAGAAGACTAAAACACATAATGATGGAGAGATTTGTTTTCAGTCACATAGTTACATGTCAAGGCTGAGCCACAGACCCTGTTGCACAACTCAATTAGGCTTTCTTCTGAAATGATATGGGATAATTATAACCAAAAGTTGCATTTGCTGGTAAGAATTAAATGAGAAGTTACAAGTGCCAAGAGGAAGGAATCACAGTGGCCATTCAGAAAATATTTTTTGTTTCTTCCCATCATTATTTTTATGAGGGCTAAGAATGGCAATCTCATAAGAAACAACTCTAAGAAACATATATCTCCTATTCCAGAATCCATACTCTACTGGCAATCATTTACTCCAAAATTCTCACTCAATGACAAAGTAACTGAGTGTCTTTGAACTGACTTCAAACTCACAAAAAATACATTTTTGTGAGATTATTTGGATTTTGTGTACCTACCTAGTAATCTGTAAATTCCTAAAATATAGAAAATGCCACCTGTCTGGCTGGTGTATCCACAATGAGTAGACCCGCAGAAACTGTAATAAAGGAATGACTTGGAACTACATCTGGTTATATTTCTGAAACATAGGTTTTGTTTGCATTCTATAATACTTTCTTTCATTAAAACTTATTTTGTTTTTGGACTGGGAGTTAGGTCTAGTGGTAGAGTGCTTGCCTAGCATGCACGAAGACCTGGGTTCCATTCCTCAGTACCATGTACATAGAAAAAAACTAGAAGTGGTGCTGCAGCTCAAGTGGTAGGGCACTAGCCTTGAGGAAAGTCCAAGGACAGTGGTCAGGCCCTGAGCTCAAGCCGCAGGAATGGAAGAAAAACTTATTTTATTTTTGTTTAATTTAGGGGCAGGAAGGTGGCATGGGAACGAGGTCTTGCTTGCATGCCTCATCCATCAAACTGGAGATTCTCTTGCCTCAACCTCCCAAATGCTGGGATTATAGATGTGTGCACTGTCCCCACTTTCAGATATTATTTTATTTTTTGTAGATTCACTTACCAAAGACCTCCATTGGGAGTGTTCAAACATTCAAAGATGGTCCACATAAAGTTAGTCATTATATGATGTAAGTATTCTTTTGGTTCTATAATTCAGTGGCTTATGCTTGGAGTTCTACTCATGAATACACCAAGCGGTAGCCCAAAGGAAAAGTGAAGTTTAAACTGTATTATTTTCTCTAAAGAAGGAGATCATGATAAGAGAGCTTCAGCTATTCACATCCAGTTCCATGGTTTCTTCTTTTTCAAACAATTCATTCTTTCAGTTCCTGGCTATTTTTACTGATCTTGGCCGTGAGAATGAGGTCTGAAGATAGCTACATCCTTCCTTCCTTCTTTTCCTTCCCTTCCTCTTCCTCTTTTTTTCTTTCTTTCTTTCTTTCTTTCTTTCTTTCTTTCTTCTTTTCTTTCTTTCTTTTCTTTCTGGGGCTGGACACTGTAAGTCCTTCAGCTCAAGACTAATGCTCTACCACTTGAGTGCCATTTCTAGTTCTATGATAGTTAATCAGAGATAAGAGTCTTGTGGACTTTTTGTGCCCTCAGATCCTTAGATCTCAGCCTTCTGAGTAGCTAGGCATGAGACACTAGCATCCAGCTAGCTACCTCTATTCTGCATGATAAACCAGAGTGATGAAGGGGAGTACTTAGATCCTGTGACTTTGTTCTTGTTGGATGCTATCCTTGAGCTACTTTTCTCTAAGCCAGTGAATGCTCTATCACTCTGAGCCAAATTCTGCTTTTGATCTTCTGGTGATTAATCGGAGATGAGAGTCTCATGGACTTTCTTACTTAGGCTGGCTTCAAACCTGGCTTCTCAAATCTCAGCCTCCTAAGTAGCTAGGATTATAGACTTGAGCCACCAGCATCCGGCTAAGACTTGTGCTTTATAGATGCAGAAATTAAGCTTTTGTTCAAATTCAGATTTTTTTATCCTGGTGTTCTTATACTGTGTACAAAAATCCCTCCAGTCATTCTAAGGAGATGCTTTAGACCTATGTCTGAGTTATTTTACATCTGATAGAGACACATATCTTACTTTCCACATAAGTTCTAAGAAACTTTCCACATAAGTTCTAGAACAGCTGTGAGACATTGAGCCCTTCTCCTAGACCACACAGGTTTTTGAGCGTCTGACTACTCACACTGTAGCTTAGGGATGCAAAGTTTTCCTTTAGTAAGTAGCACATCAACTGGGAGGTAACCTTTAATGAGTCTTTGGTTTCCCTGTTCAGAGGAGCATATGTAGTTTTCCACTGAAAGTGAAATTTCAACTGTGATTCTGTATTGTCACTTACTTGAATTTCATACTTACAGAGTGATATGTTAAATAATAAAGAATAAGCATATAAATTTGATTTAAACATGGGATAATATTGTTTGCGCTCAGTATACTTAATGTCATACAAGACAGCTTTCTGAATTTTTTATCCTATCTATTATAAAACCAACAATTATTTTTTTTCTGTTAAAGCAATCAGGGCACTGTGAGGCAGAAAAATAATATAGCTGTACAAGTGATAAAATTTTCTTAAAACCTGACATGTCTATCCCATGAGGTATCTAAGGTCCTCCTTAAAAAAGTAGAAAATATTCTGTGCCAGGAGTTATCAATAAAAAGGAAATGTGTCATCACAAATTTATGTCATTTGAACATTAATATTCCTTATGCGCCCATCATTTCCAGCATTCACTTCCTAAATGCACTTTCTAAAAACATGTAATGTTATGCTCCATTACTAACCACTAATGGAGAATTTTATGACTAACTTTTGCACCAAAAATGATTATTTGTTACATGAGGAGAGATTTGCAAAACTAGAAATGGAAGCATTTTAATGGCCTCTTGTTTTTATACAGAAACTGTGTAGACTGTGGCCTAAAAGTTAGATTTCCATTTCATGGCATCATTATCTTCAGGCCCAGATGGCTTCTCTCCTACCCTTATGTTGCAGAAGGAAAACCAATTTGAGGGAAATAGGCTATTTCTTACCATGAGGAAGTTTGTAAATGGAAAAAATAATAATTTAGGTAATAAATGTATGATCTGAAGCCATGTTCATCTCCAGTAAAATTAGTAAAATTCTGTTCTTTCAAAAAGCAGGAAGGGAACAGATGTTTTTCTCTACAAGAAGACATTTTCACAGAATGATGTGTACCATTACTTAATGGCCAAACTGAACAAAATGGACTCCTTGATATATGTTATAAACATTATAGAAAGTATTACATAATTTATTTTTCCCCTTAATATGTAAAATCAACATAATTTGAGAACCAAATTTCTAGAATAAAAGGTATAAGGATCTCAACTTATCATCATCATTCTTACTATATATATTACATTTATATCAGAGATGTGAGCTATGTGGATTTATTAGTTTCTTCCTGTAGTCTATTTCAAACATGGTTATCAGAGGATAGTTCAGAAGTAAATATTGTTACCTATGTACATAAGGCCATATAGGATGAGACTAAATGAAAGGATTTCTAGGATATGAAAACAAGACTTTTATCTTGTGTGATTGTTGATCTTAATGTACTATGTTATTTCTCTTCTCCTTTGTTGCCCTTTGGTTAATCTCCAATAGTTACTGTGTCTGACTTTGTTGCCTGGTATATTGTATATACGTTTATATGTTCATTTGAAATAGGATAAGGAAGAGGGGAAACAAGATGATTGCGGGGATGGGGAGAGGGAAATAGGTACAAAAACATGAGAGGGGGTATCAATTTGTGAGAAGTAATGTGCCTACTACCTAATGAATGTAACTGTAACCCTTCTATACAATATCCTGACAATAAAAAAGAAGTAAATATTGCTCAAAGGTATGTATTTCTTAATGATAGATCCATCCCCTTTATTTATTTATTTATTTTTTTATTTTTTTGCCAGACCTGGGCTTGAGCTCAGGGCCTCAGCACTGTCCTTGGACTTTCTCAAGGCTAGAGTTCTACCACTTGAGCCTCAGCACTACTTCTGGCTTTTTTCTATGTATGTGGTACCAAGGAATCAAACCCGGGTCTTCGTGCATGCTAGGCAAGCACTTTAACCACTAGGCCAAACTCCCAGCCCCTATCCATCCCCTTTAAAGCAAGGTGATATAAAGTTAATGGATGGTGTTCTTTTTATTGTTCATTTTGATGTATCTAAATGAACCTTAAATATTCATTTCATACCTAATCCTTGCTGAAATCTCTTCCAACTGAATTCCCATGTTATTTAAAGTGAAAATGATAGTCCAAAGAAAATAGTTATTAAGTACAATAGAGGTTAAGTGTTCTACCTGGTGAATCAGAGCCAGTACATGGCTGTGCCAGAAATCAGATCTGGATTTTCTTGTTGCTCATAATGTTTTCACCATGATAAAGAACTCAGTATTTGATGACATCTGGTCTCAGGGCCTGTTTGATATAGCTACTTATCAACATAAAGTATAATCCAAGTCACTATGCTGCTTAGAACTTACAAAAAGATACATACTAAGACAATGTTTAATATGTGAGGATTAATCACTGATAGCAATTTTATGTGAAAAAATTCATTGAACTGCTAATCTTGTCAATATAAAGAAATACTATCCAGGGAGAGTATTCGTTTTATTTTTAGGAAGTCACATAATAGTAATTAATGTAATTAATGAACGGTAAAAGCTCTCAGTTTGGAGAATATATTTTCCATTTTTTTTCTTTTTATTGTGGGTCATGGGGCTTGACCTCTGGGCCTAGGCACTGTCTCTAAGCTCTTCAGCTCAAGGCTACTGCTCTACCCCTGGGCCTGGGTGTTGTCCCTGAGCTCTTCAGCTCAAGGCTATCACCCTACCCCTGAGCCACAGCCCCACTTCTCGTTTTCTAGTTCCTGGCTTGGCTTTGAACCATGATTCTCAGATCTGAGCCACTGTGCCCAGCTCTGAATTTTAAAAGTAATTTACTAACATTATAAAATCAGAAGCAACATTAAGATTTTTTTCTCATCACCAACGTGGCATTGTACTATTTATTTAGACAGACCATGTAGCAAATCATGAATGAAAAAAATAGGTGACTGATGTTTGATGACTTTTAGAAATGAAGATGCAAACAGAAAACTTCCTAAAATAAAGAAGAAAAAGAACTAAATCAATTCAGACTTTTAGCTGTCAGTTTTAACAGATTAACACTAGAAGATGTCAGAAGTAAGGCTGTATGATCCTTGAATCAAGTTTAGGTTTCCCTTATTGACAGTACATCATGTTTTAGCTCTTCCCTGCATGGCTTCTCCTTTTTCTATCAGCTGAAATATTACATCAGAGCTTATGTATCAGTTTATCCGATAACTTTCCCAAGAACCCTGATATCTGTGGTAAGGAAACTCAAATGTACTCCAACATCTGTCCTTTGCCCAGCAGCTGTTATAATATCATTAGCAGACTTATTTACCTAACATTCTATTGCAGGAGGACAGCAACTAATGTCCAATTGTCTAGCTCTGTACTTCACCACTCCATTCTAAGTAACTCCATTCAAGTTAACTAGGCTTTATAGAAATCCTTTCTAGCTCTTCCAGGGTTCTTGCAACATTTAATTTTACCCACATGACTGCTAAGAACTGAAAGTCAGGCCAGGGTAAGAGGTCATACCCCTAGACAGTGGAGGCTATCAAGTCCATTCCCTTTCTTCACTTATTCTTGCATTCAACAAATTTATGCTGAACATTTTCTGTGTCAAACATTATGTCGAAGCTGAAGATTCAAAGATAAATAGGTTAAGATGTCTGGAAGCTCTCTGCCTTTTCAGAGAGAGACAGAGAGAGAGAGAGAGAGAGAGAGAGAGAGAGAGAGAGAGAGAGAGAGAGAGAGAGAGAGAGAGAGAGAGAGAGAGAGAGAGACAGACAGAGAGAGAGAGAGACAGACAGAGAGAGAGAGACAGACAGAGAGAGACAGAGAGAGAGAGAGAGACTATAAACAGTAATTGTAATACAATGGGATATGGGCTTTGACAGAATAATGTGCTCTGAGCTATGGGATTTTTAAGGAAGAAATAAATGACTACATTGTAAACTGCTCCATTTTATAACTGATTCTTTAATATATATGCAGCCTAATTCAGAAAAAGGTATGCTAAAGCCTATGTAAATTAATGAAAGCTGAAATATTGCAATACTACTTCTAAACTGATTAGTGTTCTTATTGTTCTTATTATACACTAATTTGAAACAAACAAAAATCTACATAAAGCCAAACATCACCAGTACCATGTACCAATACTAGAGGCTCTTCTTTAAAATAATTTATTTTTATAGTAAGCTCTTCCTTAAATAAGTATGTTTTGAGCACTGGACATTGAAGTTTCTCTTTAGAAGGGAGAGTCTCCTTGTATTTGTATGTATGTTCACATTTATATGAATTTCTCCTCTAATTTTCTCATTGTTTTATAAATGAAGGGCTCCAGGCTTTGTATAACACATTAAAATTTTTCAAATGTTACCATATTTCTTTCATATAAGTGTTTGAACACATCTAGACATGCACAGCAATGCTGATAAAGTCAAATTAGTTTACTTTTAAGGTCTGCTTTCCAGACTTCATAAACAAAGATAAGAAGGTGTCATATTTATTAGACTATCTGCTGTCAGCAACTCAGGTTTCCAAATCGTAGAGAGAATTAGGTATAGAATTTCAAGATAATGTTGGAAGGAAAGTAATTGAAGGCATTTAGAAATTGTTTTGAAGAATGCATCCCTATAAGGTGGCATAGCATACAAACACGACACTACCATTTTCTGGAATGCACAAAAGAGGTGTGTCTTGTGCCAAATAAACATTCTTCAATTAACGTTTCACAATATGTAGTGTGAACTTCCCTAGTCTGTGTTTATCCATCCTGGGGCTGCTACTTTTAATGTCTCAAAAACTGTTGCTTGTGTATATTTTCCTTCTGCTGAATCTTGGGGTAAAGATCTGATTACAGGAATATTTTCCCCTAAATCTGCCTAATGAGTTAAAAAAAAAACTATAGATGTGTGACCTCAAGAAAGGTAAGTAAAAAGGCATTGAGAGGAAAAAAGTTGTGCTTAGATAAACATAAGATCTACTGAGGATTGTAAGATACTGGCATGGCAAATTCATTGTATAAGTAACACATTGAATTCTATAATGATAATTATAATCATACCTGTAAAGTTTCTTACATGGGACCTTTTAATCATAGATTGGGGGGGATTTTATTTTCCTTTCTTTCTTTTTTTTCTTCTTTTGCGCTGATACTGAGCTTGAACTCAGGGCTTGGGTATTGACTCTGAACTTCTTTGCTTAAAGGTAGAACTCTGCCAGATGAGCAATATCTCTAGTTGGGGCTTTCTTATTTTGGGGGGCAGGATAGAGTGTAGTTTACTGGAAATAAGAGGACTTTTCTGTCCAGTTGGGTTCAAACTGTAATCTTCAACTCTGAGCTCCCTGATTGGCTAAGATATAGGTAGGAGACACTGGAAGCCAGCTCCTATTTTTATTTCTATTCTCTTGGCACCATTGACATTTTATGCTGAGATTTTGGTTAGACATTTTGATATGCATTATCTATTTTCAAGGAGACAATAGATTTTAAAAATGAAGTAGATTGTGTTAGCTGTTCTGTCCTTTTTGTTAATGTGAGATCTATGCTCAAGTTGATTATATTGTCTGTATAATTTGTGCTTTTTCTGAGAGAATAGATATTCCTTTTAATTATATCTACTCTCTCAAGTAAAGCATAAAACTTTTTGTAAAGCTATGAAAAATTACATCCCAATGAACAAATTACTCCAAAATCCTAATATGCAAATTCTCATCTATAGTATGCCTTTATATAAACTCAGAAGATTAAATTCATCATGGGATAGTTTTAATTGTTTGGTGTTCTTTTACTCAGGAATATTCATATTTTTAGAGCAGATAAAATTCATATCATATCAGCATGCAGAGGCAAAGTACCAAGTTTTTATGATTTTGTAGAAGAAACTATATCCTCACATTATGTTAATAAATCTATTTAATGTAATATTTATAACTTGAGTTTTCCTTTCTTCACTCATGTTAATTACAATTGCAGAGGACTATTTAGACTGATGTTGCTCATGTAAGTTTTTTGAAGCTCAGATTTTAGTCTGTGCTTACATTTACCAGTACTATATATTCTCAGTAACCATTATTTTGTTTTCTGTCAATTGGCCATTAGAAGGTGGTAGTATTATGCTCAAGCATATGGAGATGTACTTGGCAGATAAATGGGCCAACGAGTTTGCACCAAGTCCTGTTTCTTGCCTCTTTCTGGACTCTACAAGTGGCACCAACAGAGAGAAACATTTTGAACTATCGCCACCTAGCTTCCCTCTTGATGCATATTGTAACGTTTTTCATAATAGCCATCATATTTTTTGCCATTTACTATTTTTACCATGGAAGAGAGGAGGCAAATATTCAGAATTAGCCTTGACATATTTTTCTTTTCAAAGATACATATATATATATATTATGTTATCTATCCTTGAGTTGTCCCCATGCTTAAATAAAAGCTCTAAAGCCAATAATAATATTTTTCAAAAAATAAATTGCTAATTATTTCAGATAAAGCTAATATTCTATAATATACTTATTTTATACACAACCTAGAAGTAAGCTATTTTCTCTGAAAATCTCTGAATTTTCTTTCATGGTAAGAAATGTGGTTAATATGGACCTAATATACCAAATTATTACTATACCATGAGTTTAACTTCTTACTATTTAGCCAATTTCTTCCTATTTAGGCTATTTTTCCTTATTCTCTCCCTTATTATTCCTCTTGTGAAAGATTTATAGGTTTCATATGACTACACCATAAATAATGACTACTATAGGAAAGAAAATAAAGTATATAAATATACATACTAATGCCCTAAAATAAAGTCAATTTACTATTAAAAGTTACTATGATAACTAGGATCAGCATATATTAAACTACTGTCATTGTCACTTTAGCTGAAGACAATAGGGTAAAATTAAGGTATTCTGAAATAAGCACTAACAACAACATCTCAAAGGAAAAAGAGGCAATTGCAAAATTACACTTGTAATTGACATAACTAGGAGCAGAGGCAGAAGAATTAGAAGGTTTAGATTAGCTTGGACTATATAGCAAGACACTGTCAAAAATATTACCATTAGGCAGATGCCTCTCAGTTGATGAGTGGATCAACAACATGTATTTATGCACAATGGAATTCTATGCTGCCATCAGAAAGAATGACATCACCCCATATGTGAGGAAATAGAAAGACTTGGAAAAAATAATATTAAGTGAAGTAAGCCAGACTCAAAGGAACATAAGCTCAATGGTTTCCCTCATTTGTCATAATCAGTAGAAACCTTGGGCTCTCCTAGCAAGAGATTTACAATAGAGCAAAACCTAGATACATATGGCCATATAGGATGATGCTAAATGAAAGGACCTCCAGGATACAGAAACAAAAGCCATATAATGAGTGATTGTTGTCCTTAATGTACTATGTTATCTCTCATCTCTTTTGCTGTCCCTTGGTTATCTCATATTGTTACAGCATTTTACCTTGTTAGCTGATATAATATATACATGTTTATCTGGCTATTTGAAATTGGGTAGGGAAAGGGGGGGAAACAAGATGAGGGGTGGAGTAGGGGGAGGGAAATGGGGACCAAGACATGAGAAAGGATATCAATGTTTGTGAAGTAATGCACCTTCTATCTGGTGAATATAATGTAACCCTTCTATTAATTACAATAAAAAATACTACCATTAAAAGTTGTGAGAACAACAGGTAAAAGCATCCTGAATGTGAGTGAAAATAAAGGGTGAGGGGTTAAGTGTAATAAGGTTCCTATTATCCCATTTTTTCTTTCATAATTATGTACCATTGTTTCTATTTAAGAACAGACAATTCTGTAACTTTTCTTCCTGATTTGAATAATTTTAAAAATACAAACACAGTTCCTACTAATGCTAAGAAAAGTTATAGGATTTCTTGAAATTCATCATGTCAATATTTTTCAAGAAACACAAACTTGTGAATATAATTGAAGTATGAAAACAGCTGCAAAGGGGCCAGGAGCATAGCATAGTGGTAGATTGCTTGCCTAGCGTGCACAGAGCACTGGGTTCAATTCCTCGGTACCACATACTCAGAAAAAGCTGGAAGTGGTGCCGTGGCTCAAGTGGCAGAGTACTAGCCTTGAGCAAACAGTGTAAAAGGACAGTGCCTTGGCCCTGAGTTCAAGCCCTAGGACTGGCAACAAAACAAAACAAAACACCCCAAAGTAACTTCATTGCACAGAATCGTGGACTCAGTTGCAGTAGCAGTACTAAAAATGAGGGATGTCCAATGCAACTTCTACGACTTGTACAAGATAGTGCTCTTTTTTTTTTGAAATATTCTTTGATTGGAAGTAGTGAATGAATGAGCAAACATTATTACTCAGGAAAGCCCAATGCTGTTCTATTGCTCCTGCTCTTTGCTGTGTATTGTAGGATTCTAATTCATGCAGTACCCATCATGTTTTTCTTCTCCATAAGCAGTGAGGTCAGTAAAATAATTTCATTTCTAAATAATATGATAAAGCTATTTGAAATTTTCTTTACTTAGAGGAGTTGTGTGTGGGAGCATTGTCTAGAATATGATAATAATAACTTAAAATACAGCTGACTAAACACAGGGCTAGAGGTAGTCAAAAATAGAAATGTGACTTCTATTTCTTCATGCTAGTCATTAAACATTTTATAAATACAAGTTAAGGAGGAAGTAAGATTTTTTAATTGCTCAGTAGATATATGGGCATGCACTTTGACTTTGCATTTGTAAACACTGAAGTTGTGAGCTATGGATAAAATACTGGAAGCCACCATTTTAAGAATTATCAAGGTTATCTAACAACATACCTGAAGATGCTCTCCAGGCTTGAAGAAGTCCTCATTGCCACTACTCAATCTGGTGCATGGCAGAACAGGAAAAGGAGCTGTCAGTATCTCATTACATACTCCCACTGCCTTCCCATAAATATGTCCTTGTGAAAATATTTGGGTGTGGGGGGTGTATAAGTGTCTGTTAGCAGTAATTGTGTTTGAAATCTCAGCTTCATATTCTCCTCAGTTTTATACTCATGACTGGTGCTTTACCCACTTGATCCATGTCTCTAGTTGTGAAGTTTTGCTGGTTAATTAGAGATAAGTGTCCATTGGATTTGACTACCCAGACAAATCTCAGTCCTCAGATCTCAGCCTCCTGAGTAAGTAGGATTTTAAGTTTGAGCCTTTGCTTTTTAAGTCTAAAGCATTGTGAGGAGGCGTATATGTATCTTAAAGAAGACAATGTTCCAGTTTGGAAATTCTGTTGATCTTATTGTTCTTCTACTCAAAATAACAATGCTCTGTAAGAGTAGGTAAAAATAATTCCAAGCCAGTCTCATAATGTTTATTGTACAATATATAGTTAGTATGACACACTCTTTTTTTTTTTGAGCCTAAAGTTTCACACTGTCTGACATTCTATTCCAGTGCGGTACCTCAATATGTAGAAATGAGGAACCCAAAACCTTGAAGTCTTAAGAAGCTGCTTTTCAGCACTTTTACAATATGCATGGCTAAGACAAAATTAGAATTTCACTGTTTATTTTCATCCGCTTCTCTATATATTAAAGTCTCAAATTTGAAATGCTATATATTCTTAGATCTAATTTAGACATTTGAGAAAATAATACTTATCCATTGCCACATTTCTATTTCCTTTTATGTAATTTTTAATCAAAAATGTTTAGAAATATAGCTAGGCACAGTAGCTCACACCTGTAATCTTAGCTACTGAGGAAGCTGAGATCTGAGGATCAAGGTTCAAAGCCAGCCAGGGCAAAAAAGGACCTGCGATTTTTATCTACAATTAACCTCACTTTGTAGCTCTATCCTCTGGAGAAGACACAGCAGTATTCGGTCCTGTGCTCCACTTTGTCATGAAATAAAAGGAGAATAAAATATTTTGTTGATATTCTATTTATGAGTGGAATATCATTAAATCTTAACATATCATTAAATTTTAACAACCACTTGAGAAAAATGTCTGGACACTGGTATCTCACACCTGTTATCCTAGCTACATAGAGAACTGAGATGTGATGATCACAGTTGGAAGACAGCCCAGGTAAGAAAGTCCATGAGAATCTTATCATCAATTAATTACCAAAAAAAAAAAAGCTAGCTGTGATTCAAAGTAGTAGAGTGTTAGCCTTGAGCACAAAAGCTCAGGCCCTGAGTTCAAGCTCCAGAGCTAGAATATGAGAGCGAAAGACAGAGAAAAGAGAGAGGAAGAAAGAGAGAGCAGGATGGAGAAGAAGGAAGAGAAAAAGACAGCGAAAGGAAGGGAAGGATATATTTGGAATCAAATGTATCACATTGGCTACATTATCCAACTTCTTTGAAGCTCAGATTTGTTGTCAACAACCTGCAAAAAATTTCACCATTTACTTAGAGAGATCATTGTGTTGACAAAGTGCCATTGCATCGACCATTATATAGCTAGTAGAGAATAGCTATTAAAAATAGGCCGGGAGTTTGGCCTAGTGGTAGAGTGCTTGCCTAGCATGCACAAAGACCTGGGCTCAATTCCTAGGTACCACATATATAGAAAAAAAGCCAGAACATTTACCCAATCATCCAGAAACAAAGACATACTAACTCCACCAACACAACAATGTTCATTGCAGCACTATTTACCATAGCAAAGATATGGAACCAACCTAGATGTCCCTCAGTTGATAAGTGGATCAACAAGATGTGGTATTTGTACACAATGGAATTCTATGCTGCTGTCAGGAAAAATGACATTGCCCCATTTGTTAGGAAATGGAAAGACCTAGAAAAAACTCATATTAAGTGAAGTAAGCCAGACTCAAAGGAACTTAGGCTCAATGGTTTCCCTCATTTGTCATAATCAGTAGAAACCTTGGGCTCTCCTAGCAGAGATTTGCAATAGAGCAAAACCTTGATACAAAAGGCCAGATAGTAGGACACTAAATGAAAGGATCTCTAGGATATAGAAACATAAGCCATATAATGAATGATTGTTGTTCTTAAGGTACTATGTTATCTCTCATCTCTTTTGCTGTCCCTTTGTTATCTCATATTGTTACAGTATCTCACCTTGTTACCTGATATATCGGATATATTTATACTTGGTTATTTGAAATTGGATAGGGAAGGGGGAAAACAAGATGAGGGATGGGGGTGGGGGGGAGGGAAGTGGGGACCAAGACATGTGAAAGGGTATCAATGTATGGGAATTAATGCACCATCTATCTGGCAAATATCATGTAACCCTTCTATTAATTACAATAAAAAATATATGAAAAAAAATTAAAAAAAAAGAAAAAAAGCCAGAAGTGGTGATGAGGCTCAAGTGGTAGAGTTCTAGCCTTGAGAGAGTCCAAGGACAGTGCTCAGATCCTGAGCTCAAATCCAGGACTGGCAAAAAATATATATATATATATAATTGTTGTCATTGCTATGAATCATTAATACTAACCTAAAACCTAACCATTACTCAGACACTTCTATTGGTATTTTGGCCTAAATTACTAATTTCAAATAATAAATTAAGCAATCTTCACCCCTGAGTTCCAATCTGTGTGGTCATGTTTTCTAGTACATTCTTTGCATAATATTGTGGGAACAAAGAGACGCAATGAAGCCTCCCAAGAAATACAAAGTATGACTGCAGGGAAAAAATAACAAAAACTGAATATGCTAAGAGCAGCATTTTTTCATATTAGTTATTTGTTTATAAGCATATCTTGTGTGAAACAGTATACAAGCTTCCATGAATAATGGCAAGATTTATATATTTAAAAGTGATTTGGAGCTAGTCTCGGTGGTTCCTAGCTACTTGGGAAGCTGAAATTGAGAGGATCATGGTTTGAGGCCAGGCCAGACAAAAAGTTCACAACATCTGAGCCAATAACAGCGTGTGATAACAAGTGCCTGCCATTCCAGCTTCATGGAAGTCTGAGATCAGGAGGATTGCAGTTCAAGGCCAGGCCAGAATTGGTTATTGTTGTTGGTATTGGTTGTGGGCTTGAACTCTGGGTTTGGACGCTGTCCCTTAGCTCCTCAACTCAACGTTGAACCTTGAACTCAGAGCCTGAGTGCTGTCCCTGAGCTCTTTACCTCAAGGCTAATGCTCTACCACTTTGAGTCAAGGCTTCACTTCCAGTCTCCTGCTGTGTAATTGGAAATAAGAGTCTCACAAATTTTCGTGTCTGGCTGGCTTTGAACTCTGATCCTCAGATTTCAGCCTGCTGAGTAGCTAGGCTTATAGGTGTAAGCCACCAGTGCCCAGCTAAATGGGATTAAGTTTTAATGGGAACAGAGTTTCAGCTTAAAAAATTAAAAAAATATGAAAGATAATGATATGGTTTCACTAGGATATGAATATCTATTCCATCACTAAATTGTCCACTTAAAGTGGTGCATATATATATATGTACATATATGTTTAATAAACAGCAAACGGTATGATAGATAATCTCATTTTTTCCAGATGAATCTCTTTTTTGTTGTTTTAAACAGAAGTCCTCAAGGTGAGATGATTCATTAAAACAGAGAGATTGTGATACATGTGTTTTTCTGGGATTCAACTTGCTTGCCTTTTATCCAATTTTTATGGCAGCTCTGGAATGACTGCTTAGTTTTTGTTTTAGGGAGTCTTGCCTTGTATGTGACTTGAGAGCAAATGTTTCTAAGGTAGGACCAAAATAGATGCTAACTTTGAGTTTTCTCTCTTTGTTGGGCCAGAAAGTGCCCCTTCTCAAACCCTGCGTGTGGAACATGCCTCATTAGAATGTATTTCTTTTAGGAGTCTGACTCCGATAGGGATGTGCGTGCCTATGTTAGTAAAGGCCTTCCACTCTTGGTTCTTTTGGAGACTAGTTTTCATTCATTTTATCTAACCAATTACCTTAGCTAAAGAGGATTAAACTTGAGATATGAGAAGGAACATTTCTGGTGCTATATTTGCTTTTGCTACAGATTCTTAAGGGTCTAATGGAATAGTTTCATATAACAATTCTTAAACAGCTACAATTCCAAAGAGGAAAAGAAAAGTTTTGAAGAAGTCTAAGCAAGTAAGTTATTTGAAAGAAACAGGCATTTAAGTGTTTAATTCAATTAGCATCTCATAAGGTCTATATTGATAGGGATGGAAATGGGTCTTCTAAGCATTAATTTCATGACAGGAACGTTTTGTAGAAGCGAATGTAGATCCTTAGGCAAATTTTCACTGTCGGTTGAATTTATTTAAAGAGCTTTTTTGGTCACCTTTGAACTTCAATGATTTCTCCAGATGTACAGAAGTGAACAATGTAAAAATCTTGCTGTTTCAGCAGAACTGATTCCAGCTGGCTGGGAACTGGATCTGCAAGTCATTGGTTACAGCTGTGTTTCGATTTATGTGATGGTTGAAAAAATAAATTACCCGATTAGATGGCTAGAAAGAGGACTCTTTGTTTAGCCCTTGTGTGGGGACTGAAACTGTTTATGGTGCTGTTTTCTACGCAGCCTTTGCAAAGTAAGCTGGACAAATAGACTTATTCAACACTCCTAGGAAATGTTGCACAGTCAGCTTTAATTCTGTACTGAAGGAACTGTATTTTTTTATGAAGCTGTCATCCAGAAAATGTTTTAAAGATCTAGCCTTTAAGAAGACCAGTATGTGTTCTGTCCCACTGAGCATTGCATTTAGCAATTGAAAACTAGTTTTCTTTTGTTTAATGTGCACTTTAAAACATATCTTTGTCAGTGAAAAGAGTGAGAAATATTTTCTCTTAAATTTCACTGTTATTTCCCAGGAATATCATAATATTCAGATACAAATTATAATTTAACTTCTTTGGTGAATTGTGGCACATAGAAGAATACATATTAATAAACTTGCTAAATAATGCAACCAAGCATTACTTTAAAATATTAATATTCTTTTGGCCACTTATAAGAAGTTTGAATTTGTGAGTATTTCTTTGCTCTATAAATAAACTTTATAGGTAGCATTGAAAGTCTTTGGAAAAGCATGTCGATTTCTCAAATTTAAAAAAGTCAAAATGCTGTCTCTTATTGTTTTCATATTAGTTTTGTGTTCATGGAGACTAACAGCAATGCCATTTCCAAGGAGATTCCTATATTAATGCACTATTATATGAAAGGCTTTTGGTTTGTTTTCATTTTTTTCATAAGGTTTCTTAAGTCGAGCCACCCAGTGTAAGCTACAAGCCTGTCAGATTCAATAGGTTGGTTGCAGGTCAACCAGTTCCCTTAACTCATTCAAAAAAATGAACAATGGCTGTAAAAAAGGGAAATGCCAGTGTTTTGGTTTTTTTTTTTTTACTTTTATTTTCTCAAATAGACTTTCTAAATCAACTCAACACTTTAAAAGTGTTTTCTTTTTTTCAACTACTTTCTGCAGTTCTGAATAGGCAGCAGACATTTCAATCAAGTTGAAAATGAGGCCTCACACTTAGAACAGGTGACACAGTACAGTGCCCTCCTGTAGTGTCACCTCAGAATAAGGTATACCTAGGAATGTACTATATTATACAGGAAAGTGGAATTTAGTGATTTAGAATATCCATTATGTATACAGAAATAGATAAGTGTAGGATTGATCTGACTAGAAATTGGCAGACAGTTTTGCTGTGTCAGGCTATTTCTTTGATCAATGGAAGTACACCCTTAACAAAATCAATACAGTAGATTGGAAATGATGAGAGAACCTCCCAAGAATGTAAGACACACTTGAACTTTCACTGCTCAGAAATATTTAAATGATGTATGCAATCTTAAAAGCATTTCTCACTAATCTCAAGAAATGGAAGCTTCTTCCACTGAGTATGAATACTTAAGTAACAGAGGTTGAAAATATGGATGAATTCACCTCATACTATTTCTACTTCACAAGGTAAATTAGTAAAGAAATCCTATCACTGAGAATAGAAAAAGCAAAATGAAGTTCAGCCTTCAAATGACCATGTAAGAATTGTTTTAATAGCAAAATATCAGGAAAGCAAATTGAAGCAGCTATAAAGAGAGAACACCTTTTTAAATTTAAAATAATTTATTTTGTCTTCCAGGGTTTATTTCAATCTACATGATAAGTAGAAAAACATTTTCCCTTCTAATAAAATAATCTCTACTAAATTAATTTATTTTGATATTAAAGAAAACATAAAACCTAGAAAAACTAATTATGTAAACACAGAGTAATGCCTACCATTAGTAACTTTATTATGACCTACTTAAGTAACATTTCAAAATGAAAAATATAAAGAATAAAGTTTTATAATGCTTATAGTAACAAACATTTTAACCAATGATTCACCTGGTTTTCTGATTTCTTTTACATTCAGAATATCAAATTTCCCCCTAAGGCTTAATAAGGAAATTATTAGAGATAAAATATGTTTAGCCTCACCATGAGTCTAGTATGTATTCTAACTTACAAAGGTCTTTATCCAAGGAAATAGTGTTCTTTGTGTATATTCACATTACCAGTTTATTGCATTATCCTTTAAATTGTAGAAATTATTATCCTCCATATTTCCAAAATAAAAATATTTTATGAATTGATTCAAATGGATGAAAATTCAAATGGACCAGTGTAATGCACAGAAATTGACAGCACTTTGATAATGCCATGTTCTGCAGTTTATATGGATGCTTGTGTCTTTGAGACCTTGTTATAAAGGCAGCCATCACAGGGGCAGTGGAAGAGGATCCTCCAGGCATTCTAAAAAGAAATGCTACTAGGAAGCTATTGTGAAAATTAAATGTGATAATTATGTAAACACATACTTGAATAATAGAGATCACCAGCACATGTTATAATTTACTCCCCTTTCATTACACATAATTTTAGGACAATTTTAGGCCTAGTGATAACCTAGTCATTCTTCCTGAGCTTAAAAGTAAGAGAGAAAAATTCTAAAAGTTAAATGATTTATCTAAGGTGCTGAATTGTACTGTTAATTATAGAGCCAGTTTTTCTTTCTCTTAGATCAGTTTCCTGCTCTCTTCTTTATTTAAAGGTATTTCTATATATTATGATACAAAAATTAGCTTTTTTTTCCTATTTAGGCAAGTTTAAACACAAATTGTAATTAATCTTCTACCATAGCATACCAACTCCAAATAAAACAATCACTGTAATGCTATTTTGATATCATTTTTCTATTTATAGCCTTCTTCATTTATTTATTTATTTATTTTTTATTTTTTTGTGCCAGTCCTGGGCTTAAATTCAGGGCCTGAGCACTGTCCTTGGACTTTCTCAAGGATAGAGCTCTAGCACTTGAGCTACAGCACCACTTCTGGCTTTTTTCTATGAGGAATGGACCTGAGTCTTCATAGATGCTGGGCAAGCACTCTCCCTCTAGACCAAACTCCCGGTCCAATATAACCCTTCTTTAAAAGCCAGGATTAATTTTGGTTTTGTCTTAGCTCTTACATGACAGTGATAATACTTCAATCATAGGCATTTATTTTCTAGTATGTAAAAATCCTGCCACGTATTGAAAACAGCTCTTCCAAACTTCAGTATAGCAGGATAATCTTTGTGGTCCCCCACAAAGATTGCCCCAACCTATACCTTGCATTTGCCTGAAAAAGAAACCTTCCCAACATAGTCAGCCAACTGTCCTTGTGCAGGCTCCCCTATACGTGCTCTACAGGTGCAAATTACTCTAAGTTCATGTTCTTGTGCTGATTCCCCATCTCAAGCAAGCTCTGTACAGACTCGTCTTTCTGGTGTGACTTTGAATGAAGTCCTTCGGTGGATCCTGATGGCAGACTGGATCTGAGAGTTGGCTATACTTTACCAACAGAGCCATTAATGAGAAGAAAGGGGCTGGAGAGCTAAGGAAAAGAGATATTCCTGCCCATGATTTATCATCATTTTTGTTTTGTATTATGAAATACATGGAAGTACATTTGATTACTATCCCAGGATCCTCCATAAGAGGAAGAGAAATCTAGGTGACCATTTTGCTATGCTAGTTGTGATACTTTGTACTTTTGCTGAGAGAGAATGCGTTATTTCATATAAACAAGTGTTTCATATCCCATGCGTCAAGTGCCTGAGTTAAACACTCTAGTCTAAATAATAATGTTCGGGGGCTGGGAGTTTGGCCTAGTGGTAGAGTGCTTGCTTAGCATGCACAAAGACCCGGGTTCGATTCCTCAGTACCACATACATCCAAATAAATAAATAAATAATAATGTTCTACAAATATGAAATAGATTTATTTTCTTGGTTGAGACCAGCTTTATTCTTCCTAAAAGAATTTGAAGACAATAACTCATATGTGTTTATATTTTACTTTACCTTTAATTAAAGTATTAATTCTCCAATCTCTTTTATAGTTCAAAAATATCTTACCAAGTATATATGCATATGCTCTTTCTGCATTTTTGGTTTAGTCTGTTTAGTAGTATATTTTGTAGAAAATTTCCAGCCAGATCATGATCAGTTCATTGGCATCTGGTTCTTATGCATCTTAATTTTTTTTAAACAATGGTTATTTTAGTTTCTACCTGCTATTCCCTTATTATATGAATGGAAATTTGTAAAACAAAAACAGTTTTATTTGAATTTTTGTTGCTCACACTGATATACCCCTTCTTTATGGAAAGTAACAGGAATGAGTACTATGTGTTGTTTGGAACTAAAATGGTTCTCATATTTTGAAAAAATCAAACAAATAATAATCTCAGGTTCACTCAGAGACTCTCTGGTCTTGGGTAGTGTTTTTGTATCTTCTGAGTTTTTTTTTTTCATATCAAATGTCTGTCTGTTAGTTTCTATATAAGCTTCCCCTCTGGGGAATCTTGCATATTTCTGAGGTCTTAGTAAATTAAAGAAGGTGCTACTCTTCAGTCAACTGAAATTCTTTTTTAAATCTTTGAATAAGTCTATTGATTTGAGTATTATTCTCTGAAAAGGGACTAGACGGAAAATATTGGGTTCCAATGATCTACATGCTATAAAACTCTTCACAAGGACTGGTTAGGTCAATATTGTCCTTTAAAACTTTCTTCAAGGTTGGAAATATTTTTGGTTCAAGTTGTCCAAAATAATGGTTGCCAGCCATATGTGCTGTTATACATTTGAAATAATGCTAAGGAAACAGGAAAAAATGTGTTTTTTTTTAAAATTAACTTAAATAGCTGCATATGGCTGGTTGCAGCCATATGTAGGTGGACAATGTATGTTAAATAAAACAAAGAAAAAAATTATACAAGTAAGAAACAGGATTTTCTGCAAATCCTCTCAGCACTATCTATTAAATTAAATTATACTTACAACCACAGTGATTTTAAATGGCCTTTGTAAAAGAAAAAAGATTTCTGACTTAGGAGGAGGAATGTAGGTTAGAGTAGTTACTACTTTCTTTAACTTAATATATCATTGGCTCTCTGTTCAGATCTATTTTGGCTAACTAATAACACATATAAAACTAGTTGACCTAATGAGGTCATACATGTATCATCTCTAAATTAAAAACATGAAAGAAACTTTTGATTTTTGTCATAAAGTTTAGACTCTGATTTAGGAATGCTTTCATATGAATGATTACATTGGTGACACTGGTAACTAAATTGGTTGGTTACAACAACTCCTTTCAAATAAATATTGACTTAATTAGGCCTTCTTTTGAGGGGAGGGGGGCCTAAACAGAGAGCAGGACAGAAGCCTGGCAACTTGGAACAGGCTAAGCTAGGTTTGGATATATTTTAAATGCATGACCATTCAGTTACTATTACTGCTATTATTATTAATATTGCTAATATTTTTCCTCAGACCTGTGTTGTTTTATTTTCTCTACTTCTCAAATAATATTTTTATGCTTTTTGTACAGCTCAATCATTGCTGGTTGTGTCCTTGTAATTTAAAGAAAGAAGAGAAAATAAGGAAACAAAGTTGCCTTTGTAACTGTTGCTTGTGATTCAGGGACCTAGGAATGTAGACAATGACAGAGCTGGGATTTCAGTAGGCAGTTGCTATAAGCATATGTTCCATTAGTAAAACTGTAGACATTTTATACCTGATAGCTATGAAGAGGTCATGACACTAAGTTTTCCGAGTATTGTGGGAAACTGTCTAGAAAAAGTACATAAGGAAAAAAATACATAAGGATAAAGACGCAGAGGTGTTCAAAAATAAAAGGAAGTCAATGAAGTAAAAACAAGATTGAGAGATGATAAATTTACCTTCTATAGCCCACAGAAGAATTCATCAGGTATCATCCTGTTACTGACAAATATTTTAAGCTATCCTGTACATATCAATTTTTGTTTTATTTTTATTAGCCCATTTAGTTCCTAAATCCTTAGTCTCTGAACTCAAATTTTATATTTCATTTGTCGATTCAACACAAAGCAATTCTTTTTATCTGTTCCCATGTTCCTCTGTCTTCACTCTTTTTCTCCTTTATGTTCCCCTCTCTTCACTTTTTCTCTCTTCCCTCCCTCCCTCCCTCCCTCCCTCCCTCCCTCCCTCTCTCTCTCTCTCTCTCTCTCTCTCTCTCTCTCTCTCTCTCTCTCTCTCTCTCTCTCTCTCTCTCTCTCATGTTCTTTTCCTTCCTGTGTGAGAGCATGTACTAGACTCCATTCTTTGGGGTACCCATTTTTTCTTTTTCTTTTGTTTTTGTGTTTTAGGTTACCAACTTCCCTTTCCTATTTCCTTTTCCTCTTCTTTTTTTTTTTTTTTTCCAAAAGAGGACCCAAGTAGGAGCCTATTTTAGAAGCCTGTATTCTAAGTACAGATGCTTCCCTCTCTACAAGTTGTGTGATGTTTTCTTTGGAACCTCTGCAAATGGTTGTTCTCCATGTTTGTTGCCACCAATCTGTTGTCAAATTGTTACCTTAGTTGGTCCTGCACTGTATGCTAAGATCTATCTGGGAGAATAAATTGGAAAGTCTGCAGCAGGAGACAGCATTGGAGGTGGCTTTGTGGATTACATACCTTTCTTCCCTTTGTATGTATTTCTTGTGTGCTGCAGTCTCTGAGGGCCAGGTCTAGGAAAGGTGGGCATTTTTACCACCTTCAAGTCATCCCAGGGAGGGATGGTAGAACAAAGGAAATGGGAAAATTCCTTCAAACTGCCTTTCAGCATGTGAAGGTGTTCAGCCAGATATTTTATTCGTGTAATAATAATGTATGCACTAGATTATTTTGATGTTCATACAGGAGTCCATATTTCACTCATCTATCTATATCTATCTATCTATCTATCTATCTATCTATCTATCTATCTATCTTCAATCAATATCTAAAATCTGAAAACAGTGTCTCAATCTCAGAATCCTTTACATCTTCTCTAAAACATAGCTTTAAAAAACATTTAAAAATTAAAGTATACTACGGTTAGTTGATTTTATTCCAGCCACTTAAGATTTCAACACAGTTTAAATCATATTGATGAGCTCAATTCTGGCATGTCTTCTAATTCCTCCGAGATGAGAGCATACCTAATAAAAATGCGAAACAATTGCTTGTATTAAACTATGCTTATTAATATTACTAGAAGCGATTGATCTGTTACATTATCAGCATCACTCCTGTTTCTTTGGCTGTTGGGGGATTTCTTATGGAAATAGAAAAAAATAGTCTCCTTTTGCTCTTTCTTCTGCCTAGGAGGAGAGAAAAAGACAGGGAGGGAGGGAAGGAGGGGGGGAGAGAGGGAGGAGAGAGAGAGAGAGAGAGAGAGAGAGAGAGAGAGAGAGAGAGAGAGAGAGAGAGAGAGAGAGAGAGAGAGAGAGAGAGAGAGAGAGAGGCAGACAGACTTAGGGCTGTTAAAGAATCGCTGGCATTATTGCTTTTTCTATCACGTGTGAGTCTGGCTGCCTGCTTCCTGAATTGGTGAATCCAGGATGAAATTGGGAGGCTGGTTTCCACAACTGTATTTGGAGATTTGTCTTATTGATCAGCGGGGGATGGAGAAGGGTGGGGAGATAAGACGGGGAGGGGAAGAGAGGGGGAGGGGAAGGGTGGGGAGCAGAGGACCAACAGACAAGACTAGCTCATTGAAGCACCAGACATTTTCTTCCTGAATGATGTCAAACAACTGAGAAACAACCACAGAGGAATTAGAAAGGTGGAAAAACAAAACAAAACAAAACTGAGGAGACCTTGGAAGAAATGAAGGCATCTCTTAAGAGAGTCTTGAGGCTTTGGGTTTTTTTTCCTCTTTTTTTTTTTTATGAAAATATTCCCTCCTCTTTCCTCTCCCTTTCCCCACCACTTCCATCATCTGACCTGCAAAGGCTAGAGTGACAGCGTCATGCAAATGCTTTCGTCCAGCAGGTCTGGGAGAGGGTGGATGCTAGACTGTGAGTTAATGTTAATGATGAGCGGGCGCAGTGAAAATCCCAGCCAGCCGCTGCCACCCCCTGCACACAGAAGCGCTCTGAGTCAGCATCAGATGCCTTGCTCGCCTCTCGCCGGGTGTCTGTATGCCTGTGCGCGCGCCTGCTCGCTTGGCCATCCCTGTCTAGCCGAGGGGAGGGGGTGGCGTGTGAGTGCGTGGAGGGTAAAAGCCAGTCAGTCAGTGAGAAGCAAAGGTACGTTGGAGAGCAACTAAAATCTGACTGATTTCCATCTTTGGAGCATCAGATGTATTCCCTAAGGAGGATGGGTCTCCGTGATGGGGGTGGTATAATTATGTTAATGTCATATTTATGGAGGGGTGAGATTTTTCATTCTAATAATTGGTTGAATGCTATGGTCAAAAATTGTAAAGCCATATTCAGTTTTAAGGAAAAGCATGGACTTATATATCTAAGGAGTGGTTTTTGTTTGGGGGTGTTTTTCTCTTTTTTTTTGTGAATGCTTTATTTTGGTTCGGTTTTGGTTTTCTTTTTGTTTGGGGTTTTATAAAACTATCTATTTTAAGTCATAACTGATTCAGTATGGAAAAGCAAATGATAAACAGAAAGAGATCTTATATAATGATGCATTACATCATGAGCAGAATATTTATTTAAAGTCTTAGAAGGCAAAGTAAAGATCTGGACAGGGATGTGGGGGTTGGAAAGGGGTGTGGTACTAGTGGAGGAGGGGGCCAGCTAGCAAATATTTTGTTCAGCCTAGCCGTCCTTGCAGCTTACTGGGAAATGTATGATTCACCTGTTCTGCAGGAAAAAACGTTCTAATTCTTTCCCTGTTTTGTTTTGTTTTGTTTTGTTTTCCTCTTTTCCCCCTTTTAAGATCAACCACTTCAGAAGAACCAGATTCACTTCTGTGGCCAGGACTTGTATATTATTATGGCTGGTCCGATTGTTTTGCTACTAAATCTTGGATCATCCCTAAAGTACCAATTCTGTTGTCGAACCACAAACAAGGCTAAAAGATCGGACGAGAGATAGAGTTGAAAATGCAGGATTACAAGTGTGTGTTTTCAAAAGTAGCTTGCTAGTGCGATGATTCAAGGAATAGAATCTTTTTTTTATTTTAATTTCCTTATGATGTTGCCGGAATTTTAAGTTACGTGCTTATTGAGTGTCTGCCTCAGATAGCTCCAGAGGTTGCATGGAAATATTTGCTGTCTGAGGAGTTTGGAGACTTAATAAGAAAAAGCAAGTTTTATGGGTATTACATTATGACATGCAAAAAGTTTGTGTTTTATTCAAAACTGCAATATTTATACATATATATACATATATATGTAAATTAGACTTAAAGTGTTGCCTTTACTGGGCCCACCTTTACAATTATGATATATAGAAGTGTAATGGGAAGCAAAATTTCAATTACGGTCACATTCATTGGTATACAACCATTCTTTAATGTATTAGAGGGTATGGTGGTGCTGTACAATATGGGAGCAGTTGATTTTAACCTATTTTTTTCATCTCTTTCTATGGATCGAGTGGAATGGCTCTTAACTGTTCATTGTCTGCATGGTTTCTCATATTTTCCCATTACTGTATTGTAAGGTATGGAATTAATCTATGAATTCCAGTTATAATAATTCAGCTCATCTTATCTTGTCTATATCATATATATATATATACTTATGTATGTTCTCATTAGTATTTAGAGGGGAAAAGTCTATCTGAACCCATGTGCTATTTCTAAGCTATGCATACTACTGGAAGAAGAATCCTCCTGCATCAAGCCAGACTTTTCCTAGTCCCTGAGACCCTAACTTGTGAGATATTTTAGTAACATCACAAGTCAGGCTCTTGGGACCTAGGCGGAGGGGAAACAGCAGCTTTGGACCTTTATTGATTGTCTGCAGTTATCACCAGAACAAAAGAACATACATAGTCTCTGCCCAGAAGAAAAGAACAATGCTTTTCTTTATAATCAGCAATATTTTCATCATGACCCACCCCCAAATATACTATGGTCAGAAACAGTAATCTAAAGTGATTACACAATTGCACTGAAATAGCATTTGTATGAGATTATAGCGATCATACAGAGCAACAGAAGATATCTGTGTCTGAAGCAGAATTAAAGTACAGGTGTTTTAAAATAAAGCTTCGGGTATATTTTGAGGTGGTTAGAATAAGAAAATATGTTTTTCATTAATGAAGAGTTGTTTATTTGCAACTATTTTTCATATGTCTGGAATTTATATACATTAACTACCTAAATAAATCTTTCATATCTTCGTACAATTGTGGCTTAGAATATGTAATGGACAGTGCTAACCATGAATAAGGCCTAGAAATAAAATGATTTACAATCTCCTTTACTGGTCCTATTATGTTTTATTACTGCTTTTAGAATGCTGTTTTGTACTTGGTATTTATTGCCAGGGTTTTCCTCAGTTTTTATCAAAACAAAAATCATTAGGTGTGTCAAGGATTCCTTTGTTATAAAAAAAAAGAGTGAGAATAGTCACCATTATTTGATAAAATATGGTACCTTTTCTTTTTCTCCTTTTACTTTGTGTATCCCATGGACCTACATGAGATAAGGCATTACCTAGAAAGTGGACCTGCCTTCATTCATCAAAGCTCTGAACTATAGAGCTTTATAAGAATTTTAGTTTAGTAAAACCTATTCTTATTTGATCAAAAATCTCTATTTAGCGATAGACTAAAAATATTAAATTTATTCGTGAACTTTACAATAAAACAGTAAAAAGATTCAAAATGGAGATGAATTCCTGCCCTTGACAGAGGAAACTGCTGCTTTGCCTGAGTGTCACCAAGGGCTGTACTGTGAAAATATCTGTATGAATGTATTGCAAAATATTATATAAAGTCTTTGTTCACCTACTTAACTGTGACAGCTACTTATGACTTGAAAATATGATAGGATATAAATTATCATAATTCCCCAATATTTAATATCATAGTATTATAAACAAAGCATTCACATAAGAAAGCATTCTTATAAGAAACAGACTGTTTAATGTGTATTCACAGTCTATGCAGATTTTTAATTTACATGATCATGTCAGATACCTAGAGCTCTCTAATTGTATGTATGTCTCAATGCATGAATGTTTGAAAGCTCCAAATATGAAAAGGAAATATGAACAGTAAATATTTTAATAGTATATACTTTTTACACAATTTAAACCTTATTTTTGTTGGAATAAAACTTTTTGTAAAAGCCAAAAGTTTCATAATGCGAAGGTCTCTGTATATGTGTACATCCTTAAATGCAGAAACTTGATTATATTTAATAAAATGTCACATAATGAATCAGATTATAGAAAACAATTATATAAGCTATATATGTACTGACACCTGTTTTAACATAATCATAAATACTATGTACTAGATGGGTCACCAATATTTTCACATAATGTAAAAAGGTGTTTATTAGCTATAGGAAACTCAAACACATCATTTTAAGTGCAAAGATTTTCTTTTTGGGTTATCCTTATGTTAATATATATTCTATAATGAGAAATGTGTCAAAGCTAAATGTACAATCTGAAGAGGATTATTTCATTACTCACAATTATTTATATATATGTGTGTGTGTGTGTGTGTATACATCTACAAGTATTTTGCTGATAGGATTGTGTTTTGGAGGTTTCTCTCTGTAAATTCCCTTTGCGAACTGTCTTTTGTGAGCATATCCTTGACAAAGTTTTCTTCTGCTTTATAAAGGTATGTGTGTGTGTGGCTGTAAGTGGGTGACTTGGTGAAATAAGCTACGTTATGCTGTAGATGCACAGATGGATGCCACTTTTTCTGAATTTCTGTCTCAGCGCTCATAGGATAATGTTGCTTCCAGGCCTTATGATTTGAAAAAAAAAATGAGATCTTACTAAGCTTAAAATCAAAGGAGAGATCTGCAACAAAGAGCAAGAAGCTGCTGTGAGATGCATACAGAAAGCAATGATATTAACAATTCGATTGCTTCTTGGTTGGAAGACTAGCCTAAGCCAGACGCATACATTAAGAGCTGTCTGATGCCGATGTGAACTGCTCAATGCACTGGAAATGAGGGATCACCTTCCCTCTGACACCAACTTATTCGTTCATTTTAATTTTGAAATAGCAAGTTACTGCTTTACATAAATGCACTAACCTCTGCTTGGTTCTTCCTTGCACACATATTTTCGATCAATTTATTATGGATTTTGAGTTTCCATTAAAAACAAAAATCATTATTCATCTTAGACTTTTACCAAAGACCAGTGAAGTATTTGTTTTTCATTTCTCTTTTGTGTTACTCTGATAATATCAGGATAGTCTCTGCAAGGAAAACATCAATTTTCTAAACTGACAAGTTTTAGCATTTATCAAAGAAATTACTCTGGAATTTTGCCAGTTCTAAATGCAATCATATTTTGTATCGAGGTTCATGGAATCAATATTTTTCCCAGCTTGAAAGTCCTAAACAATTCAGTATTCCAGTGGACCTGCAGAAAAAGTTACAAGTGTTCTAAAAGCATTTGATCATTAGGCTTCATTAATAATGTCTAGAAAAGGAATAAAGTATCTCAAGAGATTTATAGAACCAATTAATCACTAATATAATTAGATAAAGGCTATTTTACCTTCAGCTGCTCTTTAAATGAGCATGCAATGGCTAAGCTTGGTCTAGTCCACTTTAAATATGTAAATTGTTTTACAAGCTGTCACATTTGGATGAGTTTTGAGGGAATAAAAACTGTGCCTAAAAGGTTATCTAACGCCTAAATTTGCCATTTATACATGCTGTGCAGCCTACATTCGTGTAGGCAGAAAATGCAGGCATCATTTTGATTGCTTGGTATTCTATTGTTTAATTTCTTACTAGACATTTAACTTAGCACTCCAAGCCCACTGAGTCTTTAGTGACTGTGTTTAAAAAAATGAATTTCCTAGTAGAAACAAGTTTTAACAAAAATCCCAAGCATTTGTGAACATTTGAAAATAGTTTTTTTCTTTTTTATAGCTTTACAATACATATTTAGTAATTTGCTTAATTTCCTTATTAATAACCAATACACCCTAGTTCATTCATTTGTATACACAGATACCTATACTGTATATGAAAACCTACATCTATCTATCAATCCATGAATCTATCATCTATCCATTGCTTATCTCTCATTCTATCCATCTATCAATCCATCTTTCTATCAATGTTCATCACCTGTATGTCTGTTTTCATTTTTTTAATGTTTAGTGAAAAGTTTCAATCAAACGTTTTCATGAAATCCTCTACCTTTTCTTTTATAAGATAGGTTCAACTTTACATCGCTCCTTATAGAATGCTGTATAGTATTATTGTATGAAATGCATTACTAGCTAATGCAAAACTGTATGTGATATTTTATTCATGAAAGTTAGAAAGCAAGTACAACTAGAAGGTAATTGAGATTAATGCATTGAAAGATGAAATACCATCATTTTACATGTTCATTCAACTAATTCTGTGCATATTTTATGGACAATTTAAAATGAAAAAAATTATGGACAATTTAAAATGGAAAAATTCTGATTATGTGAACTAAATGTTTCATTATTAGTACAAAGAAGGTGAATTGAAGTCTCTAACCTTAATAATTACTACTAAACAAAACAAGCATTTAAAAAGATTGGATCTGTTTATAAAGAAATTAAAGGTTAATGATCTCTAGGAGCCTTTTCTTGTTCATCTAAGGTTTGAGGATATTTGGGGTTCTTTTATTTAGGCATATTTAACTATTCCTCCTTTTCTAAGAAGTTTGCTACCTCTTTGTCAGTATGATGCCTGAAAATTTTTGAGCTGTATGTGACTCTGCTGTGCAATCATCTTTCACTGGACTTTGAATTAGCTTTCCCAAGGCCATGACTCAACATCAATATCTTACACATCCAAGTGTAACTCTTTCTTGAAATCCTCCTAGATAGTTTCGTAGACAAATAAAGTATCGGAAATTTGAGGTTTTCATTGTGCTTGTTTTCCAGGTCCTGAACAACTTCAGTAAGCGACCAATGTGATGTCTAATCACCCATCAACCAAAGAACCTGATTTTGCAGAATTTTTTAAATGCAATCTCTCTGCCATCATAATACACTAGTCCCTAGTCTCAGGACAGAGAATCAGGCTGTGGCCACGTTATTGCCCTGTTACTTATCACACTAAAAGCCTAGGCTGGGCATTTGTAAACCTTAGTGAGATTTCTACATTAGACAATATTTTTTGTTGGGGGATTATACTACACTCAGTTCCCTCCATTTCTCCATCTCTTCCTGGCCCCCCTCCAGTCAACATGTAGCCTTTTCAAATTCTTCAAAGAAGAGGGGGGAAAAGTAGACTCTTTATTAATGGCAGAAAACAAACTGGCTGCTGGACTTCCGAGGCAGCCTTCTAATAATAAAGCAGGGTAGGCAGTGTGACAAAGAATTCTTGAATGTACTAAATATATAGGGAAGCCTATTTAAATTCACCAAAGGGGCTTAGAAGACAGGCAGCAGAAAAGTTTAGAATTCAATTCAAGCTATGCCAGAAAATGAAAATGCACTTAAAAAAGGATTTCTAAAACAATTGTTCAAAGAAATGTCAACTTTTAAGGTTCTTTCTAGAAGAATGAAATTGGTACTCTCATTTATGTGGTGACTTTTTCAATTAAAAGGGGAAAATGATTAATAGAATCTCAAAGAAATTGTATCTTATTCTTTTAAAGAAAATGTGTTTTCTTTCCATAGGATATGCTCTAGTGAAGGTCACATGGTCTGCTGCCTAAACACCACTAAATAGTTACATGGGACAAAGGAGTGATGTAGTTTATAGAAACAAGTAGACATATTAACATTTATCCTATCTTGGAAGGAAAATTGTTAATTCAATTTTTTTTCTAGCTCATATCTTCACTTTCAACCTTAAATAAATGTAATGAGGCAACTCTTAAAAGGGAAATTACTGACAAATAAAAGTACCATGTGACTTTAAATTTGAGAGATAAAAAAGTGATTCCAATCAATTTCCCTTATATTGTGTTAGGTAATTCCCCTTCTGAGTTATTTATTTATCTACTAAATGAATGCATCTGAAGGAAAATGCACATCTGCAAAAATATGTTTTTATTAGTCCTAAGTGCTAATAAAGAATTGCTTATAAAGTTGGTTTAAGACCCACACGGACTTGGCTCAGAGATGAAATTTCTCATTGCATCTTTCCTACCTTCTTTTTAAGGTAACAGTAATATTGGTGGTTGGTATTCAATCACAAACCTTAAAGAGACTAAAAGTTTGACTATTTAGTTTGTTGTGCAGTGTCAACCAGGGTCCATCTTTCCTGCCATTGAACATGGATCCTATCTGAGAAAAATCCATAGAATTCACCAATGATAGTTCATTCTCTTTA